>NC_140148.1:781657-1381657 GCF_964035555.1 Netta rufina | reverse complement strand
GAATCACCCTCATTAATTGCATCTCTCCAGTAGCATTTCCAGGAAGCTAACAAGATCTGCTTCCCAAATGAGGTAGTAAATGGAGCCTGCCTAGCCTAGGTTCCTCAGTTACAGAGCATATCACCTCCTCACTCAAGAGATCTGTTAGTTTCAGAGCTTATCACCCATTTATACTCCATCATGACTGAGCAATCAGTGGAAGAGTAAGATGATGCATTTCTAAACTGACCTTATCGGTTTTATTGCCAACTAACATCTTCACAGTGTTGCTTTTGTTGGTGTACGTTTCCAGCTCATTCAGCCAGCTCTCTAGTCCTGTGAAAGTGTCTTTTCTTGTAACATCATACACTGGTAACAGAGGAAAAGGAGCTTAACAGATGTAGAACCTTGATCAACGTTTACTTCATCATGACAGAACTTAGTCCCTACTATCTCATATTGCCCCAAATAATAAGCAGTATTAGGGAATTGGAGAAAGATGCAGCCATATGGTCTTTCCAGAGCTGGAACATATTGGCTGTTCTCACCCAAAGTCACCAGGGATTACAGAACATAAGCATCTCTGCAACGCATCTGTGACTGGAAATCAGCTGAAGTCTTTTACCTGTTGCTAGTTCTGAATTGGGCTACACAGAATATTTAAAATATTCTGTATTTTCTCACCTCATTTAAAATATAATTACATGCATGCACTGCTGTTAATTAACACCATTCTGGGTGTTAGCAAAAAGTGACTTTTTGGTCACTTCATAACTGCATTCATTTAATCACTAAAGTTAAAAAAGCTGCATCATGTCCAGAAAGAATATTTTGTACAGCAGGGTGTTCAGCTGTCACAGTCCCTGAGAATAACACTGCTCTCTTTTTCTAAATTGGTAATTACACAGAAAAGGAGTAGCCATCTATAATTCGAGCTGTAAACCTCATGTTTTATGGTAATCACATATTCTAATCACAGTTTCTAACAAAAAATAAAAAATAAAGACATTAGAGAAAACAAAATACAAAAAACAATGTGCCTTATGACCAGAAATTCACCAGAACAGTTATTACAAAGCTGATAATTCATCCCTTGCCAAGTGACACTGCTGTATTTTTATTTTAAAGTATTTTAAAGAATCATTATTTCTTGCCAGTAGTTTTGCATATTCAGTGTTTGAACTAACAATTCAGAAATGCTGTAAAGAACACTGAGAATCACAGGAACAACATGTACATTTAGGTAGTTAGACCACGCTTCTGCAATCGTGTTTCTCATCCATATGCTTCCTACCTAAAACAACCCCTTGAGCTCCTCGGTAGTAACTGGGAGCCAGTGTTCTAAAGCGTTCTTGTCCTGCTGTGTCCTAGAGGCAAAAACAAACAAACAAACACATATACAAAAAAAAAAATACATTTAGAACAAAAAAGGTAACTTAAATTACACAAAATAACATTTTTCTGACCATCAAGGACAAACAAAACCGTAACAGAATGAGGGAAGCAGTCAGAAAACTTCAGCAGTAGCAACAGAAAATACGGGGTAGAAAAGCCTGGAGAGGACTGGATTGAAGGTTAAAGTGAGAAGCACAGATACTTGTACCACGAGTGAGACAACAACTAAGTAAATGGGATGTAAAAGAAATAAAGATTATTCCTGCAAGCCAAGCAGCTGGGTTTAGTCAACTAACAGTCAGCTGAAGTGAACAAGGTGGGGAGTAACTGGTTTTCAAGTTAAGAAAGGAGAAATGGTGGTTCCCCCAAGAAGTAATGCACCTTTTGTTCCTTCCAAACAGGAAAGGAAAATTCAGTTAGAACTATTCCAAATTTAATGAGACTGTAAACAGGCAAGAAATTTAAAAGAAGTAATTTTATTAAATTATTACTGCATTATGTCACACTCTCATGAATCTTTCAAATAGTTCCTATGTGCAATGTGAAATTCAAAACCCCACAGAACAAACAAGGAGGCGAAGAAGTTACACAATTTATTATTATTATTGTACAGAGAAGAATATGTACAGATTACAATAGACAGACTAACAGCTATGTTATCATTTATTTCTACTTTGCTGTATTAAAAAAAAAAAAAAAAAAAAAAAAGAAAGGGAGTGAGACTAAAACCAGCAATATATTGACTTAGTTCAGGCATCCTTACTAAGAATATTCCAAGGTATCCATGAACATGTGGATAACAAAGTAAAAGCCTTGATGCTCTGTACATGCATTGGAGTTTTTATTTAACACACACAACTGCCCTGCTTTTTGCCCCTAATTACCAGTTTCTCCTGATGCTGTTACAGACTGCTGCAAAGTGCCTTTTCCAGCTATACGACTTGTGCAGGTTCTGGCCCTGCTTTTCATTGCCCAGCAAGGAGGCACACCCCTGGGTAATTATGAGGCCAAACATTTCTTGGTTACTCTCAGCAAAGCTTCTGCTTTGCACGCAGCATGTTGAGAATACAGCCAACACACACAGTCACTGGCTAGACCAACCATGACTTCAATACTCTTGCTCTACATTCTGTACAGAGTGTGAATGAAAACAAAGAAATAATGCCCATCTTGATACTTAGTTTTGTTAATACCAGCCCAAGGCATGTTGCTGTCCTTTCAGAAGTCCCAATTACTTCATCCTGAATAGTGTGTTCTTTCTGAAATACCTATGACCATGCACATAAAGTCTCCTCTTTCTAGGGCTCTTTCACTCCATTTAGAAGAGTACACATGGAGGTATAGCAATATTATAAATAAGCCTGAAAATATAGCTGCAATCTGATTTCCCACTTGTCGCGTTCTGGAAATATAGTTCAGGGCAAATGCTGAAGTCTCCCAATAAATCCAGACCAACCTTTACATAGTTCATAATTATACTCTTGTTTCCATCATTTTAACCAAAATAAAGTGTCTGGAGTGTTTCTGATATGCTACAGAGTGTGTATCAGCACAGTCCCTACAGGAAATCATGCAAAACATTCACCAAAACATCACTTTTCTGCAATTGACTCGACCTGAGTGTTGTCTGTCTTGGGTCATACAGGCACGCAATACCTGCCTTTCTTGCAAGGCCACATCTTCATAAGTCTAACAGAATTACTGTTAGAATTACCACTTACAGAGGTGTAAGTGCAGGAATGAGCACTTGATCTCTACTGGAACTGAAGGAAATCTCCAGACCAGAGCAACAAAGCGTTTATCTGTGTTTTATAAGAACCTCGCCCCCCAATTCCTGTGTTAAGTCTGACAAACGTGGCGTACATATAAATGCGTGTATAAAGACTCTAAGAGACTAAGAAAACAGGAAAAAGGTGTACTTCCGAGCAATGCTGCGAGTCAAGAGCTGACCTTTTCAAGACTGACTTTTATACCCCATGTACATTGGCACCACAAGTGCACAACCTCAGCATGCAGATGTTAGCGAAGAGGGTGGAAAAAAAAAAAAAAAGAAGTTCCCACATCTGTCCTGAACAGAACCTACCCATATTGCAAGCTGCACTGCGTGGCCATCTACCACCATTTTCTTCACTTTGAAATCAACACCTGCGACATGAGAAGAAGACCTATGAGAAGGAACTGGGTGGATGGCAGCCCCACAGCCAGCCCCCTTCTTCCCTCACAGCCCCCTGCCATCTGCCCAGAGCCCCCTGTTCCCCTCATAGCCCCCAGCCATCCCCTCATAGCCCCCCTCTTCCCTCACAGAACCCCTTATTCCCCCCCATAGCCGCCCCACCACCTCCTCACAGCCCCCCTCTCCCTTCACAGAGCCCCTTGTTCCCCATAACCATCCCACCACCACCTCACAGCCCCCTTAATCTCCCCTCACAGCCCCCTTAATCCCCCCATAACCACCCCACCACCCCCTCACAGCCCCCCCAAGCCTCACCGATAGTGGGCTTCAGGCAGGGCTCAAACGAGCCATCTGTGAACCTCAACAGGAGGCTGCGGGGCAAGCAAAGAAGCCAGAAATCAGCCCGGTGCCCGGAGGAGCTGAGGGGAGGCACCCCCCGGACCCCCTCCAGGCCTCACCTGGACTTCCCCACGGCGCTGTCCCCGATCAGGAGCAGCTTGAGGGTGAGGCCCGAGGCCTCCATCTCCCACCCGAGCCGGGGGGTCGCAGCCAAATGCCCGCTGCCCGCCGGCGGAACCAGCTGACGGGGAAGGGGCGCTCCGCCTACCGGGCGGCGGCCGGTGCCAAGCGGGGCGGAGCGGGGCCGGGGCCCCGGCCGAGCCGCTTTGAGCTCCGCGAGGCCCCGGCGGTGTGAAGGGGGTGAAGGGGGAGGGTGGGGGGGGGACGGTTTAGAGGCCATGTCCGATTACGAGATCTCGGTGGAGGAGCTCAACGACCTCCTGGCTAACGGCAGCGGCTGCTACAGCCTGCCCAGCGCGCACAGCAACGAGGTGGTGCCGCGCATCCACGTGGGGAACGCGTGAGTGCGGGCCCGAGGCGAGGCGAGGGGCCGCGAGGGGTTGCGAGGGGTTGCGGGGGGCTGTGAGGAAGCCGGAGCCGGGGTGGGGGTGTTAGGGCCTGGGGTGAGGTGCTGGGATCTGCCGGGCCTCCGGGAGGCTGAGGGTGCGAGGCCCGGCTGGGGGCTGCTGCTGGTGGTGGAGCCTGGCGAAGTTGCAGCCCCAAAGTGGCACCCGCTGAGGTGTTTGGTGTCTCTGAGGTAGCAGAGAGATGAAGCAAGGTTACGCCAGCACGCCGGGCTTTTATTTCTTCCCGGTGTTTTCCTAATGTTGCTCGTACGCCGTGGTCAGCGCCGCCAACCCGCACGGAACAGGGAGGAGAGCCGGGATGGCCGAGGTGGACGTGCAGGAGCATCTCCTGGAGCCGTGTCTGAAGCCAGTGCAATGACCCTGAGCCAGAGGAAAGAGGTGGAACGAGAAGAACGAGCCAAGGAGCCATGGGCATGTTAGGTCGCAGTTTAACCATGTGCAAAATGACATAAGGCAAAGGTTTAATAGGAATCGCCTCCCCTCCCCAGGCAGCGATTGGTCAAATGAATGCTTCTGCACTCAAAGACCTAACTAACCTCAATTAAATAGCAATAGACATGAGCCAGAGGCTTACAGATGTGGCTAGGATAAAAGCACTTAAAAAGGGGAAAAGCTTGTTCAGGGTTCACCAACCACTCTTCCCTCAGCCATGTGATGTTTATTTTTTGCACCAAGGTTCTTTCAGTTAGCAGTTCCATTCCCATCATCTCCTGCTGGCTCTCTGTCTGTCTTTGCCCTCTTGATATGTGTCTTGAACAGCAGATTCCCAGGCTTACGTGGAGTTTCTAACTCCTACAGAAACATAAGTCAAACCCATCAGTTTTCATTAACATTCTCCCAAGACAAACCAGACTTGGCCTTGGTCACACCCAGTTGATGTGGGACACACTCATCTAGAGATAGGACCCAAATAATGGTCTGCTGACAACCACCTTCTTCATATTTTTAGCAGTTACCTGAAGATATGAAGCCATTGCCCACAGGGTCTGAAAATAAGTTGTTTGTGCAGTAAATAATTAAAAATAATTTTAAGGGTAGCAAGCAACTAGAGGGTAGTTTTCATTGTTCAGTAAATTAGTCTAATTATACACTACGGATTTTAATATATTTAGATTCAAGATTGCATAATAATGGCGGATGCATATGTAAGTTCCAAGATGGAAAATGTCTGTTGGAAATCCTTAGCTCAGAGAAGGACTTTTT
Source organism: Netta rufina (assembly GCF_964035555.1). Taxonomy (NCBI): domain Eukaryota; kingdom Metazoa; phylum Chordata; class Aves; order Anseriformes; family Anatidae; genus Netta; species Netta rufina. The sequence goes on along the minus strand of NC_140148.1, from coordinate 1,375,981 downwards.
ATGTAATAATTGACAATCAAGGTCATCCTGAGCACTAGCGAAATTTGTAGCAAGACAACAGTTTAACTGCTGGGTGGACTGACAGACGATGTCTGATTCTACTGTCAGGGTTTTTAAAAGGATGCTGAAGAACTGGGGAGGACAGCTAGAGGTAAGAAGTAACCAAAAACGTTTCACAGTGGGAACAAACAACCTACTTCATCTGTCGAGCCTTAGTAAGCAATAATATATGTGAAGCATCCACAAAGAGCTAAGATAATGCACTGCTGTAACTGAATGCGTGGCTGTGTATTGCGATTCGGTCACTGCAGGCTGAATTTGATAGCCCCAGATGGGAGATAAGACCAGCTCTTAAGAGGGTTTTTTGTACCAAACGGGGTTGTGCTATAGTAGTTGTCATTCTGCAAAAATTCGAGCTGTGCAGGTCTGTTCTTGTGCCAGTCCCAGCTCCGTGTCCCTCTCCTGTACTCTCCTTGTGTTAAGGCTAACGAGAGAGCTGGTTTTATGACCTGACTCATTCATCCACGAACTGCTGGGGGAGTAAACCAACGCTGCACGCGGCCTGTCAGCCTTTGTGCATATGTGGGCCCAGCAGTGTGCAAGGCATCAAGAAGGCTTTTACTGCTGTGCACAAGAAAAAAGCCTCAGCGTTGTTTGGGCCCCGTATTTGCAGATCATTAGTCTGTCTTGTTCCTTCCACAGAGCTTGAGGTACAGCTCATATTTTCAGCCGCCTCGGTGCAGTATGCATCAGACTGGCACTCGCCTCATATCTCGGGTTTGGCCTTTGTTGCACAAATCTTCTTAGCAAATCTCTGAGGAGCTGTTGGAAGCACTTTGCGTTGTGCTACAGGGAAGTCAGGGAGAGCAGTCCAGCAGAACAAAGTAATGCGGTCATTAGCTCTGACATTCAGATCTCTGCTTTGACTTGGACGGATCAAACGCTTTTGCAATGTCAGGCCCCATTTATGGCTACAGATGGCAGAGATTTTGTAACAATCTGAATTTACAGACTAGCCACATCTGTGGAGAGTTTGAATGTGGGGAGATTGGAGTCCCAATATCTGGCATAAAAGCCATAAAATTTGAACAGGCTTTATGCAGGAATTCATAGGAAGAAAGTAAAACGTCTGAGTGAGATTCAGAAACTTCTGTTCAAAGCTATTTAAAATATTTTGCATAGGGGTGCTGCTGGCTCTCCATATGAGTGACTCATCTTTGGATAAAATTGACAGTGCTGAGACATTAAAGAGGATGAGATTAAATTGGGTCAGAGTGTCAGATGCTAATTTATCTGTCAGGTACTGCATCTTGGTGTGCAATACATAAAAGTTATAATTAATGAAACACAGAGATAAAATGATAAAGTACTTTGAAAATAATGTGTTTGCATCTCACAGTAGACAGTTCTAACCTTTCAAAGAGATTAGACAAGGTTCCTGAAGATGAGTCAAAATGTACTATCTCTAAAACAAGAATTATGATATTGGTGACATTAGCACAATTACTTATTTTCCAAGCAACAGCACAGCAAGACAATTCAGAATATGTCAGAAGTACAAATCATTTCCTATTACTGCAAAAGTCAAGATGTCTTTGAGTGTAGCATCTTAATCAATGACTGGGACGGCTGGACAGCATGCATCTTTATCAGGTTGGCAGATGACACACCTGAGTTTTCTGGCTGCTCAAGTGTGTGGGAACGAAGCAATTATTTGTTCTTAAGGGGCAGGCTGTAAGGAGCATGAAAGACATTCTCCCAGAATTAACATTAAATTGAGTGACTCTAAGGGAAGAAGTGGTGAGGAAGCAATTTCACATGAACATAGCAGTAGAAATTAAAATGTGTTATCGGATGGTTTTTTATTCCATATTAAGGATTTGGTTTATTTGCTTAGGTTATTTGCTATTTGTTATTTTTATTTAGGTTTATTCGCTTGGTTTATTTGCTTAGGTGACCAGGTGCATGGATAATGCCATACGGCAATCCTTTACAGCCTCACGTACCCTTAATTCCAGATGCACCATTTCCTAAGAATTGTGTTTTGTGGTTGGTAAAATTGTTCATCTTTACTCAAAGAAACACTTCTTAATGCTGTTACAGGGTGAGGAACAGGGAACTTCTGTATTGAGAACAGACAAGGTCCCATGAATTCTCCTGGGGAAACAGAAGAGGCTGATGTTAGCTTCTCTCTACTACCTGTAGGAGCTAGCACTTCACCACTGAACACCATGCAGCTGGACTGAAATGTTAGGGAGAGATCCGACTGTGGGGAAGGAGAAAAAGAAATGGTACACAAATACTCTGTTTTTCACCAACAGCTGCGTAAGGAAATCGGCTATAAATCAGAAAAAATCATTCACTGAGAATGTGGTTGCCTCCAGGTGAGCCAGAACTGTGTTGCCAGACTCAGCCATGTCGTTGGACACAAGCTCCTACTGCTCCCAGTCAGGATCAGATATGTACCCATCTACCTACTGCTACTTATACCAGACAAAACATAGGAACTCGCAACTGAATTAATGCTTTCTGTTTTGGCCTTGCCCTGTAGGAGTTACTTTTGTGTTGCAAGCAGAATTCCCCTGGCACTGGTACTTGTCCCCTGGCACAGATGATGTCCTGCCAGATGGAAAAATCTGTCAACATTTGTTTGGGTAATGAAGTTCTTTGCAGATATTTGGCCCATTGCCATAGTTGTTTGGCACAGAGAGCCGAAAATGTGGGAGCTTCACTCATGCATAAGGATTCGAGTGCTTACCTTATAATTTAAGGGGTGAAGAGTCATTAGGAGAAAAGGAACGCTCTAGATGTTCATATAGCCTTGAATTATGTGCAAATTGTGAGCAAACGCACGACACTCGGAGATCCGTATAAATGCAGACTAACTCATTTGGGCGTTATATTAATTTTTAAAAAAATTGCTAGGTGTCCAGCCAAAACCCTGAGGTGCATTGCCGTTCCTTAGAAACTTGTCCAAAAATATAATACACAAATGCTTAGCTGAGCTTAATATTAAGATTCCTTGAATTTGCAGCTTATGAATTGAGCCTTGGGGAGATTTTTCTAAGATTTCTCTTTCCATATCCAGTAACACACAGTGAAAGCTGCCTTAAAAAGAAAAAAAAAAGAAAACAAACAAACACAAAAAACATTTATGTCTGTTGAGGCTACATCTTTTCATAGAGAGTGCAGGAACTGAGTTCTCTCTGAAATAAAACCTGTCACTTTCTGCGGTGTTGACCAGAGGGCTCACATTTTACTAGGCAACCACACGCTGTGATCAACTAGATCTCCTTTATGTATTATTTTTTATGTAAAGCAAAGTTCGGATAAAATGAACGTTCGGACCATCCGCTAGAGTAGCAAGCACTGCTACCTGGCCCTTGCAGCAGTGGTCGTAGGCAGCAGAGGCTTTTTATAACTGGCTCTTAAATTAGCGTATGTAGATAGTGGTTAATCTTGGGAGTGACTATCCTGGGCTTTCTCTTACCTCCTGTACTTTCTTAATTTGGTCAGAATTTTATGTTTGGAAAGAATAATAACTTAATGCTCTAGTAGGATCTAAGAGATTAAGTTTCAGATGTTCTCTGCTCAGTTATCAGCCAAGAAAGCAGCCTTCTCTCATGTACAATTAGTGACTGGGGCTCTAAATACTTCTGTGGATGTAGAATATGCGGCTAATTGGAGCACTGTGTATTTAGCATCTATTAACAGAAAAATAAAAGCTTTTGGTTAGCTTCTGGGGACATCATAAATACTGAGGAGATTCATTGAGTTCTAATCATTTTCTTGACACTTTTTATCGTACAGGTTCATAGCCAAGAACATTACGAAGCTGCAGCGCCTGGGGATAACCCATGTTCTGAATGCAGCAGAGGGGAAGTCGTTCATGCATGTGAACACTAATGCAGAATTCTATGAAGGCACAGGCATCAGATACCATGGCATTAAAGCTAACGATACACAAGAATTTAACCTCAGTCGCTATTTTGAGGAGGCAGCTGATTTTATTGAGAAAGCACTTTCCCAGAAGGATGGTAAGGCAAACTGAAATGTCTTTCTGCCGTGTTTTCTGTGCGCTGCATATGTGTTAGTCATTTATTTCACTGTTTAAAATGGTTCGTTGCTCAGATTTTCAGCTGAACAGGCAAGTCAGTAATTCAGATAAAGACTTGGGATCAAAGACACCTGAATACACAATAAAACAATCTTCTGTCTGTACTTGTGGACGTCCAGTATATGTTAAGTGGAAGTCTGTCATTGTAGGGGTGACTTTGCAAAGTGAAACAGCAACTGCATCCTAAAATAGCACTTGTCTAGGAAGATGTGTCCTTATTTTTCCTTAGACATGGTAAATCATGGGAAAAATCCAGAAAATAAATGCAGGATCTAAATGTTGTTTAAGAACACTAGAAGTTAGAGACAAAAATGATACAGGTACTGCATTGCTGTAGAGTACTCACACAACCTCTTATGTGCTTTCTTTCCAAATGTACAGTAAGGATGGACACTCTAACCTTAACATTTTTTATTTTATTATTTCGTGTGACAATTACCTCATTATTCCCTAGCATTCCAGGAAGCTTGGAGATGATATTTGCAGTGTTGTTGATTGCCACATTTTTCTAGAGTTTCCTCAGAGCAGAAATCTGAGGACATAGTGCAGTGGGCCAGACAGTGTTTCGTGTCTGACTGTTTCAGCATACCACTTATTTCTACATATGCTTGATTTCTTTCTTGCTTCACGAGTGAATGTGAAAGAAGAAAGTGGGCAAAAGAGGAGCTAGAGCTGTGATGTGCTTTGGACAGATTGAGAGAAATTTTACCTCCAGTTTGGTAAAGTATAAAAATTCTGAGAATTAACATACAGCTCTTGCAATTTGCTTTTTGACCAAGTGATACAGGCTGCAGCAGGAAGAAGAGTTTTAACAGTGCCAGCTGTGCCATGACTGTTCCCACTGAGTTAAACTCATCGCAGTCCTCTGAATAGTTGCAGAATGGATCTGAATTTACAGTACCAGTTCTACTTGGTGATTCTTTCAGCCTTAATATTGTCTACAGTACCTGCCACTATTTTCTTACTGCAGTAGACAAAGAGCAAACTTGTGGCTGGGTGACGCTGGAGCCAGTTTTAAGATTAACTCCCTACTGAAATTGGATAGTCTTGTTTGACAGTGAGGTGTAGAGTAAGGACAGCGAAGCAATGAGGGATGCAGTGGTGTTGTCTCCCACAGTTTTGTTTTAGCAGTGTAGCTGCATGAAGTTTGGGAAGGTAGCTAAATGAAGGCAGGTCTGCTCTACTAAAGACAGCCCCTAAGACTCGCTGCCTTTCCCAGAGGAAGGTTAGAAACCCTTTTGTATACAGGAAATAAATTCTCTTCTACAAACCTGTTTAAGGATCTCTAAAGCTTGCTAATTCATGGCTACAGGCCCTCAGGAAATATAAAGAATAAATTGTTTTAGCTGTTTGACTTGCTTCTGATTAGAGGTTTGCCTTGAGCTGCAAAGGCTCTGCAGCTCAGAGCAAATGTGGTAACAGGCTTTCTGCTAGTGTGGTTCAGAGCAAGTTGTGGTCATCATGAAAAAGTGTATGTACAGTTCATCTGTTCTCCTGTCTCGAGAAAGAATTTGCCCTGGAGAGTAGCCTGGGACTGTATTTTATGTTTGGAAAAGCAGGTCAAAGAGGACACAGCTGAGAAACAATAAAAATGAGTTAAATTTCTCTAGGGGATTAGTGGCTTGCTTAATTCTTGTTGGACACCAACCTACAGCATTTCCCCAATAAATATGAGGAATGATTTCCCTAATCAGTTAGCTGGAAGCATTTTATTGGTGCTGGCAGTGGTGTGATTAGATACTCCTGGTTCTTGTTGCTGCATAATCAGTGGTTTCATTTACAAGAGTGTTAGTGTGACTTCAGAAACAGCCAGAGAAGTAGCCAGGTAGGATCCAACATGGGGTTAGCATAAGAATTGCCAGCAGTGCACCATAAAGGCTGGATGTCTTTGAAGAGATGCAGAGTATGACAAACAGCTTGTTGCTGTCTTGAGCGTATTTTAAACTGCATTATTTATATATGCTCTTTGGTACTGGTCATCTTTAGGGGCAGGATTTGTTCTCAAATACAAAGATAGGAGAAAAATGGACAGGCACAGGTTGGCCTTTGTAATATGGTAGCAAATACATTTTAGTAGAGTGATGTAGAACTAGGTTTTTCTGCATTATTCGTGATGACAGACAGTAGCAACCAACTATGATAGCCCCTTTCTTCCAAGTTTTACATAGCTTTGGCAGCATTCTGAGTTTAGAGTCCTCAAGCTACCGAAGAACTAATTATTACGCTTTACATCCTAGCTATTTCATGTTGCCTTTCAATCACATATTCCATTATAACCCACCTTGTGACCTGTCTTCCTTGCAGGACAAGTGTTTGTGCATTGCCGTGAGGGCTACAGCCGTTCTCCTACCCTGGTCATCGCCTACCTCATGCTTCGCCAGAACATGGATGTCAAGTCTGCTTTGGTCACTGTCCGGCAGAAGCGAGAGATTGGCCCTAATGATGGCTTTCTAAGGCAGCTTTGCCAGCTAAATGAGCAATTAGTGAAGGAGGGCAAACTGAAGCCCTAAAACAGAGCGCTCTAGTATTTTTGAAAGTTTCTCAAATCACCAGAGGATGTGTTAAGTGCTTTAGATTCCCTACCCCCAAGCTAAGCCACAGAATGTGAGGGAGACAGACAGCCTGCTCTTACCTAGTGAAAGTGTCTTTCTCAAACCGTAGGTCTGTCTTTCAAGATGGCACCAAATGGTGTCACTTGAGTCTTGGAGCTGTTGCAATAAAGAGGTGTGTTTGGAGGGGCAACTCCCGTGATAACAGCTGTTTTCTCAAGTATTTCAGAGCCCCCTTGCAGACCGTATAACACGTGCTTTGCATTGACATTGCATTGTCTCATTAAGCTTTGTGTTTTCTCCCACCAGAGCACCATTTTCTGAGAGCCACAACACATCTCTCACTCTTAATTGAAGTACTGTGTTTTCCAAAGCTTCTTCATGCACACAGGTGCCTAAAGTTTGAGTGTAGGAGCTTCAAGGAATGGAGAAGCATATATGCAAATACACAGGTGCACTCTTGTGAAATGAAGTATGCAGTGTTGTGTTTAGTGTGGATATATGCAATACACAGTGTGTGGTAGTAAAGCCATGTAGCGCCTGATCTTGATGCACACTGTATTTCCAAGACTATTTGTACCTCTTGCTGTTGTGATTGACATGAAAGTCTGATAAATGCTTTTTTAATCTTTGTTTTAAACTCATACTAGAAAAAAATGTTGAGTAAATGTTGAGGATCAGACTTCAGCAAGGAAGAAATAATGTCTGTATTTAGGAGTGCTTGCACTGGGTGTGTGAAAAAGTCCTAAGTATCAGAATACAAGGGCTCCTGAGGTTTGTACTGAACTACAGTCTCTCTCCCTCCTTTGCTTTTGCTGTTTATTAATGCAGAATGGAACGATCACATACATAGATTCCTTCCAGTATTGCAGTACAGATGTGCTTACAGAACAGTTTGTTGGTACACTCTGACTCGTTTCGTTGTTTGCATGGTTCCATTAAATAGAAATGAACATTGTTACGTACCACGTGGAACAGGAAACGTTTCCTTTTATTAAAATAAATCACGTCTTGATGCTGTTTGACGTGGAGATGAAATGAGTCATTGCAGTGATGGGAGAGGAAGCTTTGTTTACAGTATGCCTGACTCGGGGTGTGTGTGCCTGTCAGTTAGTGTAGCACTATTCATGCAGAGGATCTCCCACTGCAAACCTAGAATTGTTGGTTAAACTGACAAAACCCTGAGATGTTTGTGTTCCTTTCTTTTCTGTGCTTTTATGTAGATCTAAATTTTAAAACCTAAACACTATTTTAACTAGAAACACTATTGTATTAGTAATCCATGTAAACCCAGAGCCAGTTTTGTGCACTCATTTCACTAAACAACGAATCACAAAGGACATACATTGTTTTTCTTCTAGTTGATTTGGTTTTTTGCTACCTATATAGCTATATAACTTGCTTGAAATTAAACTGCAGATGTATTTCTTCTGGCTGAAGACAGGACTTATTTCTTTTTCCTTGCATAGGATGGGAACTGCCAAATCAAGAAGCCCTTTGCCTTTTGTGGCCTTTAAAGGGGCAACTGGAGAACATTCGGCGTACATAGGGTTGTTTCCTTTCACCTTCCTACAGTCAGCCAGTATTTAGTGCTTGCTTTGAAGCAGAATGGCTCAGTAATAATGAGCTGTAGTAAATTTCACTGGCTAATTACATACCTGATTGCTTTCTCCCATTGTATTGGGATTAAATGATTTGCTGCTTCAAAATTCCTGGTTACTACTTTCATACTACATAATTTCTGGAATAGGAATACTGGCCTTACCTATTCTATTCTATTTCATCCATACTGTAGTCTTATTTACAAATCACACTCTTAATTTTTTTTTACTGTGGGCACAGATCTTTTTCCTGTCTCATCTCACACCATATATTCATAATGCCTGTCCACGCTACAAATAAAAAAAAAGAGGAGATCGATGTGCATGCACTGTGGCTTTGAGCTGTTACATAGAACTTAAAAATTCCCGTCCATTAAAGAGCTAAGAAAATATTAGGCATTAGGTCTTTTGTTACCATTGCACAGACTACAAAAAGGCTAATAGTTGTCTGAATAAAAACAAAATGGTTTGTTGAAGTGGAGTCTGTTTGCTATGTGGTGATGTGTTTGTACAGTTCTACAAGTCTATAATGAACTGTATGAAGTGTTGACAAATCAAGAAATACTGCCACATCAAAAATAAAGGAATTTGTTCTTATGTTCATTATGCCCTTTTAATTGGGAGGTCCCTGCTTACTTCTGGTGGTAACTTTGGTGATACTCTGGTCCATTTATCTGAGTCTAACAAAGCTTATTTAACAAACATTTTGGAATAGTTGGTGGATTTAAATAAAGAAAACACCATTTCAATTTGATTTAAAAACCCGAGCTCTGAGACCGTATATCCTATTGTGTGTTACTGATGGATGACTCAGTAATGAAACCATTTCTAGCTTTGCTTTCGGAATAGGCTAAGTAGGGTCTCTGTAAAATTTGCATCTGTCATAGAACAAAGATAGCTACCGTGTCAAATCCAGCACAATGCAAGAAAATGCAATAACTTGGGGTTTTTGTACTTAAGAGTTAGAGAACTTAGGAAGTGGGGAACAGTGGGGGCGAGAGCTATTGTCATTTTATAGCAAGGAACAAAGAAGAAAGTTCAGCTACATAATAAGCCTTCTAAAATGATGATATGTGTAAAAACAAATCCGCCCTGTACCTCGTGCTGAGCTAAGTCTTTCAGCCGTTGCATAAGCTCAGGAGAGAAGTTTATATCCTAGAAATAAAATTCAAAGCAAAAACAACATTTTCTGAGTGCATCCTCACCCTTTCTTTGGTCCTGCAGCTAGGACTACACCTACCCCCTTGGCAGCAACCATGTTGCATGTAGCATGCTCCTCTGAACTGCAAAAGGAGAGGATGTTGCAATGGGGCACTGCTGGAAAGCACACATTTTGCAAAGTCCTTTCTAAATTAGAATTAACAGCACCCAGAGTCAAGACTAGCAGCTGTGACACATTGTATTCCAATTCCATTTTTCAGCCGTGAGCCTGTGTTAGCATTGGACACATTTTTCTCCCAGACAGGAGTATATCTGGCTTACCTCTCCTGGTGCCAGGAGAATTAATCTCCATAGAAGGCTCTGAGGATGAAAAGCACTCTGTGTGACAGCACTACATGGTCCTGGAGCTGAAAGACAAACTTGTGTCAGATGCTTCCTCCTGCTGAACAAGAAAAAAAACACAACAGGATATTCGCAATGTTTATTATCATCATTTAAGTAGTTTTACTGAGCTGTCTTCTTTTGGCCAGAACTAGTTAAATCTCTGATGCTAGTACTGGAACTTTTTTTTCCTATTTTTTTTTATTAGTTTTGCTAGTTTATTTTAATAGTTTTAGCACAGAGGGACTGACTATCGGAATCTCACTTAGTATAGCACAGAGGTTTCTTCTAAAATTACTTTCTGGGCTCTGCCAATGAGTCGATCTGAAAATAGAACAGGCCTGAGGAGGTAGCTAAAAGGACTTATAAGTAAGCATTCGTGGCCTTATTCCTGTGCTAGCTAAGGCATCCTGCGTATGGCATTACAATTCGGAACCCGGATGAGCATTCGGGACCCAGTAGTTTTGTTTTGGGGGCTATTTTTTCATGAGGAGTTGGATTTGGAAGACTACAATACCATTCTTAAACGATTATTAAAATCTATAAATCATATAAAGGTCAGATGGACATTAGCAGAGAGAAAAAGCCTGTCTTTAACTTGAAACAGATTTTATTTTCCATGTCATTCATTTTTGTCAGCTGTTCTACAGGATTCTCACAACCCCTGTTCTTTCTCTGATGTATTCTCATATCCCTGGAGCTCTAGAAACACATTTAAATGTAAACCACTCTGGTAAATAGAAAAAAGAAAGAAAAAAAAGCAACAAAAAATGTGGGACAATTATGATGGCATTGACCTAACATTAAGTTGGTGTCAGAGAAACTGCTGTATGGAGACAGTTGTATTTCCTTTTTTTTTTTTTTTTTTTTTTTTTTTTTGGTAACTTCTGAATAGGCAATAATTATATTCCAGTTCTCATTCTTTGGACAAACTATTCATTTCTTCTATTTTGGAAATAAGCCCTGTAAATGCAGGTTGTGAGAGTAATTCAGTTGAGGGATTTTTTATTTTTTTTTAATGTATTTTAATTCCAGCATGCCAAGGTTGCTGGCCAGCTGACTCACCAGATGGAGCTGTAAGCTTGCTATTCATTCTGCAGACATCACTCCATCCCTGAGCAGAGCTGTTGTGGGAATCTGATGTACCCTTATCAGAAAGGCAAGCTGCTGGAATGATTTAGCAGTGCATTTGCTGGTCTCTGGTGGGACAATAATAAGATTCCATTTATTCTTGGCTACTTAGAAGCCATATCACAGCGTCTGGGCTGCTGCATGCAGAAGGGACGTGGCTCAGCTGAATTCCTGGGAGACAAGAGTTACGTGGGCAGGGTGACTTAGCAGCATCTTAGGAAAAGAAGTGTTTGAGAAGCAAACGAGCTCTTCAGAAACAGAATTGCTGGGCAAAGTGTAAATGAAGAGCCAGAGTTCAGAGATGAGCTCAGACTGTGCGTGGATGCCTAATGGGACCGTGCACCCCCATTTCCTAGGCCAGGAATAGGGAATGGGGGTGCTTGGTGGGCACCAGGAGCTACATGTGGACTGAACCAATTGCAGAAACTGTTTCTTCTGGGCATGCCTTCCCAGGACAGCGATGCAATGCAAGCACTTTAGGACCAAGGCTTGAGTCAAGAAAGTAGCAGCAAGGGATTCAGGCTGAATATAGGATGTTAATTCCCTCCTTGTATCCCTTAATAATTTAGAAGCATAGAATCACATATCTGATTCTTTATTAGCAACGCTAAGGATGGTGTTTTTCCAGCTCAGAAAACAGTATCCCAGTTCTGATTACAGTGGATCCAAACTCAGGTCATTCTCAAAGTGTCCTTTGATATAAGTCACAAATATTTTGTGGTTTTTCTCCTGCGCTTCATTAAGAGAGCAAAAATCAATTGTTCATGGGGGCCACAGCCCGGACTGTTCTCCTTGCTTTGGTTCAGAAAGTGCTGTGAGCAGGCAAGCAGCTACAGGATGTGGAAGAATGTGTTTGTAGTTAAGGAATCTGAATGTCTATGGGATTTGGATTCTTTTCTTGCCTCTATTAGGCTGCTCTCCTGGATCGTGGACAAGAGGTTTGAAGCCAGAGGCTAAATATAGCTTCTGGTTTTGACTTTCATAGTTTTCGTATTATTTCCCCACTGGGTGATACAGATAAATGTTAAGACAGTTAAGAGAGGGGATTGTTTAAGTACTTAGAGAAACTACCTGAAGAAACTTTTTTATGTTTTATCTGGGAAGAGATTACTGTGAGTTTGCTCCTTTGTAGTAGGATTAGGCTGACAATGATAACTTCTGGAAACATTCTCCATGCAGACACTACATGAAAAGAAATTAAAAGAAACCGAGCTTTGACAGGCAAAGACATACAGTTTCAAATACATTTAAATAAGGTAACAAATAGCAAAGTTTCAGTGACTGTGAGTACTTAACTTTCTCGTGCTCCCCCGTTCTGCCTTTTGGCCGTATCCTGCAGAGCCGTGAGCTGTGTGGGGCCACTTTGGAGAAGGTCACTGTCCTGGTGGTGTTCCTGGCTGACAAGAAGAATAACAAGTTACAAACCCTGTTAAGTTCCTGGTCATTCTTACCTCCTTATTCAGTACAAACAAAGAAAAAGATGACATATCTATATTATAAGGCCTGAAAGCAGAGCTCAAGCAATCATCATACACGATTTCAAGTATAACTTGAAATACATATAACAGTCTAGCCTGTTCTTGGAAGAAATAAATAAACAAAAATAGAAACCACACAAATCCTACAAGGCTGATTCCACAGCTTTCCAGGCTGCTGTCTGTCCTTCAGAAACCCTTTGATTTGGTGGGCAATCGGGTGATGCCCCGTGAAGCTGTGTGCCCCTGGTGTTGAATTGATTTCACCTGTAGCTCTATGCCAAAAATACTTATTTGGAAGTGAGGGAAATTATACTTGGAAAAACCTTTGCAATGGCTCAGTATTCGGGCTTGCCAGACCATCATTAACTGTTTAGAGTAAAAGAGGAAGTTATTAATGAAAGCTCATCAGTGCTGTTGATGTTGACTATAGGGAGAAAGGAAACAGCACATCTGAGGCAAATTGTGTGACAACGATTGTGTTAAAGAATCACATTCTGGCTGTTCAGAAAGATGTTATGTATGAAGAAAACTGTGTGCTGCATGCCCCCTAACAACAGTGTAGCTCCTGAGCTGGTAGAATAAGATTTGGGCTGTGGGAAGGGGAAAGGTGAGGAGAGACGGTGAGTGCACGCAGCTGTAAGCACCGCAATGCCCCACTGCTTTTAGAGACTCTGTGGAGGATTTGGAAAGGAAGGCTCCTCCAAGACTTGCTAATCTCTCTGATGTTGGTCAGAGAGAAGGGGTAGGAGAGAAAGCATGTCACAGGATATTTCAGATGCTGGTATTTTAGGAAAAGACCACCAGAACAGGTAGGCTAAAGCTCATCCAGCGCAGTAGCAGCAATGTGTCTGCTCTGTGTGTGTCTGTCTGTGAGTGTGGAAGGCCAAAGAGGTGAAATGTCCTCCGGTCATTACTGTTGTTTGTATTATTTATCATCAGGGTCACACCAAGGGAGAATCCACCTCCACTTTAAATTTGGTGACACCTGTTTTCCCTGCCGGGTCAGGGGAATTGTCAGAATGGAATGTAAGCCTTAGGTAACGAGTTCCCTACAGTAATAAGGAAAAACCAGACAGCCCCAACTGTTTTCAGCGTTCAGAGAGAGAGAGAGGAGAAGTCAGAGGCTGTTATTGACATTCCGAGTAATCTTTAAAATTACTGAAGCTCAGTGAATCACTTTGGAATCTCTCGTACATGAAATATTTTCACGAGGATGTATGTGACAAACATTGCAGTAACATGCTCAAGTGTCCCTTTACTGCTCTAAGCACACATTTGCTTTCAGGAGCTATGAGGAGCTCGGTATCTAATCTTCCTAAAACATGAGGTTCTTTCTGATTTATGTATCTAGCCTGCCATCTTTTGTAAATACCTCGGAAATGTTTGTGCTCTTTAACTGCAGAAGTTATGCAACTGGCCACATTATCATCTTATTTCTGCAAGGAAAAAGAATACCACAGATGAGATTTTAAAACACAATAAAAACACAATAAAGCTTAGGCATAGGTGCCCGAGGCATAAGGTCACCAATTCCCTCTCTTTTTTTGTTTGCATCATTCACAGAAATCAGTCTGGCTGTGTTCTTGTGTTTAGAATAACCAAATGTCCTGTATTCAACACTTGTGCAAAATGTCAGCAGAAGTAATAGGAAGTAATGATATTACAGCCAATGCATTAAAAAAAAAAAAAAAAAAAAAAAAAAAAAAAAAAAGGAAAGAGGGAAAAAGGAAGAGCATCTCAGAAAGCATGGTGAGCACCATCCTGGCTGCTTACCCTGACAAACACACTGAAGCTAAATAAAACAACTTCTCATTTTGAAAAGAAGCTCTTTCCTGTTTCTTCCAGTACATTTATGACACAAAATGTAGAGCTCCTTTTTTGTAAAGGAGGAAAAAAAAAAAGCAATTCCCCAATCCTTTGCCTGCAGGGACTGAAAAGCATAACTCCTGAGCTACTGTTTCTAGGTCTGCTTCCTCTATACCTGGAGGTGGAGGGGAGAAGAAAAAGAGTTTAAAAAAAAAAAAAAAAAAAGTCTCAAAAACCTTTGCAAAAGACAATAGCCAAAGATTCAAATATGGTGGTAGAAGCAGGTTTTAGTTATAACATTGTTTAAACAACCAAATAAAACAAAACAAAACACAACAACAACAAAAATACACAAAACAAACATAGAAACCTGCAGAAAGACTTGTCAGGCTGCAATTCACCCTATCTTGTCAATTAGCATCGTTGCCAGGCACAAAAATGAAGAATATGAGAAGTTTTCATGTCAAAGCTGTAGAATACTGTCAGTAAGCCACCCCCACACACCCATTTTATTTCACACTGACAAAAGCTGAGATGAATGAGTTGTTGTCTGGCCCTTCCCACTTTGTATAGTCATTGGCTGGCTTGCTTCTAAAAAGGATTTAAAAAAGGGGAATAATTTGCCTTTGCTGGGAACTGAGGCTGTCAGGGTGCTGAAAAGCTGATCTGTGGGCTGCCACCATGCAGATCTCTTGGGCAGTGTGCTCTGTCTGCGTCCTAATCCAAATCGCCTTTCGATCCGTGGAAGGGTGGCAAGTGTTTAAAAATGATGCTACAGAAATCATTCCTGAGATCACCGAAAATACAGAAACACCGATGGAGCAGGCTTACAGCAACAACAACACAATGAACCAGGCAAAGCATGGGGGAAGACACATACAACAAGCTCCAGACCCTAATGGTAAGAAAAATAACATTACGTTGCTGTTTTGGACCCTAGCAGGCAGTTGTAAGAGTGTACTTGTTATCAGATTGTTGTTATTTATTAAGGAATTTAAGTAGGAGGTGAAAATAATACTACGGTTTCTAAGTGTTGAGGTAGGTTCTGACTAGGGATGTTGGAGATCACACAGCAGAAGAGGCACGGGGAGGTTGCTCTCAGCCAGTTGAGAGGTGTGCTGCTCGCTGCCCTTTGCTAACAGCCAGATTTTCAGCCACATTCCAGTAGCCAAAAAAGAGTTAAAGCCCTCCCAGTGGGAATTCATGCCCAAATGAATTGGAGGGGATCCTGGTTTGCAGGGGTGTGCAATTTTGGGAGCGATTTGGCTACTTTGAAGGCACCAACACACTTCAGAGATAAGCTGGTGCTGCATTTGGGCAAATGTCTGGCATTAGCAATGGTGCAGAACACCAGCTTTGTGAGGAGGGATGGAAGGCAGGGAGTTAGCATCAGACAGGTGGTTAGAAAGAGAGCCCTCCTGGCAAACTGGGCAAGCTTGGTCCTTCAGACCAACACATTTGGCTGCCAAATGCATGTAGCAGCTCATCAAACATATGGTTTCCACTACTGTGCGTTGCAAATCTGAGCTAGCTAATTTTTTTTTTTTTTTTTTTTTTTTTTTTTTTTGAGGACAGTTGGAAGGGAATTGCGGTTTTCTGCTCTAGCTGTCAGTTCGGGTGTTTATAGCATAGCACTAATTTAAAAGGGAGGAAAAAAAGAGTAATCTTTTTGAGAGTGCCACTTGATAAAAGTCTGAAATCCCCAACAGGGGAGCACTCTGCTTCCCACCAACCGCCAGGTCAAGGCAGGTCGGTTTGGCAGTGACATCTGAAAACCTTCATTTTCCAGCCTCTGACCACTCTGGCAGCAACTGGGGGAATCTGTGCCACTGAAATGTGCATGGGTTTTCAGGTGGAAAAGAGCAAGAAAAGGGGATTGGACATTATTCAGGATATGCAATGGTCTCACATGCTTACTTTAACGTCTTTAAAGAAATCAAAACAATCTCCCAAAAGCAGCCAGACCTTCCAGGGACACATGAGGTTGCAGAACACCATAAATGATTTTGCAGCTTGTGGAACCCATGCACATACAAGATAGGAGGTATATGCACAGAAAAGAAACCTTCATAGCTGAGGCAAATACCCTTATATTTAACTGTATCTGCCTATGTGCTATGATGGTACAAAGCACCTGATTCAGACATGGACCATTTCATTTCATTAACACAGTCCTTAAAACTTCTAAAACATCCAGTCTTGCATGCTGTACTTTGATGAATATAAACCTGAGCACTAAAAACATGTTTCTGCTCTCCACGGGAGAAACAAGAATGAAAACATCTGTATAAATACTGGTCTGCTGCTCACAAGTCAGGGTCAGAATTCTCTTTGGAGGCACAAGGGAGGGGGGGGAGCACCTTGTGCACAGCAAAGAGACCGGGACTGACAGACACGGCCTTCCATTTGTAAGCTGACCTTGAGGATTTCCATCCCAAGCAGTGTTCCGGACTTAAAATCATTCTTTTCACCAACAGAAGAACATCACCGTGTGTTTATCTAGATAAAGTTCTTTGATAAACACCTTCAAAAATCAAATTCTGTGTCTTGCAAACATGTCAAGAGGCAAAGCATCCCAGCTGGCAAAAGAGACCCCTCTGGAAAAGGGGCCCTACAATAAAAAACGTTTTCTTAATCCTGCATGCTAAAAAAATAATATTTATTTCCTAATGTTTCATTTGCCAATAGATATCCATTAAGGAAAAAAAAAAAAAAAAAAAAAGGAAAAAGAGGAGGAGGAGTAACCACCATAAAGCTCTTAATCAGCCAGGAGATGCCTCTAGCTGTCTGAAGGAAATTATGTGGGTTGTGGGATTATTAGAGAGCAGTAAACTTAGAAAACATAATGCCTGAAGAGTGGGAATCCCATAGCACTGCTGTTATCTGCTGCTTTCCCTCACCTGGAACACGTTACACTAACTAAAGCTCACTTCAGGAGCACTTTCCTTGTTGCAGAAGAGTTTAAATCAGGAGCGAACCTCTGAAGTCAATAACGTGACCTCACGTGGTGCTGTAGGCCTCACATGAGGAGCTGTAGGGGAAGGTTTGGCCTGTTGGTAAACGAAGCCAGCAGAATCCCAACAGAACTCCCCTCAGGGTGACCACTGCCACTGGGGTTGCACTCAGAAGCTCAGCTGCCCACTGGCACAGACTGGTACAGAGCTTGCCTGGTGGCAAGGGCAGGATCTTGGTGGCCACTTGGTGGTCAACCTGTACTCAGTGGGTCACAGCTGGAGCAGCCAGACACCACGAGTGGGTCTTTGGGCTGCCCCCTCCCCAGATCCATCACTGGGGATGTCTGAGCTAGGTGCTGCAGACCCGAGAAGGCTGATTTCTCGGGGATGGGGAACGAAGTAGCCAGATGTTAACGGGCTTCTCGTTTTCAGATGCTTCCGACTTCAGCTGCAGAGAAATGCGAACCACCCGCTACCTGACGGAGGGGCCGTGCCGCAGCATCAAGCCCGTCAAGGAGCTGGTGTGCTCGGGCCAGTGCGTCCCTTCCCACCTCCTCCCCAACTCCATCGGCCGGGGGAAGTGGTGGCGGCAGAACGCCCTGGATTACCGCTGCATCCCCGCTCACACCCGCACGCAGCGCATCCAGATGGCTTGTCCCGAGGAAGAGACTCGGACTTACAAATTCCGAGCTGTCACGGCCTGCAAGTGCAAGCGCTACACTCGCTTCCACAACCAGTCTGAGCTGAAGGACTTTGGAAAGGAGACCGCTAGGCCGCAGAAGAACAAGAAGCCCCGTCTGTCCAGAGCCAGGAGCAGCAAGTCAAACCAGCATGAGCTAGAAAATGCTTACTAGAAGGTCGCTCCGAGTGGGACAGCCCAGCAGCTCTGGATATTTTACAAAACGTCAACCGGCACTCACAGGCCGCAGAATGAGGTTCTGACTGCAGTGGGTTCCAATTCCTTCTGCTAAGCTGGGTCAAAGGCTCACATAGTCAAAATCTGTCAGATTACAGCAGTCACGGTCTGCTAAGAGAATGAGATAAACCGAGCTGGTGGTAGCAACACCTAAATTCAGTCTGAGAGGAGAGGTACACCTGGGAGATTCGCATGAGGCCTCGCGGCTTGTGCACGTAGGGAGGTGGAGGAGGGCGAAGCTGTTACGGTGACAATCACTATCACACTTTGTTAGGGGTCGTTCGGCTTCCCTGTAAGTGAAGGGAGCACCACGATCCCTTTCCCACTTTTCCAAGTGCCATGATGCAGGACAAGCATGAGGCGGGGGGAGCACTGGGGGAAGCACCATGCTCTGAATTTGCTGCAGAAAGTTAGCAGTGAATGTGACTCAACCCTAGCTGTTGGGAAGTGAGCAGCTTGCCAGGTGTCCTCATGCCCCAGTTGCTTCCTCTAGGGAGGAAAACCAAAATACAACACTTGTTTTCTCAAAATGAAAGTGTGACAATTCTATTTCACACTTTTAATTAGAATACTCTAGGGTCAACAGATTCAAAACTGAAACTTGGCAACTAAGCCACCTTATTTGTTTTAGGGGCAAGAATTTGTTTTAGGAACAATTACACAAATTTTATTAAGCGGAGCAGTTTTATGAAATGGATGCTCCCCTCAAACCAGATAACCTCACTGATGTTTGTCCTGTAAACAGCTAATGATGTGCATAATTTAACATAAAGAGATGTTGCTTATTCCTTATTTCCTAGCACACAATTGACTTTAGTGTCAACCTAGATATCTCAATTTATGTTTTCTGTTCTGTAGTTTGAATTATCTGGCCACACACTTTGTAGAGCTAAGACCGTGCAAGCCAAGTTCTGGGAGTAAGGTTCTGCATGAAAAGTGAGCCTCTGCTAATTTGAAAGTTGTGAATTCCTCTAGAAAAGTCTTTGGTATGTGCGGCTTTGGTAAGTCTTTAGTTTGACAGCAACTTTACTTTACTTAGCTTCTCAACTTTCAGACTAATGTTTGTGTTTTACGTTAAAGAATATTATTGGGAAGTGAATAGTCTCGTGCTGTATATATCCTGTAGTAGTGCTAGGCCTAGTATCAGATCAACACAATTTGGGATAAAGACAGTTCCCCACTGTTCTTATTTTCTATGTAGAATATATGCTGAAATCATATAAACTATGGAAATTTGCAATGTTGATAGAATTTTGCAATAATTTTATGTGGGACCAGAATCTAGAGAGAAAAGCTATTGTTTCACAGAGTGAATTACGTATTTATTTTTTCTCAGAAATTATTTATGCAATGTTTTTCCTTGTAGAAAACGAGAAGTAATACTGCTTTCAAAATATCAGTCTGTTATTTTGAATTTTAAATACATTGTTAATAAAGTAGAAACATTGATTAATTATAGGAGGTCTCATTGATTTTCAGCTGGTTTGCTGTAAAGCAAGTGACTTACAGAACAGCCTGGGGCTTGACTCCAATCAGGGAAATACATATCTGTGATAGAGGACATCAAGGTCCTTAATTTTCTATTAATAACCTACACATTTCTAACGAAGTTCTGTCCTGTAACTTCTCACTCATTGCATGACATTTGTCATGAAAAACATCCACTCGGGCAGCTCTGAGCTCCACATCAATATTCTCATTTCTACTTCTCCAATGACAACAAAAAATCCTCAGCAGATTTCAGCTCTCCTTCTCCTCCCAGTGACTCTGATTCAGATGCTCACAACCTGGTGAAGCCACAGAAAAGGAGAAGTCCATCAACTTTCAGTCAAGATTTCTTAATTGAAATCTGATTGCTTCATATTTGTCTCATTGGGAAATAAAAATACAGAATTCCCTTTCAAGAGTTGCAAAGCAAATATCAATTTTTTTACAATGTAATATACCTATGCCTATCTTCATCTGTAAGGCCACTTTCTTTGAGACAAAGGCCTCTTGCCATGAGGTCAGGAAGGGCTGAGGATGCACTACACACTGGGTTAGCACTTTCAACACTGCTGTGAAGATGAAAAGCCTTTCCAAGACAGCCAGTCCATAAGGTGTGCTTTCACTACCACTCATCAACATCTTGTGCAGAAACCTAACGCGAACACTGCTCAGCACCAAAACTCTAATACAGCTATGCGTAATTTTGGGCTCGGATTGGCACATATTATGTGTTCTATCCAAATTCTACCAAATCTATACACTTACAGTTCTTTCAAAAATAAAAATAAATACTGTACCCAGAGAAATAATTGTAAACAGAGTAACTCTGTAGATTGTCCTTACATCAGAGAAACATTAATGAGCACAAGACATCCTTGGGACATTGACATGGGACACAAACTCCAGAGGGGTTTTTCTAAAGGACACACACTCCATTTACACAGTCATTAAATTATTTTGCTTCAGGACTGTAAACTCTTCAGGCATGAGCAACTTTCTTCAACATCACTTTTGCAGTAAAATAGAACAATGGTACATCATTTAGGTGCTGCTGAGCTAAACCAGCAATATGTGAGTCAGTGATAGCAGCTGTCCCAATGGGCAGTCCAGAGGGAAAAAAAATCAAGTTGCATTTTCAGACACGAATCGTGATATTTCTCCAAACCAGCTTTGAGCATACATTTGTCTCCCCTTTTTACTGCTAACTTGTGTAGACAATGAACCACGCCACATTGTCTATGACATACAATAAATGGTCAGCATTCCTACTTCTTTTTTTTTTTTCTTTTTTTTTTTTTTTTCTCCTGGCAAAAACCACCAAGTCCAAGTGATTTTACATGAGATTCAACTTCATAATTACAAATTGCAGAGCAAAGAACATACCTTTATCTGGTGGGGCCCTGGCCCAGCAAGCACGGTATGCATGAGTTCTACAAGGGCGATTGAGAAAGTCAGCATCATGAAACACAGAAGGAATAAACATGTATTTCTTTCAGCCACATGACATCAACTTGTAATTAGCTTGTTGCACTCAAACTAGTGCAGTGTATGGAAGCACAGAACTACTTTTCTATGCTAAACATGCTCAAAATTCTTAATTTTTCACAGATTTATATGTAGTATGGATTGAACATACCATACATCTGAATAGACTGAAATCCCTGTGATAGGCAGGTATTGGAAGCCCACCCTTGAACCAAGCCATGATTTGAAGTAAAGCCAAAAATCTCAAGTAGAGCTGCAAAAATTGCAGCTCATATTACTCCGGTACAGAGAACAGTGCTACTTCTCCCCTTCTGGTCTTGGGAGCAATCAAAGGACAACTCTGCACAAAGTTGTTCCAGTTATATAATAACCATATAGCTCTCTTCTCTTCCCAGATTTGTGGGAATAGTTTTCACTCTGAATGCTGGAAAGCTGTAATGTCCAACTGCACTGTTCCATTGCCTCGTTGTCTTTTCTCTGAATTGGGCATCTGGTGTTTTTCTGTATTTTTTTGATGCCAGATTGAATTTTGTTCGCACTAGAGCATAATAAACACACTGCACCTGAAGACCAGAGGGAAGGAAGTGATGTTGATACCTCTGTCTCTGTTAACTATTCCTGACCCTGTATGATGAAAAGCTGTTTCTTTCAGCTCTAAAAGCTCTCTGCCTTTTATGAGGATCAGTCAGTACAGTGATAAAAGGAGACTAAAACTAATCTGTAAAACCCAACTCAAGGCAAAACTCATTAGCACAAGCCTTGATAAGTCTGAAATAAAAATATAAAAAGCACAATCTTCAAAACACTATCTCACCACTGCTGCATCACAACGTATGGCTAAATTGTACTGTAATGCTCATAGGAAAGGGCAGGGTTATTTTAATTTGCACATAAAGTGCTCTGCACTGTTGTGGTGCTACAGCAGTGTGATGGGATAAGAAAGGAAAGGGTAAGAAGGCTTCACTTGAAGATCAAACAATACCACATAGCATTTACACAGCATTTTTCACAACCAAAGCACATTACCATTAATTATTCTTTACAAACTCCCGAGGAAACAGGTTACAATTAATATCAGGCTTTATAGACAGAAAAAAATACAATAGTTCAATGAGTCAGGTCAAGTCACAAATGTCGTTGTGGCCAAAGATCAGCTTAAATTGATCCTTTCTTAAGAATTTAAGGATGTAAGAATATATTTGTTTGTTTTTGGTGTCTGAAGAAGTAACACCATCACCTCCATCTCCAAGGGAAGGATCCCCAACTCTTCGACCAAGTTACATACCCAAATTCCAGCATCCCACATCAGGCCAAGTTTCTGGCATTAACCTTCAGGCTTGAGCTTTTTATTTTTTCTTCATTGCCTTGCAGGCAACTTAAGATGCACTCTCAAACCAAGGAATTAAAGCGTATTTATTTAGTGGTTATCAAGCCTCTAAATTAAACAGACATCTTTATCACTTTGCCAACAATTTAATGCCTGTGGCATGAGGTTATTTCAATGTCTTAAGAAAACAGCTCGGCTCTGGCTAAATAAATGAGGTCATTCTTCATTCAGGCTACCAGATTCTTTGGTGCAAAAACTTCCCTTTGGAGAGGCCTTGGGACATAGTGGCTCCTCTGAGACTATTTCCATCTGTCAGATTCTCTAATCTCTTCTTCCTTCCTTCCTCCCTTCTATTTCCTTCCCTTTCACTATAAAATGGCCAGTATTTAACTCTAATGTCTCCAGTCTGCACAACATGCTTTTAGAATTGGATGGGTATTATTTTTTTTTTTTGTTGTTAAACCAGAAATAAGGCTTAATTTAAGGTAATTACTCCCCCATTTGGAGGGTTTTGCTATTTGCAGGGCCTTATTTTATTTTATTTTTTTCTAGTCAAACTAGCAGGAGAAGTTAGTTCTAAAAGTGATAGTTTTCTTCCAAAATTGTTCTTCAGATTAAGGGTGGTGGTCAGAACCAGAAACTTTTCACTCATTATGAATTTCTGGGTGTCTGGAAACAAAAGTAGCACTCTTAGGAAATAGTTATTGAGGGGAGAAGGCTATTATACAGCCTTCCAATGAAGGGATGGATTGCATGTGAAATTTCAGCCTGCTCATCAGTTCATATGGGCCTCAGAATAAATGTGCCTTCAGATCAGAGGGGTGAAGGTCCTCCTAGGAGCCAAAAAATGGAGAGACAGATTTTTCTAGAATGAGTTTTGTCATTAACATCTGCCATGTGGCATCAAGAGCTAGGAACTGGTCCTAAGGCTTATTCTTTGCACTTGCAAAAGTGCCCGAACAGCAGCGCTTTGGGGAGAGACTGGTGTTAATAAATGGAAACTCTCAGTGGAGCACACATCAGTGACAAGAACTGGTGAAGAGGATGATATCTTTAATGTGAAAACTGGCGCAATTTCAGAATTTGAGCATCATATCCTTGAACATGGCCCCTTTTTCTAGTTGGGAATGCCACCTGTCTTGAATTGAAGGGTTCTAGCTACCTTTCTGTGATCTGGGGATGCTTGGAACCTCACAAGCAGATGTGGAGGCAACTGATTTGTAGCATGGGCTGAGCAGACGGTCTGCACTGAGCAATAAACTCCGTCCACGTACCATGTACTTTTAAGCTACGTGTCCTTCAAACATGTAATTCTGTCTTGGTCAGCAGTACTGTCACCCTCTATTTACTGAAACACACCATCATCATTTTGAAGTACATGTTTCATACAGACAATACACTCAATTACTTGAATTTGCTTGCATTTCTCTGCAAACAGCAGTGAAAATATAACTTTTAATAAAGAGAGATGGTCTGCTATTTAGCAGGCAAACAGGTGGCCCAAGAGCAGTGGAAATGTCATGCCGGGGGGCACTCCCTTAACCCCACTGACTTAGTATAGAAAATGTATGGATGGTCTTTGGGGAGGTGGCAGCTCTATTAAACTACATTCAGTAGTAATAATATAGTGATTCTTCACATCTGCAGCACCTGACAATCTAAACATTCAAGAAAACCACCTAACAAAAAAAAAAAAATCAGAGAATTTCTGGAGTCCATGGGCTATGAACACCTGGACTCCAGGGATTGCTTCTAAGGGGCGTGAGGGCTGGAAACTATGAAAAATAACCCTGCACTGAGGATGTTCGCTACACAGCAGAGCACACTTCCAGTGGAAATTTCCAGGTGTGTGGAAAGGAGCATTTTAGTCCAGTTACCTATGTGGGCACGACTTGCATCTCTTGAGAGCCAAGCCTGAGAATTCTTGGTAATGTTTCATCTCTAAAATAAAACCTTGACACACATAGCAGCTAAGCTTCAGCATTAAACCCAAATATTCTCAACGGCCTCTCAGAATATGAACACGGAAGGATTAGCTTGCCAGGTGGTTTGAGCTGAGCTCTGCTGTCTGACAATTTCAATAACATTTTGGTATCTGAGCAAGGCCAAGGCCAAGTACCCAGTTTACCTTAAAACACAAACAACCTTCCTACAAACTTTGTAGGAAATCATCACATAATTGTGTTATTTTGCAATAATTTTACTCAGATCTGATATTAAACTCTACACAGACACCAGGTAGGATTTGTTTCATTTTCTTTTATGATTGTATTAACAAATATAGCTCTCTTACTTAGCACGTTCAGTATTTTACTTTCTAATTTTCATTAGGAAAAAAGTGTGGACATTTTTTTTCAGACTGAATATGCAGGAAGACCAATATGGCATTTTCTTAGGCACATAGTTAACAATCATAGAAAACGTGGCAACGTTGTACACATTGTTGTGTATCGACAACCATAAAATTGACCTGTGTCTCCTAATTGCAAAATAACTAATTAATTAAATAAATAAATTAGAACTTACTGACCTGATTCACTGGTTTGTTTCTTAAGAAGAGGACCCTGGTCATGAGTTGCCTTCCAGGGGTGTGTTGAACAAATGTGCTTTAAAAACTAAATAATACAGCAGCAGGATTTACCCTTAAGCTGACAAATGACCTATACGTCCAGTATTGCTTTTTGTCATACATGTTAAGATGCCACCACTGTTAAAAGTTCAATTCATTCCAGCCCGGTAGACAAATCTGAGAGGTCTAAAACCAGCCGGGATATTTTATGTGATCTTAGTTATGGAGGTCATAGCACTCACCTGTGAAAAACACCAGATACATAAAGCATTTGCTTTGCTGTAGATAAATTATACTAAACACAGAACATGGTAAAATATAGCCTGCAGGTATTTCAGAAAAACTTTCAGGCTGCAAGTTCCTTGTGTACCCAGCGAAGGTACGGCATAAATACAAAATAATAACAGAAGAAAATAACGAAAGAAAAGCAAGTTAGACATTCTGGCACTTCCAAGAAAAACCAAAGCCTCAGCCTGAGAAAGGCACACGGTGCCCTTCCAGAGCGTGTCGGTGCTGCCGCCAGCCTGAGGGCTCTGCAAGATTTAATTGCAGAGTGGGTTGTGAGTCAGGAGCCCATCACTGCAAGGGGGGGCGACGTAGGTAGCAGCTACTTTTTGTTTCTGAGAACATCCATTTTTTTTGCTTGCTTTTTTATTATATGGGGGACAGTTTGCCTTTTTTTTTTTTTTTTTTTTTTTTTATGTGCCATTCTGTTTTCAAATAATTTTGCCTTTAAAAATATTGTTTTTTAACAACTGTGGAAGTGATAAAGCTATGAATGTATTTCTAGAAGACCCTCTTTGTGTGAGTGTCATGGTGAGTGCCAAAGGCTGCTGCACTAGAGGAAATCATTTTTCCATTTCTATACAATTTTCATTTCCATTTCTATACAATACATGTTTCTCTATACAATTATATATATATATATATATATATATATATATTTTTTTTTTTTTTTTTGCATTGCCTACCATAGATCTCATGTTATTTTTCACGCAGTGCCCGAATCCAAGCCTCCTTAGTCAGCCATGGTCTTTTCCCTATTGACAGCATGCTTGGTGGTGCTAACTCACACACACATAGAATCGTCTAGGTTGGAAGAGACCTCCAAGATCACCCAGTCCAACCTCTGACCTAACAAGTCCTTCACTAAACTATATCGCTAAGCTCAACATCTAAACTCATTGCAGCTCTTTGGGAATGCCCATGCCCAGA
Source organism: Netta rufina (assembly GCF_964035555.1). Lineage (NCBI taxonomy): Eukaryota > Metazoa > Chordata > Aves > Anseriformes > Anatidae > Netta > Netta rufina. The sequence goes on along the minus strand of NC_140148.1, from coordinate 1,349,803 downwards.
TCCCATGGTGGCTTCCCCACAAAGTCAGTGCTCCTCCTGCACAGCCTGGCAGCAGCCCATGGGTACGCGTGGTTATTTCCTACCTGTTATATGTTTATGGACAGGACAAGCCTGCACGGTCATTAAGGTTTATGTGGCAAAGCACTGCCTGATGGCAAGTCACTGTGCTCCAGTGCTGCAGGAATAGGATGCACAAGGGGGCCCTTGCTATGAACACCTACTCTCCTGGTGTTCCAGTGCTCCACCTAAATCATTGCCAAAAATCTTCTGTCAAGCATCACAGACCAAATCCCTCCTCCCCCCATTTTTTTTTTTTTAAATTTGCCATAGCAAAATGACATCAGAATAAGGGACAGCAAACTTTCAACGTAAGTTTAAATAATTTCCCAGGAAGATGGAAAGTTTATATTCCATAAAGATACTGATCTGGTGAGAGGCTTGAAGCCGTATATCAGTCCTTAAAAAGAAAAGGGCGCATAGATCTCAATTTTTAACTCATCCGATAGCATGCAGAAGACCTAAATTAAATTATACGTTTGAAATGTATAAACTTCCCATTTAGAATATTTCTTTTTAACTGGGACAGGTGACACAGAGAGGTTGTGGGTTCTCCATCCATGGATAAATTCAAAACCTGGCCAGACACTGCCCTGGGCCACATGCTCTGGCTTACCCCACTTGAAGGGAAGCTCCTGTTATTTTAAATAGTTTTTAATAATATTAAATATTTAAAATATTTAAAATATTTTAGATATTTTAAATAGTAATGATTCATAACTAGTAGCTACAGCACCAAGAGTTTACTTATTGCTTTAAGTGGCAAATACAGACAAAAATCAGCAGTCTGTTGAGGTAGCTCAGCAGGCTGTTCTTATACAACAGTTTTCTTTTTAGAGTCCCTTTCAATTTCAAGACTTTGCTAAGTAAGCAAGCTGGTGAAAAATTAGGTACATATTAAATTCTGAGTAATCAGGCAGGATGTATATATATATAAATCTGCAAGTAGAACACACACATAAAGGATATAGACATGAAAGATAGACATGAAAGTAGAATAAGATAAATGCATTGCAGTTATGGGGCAATGATTTTTTTAATTTTAATTTTTATTTTTTTTAAGGAAACAAAGCTGGGATACCGGCAAGTCAAATCAGACAACCTGAAATGGGATGTAACTTATTCCTTGAGCCCATTCTGTTTGGCTGACCAAAGGCTGGATGCCTGCATATGCCTGGTGTTTTGTATCCTAAATTACAATATCTGGCAAGAAAAAATAAATAAATAAAACAATATATATATATATATAAATTGCCTTTGATCCTTAGTTAAAGCAGACTGAGAAAATCCCTTTATAATTACTTAATGGTTCACGGGGCTAAAATTGTTATTGTAGCTCAACCTGTGGGAACAACACAGGAGAAACTTTTCCTGCAGAAGGAATGCCGAAGTTTAATTACCGCACATCGCATGGGAGAGGATTTCAATTTTTAGGGCCCCGTGCTCAGGCAGTTACTAGGTAGCCAGCTCATGCAGGAATATTGATGCTTTGGTCTAATCTCTGCTGTGCCCGAGAACAGCGGAGGGGCCTCATTCTCATGATGGGGTGGGAGGAATGCTGCACATTGCGCCTGCCTGGGCCTTATCGCCTACATTGCTACGCCGGGCAGTTTAATTAATAACTGTCGACATCTTGTCATTTATCATTACCAAAACAGGAGGTGGGGACCCTTCCGTATGCATGCTGTACAAATAAATTAAAGTTTTCTCAACCAGTCCCACGGCGTTGCTGCTGTCAGTCACCGGTATTGCTCTCAGGGCTGTGCACCAAGAAGCAAAACCACACGCGTGCAAGCCTGGTGCACAGCCAGCCTCAGCCAATATCATCGCAGAGAGCCCAATTACCAAGTGCAAGATAAGCCATTTGCTATTAGATTGAAACAGACACCAAGAAAATATGTTTCTGGAACGAAAACATGTGCGGAGATGGGTTCTCGAGTTGGGGGAAATGCTGCGGACAAGAATGAAGCCACTGTAGGCTTTGTCACCAACTTCTAATTCATTGCAGCCACATCTCACTTTCACATCACACAGCTCAATACAAAGTATTGCAGTATATGTAAATCCATCAGCTTTCTCTGAAATCGGATTGCCGTTCTGCACTTGCCTAAAGAAAGCTCAGAGCGGCTCTGGGGTCTGGGCAGGATTTCATTTCTCATCCTCTGCCAGAACCTTCTCATGAATGCCAATGCTCAGTGGCATTTCATAGCAAAGATGGATGCACAGGTGGACATAGGTTGAGTAGCAAAGTAACACACTTCCAGACACACCCCGTCTTTAGAAAATAAAACTAAACTTGTTAGAGGTGCTGCTGTATCTCCAGGAGCACAGCATAGCAGGGGTTGCACAAAAAGATCCCACAGATCTCCTTGTTTGAGGTAGAAGACGTTAAACTAAATTTTTTGTACAGAAAACTAAGCTGTGAGAAATTTCCCTGTTGATTTGTGGATGCAGACAGAGCTCCACGTGTCTGCTGGAGCCGTGATGGAGCACCTCTGGGTTGGTTTTTGGCTGTTGAAGCCTATGGGAAGTGCTGGATTCAGATTCCTGTAAGGGCTGCCAGTATCTCCCTTCCAGGGGAAGCGTGCTGGCTGCCTTTAAAGAACACATTAATCTGCAACTCCCTAAAGGGTGCGTTAAAGCCGCTGGCACAACTCGGGTCACACTAGCACTTTTTCAGGAGAAGAGTTAAGCAAGACCCGGGGTATGGCAGTTTGGCCATACTGAGTGTCCTGGCTCCGGCCTTGAAGGGCTTTTGCGTGGGGTGACCCCACGTAGCACTGGGTGACCTGTTTCTTACAGAAACTCTGCTTTACAGTGAGACATCATGAGGAGCATATGATCGAAGACCCCAGCATACAGCTAAGTGCAAAGAAGAAAATCCTGCACCAGGGCTCGCGCACTTCCCTATTAAAAAAAAAAAAAAAAAAAAGGCCAGGCATTCGAGAGGCCCAAAAGAAGGAGAATTTCACATGCCATCTGTTGCAGAAGCCCATGCTAGAGCTCCTGCTCCAGGGCCAAGTGGCTGAACTAGGAGAGCATTTTAATAACGTGACAGGGTTGTAATGCTGGCCCCTCCTGGCCGCAGCTAATTGCCCTGTTTGGCTGGAGCCGAGCTGAAATAGCACGTTGTGCATGCACCAGGAAATGAGCTCATGATCTACGGAGCCTCGGTCTGTAGGTGATAAGTAAGGGCCCAACAAATTAATCTCATCAACTGCATTCATCTTCGGCTGACACTCGGTGCCAGGCCACAACGTGTGGGCTGGAGGCTATTTTTTTCATTTGTCTGACTTAAACAGGTAGTTTGAATGACTATGATACAACTGTTCTATTCTGTGCTGTCTGCGTCCTCGAGCCTTCTTACAGAAGTGGGAAGAAGTATCAGGTCATATTTTACAGACAGGGAGACAAATTATTGTGCTGACAGCTTGCTTTTGTCCCTGTATTTTGGATTGCACACGCTGTAAATCTAATGAAGTGAATTTATTGTTTTCCTTAATCTTTTCCTTTTAATGGCAAGATTCTTTATTAATAATTGTAATTTAATTATTTATGAAGCCATTCAGAATGCACTATGTTTTTTAATTGCTTTCCTCACCATATTATTAAGTCCTTGCAAGATCAGAAATCACATCTATGTGAAATGGGAAGGAAGAGTTGCCTTAGGCTCAGGAACGGGATTTATGAGTTGGTATGCTAGTCAAAAAACCACACCAAAAAACTCACATTAATTCAAAGAGAACAACCACCCCTGATGTTAAAGAGCGCATTTTTTTTGCCTTTTTTTTTTTTTCCCAAATACACAGCTAAGCTGTCAGTAAATTTTGCTGTCACAGGAATGCTCTGCAGCAGAAGGAACCAAACCCTCACCTCCCTCTCCTTTTTCCCCAGCTCACGCAGCAGCCCTGTTGCAGGCACAAGGCAGGCGGCAGCTGACTGCCTTCCCTCTTTCTGGTGTTCATTTCACAGTTAGCAATGAGAAGATTTTTGCTTCTCCCAAACATATTATTTGTTCTCAAACCCAACCATTTTTAGGAACATGAAAACCAAGCCTGTGTGCAGAGTCTAAAGATAAATTTATGAATATGTGCGCGACACATGCCCAGACCACACATTGCTGTGAGAAATAACCATTTTACTGCAACATCGGAGTGCTTTCTGATGAATTCCTAATCCTTGGCAGATGAGAAAAAGCCTGACAGCAACCAGAGAAGAATATCTGTGATATCATTTGTCTTGCTAGCTTGGATTCTTCATTTTGTAAACAGCAGCAAACAACATTTAATAATCATAGTATGCATGACATATAGCAAAATCGCCCACAACCAATGTACGCACAACACTATTTAGTCCAAGATCCCCTGATAACTGTATCAGCCTCCAAACTAGAAAATGCAAAGGTGATGATGGAGTTGGACAGCTCGTCTATCCACCCAAGTCCATAGCTCTGCGGTATGGCGGTTGCCTCTATGGTGATTAGACCGGAGGCAAGAGCATTTATTCAGCTCTAAGAGAAAAGGGGAGAGAAAGGCTCAGGAGCTGATTAGTTCATTAGCAGGTAATGACATTTTGAAACTGTCACTGAGATAACAGACAGCACACAGGGCAGCTGGAATTCAAACATCAGGACAAGAAGCTTGGTTTTAATTCTATGAACAAGGAAAAGAAGTTCAGGTTCAGCATATGCTTGCTGTTGTTTTGTTTACGCTTTTTCCTGCTGCAATACATGGCATCAGCCTTGTGTTGGTCTGGCTTTTGGTCGTCTGCCTGTTATCCACTGGGGATACTACATCGTGTTGGAATTGGTGAAACACCCCGCGGTCTGCTCCTGGTGGCAGGATTGTAGCAGGAGAACCCTCAGGGGAGCAAATTCCTCCTCTGCATTGTCCCTTCTGCACCCTCGGGTGCTGCTGAAGGCGCTTGCAGCTCCTCTTGCATGACAAGCCAGCCAATTTGGCTTCCGCAAAAATTCCTGTCTTCAAACCCTAATTATTGCGTTGGCATAGCGTGCTGAGTGGTTTCCTGATTGTTTGTATTTACTTGCAAAGTCTCTCCTGCACAGGGCTCTGTGATAAATATAATTCCACTCCTGGCTAATTTGGTGTTTTTTGGAGGGAGGGGGGGAGAAGGGAGGGTAATTTCATGGTAAACCATAATTACCAGTACAACTAGTACCTTAATTGCCAATAGGGGGTAGCTGAGGCTCAAATCAGCTTAATTTGAATTCTACTTGTTCATAATAAATAAATAGTGATTGCTAATTGGACCTAGCCTACATTGTTTTAAAATGGAAAACCATTGTCAAGTGTGAAATTTTACGTCCGTTTGTCTTTATTTTTGGCCTTCTCCTAATGGCGTTGTGCTGACAGCCCAGCTCAGAGCAGAGCAGAGCAGGCATCCAAGTCCTCCACGGCTGCTCCTGCGAATAGCTCCTGATGGCATAGAGCCCTGGCAGGACCGGGGACCTCAGCAGGCAGCCTGTGCCCTCCTCCTTCTCTCTAGGAACTGCAATAGCTGGTAATGGGAACGTTATGCCGGCCCTATAAACGCATTCTGGCTTCTGCTCAGTACATGCGTTCAGCTGACGTGAGACACAGCAGCTTTATGTTGTCATGAATCCCCTAAAAACATACAGCTAAGGAGCGAGGTGGAAAGTAGCACAAGCAGCATTTTGGGGCAACAACCTGAAGACTTGCGGCTCTTTTTAATGAGTAAGGATAATGCTAACTGCAAGAGCGACTGGCCAAAAGACAAAATATGCTCTCCAAGTCCTATCCCGTACATTTGCCCTTAATATAGTCTAGAATCTTTAATTTATTTACATGTTGCACGTGTCTTACAACACAAGTGAGTCCTCTGATTTCTAAGTACATCTGATTGCACAGAAGATAGAGAAAAAAACCTGCATCAGGGTGCATAAACCTGCCAGTGGCAATACACGCTCCTAGCCACTAATAGCATGGTAGAATACACACTTTGGATTGGATGGATCAGTAGCTCAAATTAGCCCCATTTTTAGCTTTTGTTTGTTTGTTTGTTTGTTTTATTATTATTATTATTATTTGTTTTTGAGTTTGGGATCCTTCAGTTGGAAGGATTGCTATTTATTTACTTATTTATTTATTTTCAAGATAAGGGTCTGTTCTCATAGCTTCTGGGCAAATACCTCCTCATCTGCAAGAGGGCTCGGGGCCCTGGGAACCCAGCAAGGGGCAAGCGGAGGAGCTGCTCGCGCTCTTTCTTACCAAGTTAAAAATCACTTCTTCTATCAATCAAACCCTCCATGAGGCCTCCTTCAACTTGCAGCCTCCTCACCTTTGGACGATTATCCTGCCAGCCACTGTCATGGCAACTGCAGAGGCTGTTCCAGCAAAGAAAACGGCCTCGGAGATTAGGGCAGAGCCCTCGGACCAGGACAAAGCCTGCACAAAGATCCGATCCCTGCCCAGCCAGAAACGTGCCCTCCTCACTGCACAAGCCTCCCTGCTCGGTAGCACCTACTGCATTCTTTGAAGCATCCCCAAAGATATCTGTGCCCTTCGCCACGTCCCTCCAGCTGCCTGGTTTGGTCCGTAACAATTCTGGGGTAACAAATACTATTGTCCTACAAAGCTCACACACCTGGCTGGGCATTCAGTCAAAGCTCTGATTTAGATGAGGCTTTTATCAGACACTTTCCCATAGTTAAGGCAATGGCTGTACTTGGCTTTTTTGCATCTTCTTTTCACTACCCAAACTTGTATTTACTTGCCCTTCTCTTGGGAAGCTCCCAAGAATCAAAGATAGCTTTAACCCAGAGAAATTACATTCTCTCTACTGTTTGGGGAGTTTCAAGAGACAAATATCTTCAGGAGAAGAGAGAACTTTGGCATGAGCAAACACTTCACAGCACTGTAGATAACGGTGCCTACTTTGCCTTCATTGTCATGGCCAGTCTCACTACTTCTGTCCTTTAGCCCAAGGAGGACTAATAGCAACAACTGCAAATCAGCTAATTCAGCAGCCCAGGCCCCTGCAGAAAATGCCCACTGTGTCTTTTGGAGTGCACTGATTGCTTTTTCTTACTCTTTGCTTACAGAGGTCACTGGCAACAGCAGGACAGTGTCCATAATATCTCATTTGAAGTTTCTGCAGCACTGGAACTGATCAAAATTTCCAAAAAGCTTTGTAAGCACAACGTAGGCACACCTATGGTCCTTTATGTAAGATATTAAACCTTGAGCATTCAGGTAACAAATGATGCAATGCGGCAAATTCTGAAGCAATAAAACCCAGCTCACTTCCACTCAATGTTTTTCAATGTTTTTGCTTGTATTGCTTCTTCGTGCATTTTTATTCTCCTCTCCCGGGCAGAGAAGGGTTCTGTGCATTAATGAGAAACACTTTCAGTGTTAGACCAAGACCTCAGCACCTCAGGCTTGATTTCTTGTTTACAGACACTTCTGCCACTAAGAATTCTGCCACAGAAGCTGATATAGCCATTTTTTTGGCAAGAACCTTGGCTAAGTCAAGGGATTGATACACAAGTGTCAATTCGGTATCTATTCAACCTCTTGCATTGGTTCTCTGTCAAATTTAATAGCGATTCCTTCCCTCAGTGACCAGTCACAGCAATCCCTCCCTGGGTTGCTCCTTGCTCTGGCCCATCTCCTGCAGTTGCCCTGCTCTGGTGTAAGAGGCTTTTTGTTCTAAGCTATCCCATAGCATCATTATCCTGTACACTTGGGCTTTTTCTGCAATTGCACCTTAATTTCACCGGTCTCATAATTCACAAGCTTTTTGGGAACCAGTTGCTTACACCATTAGAATCATTTTTCCTTTTTTTTTTTTTTTTTTTTTCTTCATACAGAGAACTAAAAAGAACAAGACATGTAGTGCCCAAGAAAATGTGGAAATCAATTTTTTTTTTTTTTTCCTGCATTAACCATAACAGCTACATCCTGAGTCACAGCAGAAACCATGGTGCCTTGCTGTCTTCGAGCAATGAACCACAGGAGTGACTGTCGCGGTCACCTTCTAGCAAAGGATTTTGTTCCTCAGACACATTTTTCCCACAATAGCAACAGTCCAGTGACAAGAAAAAAAATAGCTGCTTCCCTTAGGCCCAGACAACAATCTGGCAAACACACTTATAATTTGCAGAAGGGGCCTAGAGCATAGAAGCTATAAACATAAAATAAAAACAAATGAGGCTACAGCCATGGGGCAAAGGATGGAGCTGGGGAGGGGGGGGGGAGCACGAATTCAGCAAATCTGGGCCCAATGGCCATACAGGATGCAAAGAGCCAAAAAGCTCAGCAGCTCAGGAGTTTGCCCTCGCCCTCCTGTTGCAAAAACAAGCCTTGACATTTCTCCTTTGAGAAACCCAGAATAACTGCCCTGCCTGGAGCTGTGATTTCCTTCACCCTTCACCATGAGCTGTTGGGGCTGAACTCGCTCATTTTTGCTAGCTGAGACATTCACTTAGGGTTTTCTGAGCTACTCTACATGCTCAGGGTGGGCTTTTTTCACAGCTTTGGTTTGCAGGTCCACAGCCAAGTTTTGCCACTGGGGTCGTGCAAGGGCCCTGCAGCTCCTGGGACTGCTCCCACCAGCTGCGTTCTCCTGCAGTGCAGCCCCAGAGGCTTTTCAAAGAGCAAAACCAAATAACGTGCAATAACATAGCTTCGTAACACAGCATCTGCAGGCTTTGTGCTCTGCTGCCTTCTTAGTTTCCAGCAGAAAGAGGGAGGAGGAAGGCTGCGTTTTATTTAAACCCTAGCTGCAGCTTTACTGTTGAAAATCGGGGTCATTTAACCAAGACTCGCAGGTGGACATCTCCACCTGGTGGTGGGAAAGGAAGTAGCTTTACAAAAATCTGAAACAGTTTTATCCAAAGGTGAAAACATAATTAAAATTACCTTTGTAAATGATCTTACAAAGCAAACTATGCTCTTTAGCAGCGTGCAAATGCAGAAAGGGAAAACGTTCTGTGGAAAACTGACCTCACATCTGTCTGACAGTGCATCGTATAACAAAAGGATGCTGTGCTCAGTTTTCCTTTTTATATACAATATATCCTGCACAGCATTAATAACTTCCTAATTTCTGTGTTCAAAGCATCTCTCTCTCTCTCTTTTTTTTTTTTTTTTTTATCTATTTCTTAGACGCATTTAAGATAGTTCTGTGTAATTCCATACAGAAAGCAAGGCCTAAGTCCTTGACTTCTCCTCAAGCCACTGTTACTTAAGTATTTAGGCACTTTTAAAGCATTAATAAGTTAAGCACAGCCTATTCAACCTGGTTAATTCTGTGCATTTCTGCAATGTATATGATTTTTTTTGTAACTGTATTCTAGACAGCTCACATCCCTAGGTCCTGTCCCCTTGGCTCCACCAGCTCTATTAAAATCAGTTAAAATTATATATATATATTTTTAAGTGATTAAAAAGTCTTTAGAAAAAGGATATTTTGTAATTTTGAAAGACCTCTAACTATATAAACAAGACATTGCTGGATTGGCAGCTCATTCTTTTGTTTATTGCCCAGCACAAAATGGAAGCGAGCTGGAAGGCGTGGCGAGGCCAAGGGGAACAACTCAAAACCTCTTTAAACTTATTTAGTCCTGGAACCTGATTTCTGCACAGCAGAACTTCCACCTCACGTTTCCTCCATGCCAGCAGATGTCCAGCCTGGGGGCTCCCACCCTGAGCAAGGACGCGATGCCCCAGCCTCAGCCCGCCCTACCCAGGGCAGTTCCCTTGCTTCTGGTAGGAGCTCATGGAAGTTGTCTGCAATCATTTGAGACAGTAAATTCCATGATTTCATCTTTATTTAGCCTCAGTTTTCAGACTTTCGGATGATTTATTCTGCAGCATGCAGGAAGCTATAAATTGCTCCTTTATGTGTTAAAAAAAAAATTAAAAAAATCAATTGCCATTTGACATTTTACCTTACTATTACCAACTTCTTTCAACTGCAATAAAACACCCGTCTGCTTTTTATTTTACAGGCAATTAGTAAGTCACCTTTTAAACATTTCTTTCCATTTTCTATTAAACAGCTCCAGAATTAAGAGAAAAGAAAGCTGCTTTATGGCATTGAATTTACTGAAGAGATTTACCTGTAGCCTTGCAGAAACTTTCAGCTGACAGCCTGTCTATGCCTGCTGGTTCGACCATATTACCTCAATCCTTCCAGGTGTAGGTCATAGACAGGCTGTCACACTGATTTCTTTGTTATTGAAACTCCTATGGAAATTCTCACAAGTGTAACTGCTGCCTTTCACTGAAATTTTCAGGTGTCAAAAAAAACTTTTTTATTTTTTATTTTTATCTGACACAAAAACGTATCAGCTATGTTTTAGATTCTCTGAATTTCCCAAAGGCTTGAAAAGACATCAACAGCAGTGAGGGAATAACCCTCCTGCTTGATTTCTCGTGGCACTGGCTGTATGTGCAAAAGAGTTTCTATTTCCCTGTCCATGCAAAGATTTATTTCAGACCCCACACCTTAACCTTTCCATTTTCCATGTTCTCAGTCTTAATCTCTTTCAACACCTTTTTCCACGCAAAGAGAGAGGCTGAAGAAGGATCCCACAGCATCGCCTCATTTTCTGCCTGATGCTCTCCCAAAGCTTGGCGGAACAATTAAACTTGGGCACTTTATTAAACAGACACCACTCAATTGCATTGACAAGAGCTGCCAGCGGAGGGAGGTGCGGCACCGCTAACAATTAATTCCAGAACTAATTAGCAGCCTCAGGTCCCGGCTGCTCCAGCCCAGAGGCATCCAACAGCACAAGGCAAAAGCTGCGGGGCTCTGCACAATTCCCACAGGGAATGCCAAGGGCTGGCTGCACTCCAGCTGCTCTCTAGGAGTCCACGGGATGTCCTTAGCACCAGAATTTATGCTGCTGTCTTCCAAACCATACCCCCTCCCCCCTCCAAATTTTCCAAATAACAACATTTTAAAGAATACTTTTGATTTTTCCTTTTAATTTGCCTAATTTCAATACCCAGAACAGTCATTAAGATGAATTCCTGCTCTTCTGGGCATCTTTTCCATAACTCTCATTTAACTGCATTTAAGTGCCACGTGCTCCAGCTCATGGAGCAAAGCAGCTCCAAAGGAGGGTCTTAAGAAAAGCTGTGCACAAGTCTAGCACTGAAAAAAGAAATTAAAAAGCCTATAAGTTGGCAGACAATCTGCTGAAATTTATTTATGTTTTAGGCTCTCCAGAAACATATGGGATTCCTCTTACAACAAAAACTCCAAATGAAAATGTTGCACTCTGTCCCACCTCAGAACACATGAACCATACACTGAAAAATAAATATAGGTTTGTTAATCTATACCCACAAAAAAAAAAAAAAAAAAAAAAAAGGCTCAAAAAGTTTGAATGTTCTGTTCCTATCAGTTCCTTGGGGATACCATGGTTCCTGTTTCTTTAGTGTGGTCTGATGAAAACAACAGATGAGCTTTGCAATCTGCCAAAAGCTGAGCTAATTTTGTGTTTTTCAAAAAAATTCTCTGTCAGAATCTTTAACTCTTCCTTTGCTGACCCTCTCCCTTCCCCCAAATATTTGTTATTTCATAGAAAGCTTCTGGTGCCTTGGACTTCGTTCAGGACATTCAGCTCTTTGTGAAATAACCACAACAGCATGCACAGTGTAAGGGCAGGACTTTTATGTTAAAAAAATAAAAAATTAAAAAAAATTAAAGTTTTTGGTAAATGGTCTTTCCTGTCTTAAGAATTAATGCTGAAGCTGAGACTCTGCTTGCTTTTATGACCTTTCAGGGAAAGAAAAATCCTCATCTTTACATGGCACTAGGCCTCAAATCCAGAAAAAAATCCAGAAAAAATCCCACACCACTGAAGGCGGGGAGGGAAGCAGGGAACCCAGGAGCTGGTGTCTGGACTCCTCAGCAGAGATCTCTGCTCCCTTAGCACATGGCTGCTGAAACAACCAAATACGCTTTGCTCCCAGTGATTGCCAGGTCTCAAGGCACATACGTATATATATATATATATATATATATATATATATATATATATATATATATATATATTTACCTGTTGTCATTCATATTCATCCCATAACAGCAGAGAGAAATCAAAAGATAATGTTTTAAGCAACTAGTACATAAATTCCAGTTAGCCAGGGACAAACCCAAGGTAAAAAAAACGAGCTGCATGCCTCTACCCAGCCTAGAAGTTACTGTGTCCAGTTCCCTGCTTTCAGTCATAACAGCATCACCGACTTTTTTAGGGTTTCACATCAATGTTTTGGAAACAAGACATTGCCAATGTCTCTGCCTGAGGTTTTTCCCCAGAGCTCAAGTAATCCTGCTAGTTGCTTGCTTGTCTTCTGCAGAATTTGGGTTTTGATCATCGGCTCCCGTGTGTACTTACACAGCTGGGTGAAGCAGCAGCTCCTCCAGCGGGAAGAGCTGGGGGTTTTGTTATCACCCCGGTACATGAGAAGCACCGGGGAAAAAAACAAAAACAAATTGAGAAGTGGCAAGGCCAAGTTGGAGCTCATTTACACAGTATTTTTCTTGCAGATGCAAGTGAGTTTTTGCTGTGTGTGAATTCTCTGAAACTCGCTAACCCGAGCCCGCTGCCATTTGCCCACGGCTCATCATCACATCTTGCATTTGCAAACCACCCACCCCCCACTGTAGTAAAAGCAATAATAATAGCAACCAAAAACAGTCATCTTTCAAACAAGAAGGTTAAAAGTGACAGATTATGCATCACGTAACGTGATTAAGCAGTTTCCAACTAGTGTTTTTTTTCCTTTTAATATTCCTCCAAATTTAGAGCTGGTCGCCTGTCTCTTCTGCTTTTTGCTTCTCCTGCTCTCTGCCCTAAAATAAATTATCACATAAGTGTCTCTGAACATATCTTGGTGTTTCCTGTACCTGAAACTTTTTTTTTTTTTTCACTACTGTGAAGCCATCAGATTTAATTAATACCGGAAATATTGACTTAGGGCTAAGAGAAACATTATCATTAAATGAGAATCCTTGCAATAGTGGTGCCAGCTGTGGAGCAAGTCAGACACAACCTCTGAGAAATATTTGATAGGACAGGTAAGGAAGGAGCATGGCAGGAAAAAAGCCTCCACGGCTCCACAACTCTGGCTGACTAACGAGGGCCGAACCCTCAGAGCACACCAGGAATCCTACTGTCAGGGCCAAAACACGTTTAGGGGAAAACCTGAGAAAGTTAAAGAAAGTGAAAATTTCAGCACAGATGACAAAGTAAAAAAGCAGTAGCAGAAAGACAGAAGTTGAAGACTGAAAAGAAAAGATGAGCTGAAACAGAACAGTAGGGGATGAAGAGATAAGCTGAGGAAAAAGCAAGGTATTTTAAAATACCTTCCTTCACATTGCCAGGATCTTGACCTTTTTAAGAGGTTGGAAGTTACAACCTCCTTTGAATAGCATTATGTTCAGTGTGAGCATGTTATCACATGCCTTAATTTGTAGAAAACTAAATAGAGAGGCTGACAAACACAAAATGTACAAGCGCTTTTAACAAAAAGGAAAATTAAAACATTATTTCCATGGCTATTCACTTTGAATCACCTTCACGTGCCAAAAAGTCAGCAGTGTTGCACTATGTGACAATTAACTCAAAACTCAAGAGGTGCAACAGAAGCCTGGTTTAATCCACTTACTAATTTTGCAGCTGAAGCAGAAGCGTGATTTTTGTGATGAAAATGTGGCCAACAACAGATAACAGGATTTTTATTTTATTTTCTGGACTTTTGGCAAAGTTCTTCCAGGTTAAAACCATGAATTGTCCACATAACCTAGGGTATGCATTATACAACCTTAGCCTGAGAAGCTGGGTGTTTGGCATCTACTCTCCAACATTTTTTCCGACATCACATGTAATTGCTGCTCAAACTCTCCCTACAAACTGACTGAAAAGCTTTTCCTAGAGGCTTAGAGAGAAGAGAGAATTATATTGTAAAACTGTGACAAAAAGTCACAATTATTATAATTAATATAATTGTTATAATTTATAATTATATCATAAAACAGTGACTTTACAAAGCCACTGCCTTTTTGAGGAGTGACACGGACTTTCTTGCTCTCTGCATCTCCTCCCCCAAAATCATCAAAACCCTAAAACTGGTTTCCTGCAAATACAGGCCTTTTAAACCAGACTAATTTGCCATATGGGATTACAGCAAAATGCAAGTTAATGTTTCCTGACATTTTGTCCAATACCTAATGTCCTTTAACACAGCTCTTTAACCACATAGCTCTTTAGCTTTCATTGGTAGGAGATCATCTTTCCCTTCTAGGTACGCTGCCTCTATTAGCCCGAGCTTTACACTTTTTCTGTTCTTTTATCCCTTCAGGATACTGAGAAAACTATTAAAATGATGGATAGACCCAAAGAGCCCATCTCTGGGCTTGGCATTTCCTTCCAGCTGGGTCCCAACCCCTTGCAGGTGCTCGCTGCATCCCTGACCCCACGTTCTCCAGGCTCCCCTGCAGCGGGGTGTGCACTATGAAGCCCCCAGCACCCGATTCTCCCCTCTCCCACCTTGTGCTTCGCCTTTTTGCACGCTTCCTATCACCCCTACCAATTACTAATTTCCCCAGCAGCACTGTGCACGTCAGTGCAGACGTCCCCGTTCTCAACACCTGCAGCCCGCCGGTTGCAACAAATGCGCCAGCAATTTTTAGCACATGCCATGTTCTGCAAATCCAGCTGCTGTGGTTTCTATTCCTGTAGATGTGTGTGTCCAATATTAAACCCTGCTACTGCCAGTGGCGTATCCCAGGACATCATATGCACTGCAGTACTTACATATATATATATATGAGGTAGAGAAGGTTGTATATGTATATCCTCAGCAGCTACTTAGGAACACAAAATGAAAACCAGACACAGAATTGGAGACTTCTGTCTCCTAGGGCCCAGCTGTCATTGCAGGTCACCTCCTCTTTAGTAAGTGGACCAGATCTTGGTATCTGGGAGTAAAGCTTTCCTCTGTGAATCGCTTGATGTCTCTGTGCCTCAGTTTACCATCCCCAACTTTACTGGGCAGTTGTTTCCTCTCAGAAGTGAAAACGCCTAGAGGATGAAGCAAACCCAGCGCCAGTTCCAGCCTTTTATTTGGCACACTCATCCTCCTCCTTCCCCGCTCACGTGCCGACACCAACACATTATTTAAGTTTTGCAGACTCATGAAAGCAGACCAAGTATGAGATTGCCAAATGACCAGCCTGACGTACAAGAACAGCTCGGTGAACAGGCAACAATGATTTTTCCTCACAGCACAGTGACTTACCCGTGTGGCAGGAGATGACTTCCTAATGGAATATTGAACTGTCTCCAGGAGCATCTGCCATGCCAACAAGTGTGATGTTAGATCAGTGCCAGCGCACTTATCATTGGGTCTTTGCTGATACAGCAGCCTCAGCTGGCAGGATCATTTTTGTTCATTTCTATTTCTGAATTTTCTGCAATGGATTTACAACTGCTGTAATGGATTTTGAGCCTATCGCATTCATCCTTTAGGGAAATGCTGCTGTTCAGCAGACATAGGATATTTGGGAGTATTTTCAAGGCAGGTGCCAGGCACAGGAGAGCAGAACGTCTCACAGATAAGGCCTGTGAAACTGAGCTGCATGATCCTGGGTTTTCCTTCTTCACTAAGAGAAGCTGCCCCGGGGGTCTCAGCTCAGCACAGGGAGCTCTCATTCCCAGCACTGCATCTTGGAGATAATTCAGAGCTCAGAAATGTGATTAAGAGGCCATGGTGATTGGCTTAGAGGAAAGATGAAAAGTCTGAAACACGTCTGGCTTGTGTTTAAGATGACTTTACATAGGTATCAAAAAATTTAAAACTGTCTTGAATAATTGCTCTCCACCCGTGTAGTGCCAATAGGCTGTGATTCAGAATGACGAGATCGTCAAAAAACTGAGAACTGGGTCTAGACACTAGGAAAGAGCAAAGAATTGTCATCCCCAAAGGAAAAAGGAAAGACAAACTGGGACACTTTCTTGGGTCTGGGCAATATCCTAGAAAATGTCTAGGAGAGAACAATAAAACCACTACCTGTGGGGAGACTAAGTAACAAACTTTTTCCATCCTTAATTTCTGCAGCTTAAGCACCAGCTTCCTGAATTTAGTAAGAAAATCACTGGCCATTTGTTGCTCTCCAGCTTTCTTCCATCAGTGCTAAAACAAGCAACAGAGCTCATTGCAAGGGCTCCTCCATGCAAGGGGGAGATCCCAGTCTTGGTCCAGGGTCCACATTGAGGAAAATTAACAAACTACTTCAGTGCATTCATTGCAGGCCATGCCATGGCTTTGTTTAGTTTTTGCTTTGTTTTGTTTTTCCAAAAATGTTTGGAGAACACTTTTAAAATGAAGGGTTTTAATAACTTGCAATTTAGTAGCTCGTAAAAGTTCAAGCAGAAACTTCCATGCCATGAGTTTTCTCCATGACACACATATTTATTTTTATTACATATTTTATATGTAATATTTATTACATATTTTTCTTAAACTTCTGCTGTGATAAAAGTACCGTTGGCATCTCTGCTGCAAAGGTAAACCTTCCTTGGCCTTGTGATCAGGGTAAAAATCTTTAATCTAAGAAATCAGTTTGGATTTTGGGTGCAGGAACACCAGACAATGGCCCTGGGTCAGGTGCAGAGCAGAGCAGGATGCTGCCCCAGCGAGCTCCGTGCTCCAAGCCTGGAGGTACCTTAAAGGAGGGCTGCGTCTGCGTGGCATGAGTTGGTTTGGGTCTGCCTTCGTTAGGAAAGAAAATCGCCTTGCCAGAGAAAGCAAGTGAAGGCACGGCACGACCTTTGTGGTTTCACCCTGCTGAAGTTATGCAAATTGCTGTGCAAGGTCTCGGGGTGAGCCAGAGCTCGGAGGCTTCCCAGTCTGGGAGATGGCGAGAAATGCTTTCCTGGGGAAGTCACAGCCTGACCTGACAGAGAGCTCAGAGAGAAATCCTCACCTCCAGGCCTTCGGCTTGTTAGGGGGGCATTCATCACAAAAAACGGTCTCCATCCATCCCATTTTTCTCGCCCAGCGCGGAGTTTGACAGAAGAGATGTTGACTTTGCGGAGGTTAAAGGTGGCTGCCTTGTCCAACAAATGGGTTTTAGCAAGAGGGGAGGATTGTTGTTTTTTCTTCTTTCAGGAATGAAGTGTCAGGAAGATGTAGAGGGCAAACAAGCCCCCGCTGAGCCGCTGAGTGACAGCACCAGCTGCAGAGGGTGCTGGAGCAGTGCGAGACCTGGGGGTTCCCACATTTGGGGAGGGTTTGCCATCTCCTTTTCCCACATCTGAAGTCAGAGGAACAACAGAGAGAGCTCCGCTGGGAAAACAGGGTCCAAGCAGTTTCGGTCAGAGTGCAAAGTGATGCGCAGGAACAGAGCCATGCCCTACGGCCAGACCCCTGCTCGGGCCCCACGTGGCTTCCTGAATGGGAACCTAAACCTTGTCCTGCCTGAACTGAATACAGCATCAACAGACAATCTCCCTTTCCTCCTATTCCCCCAAAGACGTGTGTGTGGACAGGAATGGGATATAGATGATTGTGTGAATAGCTGGACCATGAGTAGGATTGGAAAACAGAGCTAGGCTGGAGTTCATATAAACTCCTAATAACCTCTGTGACTTCAGTGAGTGGGCATTTTACATACGACAGCACACACAGAGGATGTCAATGAAATACTTTGCATTGGCAGAAACTGTCTGGACGCTGCCTTGGATTCTGCCAGCGCCCGGAACAGTTGCAGCATTCATAAATTCCTTACAGCCTGGCCTTTTGGACAGAGCAGTCTGGGGCTTTTCTCCTGCCAGTCAGTGGGAAACTTGTGAATGTTTCTTCTCCACTACGACACAGCAACTGATTTAATTATTTAAGGAGGGATCTTCTGAAAGGGTAAATCAGATATGCAGCATTTTGCAAGAAAGTCAAGATCCATGTAAAAATAAAAGAGTTTGAGGTTCTTGTTCAGAAAGATCTGAACTAAAGCCCACTTCTTTGTTTGGAAAAGCCCAGGCTCTAAGACCCAACAGGTATCCAGATGAGTACACCTTTTTTTCCCCAATTCATTGAAATTTTACAATTCTGGATTATACAGAAGCCAAATAAAAGTAGCACTTAAAGCCCTGGGAAAAAAAAAAAAAAAAAGGGGCTCCTCGTCCATCTGGTAAATCTCTCTGTGTGTAGGAGAGAACACAAACCCCAGCCCAAATGGTGGGAGGAGAAGGGAAAGACGTGCACACCGTGTAGCAAGGCGTAGCGGAGTAAGTGCTGGAAATAGTTGCAAGAAGGTTATGGAAACATGGGACACGTGCATATAGAAATTATCATCAAAAACACGGAGAAAAGCCTTGCGAGAAGTTGCAGTAACCCTCGTCTGGCTCTTCAGCAGGGTTTGGGGCATTCCCAGCTGCCACACCTCTGTGAAAAAGGGATTGGGAGCAGCTTCCCCGCTAACGCCCTTCCAAGTGCGACGGCTCTACGATCTAAGAATCTGCTTTCTGTTAGGAAAAACTATAAAACTTTCAACAAAAGATGAAAAACATACCTCGCGTTGGCATAAAAGCAGGAGATTTCCTTGGAGGAAGGAGTGGCATACTGAAAATTCCCTGGAAAGTAGAATGCAGAAAGAATAACCGCCAGTGGCAGCAAGCTCTGACTATCAGCAAATACAAGGGTTATAAAGCTAACAACAACAACAAAAGAAATCCCTCCAAAATGTGCACATGTGTACAAGCCAGACTCAATACTTCCTTAAAACTAATGATTGGGCCTTAAATCATTTACAATCAATGAAGTACTCTCTTACTTTTATTTCCCACTTTAGTTCTTGAAATTTGGCATCTGTTGAATCCTGTATTAAGGCTTTTTCCAAATGCAAGACCTGGGGAATTTTGTTAACAGTGCAATAAAAATAACTTCATAGCGTTACAGGGAAACATTAAAGCCTCTTTGTGTGTGTGTGTGTGTGCGTGTGTGTGCTGCTCTTTCCTTTTTTTTTTTTTTTTCAAAAAAAATACAGACATTGTTTCTTTAAAAGTCTCCATCTGCAAATCCCATTAGATGTGCATATAAGGTTTCGGATGATTAATAGGTGCCTGCTTTGCTTTGGTTGGAGGGAGCGGGTGTGTGTACGTTAACCCCTCCCTCCCCTCTCTCACATTTCACTTCACAAACTTGTCACTCTCTCCCCAGCACAGTATTTAAAAAGTGTTTCACTCATGTCCAGCACTTCACAAGGAAGCGAGCTTCAGGCCTTGGGAAATAATTCAGGGCAATCACTGCCTAGGTCTGGTTACTCTTTTCCAGTCGGGACAATGAAGACTTTTAGAAGAGTTCCCAAAATAACAAGTCTGCAACAGCCCCAAACCCACAAACAAACTGTTGTTTAGAGAGGAAATCTATCCCGTAACATTGGAAAATTTCCCCTCTTCCGATTGTGAAGCCTGAGCTGCAACCAGCCCCGAGCATCGGAGCGTGGACGGCGCTGGAGGCGAATGGATCCCACCATCAGCAGCTGCATGCGCGGTCCCCAGGCTCCAGCCCCGCTCTGGGGGTGCCTGCGGAGCACCCGTGCGGATGTCCCCACAGCTGCAGGGCTGAGCCACTACCCGCCGGCACCCTTCTCCTTCCATCAAAAGTCAGATTTTGCTGCCTACTCTGATTTCTCAGCCTCCTGCCTGGTGACGGCTCCGCAGAGCTTCCCGCCCGAGGAGCAGCACCCTTCTTTCCACCACCCCGACTGGCACCAAGCGGCAAGCGAAGCCCGAAGACGGCCGAATCCGGGACTGGCCTTGGCTTCTGGGGAGTCAGAAGGCGGCAGCCCAAACCTGGTGAGCGCGGCGATGGGCATGAATGAAGAGTATGAGGCGCCGGTAAGCGCTGCGATCGAGACAGAGAAAAAGACATCCAAAAGAAAAAAGGAAAACTCAGGTAGGTGGCGTGAAAGCAGGGATGTGGGATGGTACGGGCTGTAGCATGAGAGCACCTACAAGATTAGAACTAGAGCTGATGAAGAAAGCATTTTGCAAATCTTGACTAGGGAACCCGCACAACAACACCATCGAAACGAAGTTGCTTGTTCCTTGATGACCTCCGGTGTTTGTTTCACTCCTGCAGGTCTTGTTAACTGACTGAGGTGTTTTATGCACCAGCACATGGCAAACTTGCTGTAACTAAGCAGGAATCACAAGGTGCGTGGACACTGAGCTCAGAGTCCTAGGTTGTGGAGTTGCATCTTGGATACCTGCCATTTGCCCAAGTGTGAGAGAACGGGAGTCAAAGGGCAAAGATCCCTCATCTTCAGCTGCCTGGGCTAGGTGGAAATACAGCACCGGGGTTTTGACATCTCAGTTCATAGCATGAGACACATCAAAGTCTCCCTTTAGATACAAATTCTGTTTGGCCTCACTGAAAATTGAATGTTTTTATTGCAAAACAGGAGATACCAAAAGCTTGCCCATCCATTCAATGTCTAACCATATGGAAAACAATGTAGATGGGTTTCATTGCGTCATCCTAGTTAGCAAAACTCTTTCTACAGTACCATATTCAAGAGTTTCAGGTGTATAACCTCTGATTTGCTGCTATTTCAAATCCAGAAATGCAAAATATGCATAAAGTTGTTTTCCCCTAAGGAAGTTGTTCAAAAATACGACATTTATATGCATTCATTTGCTATAGTATTCGTTTACAAACCAGTGTGCTTTTCCCCACAGCATTGTTATGAAGCAGGGATTATTTTCCAGCATCCCTATTTTATGGTTGGAGAATTGAGACACAGAGACATTTATTTGATGTAAAAATAATAAAAAAGCTTGTCAATCCTTAAAACTTTCTTTGAAGCAGGGATAGATTCAGAACAGTCAGAGAACAGCTTTGTTGTGGCAATAGCAACAGTGGTCTACTACAAACACGCATATATGAACACACACACACCCTTCTCTTCCTCTACAAGCTTTAATTATTTAGATGCTATATTCAGTCCTGACTTCCCAGGCTCAGCAAATGGCCTGAAGACAGCAGATAGCCTAGGGTGAGCTTTCACAGCTGCCCCTGCAGCCCTGCCACAAGCCACAGCTATTAGCATTCACAAATCTTTTTCTTGCAGAGGGCTCCAAGTATTCAATACTGTACAACCTAGCAAATAATTTATAGAAATGCCTTTGTAATTACAGCATTAAAGAGGCCAGAAGGCTTTGTAATGACTTCGGGTTTAATACATCTGTCATATACTACAAAGTAAAAAAACATAAGTCGATCAGTAAGGAAACTCCAAAGCTCTAAATTAATCTTTGAAACCAAAAGATAAGCATTAAAACCTTAGCGAAAGTCACTTTAGAAGTGAACTAGTTTTCAGGTGAAAGTTTTAAAGAAACACCTTACTTTTTTTTTTCATGCTAAATGTTTTTTAGAATGACCAGTTGCAGATAGTCTGGATATCCCAACCTTCTCACCACA
This sequence comes from Netta rufina, assembly GCF_964035555.1. Taxonomy (NCBI): domain Eukaryota; kingdom Metazoa; phylum Chordata; class Aves; order Anseriformes; family Anatidae; genus Netta; species Netta rufina. The sequence goes on along the minus strand of NC_140148.1, from coordinate 1,328,261 downwards.
TAAGCTGAAGAATAAGGCAGCAAAAAATAAAATAGTAGACACCTTTACTATTATGGGAATGAAATAATACAGAACGTTAATCAGAAAGTGGTGCATAATTACTCCCTTCCTTAACCACAAATAGATGTATGCTGTTGACTTTCAGCCATTGACTGAAGAATTCTGGGGGAGAAAAAACAAGGGGAAAATGTGTAGAGCAGAGCTGAATTCTGGCCTGCCATTCTTTCTCCCTCATGCCACTGACTAAAGAGGGTTTTCTAGGCTTGCAATACCCATTTACAGTCACGGAGGTGTAAAAAGCAATATGTAAGAGCAAACAGCAGCAGGTAGTAGCTGAAAACTTGAGGAAGACAGAAAAGGAGAGCACAGGCAGGTCCCTGGGCAATGTAAAAGGACAGATCTTCATCTGTCCCAGCCCCTGTGCACACCCTCTGCCGAAGGGTGCACATCTCATCCTTCCAGGAGGTGCTCGCTGAAGTAACTGCTGGTTACTTTATCATCAGCTGCCAAACGAATCAGCTATTCATGAAGTCACTTCACTTGGCCAACGTTCCTGAGAGCTTTCAGAATTTTATGTTCCATGACAGCAAAATCCATCTTACCACTTGATTTAACCACTTCCAATAAATATGCCCTCAAAGTCTTTAGTATGGGGAAAAAGTAACGTTGTGCAGATGCTTCAGATTTTTATTACACTTTCTTCTACTAAGGAAAAAATTGCAAGCGCTGGCAAGAGTTTGCAGGACAACAAACACCACGTGCCTTGCTCAGGGCTGTGGATCACCACAAGCATTACCAAGCAGGCAGCATCCTGTGTTGCAGGCATTAGTCAGTCCCATGCTTCCAGGTTTAAGCTGCTGTGAGTGATACAAACACCATCTCTGGTGCCCAAATCCTGCACATGCACAGCACAGAGTCCTTGTGCCTTCCTTGAAAGCACTTTTTACCAGCCAGCCATAAGACTCTCTACCTTATGTCTCTGCAATGCCATGTGGGGCAGAGCATGCTCTGGTCCCACAGACATTTAGCTATTTAAAATGATTCATATAATTAATTAGAGGTGAAGAGCAGTGATACCCTTAGAGAGGGTGTCCTTTGCAGAGGGGCAAGCAGTGAACTCCCATTTGTATCCAGCGTGGGATCCATGCTTCAGCTCTTGCATCGCCACTGCCCTCCCCAAAGCCCCATTTGTTTTGGGGAATGCAGTGAGGCTGGTGTTTGGTGAGAGACTGGAACCAAGAGGATCAGGAGCCAAAACAATCCTGATGTCCCTGCCCATGGCAGGGGGGTTGGAATTAGATGGTCTTTAAGGTGCCTTCCAACCCAAACCATTTTATGATTCTATGTAAACAGGACTAATTGCCTCGAAACGGAGGGCAGTACAGCTGCAGCACGTGGTGCACTGCTCCTGTGCACATCATCACAAACTTGAGCTATATGCAATTTCTGTTTCTGGTGGGCAGAGCTAAGATCAGATAAGTCACAAAGTCTTCAGCCACACCAATTTTTTCAGCAAGGAAAAGGACACCTAGAAGATGCTCATTTCATGCTCATTGCTACTACTTTCTATACCATTTCCATGTAGAAACAGTATGTGCCAGGATGTGTGGTAATACTAGGACATGTGAAACTTCATTGCACACTAATTACACACAAGAATTAAGTAATTAGCACCCAATATAACAAAAACATTACTAACTCGTTCCGTGTGGGGAGTCTAGCCAATTGCAGGAGCAAAAGAGGAAGGAGAAGAGGCCAGGAACTTATAACACCAACTGCCTGAAAGACTGGCACAGCTTGGGTTTTGCTCACAAAGCAAGGGTGCTGCAAGGAGATTCTTCACAAGCATTTCTTTAAAAAACAGGAGAACATAATAATAATAATAATAATAATAATAATAATAATAATAATAATAATAATAATAATAATAATAATAATAATAATAATAATAAAAAGACTGCCACCATCTCAGGCAAAGTCAGTTTGTGTTCACTTTTTGGCATAATTGGTGCCGCATCCCTTTGGCTATGGCTTGAAATTTAGCTTTAGAAACACAGCTCCTAACCCCAGGGATGGTTCTGAAGCCAGTCACACTAGTGCCAGCTCTCCTTCTGGTGGTTGTTCAGCACGGACTTGAAGCAGATGGGTGCCTGCAGCTCTGTGCACAGACACTGGCTCTCTGGCGTTGCTCATTTTCCCACATTCTCCCCTCCCAGTGTTCCCAGACCGTGTGCTTCCCACCCAGGGTGCTTCCTCAGCAGCTTCACCCTACCCCTTGCACCACAGGAGGTCACCGTGCACCCACTGCACAGCGCCCATCCTGCACGAAGTTGCCTAGCAGTCTGCAAAGCCAAAACTGGGGGAGTGATAATGCATGTGTATGGAGCAAAAGAGGGGAGGAAGGAAATTATTGATAGCGCTGCGTAGATGCAAGGAGAGCTCCTATCCTATGGCTGCTCACTGCAGACCTTGCAGATCCAGCCTGTGCTTCTGTGCTTTAGGCGATGCTCATCGTCCCGCCTTCACCCCTTAAACCAAAATGCTGACAACACCGTGCTGAGCTCAGGGGGCACAACTTTTACACCCGATCTCTGCAATGCACATGCTCGCACGGGTCAAGGTTACTGCAAATTCTCTGTGCTTGCCCCTTAGAAAACCAGAACTCGAGCAACAAGGCAGAAAGCGGCAGCAAGTCACGGAAGGAAAGGACGGCTTTCACAAAGGAGCAGCTACGGGAGCTGGAGGCTGAATTTGCCCACCACAACTACTTGACAAGGCTCAGGAGATACGAGATAGCTGTGAACCTGGACCTCACCGAAAGACAAGTACTTCCCCAACCCCTTCCTCCCCACCTTCTTCCCCCCCCCATAACTTCTCCCTGAAATTATAAAGTAGACTGGTTACTCGACGGGGTATAATGCAACAGCACAGAGGTGTTTTAATACAAAACTTCCATGGTCTTTTGAAACATGTTAAAAAATTCTGTAAGTTTAGCGGAGGCAGATATTTCTCTCCTCTCACTGGGATCTCAGTCAGGGTTTCCTTATCAAACTTGGTGCAGAGGAATTGCTCAGTTAAGTGAAGGTGATTGCAATTCCTGAAGGATTAGACTGGTTGGGGTGGATGTTAAAAGACGTGCTGTACCCATTGGAGTGACATGTATAGCTGACAAAGATGCCAGGCAAAGCACTTGTGCTACCTCTGCTGGTCTCAGCAACATCCTCCTGGAACAGCTTAGAAAGAACTGTTCCTGCCTTCGTTAGAGGGAGAGCACTTAAGCTTGTGAGGTTCCTTCCAATTTTTCTTCCAGAATTTCACAAAACACCTCTGTTGATATGTATGCATAGGTCTGCTGAGACAGCTGAGCCTGAGGTCATAATTTATCATCTGCTTTCCATCACCCAGGTCAAAGTATGGTTTCAAAACAGAAGAATGAAGTGGAAACGCGTTAAGGGGGGACAGCCCGTGTCCCCCCACGAACACGACACAGAGGACATGGACTCTGCTGCCTCCCCCAGCTCCGACTAGTTCCTGCAGCAGCAAGAAGAGCACGGGGAGAGGAATGGACAGAGAACAGGCACGACAGTGCCACGGGTCAGCTACGGCACCGTGCCACGGCCCCGCCTGCAAAACCCGTGGTGCTGAGCCTTCGAAAGGAGTACGATGCTGTAGCTGGCAGAGGCAATCAAAGGGCACAGGGGGAATAAAAGCCAAAGGAGAGCAGGACTTTGATTTTCATCTGAATGAATCTAGCTCTCTGGACATGTCTCGCTGCCACGGGTCTACCTTCAGAATAAAAGCTAAGAACCACTGTATATAAAGCAGGAGTAATGTTGCTTAGGCTCTCGAACACTTAGAAAATACAGGCTATCAGGCAGAAAGAAAGGATCCAGCTGGTGACAATGCAGCTGTGTTGTCATCCAGCCTCTCCCTGGCCACTTCTACTCATTCTGCACTTGGACTTGGCAAGGCACGTTCTGTTCTCCCTGTACCTTCCTCTAAGAGAAATGAGTGCTTGATGAACTGTAACCAGAACTAAAACCAGTTCTGGTTTGGGACCAGAACTATACACACAATTCTGCTGACCAGCCTGAGGAGAGCTGGCTTCCTGCTCTCAGCCCGAGAGGACAGGTGCCTTGCTGATGGTAGCGATTTGCAGAGGGACATTTCTTCCAGACCTACTGTAAATCCTGAAATCAAATTCCTAGATATCCCAGATATTCTCAGATTTAAGCCTGAAATGTTTTTTTCAAAGCAGCTATCACCAACTATCACAGAAGGTTCTCTGAATGCGATAGCTTTCACTGTTTTATTTTCCCCATTCACGTCTGTTTAAATGCAGGAAAACTGCTCCTTAATGCTGCATTTCTTTTGCATTTAGGAAATCCCTCTGGATACCTAGTTTTCCTTGTGAATCCAGGATTGTCAGAAGGAGCAGAAAATGTTTTCTGGAGTGATTTAGCCAAGTTTTCTATCTACAAATTCTTGTTTCATTTTCCATTGGAGACAAAACTTTCTTCAGAATAAACATACACATGTGTATATTTAAACTGCGTACAAATACATCCGTTAATCCAGGTATCATGTGGATTTACACTTACTACTTAGACTTCTAAATCAATATCTGCTTATGAAATTTACAGTTATGTGACCAACTTAGCCCTTTTTGCAAACTGTCTATGAATAGGTTATTTTTGTGATTTTTCTTTGTTAATGTTTGCAACCAATCAGATATGCCATACAAATGAAAAGTAGCTGTGCTCTTCAAAGCATGCCGACTTCTTGTGTCTTTTCTGTCCTTCCATTTTGGTTTTAATTTGTGTTTGGTCACCTCCACCTTTGAAGGGGTTTGACCAACCCCAAGACACTTTACTGGAGATCTTTAAAGCTACTAAAGCTGACACAGCCAGCTGCCCCTATTTCTCATGTAAATAGAAGGTAAAAGCAGCTTTCCAGTACAGGATCACAAATTGCCATGGCACCATCAGATATCTGAACACCACTTCCACTTGAAATTGCCCTGCTTCCAGCCAAAACATGTAATACCACAAATTATGAAGTTCTAGAAAAGCATAGGGTCTTCTGCCATTTCTTTTGTCTTTTTGGTTAATGTGTTCCAATGCAATTTTTCCGTATTTTAAACAGAATTTTCCAATGGCATACCATATAACGGCTATTGAGAATACCAAAATTTGTGCTTAAATATTTGAAAAGTAATCACAGCTTGCAGCTGTGGCATCCTGTTATACTATCTTCCCTTCACCTTACTCTGAACTGCTGTTAGGCTTTAGCATGGTCTGAAGATATGCTGGGTATAAAGCTGCATGATATACTTGTAAAGTAAACCATGGTTGTCCCACTTGTAAAAGGCCTCAAAGTAGATTAATAAGAATATTTCTTTTGTAACAGATGCTGGATTCTTTTCAAAGAACTGAGAATTACTGTATCTAGTACGAAAATCGGAGTTGGAGCTGGTGATGCTTTCTTTTAATGCAAACTAATGGTAAATAATAAGATAAACTAATTAAGAGCATACTTTTCCTCTCTGGGGGCTATATCTATTTGATAAAATCTTCAGATCTTCACAGAAAGGTGAAGAAAGCTACAGAAGCAGCTTCTTTGGGGATGAAAACTTCTGGGCTCTTGGCTACCAACATAAACTAAAGTCAGAAAGAAGGGTAATAAATCTTCCCTCTCGCTGAAGCTGCTAACAGCAGCTTATTGCATTATTGCATCCTAATTCACTTAAAAGCAAGTCAATGGGACCTCACTTGGTACCCAGAACTACAGCTTGGACACAGTTCTTGTGCTGGCTGTGGGGCTGTAAGGCACAAGCCACCTGTGAGAGCATTTTACATTAGGCGGTTTCCACATCAAACCATCTGCTTGTCCTGAGCCCTGGGTACTTCGGGAAGGAGCGCTTTGCTCCCGACGTCAAAGCCTCTGACCCCTGAACCCTCGGTGCCAAGAAGCTCTCAGACGAAGTCTGTCAGGGAGCAAAATCTCTGACCTACAATTATTTCTCCCAGAAATCCACCCGGGTTTTATTCTCCTCGCGGAAGGGAAGGCAGCTACCTGGGGATGTCTGACGATGCTTCCCATGCCTGACTCGCAATAAATCTCTCACCCGCCTAGCTCAGGGAAGGGCTGGCGGGTTTTCCACAGAGCTGCAAGACTTTCCTCCCATGCAAGGCCAGTGCAAGCTGTCCACAGGGACCAGGGAGATCTGTATAAACCCGAAAATATGTGCTGCAGCCCTTTATGTCTGCGTTGCCCCTCCTAGCTGCAGGAAGAGAAGCACCTTCCTTGCAGTCATAGATTTTACAGACCTTTCAGCTACCTAGCCAGATGCCAACATAGCAGATGTTCTAATTTGGTTTATGTGTCCGCTGTCACTAGCCATAGGTTTCTTTGTGGCTTTTCACAGCACTGAGCAGGCAGTTTCCAAGTCATGGATCTGCGTGGGCAACCCCAGCTGCTGCCCAGAGGTAGGTGGGACTAACTCAGGGGCTGCCCCTCTGCAAATGTGAATTCTTGAATGATTGTAGACACTCACCAAAGGAACAACAAAATATAAAGTCTACCATTTGTAAAAGTCCTGTTTATTTTTATTTACTGAGGCTAATTTTTAATGCCATTTTTTTAATGTTTATGTCAAAATGTTTTCAGACATATTACAGCTGATTCAAAGAGATGATGCTATACACTGTCCAGTTAGATGCTTCAGTGAAGATTTACAAGAGGCTCTAGTATTGATAAAATAGATATGAAACTAGCAGTAATTAACTGTCGACATAGCTGAACCTCATGTGCACAGATATGAGATTACTGTGCTATCAAAGAAAACTGCTGAAGCTTTTGTACTGGCCTCATCTGTTAACCCTCCAGGAGTTCTTTCAGAGCTGAACAATAAAGGTCATCTTTAGCCACCTGAGACAAGTTTATGTGCCGAATACCTGTTTCAAAAGAAAAGATTATAAATCATTCCCTAGCAGTCATTACCACTCTGCGGTAAACGAGCGGAGCTGAAGGAAACACCCGATTCTTATCTTGGAAACATTTATATTTGTTTCCCCAGGGAGCAGAGCTTTGGAGATCCGTGGCAGTTTTATGTCAGCAGGCCCATGGCCAGCTTTGGGAAGAGGTTCTTCCTTTGAAGCATTTCACCTCGCAGTGCTTTAGCATTTGCTGCAGACAGAATGAACTCTCCCCAGTGATTTTCTGCCATCACAGGGCTCAAACACCTTGCACATGCCACTAGAAGCAGCAAAGCACCAGCCAGGGATGGTGTTTGATTATTTTTATTCACCTTGTTTGTTCTTTGTTTCCACCCCATATGTTTCTATTTGTCACTTACTGATCACAAACATCTCATCCCAGTTTAAACCAGACTCTCCAAGCATCTACCCAAACTGCCTTAGAGTGAATAGGATCCTAGGTGAGACCCTTGGAGAGCTCTCCCTGGGTCCAAGCAGCAGAGCGTCATCCTTCCCACGTGCTTCAGCTCAGAAATGAGCTTCCCAAGAGCATCCTGAAATTTCTGCTGTGACCAGCGATCACTGGAGTCCAGGAGTTAGCACCCTGGTGGGGAATTTCCTACCATTTTGTCATGTCTTGCAAGGAGAGGGGAATACGTTGCAGCTAGATGGGAACTCGTTTGCACTAAATGAGCGACTTGTCCTCAATCGCAAGCTCCACCTAGCGAAAGGCTCCTACAGCACACGGTGGCATCAGCCTTCATAAATTATTGCTGTGCCTGGAGCAGCCAGACCTTTCCCATATACCATACCTCCTGCTGCTGCAAATCTCCGCCTGCCCGAGAAGGAGCCTTTCTCTGTCAGGATTACAAGCTGGTGAAAGGCTGGAGGAGCGGAGACTTGCTCACAACTGCACTTTTCACCGAGGCTGGTAATAAAAGGTGTCCAATAAAAACACGACACTTCCTTTTCCATAAGGTATTACTTAAGTGGATATGACTGTATTTCATCATGGAGACAGCAGAGTGAAAAATTGGAAGCAACAGCTCCATTTCCCTTCAAACACTTTTTTAAAGCTATGACATATCCTTGCTAATGTTTTCTTAAACCACCTGCTTGGACTTTTCCCTGACAGCATAAAAGGCAAAAATTGTGGAGAGAAGAGTAGCACAGTGCAACGGCGAAGCTGTTTGAATCACCCATTTGTAACTCAGAAATGCTGTGATGCCTCCTGCAACTGCTCCAGGAGACTTATTGCAAGGGTTTGTATATCCATGTTTATATAGGTAGGTGTATAGATATGTGTATCTGATAGGGCCATGTGAAAGCATTGCCTTGAAACTCTTAGGGTTGGCATTTCCTTATTAATTATGATAATAATCCTCCAGTTTCTTACAGAATCAGGAGCTGTCCCCTTCCACCTTTCTAAGGCCAAGTACGATCATGTCTTGAACTCAGTTTCTCCTGTGCATTTTTGACTTCTATTACAAATATTTAAGCCCATTACTTCCTGGGCCTAGGGGAGTCGCACCAAGGCATTAATCTCTGCTGAGATGCTGCTGTGCTGTAGAAGCACTCTGTCAATGCAATGTGAAAAAAAAAAAAAAAAAAAAAGAAAAAAAAAAGAAAAAAAACTAGCTTGCCATTTTTCTCTTTTCACTGGATACACCTTATCATATGACTAGCAAAGCCTAATGTTTTGCTAAGGAGTGCAAAGGTTAACGCACACCAGATGGCAGAGAACCGTGTTTCTGGGGAAGCTGGAGAAACGCTCAGCTGAAAATGCATCAGGCTGCAAAGCCGAGGCAGAAGCATCAGAGGATTCTCAGCATTTGACACAGAAAAATCTAGTCTGAATTGAAATCCCTGAAAGTCCAACTGCCTCTTCAACACCTCTAGAGCTGCCCTGTCTCATGGAGCACCATATTTTGCAAAACACATTGAGACCAATGGACAGCTTGAGTATTTGCATGCGTCAAATTACTTGCAAAGCCCTCTACTAGGTCATGGGCAGCGTATGTGGTGCTGAGCTCACAATGCTGGTTTAGCTTCATGACAAGAGCAGTGGAAATGGCATGCTACCAGCATGAAAGCAGAGGTCTTGGGGATGGCCTGAGCTCCAGTCGATCACCTTTATACCATGCTGTTACCATCACCCCAACCACTCTGCCTTTCCTAACCCAGAACTCATTCTCCCAAGGATTCAGTATTGCTTCACACCCCAGCCACAGGGAAGTGACTCATTTCAGAGCCTTCAGCAACAAAGCAGTGCCTGGGGGCACAGAGATGTCACAGCTGCTCCCAGCCAGCACGCAGGGTGCTGAGGCACGCATGTGCCCAGCAGCTGGTGCAGGTTTCTCCTCCAGCAATCCTGCAAGCTCCCAGCCCTTCCCAGACTAACGAGGGCAGCCCTTGAAACCCCAAGGACAGGCACGGCGTGACTAACAAACCAAAGCTTGGAAAACAGAACCATTTTAGGAACCACTTTATAGCCAGAGACATCGACTGGTTCATATTCTACACGAGCAAAGCTTCCAAATCCTACTTCCAGTAGAGTTTCCTATGCAGGGAGCCAAGCACACACAGTGGATCAGGGCAGCTTATAGAGCAGACACATGATTTTTCTGTTACTGTGCTTTCTTCCCCCCCTCTAGCTGCACTCCTATTGAGTTTCATCAGCCACTATCTCGTATTTTGGGTAATTCCTTTCCCCTGGGGATAGCACACTGCCCCTTCAAGAAATATTATATGTCTGCATTAGCGACTGGACTCCGAGTACTGGATCCATGTAAGACTTCTAAGCAGATAGACAGGAAATCCATTTTCTTTCAGTGATTACAGTAGAAGGGCTTCTGTCTGACTGGAACTTGCCTGGTGTGGCTGTAAAACAATCTGAGCACCAGGCTATCACCTTTCAGACTATATTTGTGAATTACGACGGGGCAGTTTCCACTGCAGCGCTGGGTAGGGGCAGGTGTCTGCAGAGCCCTCCGACTTCCTTTCCCCATCCTTCCCTGCACAATGCCACATTGTTTTAATTTGTGCGTGAAGGAAGGGGTTTCATCCAGGACCAGACTTTTACGCCACTATTCCATCCTTCTGTAGTGTAACATTTTTTTTTTTTTGTATTTTATTTTTTTAAATAACTTTTACCCAAGGGTAAGCAGCTGGATGTCTGGAAGCCCCTTTGGGAACAGATTGCAGAGATAATGGGAGTGAGTAACAGAGAGGATGGTGACTTCATACCACAGAGGCTTGAGTCATGTTTCTTTTTCTTTCCTTTTTAGAGAAGAAAACATTTTTCAAGCCTCCCTCTATCACACTGTGGGTCCCCAACTTTGGAGCAAGAAACAGATGAATTGACACTGAGGCTTCCTTACAGTTTATAATTTTTAATTCACTGAAAGATTTCAATGCCCTGCACTCGTACCATGATCACCTGCCATCCAGAAACCCACATGGGGAGTATTTCCTACACATGGAAGTTTGTCACCAGCTGGGTGTAAGCCCAACAATACTATAAAGAAGTTAAAGTTGGAAGAGACAACAGAAAATGATCATTTCCTCCTCTTAGACCAATAAACATCCTTACAGTTTTACACTTCTGCCTACTTTTCATTTTATACTACTGGTATTTTGACTCTTTCCTGTATTTCTACATTCCAGCCTTTTCTTTTCGATATTTCTTAGATGAGAGAAGATCAAGAAAAGTGATGCAGCTGATGTGGACCCATGTGGCAGACAAAGTTCAGACAAAGAAAATCCATCATGGTCTGATTTCACGCTCCTTAGCTGCAGGGAAGGAGGAGGACAGACCTCTGGTCCTGGAGTTGGGCACAAGGGACTCCGGACATTCAGGGTGCTCACAAATCTGGCCAGAAAGCTATTTTCCATGGAAAATAAGCATCACTATCTGTGATATTTATTTATAATTTGTTCTATTTGAAGCTAATTTAAAAGGAAATTTGAGGAAAAATATGGCCCAAGAAACTGCGCTCCATTAAAGTGCTTTGAGATTTCTTGCTCAGTTCAAGTCCTGCTCCCACCCGAGGTCAGCATGACTCTTCTTTCCTTCACTGTGACTATTTTAGGCTAACCTCAGTCTATGCTTGGATATCACTCGCTGATTTTTACTCAAGGGATCTAATTTCACGTACTCTGATCAGCCTGCAGTCTCCAGCTTTGCACACTGCAAAGAGGGAAGAACGCAGCGTTCTCACCGAATACATGGCATTTTCAGACAAAGCTGGAAGCAGGCCTCCAAACGAGGCGAGAGCAGGTGAAATTGAAGAGCACCACGTTCCTAACAGGACGGACCCAGCAGCCACACTCCCTGATTATTCCACTTTCAATGCTGTGATGGTCACTGTCCTTATTTTTGAGGGGTAAAATCCAGAAGAGAAGCCAGCCACCAGGAGGAGAGGTACCTACGGCTGCTTTTGCTCTCAGGCAGGCAGGTTTCTATGCACTCCTTGGGGCTGCTTTGAGCTACTTTGCCACCACGAGCACTTGAAACACAGCACAGCCCATCTTAGGCACTTGCTGGATGTGCTCAGGCATTGGCAACGACCAAGTGGGCTACGTACAGCATGTGCAGGATGCACACAGCAGGTAACAAGCCAAAAGGAACAGCCTGATCAGACCTAGCAGGGTGCTCTCACATGCTGGTAGAGAGAAAGAAAAGCTGGAAAGGATCCTAACACTGCATGGCAATGAGGGAAAAAAAAAAAAAAAAAAAGTGGTCTTCCTTTTAAGAGCTTCCACTCCAGTACATCACAGCTGCTTTTCCATATTTCTGCAGCAGCACTGGCTCAGATGCTCCTTTCTGTCAGATTTCTCATGACAGAGCATCAATGCATTCTTTACTTGTGTGTGCTGCACAGCAGATTTTAAATGTGGTGGAATTGGTCTTATGGACAAGGAGCAGAGAAGGACAAGGGTGCCTTTCCTCCACAGGGTACGTCACTCAGCACAGGGCTGGTGCCTCCCGCCTGACCACAGCTGATGGAAACCCCTCACCAGCCCTGCTGGGGAGAGCAGAGGCAGGGCAGCTGTGGGCAGCTCTAGGAAGTGTCTGGCGGGGCATTAATAGGGAAAAGAGTGATGTCACACCACAGAGGAGACTTGGACAGGAGGGGGGAGAAACTGCATGAAGGATTTTGCAAGGAGAAAGTAAAGAGAAAAGGAATTCTGTGTCAGAGCACGCTTTCAGTCATGGGACAGTTGATTTAAATATTTGCCAATGCATACATGTATGTACCCTATACTCTATATTCTACCAGAAACATAACCTGTAAAATAAGGCTTCTCATTCACAAGGACTAGCAGCACAGACTTGGATCGGGCTGCTGCAAGAGTCCTAATTTGTCAGGACTGAGTTAAAGCAAAGTCAAAGATCTTTAAAGCTTCACCTGAAAAAAATAAAATATATCTATTAAAAAAAAGAGAATGAAAGAATGAGATGAGAAATTGTCTGTCTCAGAAGGAAACATTTTAAACACATCTCTGCCTTGTTTATTTGCAGAAGAGAAGACAGACACAACCGGGGTATGTTTTACATTACACGACATAAGGGTTTGTGGCATTCCTGTCTGCACTGAAGACATGTTTATACTGTTGGGTTCCATTACGAATCTGTTTAATATCCTGTGAATGCTCAGAGTCCTTTGCACACTCCAGGCAGGAAGTCTTTAATGCACATACTGAGAAGACATTTCCAACCATTCAAACGCTAGACAAATAAGCATGGAAAAAAAAGTCATTCTACTGCAAGAATCAAATTCTTCCTGCTCTTGTGCTTTTGCAAAATTTCTTAGAAAAAGCCTCCCAATTCTAGCAGAGCATTTATAAAGTCGCATTTATAAAGTCAGAGAAAGCCATAATGGAGACATACTCAGTGGAAAGTATTCTCAGTTATTTATCCTTGGGTTCGGTAGCACCAAGAGACTTCAGCTGAGATCAGAGCCTCGTAGTGCTCAGCTCAGAGCAGGTCTTGCCTTAAGGCACTTTGTCATTTCAAATACCAAACTTCCAGAAGAAAGCAAAAGTGGTCCCCTGGTGCCCTCCTTTTCCAGATGGAAAGCAGGAATTTGGGAAATGCTGGCAGAGCACTTGTAGGGGAACCGAGACTTCTGGAGCCCCATTCAGGTAGATCAACAGCAGCATCCTACTTATCCTGACAGCATTATAAGGAACAACTCCACTCATCTGGAAGATTGGTCTGGCCCACAGCATCTCACTGTCACTGGTACATAACCATTCCTACTGCAATTCTTTTGTATTGAGTGTGTTTCTCTACTGAACAAAGCAACAAGCTGAGAGGCAGCTGGAGAGGAGATGGCACCTGAAGCTTTCTAGAACTGAGGATGGGCACAACAAATATTCTGAGGCCAGTCAAAAAGTTGTCCTTTGGAGATCAGCCTCTGGATGCTGAGAAAAACAGCTGCACTTGCTTTACTGTCTTTTGTGCATCTGAAGAATATAATACCATTTGGGAAACAACACAAGGGCAATAATGTTGGATTTGGAATCTGCATACAGCTTCAAATATGAAACTTGGCTTGGATGTTCACTTTCCTTTCACAGTTTTTAGGACTAACTCAACTAGCATTATTTTTAGGAGAAAAATGAGCTTTTATTACTGTCTTCTCTCTGCTGAAATCTCATTCTGCCTCTGCCAAAATCAAGATGAGACGATGCCAAGAAATAGGATGAGCTCATCGCATTTAACAGTATGAGGTTTCACAGATAAAAACCAATATTACTCCATCCAGAAGTAGACAGTGGTAGACAGGGTTAAATGGCAGGTAGCTTTTAATGGGGATTAAAAAAATATATATAATTATTCTTCAGATGTGAAGCTGGCTAGCATTGAGAATGCATCTCATGCAGCACTAAGCCCACCCCATGCCAGCCTGGCACAGCACTCATCAACAGCCAAACCTGCCTGTCCTATAGCTGTGTATATGGGAGCGATGCTCAGATGTGCTGAATATTGGCAGCTCCAACTTGCTTTCATGGCATTCATTGTGCATCATGTAGTATCAGGCCATCATTCATAGCCAGTTAGCCCTCTAGTCACAGTGAACACAACTATTTGGGCAGGTGAGGAGGCAACACGTGGTGAAAAATACACCTGTGTACTTTACATGTATATACAGATGAAGCCTTGCAATTTAGCCTGGGTAGCTCAGCCCCTGCTCTCTTCTCATGAGATACCCCAGCCGTGCTCACTTGCCCCAATTCCAGTTTGTAATGAACCATTCTCCATCCTTTTTTCCATGCTTTGCAATGCCTACGCCATAACTAATAATATATTATTGTGCAGCTGTGGTTCAATTCTGCATCTCTTTTCATCTCTTCACACAGGCATTTTTAAGGAAAAGGATCTAGGCTTTCTAGGAAATTTCTCTTGCTGGTAGTCTTTACGAAATGGATCCAGTTGCCCTTCTACAGAGACAGAATTTGTGGTCATTCACCATTATTGCATTGTTACTGCACTTTTACGCCCCTTCAGATGCCTCTGATGTGCACCTGAGCTCAAGACCCAATTGAATGGTCAGCTGGAGCACAAGGGCTTGGATGGGTTCACCCAAGACATTTCTTGCAAGCTTGGTAGCCCTCAGTGTCAAAGATTGCCTCATTCACTACGATGCCAAAATTTAAATAAAACTTAAATAGTTTTCATGTATCCTTATAAAAAAAAAAAAAAAAAAAAAGAAAGAAAAAAAAAAACTTCAACTCTGCTGCTGAGCATCCCATGGCTCCTATTTAGGAAGCAATGGGAGGATGTGGCCCATTCCTTCTCCTCTACTCTTCCTGCAGCATAACGGGATCAGAGTCCCCTGTGACTTCCTCAGTGGTGTCTGCTCCGATGTCTCACTGACACAGAATGACCTCATTTGTTATGGCTGGTAAGAACCGAGAGAAATGAAACCCAGGGCCTGTAATTAATTGGGGTCAGGTTGAGATGATTTATGATCCAAGGAATGTGCTCACTCTTGACACTATCATGCAAACAACAGTATCAACCAGGCTTTGGAATCAAATTTAAGTTGGGATTTCCAGAAAAATGAGAAATAGCATGGCAAGTCCTGAAGGAGGAGGCAGAACAGGGGCAGATGAGGCCGTATTTGAACTGCGGGGCCAGACACCTTCCCTTCCTAGCCTGTCAATCAGCAAACTCAAGTCCTGGCAACATCTCTGAATCGCGATAAATCAGGAGTGAGCCCACGCCAGGAAAATTTCATCTGTCTGGAATCTGACAGGAAAAAAGAGGCTTGGAAGTTTCAGAGGAAGGTGGGATTTGGGCTGGTTACAGTGCCTCTGTTTGTGTTCCCTCAGCTGGCTCACGTTAGCAAGGCAGGCTCGCAGAGACGTTGTGTCAAACGGTTTTTCCATCACTTGAGAACCTTGAGCTTGATCCCGAGCCGGCTGCGCACCGCGACCCACGACCCCGCGCAGCAGGAGCCTCCGGCAGGTTCCCCCGCACCTTCTGCTCCACGTCCTAAACCAACAGCTTTGTTTTCTCTGCAGGCTGGAGAAAAGGATTACAAAAGAGGCACTCTATTTGCAAGCCCAAGGCACTTTAGCACTTTGGAAGTTAAATATAACATGAAAATAAATGGATTTGATTTGGTTCTGATTTCCTTTCAAGAAGGATATCACCGGTGTTTTCCTTCCTAGTTATACCTCCTCGTCTTTCTTCTTGCTACCTTTGTTTCCCGTTCTTAATTGCCAGCCACGAGCCCAGTGCCACCAGTGACTGACCACAAACTGGAGCCTGGCAGAGACCCTTTTGCCCTCTGCCACCAAGAGGTGCTTCAACAGACTTGGAAAACCCAGCAGGGAGCCCAAGCCTTACAGCCACTCCTACAAACGCCTTACTCCAGGCAATTGTCCTTAGAGCAGCTACCGTGACAAAGCACAGCCATTTGTACGTGCCAGAGGGACAAGGTCGGGGTTGGGAACAGTCAGGGATGCCGTTTGCATGGCTCCATCTGCTGCTCAGGATTCCCTCAGACTTCAGTGCGAGTTATAACCTTTGTGTCCCCCCATACTGGCCTGGAAGTGTGTGGGATATTGACTTTGCAGCCGTTGGGAATCAATATTCCACATTTTGCCTTTCAGAAAAACCTGGAGGGGAAGCAGTCGTCTCCTGTTAGCATGCTGCTGCTGAGACCCAAGCACAGTACACATCTTGAAGACTTAGTTTTGTTCCTTTCTCATTTCTTTGCTTTAGTTTTGTTTTTAATCTGTTTTTGTTGTTGACAGTCAGATGGAAGTCTATGAAACAACCCATAGGGAGCAAGAGCACTAACAAAGATTGAAAGCTTTGGACAAAACTTCCCTCCTCTTTCAGGAACCCATCTTATTCCTGATGGCTGGGAGGTGTCATACTGCAGGTCTTGTACTTATCTTGGGCTTATTTGGCTTTTTGTTAAAGAACTAAATACCTTACAGAATATGGCACTGAGTTTTGGTGTTCCTCCAGTCACCGTATTGACTGAGATACAGAAGAGCATCTTTTATAGGTTCAATAACTTCATGTTAAATAATACCAGCCTAAGCTCAAAAGATTTGATGGTATCATTCAAAAAGACAAATTCACTGTTATTCTACATCCAAAATGCAGAGGAGCACCTTGAACTGGCCAAGAACAGCACCAAGAGAAAAGACAGGGGTCACAGAAGAATACAGGCTGCGTGGAAGGCTGGTCTGCTTGAAGACAAGCAACACAGTTGAACTTACTATTTTTGAAATCACATTATTGAATAAAAACATGAAATGAAAGCAGATTCACTCCAGCAAGCCTGCCTTTTTCTATGCTACCATCTCCCTAGCTACAAAATAGAAAATTCATCAGCACAGAAGTCCTTTCACAAAAAGCTCTTCTCCAAAGATACTAATTCTTTTTTAAGTAGCAAAATCAGCTCTGTTCTGCCAGCATTTACCAAAATAGGCAGAGGAGTGGAAGGAGGAAAAAACTGCTGCAAACTCAGGAGCAGTGGCTATAAGAAGTCTCCATAAGACCTCGTGCTTCTGATTGAACCCAATCTCAGCTGCTGGCTAAGTGTGAAAAGCATTAACCCTTTCTCAGCCTGTGTCCTAATGGGGACTTGGCACGCTATCTCACAGGGGCATGAACCCCAACCATGTAAAACTTGTTGGGAAAATGAATCATCACTTTGGAGAAATGAAAATTCTGTATAAGGGCTGAGAATAACCATACAAAAACCAGCCTGCACTAGCTGAGCTATGGTGTGCATCAAACAAACAAGAAGGTGCTTGCTAAAAGACCAGAAGAGCATGCAGTCGAGCCACTTCATTCCCCAGTGGATGCCCAGAGCACTCCAGTTCCTGCACAGGGAGAGCTGGAAATGCCACTTGGTCCTTCTAAACCTCTCTGACTTGCCCTTATCTGCAGGACTGTTGGTGGATGCAGTGTGGCAATAAATACATTTGGCAGTGCTCTTGGCTACCTGTAGTTTGATTTCCAACCAAGCAGACCACAATAACATGGGGTATTTATTCAGCTGTGCCTATCTGCAGATCCTGGGGAGAAAGATATGTTCTGGCCCCATTAATCACTTCACTCTTTGCTGGAGTAAACAGAAGGAGCCACAGGGGGTTGTCTTTGCTCAGGAGGAGCTGCAATGCATGGGGTTTGCTGGAAGGGACTCCCTCACTAGAAGACCATGAAGGTCCCTTGCTGGAAGATGAGCTGGAATAACTAGTGTCTAACCTCCTTACAGATGAGAAATTGAGCTAAAAATAGGAATGAGCAATGGCCCAAGCAACTCCTTTCTGTCCTTCCCAACACACCAAGCAGCATCTTGCTTAGCACACCACATGCTGTACCCAGGGTGTGGGATTAGCAATGCTTCTAAGCACACAGTCATTAGAAAAAGCGTGGTTCAGCTCCCACTGCTCCTGCACGATTTGTACCAAAGGAAGAAGGACATACCTGGGCTGCAAGAGCTCCTGGATCCAGGGGCTTGGGGATTTTTGCATTCCATGCTCTAAAATGCATACCTTCATCTATGAGGCACAAAGCAGTGCCCCTTTTCACCAAGGCTTCTGACACAGATGAGGACATTGTGGAAGCTTGGGTTTTCACAGCCCAAGCACGCTGCAGCATCACTTTTCAGACAGATGCTGCAAGATGGGAGAGCCACAAGGCTCTGAGCCTCAGCTCTGCTCTGCTGAACATCTGAGACATGCCAGCATGGGCAAGGCAGCTCCATGAGCAGATGAGCTGACAGCATTTCCTAAGCACCACTAGCCCCAGCCTCATTTTAGGTGGAAGCCTCTTAAAGCCAAAAAATATACACTTTTTTCCTTTATTTAAGCCTGGAAAAAAAAAAAAAAAAAAAAAAAAAAAAAAAAAAAGATTGAACACCACTACCAGGCAGATTTAGGCTGAATTAAAACAGCTTCAGAATAACGATTAAAAAAAGGTATTTCGTAATGTAAATTATATTTGTATACATTGAGATTTTTCAGTGCCAGCCAGGCTAGTATGTGGTGTAAAGAAGCATGAACCATACCCCACCAGGGCTTCATTCAGAAAACACGTAGTGCTGTAAAGGGATGACTCACTTCTTCCCCTCACTAAGCACCAAGGTCTCTCTGGCAAGCAAGAAGCTTGGCCAAGCACCAGGACTAAACAGTTTATAAAGAAAACAAGGTAAAATCTGATAAAGTAGGAGCCTCTTTCAAACTTTCAGGATCTGGAGTTTTAATATTGCTCTTACTGCAGGCAAAAAAAAAGTCTCGACTCCTGCAGCTCTGACGTTCCAGTCCCAAGGCAGCTTCTTTAGAAAATACATTTCCTCACATTGTAATTCTATGGATTTTCTTACTGCTTTTTAAAAGGGTATGCAGAGGTTAAACATGTTTTTCACCCAGTCTCCTGGTGTTTACAAGTCTTTTTTTTCCTCCTTTCTGCTTACATGTAATAAAAAAGTCAGAGGCACCAAGTGAAGAGAAGAACAAAAGGGATGAGTGTCCAGGGGGCAGATGTGTTATAGTACTTCCAATACTTTTTTAAATTGAAATTGTGGAAACAGATCTGACTGATACTTCTGCTTCCACATGAATGTTCTCTCTTCCCTACCACGTGATTCATGTGCAAGAATCAACTCTGTAAGAACTGATGACAATAGAGCTCTGGATAGCTAATTTTCCCTTATGCCCAACTTATTTTGAAACAGTGACTTTGTTTCCAGCTTTACATAGTAAATGGGGACAGTGCATGAACTAGCACTTTTTGCAAAGTGCTTTGCAAGTTCATTGAGCCCAATTAAGTTTAGCTGGAATTTAATGCATAGCGAAACCTGAAAGATTAGATTTTCAGGAGGTCTACGCTAATAACTTCTTTCAAGGTACTTTCTCTTTTTTTTTTTTTGATGTGTGATTTAATTATGTTCCCATGTCTGTTGGATCTCTGTTTAGTTTCTGACATAACAGAGCAATTTCCTGAGAAGGGGCAGTAGCAAGGCAGAGATTCTGCTTTTTGTCTTCTGGCTGTAATGATCAATCACTACTGTCTAAAGCTAGACAAAGGAGAGCTGCTTTGGGGACCAAAAGAAGACCCCAATGAGAAATCAAATTAATGTGTGTGTTGTTTTTTTCCCCACTTTCTAGGGGCTGGTTTATTTTGAATTTTGGTGCCAAAAGACCCTTTACTTCGCAATGCTCTTCTGGGTCCGCCAAAATCACCTTTCATACTGCCCCAGGCAGAGGATGCTGTGCTGATTGCTGGGCTCCTGCCAGCTCCCCAGTTTGAAGCAGCTGGCTGATAATTCCAGGTACGCTGCGGAGGGACTCCTTGGCATGGGGAGAAAAGTCCAGTGCTCGGCAAGATGAACCCATCACCAGACCAGGGCTCCCCATTATCACCACCCACACTGCTGGGTTGTCAACTCCTCAGCTGAAGCCTGAAAACCTGACTGAGTGCCCTGGTGTTCCTGCTGCATCCCTTCTCCAGCTGACAGGCATCGCTTTGTAGAAGCAGGAGCTGGGCTGTCTGTATTGCCCTCTGCTGGGCTGCAGCAGGACAGATGGCTCTCCTCTGGCACGGCAGGGTTTGGAGGGTTAAAAAGTCTGCTGCAAGTTTTGTGGCTTCTTTCCAAAAGGTTTCAGTTAACACCAAAGGTCTCCTGATAGCTCACTCACTTTAATAGATTTTTCCCATTGACTTCTCACTTTATAGACTATCATTTCCTTTTCTGCAGGGGAGCTATTTTCTGGGTCACTGATCCAACCAACTTAAAAGGGATTTCATTGATTAGGTTTTATTGGTGGTTACTTCAACCATAATGGGGTAAGTTGCTAGTACCTGCTAACAGCTGCGTGTCTTGCTTTGGTACCCCAGCTCCGTACAGCGACAAGTGAAGTCTGGGCTCCTCTCCTGCCTTGATTGAGTGCTCGGTAATTACTAGCACCTTCTTTACCAGCTCAGTTGCTTTTGTCCTCTTTCCCTTCAATACAAGGAGACATTCACACGGCCAAGTGCTGCTACCAGCCTCCTCCTCACTGCACGTGGCCCCCTGTTCCAGCAGCTCCACACATCCCACAGCCACACCAACATCCCCCAGCTCCAGGGTTGCAGCCCAGTCGGCTCCACCTCAGCACATGAACCACCTCACCCCTTTCAAGATGGAACTGAGTGGGGGATTCTCAGGCAGAAAGTTGGGTTTAGAATCCATAACTGAAGAGCAGAGCAAAGAAAAAGGAAAGAGCAGAGCTTGCAGACATGACTGCTCTGGGACTGACCCCTGGTACTTGTGCTTCATGCTGCTGCTCCGTCCCATGTGAAAGGAAGGTTGGGAATCTTAAGGTTATACCTGTTAGAAGCATAGCTTGGTAATTAAGGCAGGCATTTGCAGAAATGCCTGACAATGAATGTATAACTTCTTTTTGACTGGACAACACAGTGTCCGTGCTCCAAGCTCCTCCAGGCTTTTCCTCAGCATCATTCTTGCAGCTCAGGCTGAGCTGACTCTCTTCCAGCCTCAACTCCATAACACTTTTAAGAGTGACAGCCTATGTAAATCTTCTACTTGAATGTACCTTTCAGTTTGAGTGATAACATGTAAACATTTAAGGAGAAGTTGCAATGATTTCTGCACTTAAAACAATGGTACCAAGCTGCATTATAAGAAAACAATTGCTATAATTGCTAAATGGGATCTTACAACATCTGGCCTTGGAAGCTGAAGAAGGGGACAGGGAAGTTCTCTACTTCATCTCTCCCCCCAGGATACAAGGAGAAGGAATCAAGGGTAGGTGGCTGCTGCTCACCCCCATTTCCCTAGAAGACATTCCCCTTTCTCTGCACTTAATCTCCATACATCCTGAGCACAAATTCCTCTATTTGCTGTCACAACCGCCCTGGTACATTACAGCAAGATGACAATCAATTAACTGCTCACTCTATCACAATAAAGAAGCCACCCAACCTTATATAACTCTTTTTAATTGTTTTCTTACATTATAAGATTTTGCTAAACTTATTCTGCCATAAGTTATATCATTTAATTTCTCAAAGTGCTAATAATTTAATTGCTTCCTTCCTGCAGACAAAGTGCCTGAGCTGTCTTCTCTCATTCAGAACATTATAAAAAGTAGCTGGCATGAATACTTAAGAGGGGCATTCTGATCACAAAACCCTATAGAAAACTGCTGTCGCCAGAGTCTGTTGTGTTCCAAACAGCTCCCAAAGAGCAAAAGCCTGCTGAGATGCTTTCTTGCACACTGGGACTGCATTGACTACAGAAAGTCACCCATAAGTGCATGGTAAGTCTCATAAGCAAACCTCTATGGGCTAGTGGAAGACTCCTGTTGTATTGCTCCTATATAATATATTGAAATTAAAATGTGAAATTCAAAATAACTCGTTCCCATAGAGCTTCTTGCAGGTTGCAGAAAGCCTGAACAAAAGTCATCCTTGTAATTTAAATATTCATGCTTGAGAAAGAACTTGCTAGCAAGAAAACACACTGTGCATTTTAAACCCTGATCAATAGCCTGTGTCTGCCAATTTTATCCACCTGTTTCTAGGAATATGGACCAATTGTGCCAGATCAGCTTCTGGGCTTCCTTGGGCACAGCCTTTCTTTCACTTTGTCTCAAGATGAGTTATGATGGGGTCACTGCCAAACATCCATCTTTGAAGTCAGATGACATTGTTCCTTTTATTCATTCTAGCTAGTTTTGATGTTACAGCTTGCAAAATAAAAGGACGAGGAGCAGACTGACTTAGCTGATGATGCTTCTGATCTGTGGACATAATGCCAGGCAATTATCAGATAACACTGTTAAAATGAAGTTATGCTGATGGAGGGAGACTCACTCTAACAAAGAGCCTTACCACTTTTTCATCTTAGTTTGCCAAAAATAGCAGTTCAAGGATATAAACAGCCACTCCCATTACTAAAATGGGTCAAGAACAGCAATAGCACCCCAAAATGCCCATTGATGAATGCCTTAGGAAGCACGTTGCAGAACAGTCTACACGTTACAGAGCCAAAGCTCTCCAGTTCCATTCCAGTACTGATGTGGTCAGATGGCTAGCTGCTAAGCCCCACACTTTTAATGCTCCCTTCCTGACTGTGTGGACTTGGAAAACCCCCACTAGGATTCTTGCCTGAGTCACTCCGTCAGCCTGGCAGGAAGACTGCAAGTACTCCAAGGCAAACATCTTTGCCCACATATTCACCAGCTCTGTAGGCAAAAGCTTCCATAGCCTGAAGAGTGTTACCAAGAGGCTGCTGCAGAGAGAGTAGAATGCAAGGGAGCCGTGACAGGCTGTAAGGGCTCAGCCCCCAAGCCGTTCTTGTCAAGGCACAGACCACTACCATGCATGCTACAGGAGAAAAGTAGGCTAGCCAGCAGTGCAGACAAGGTATTTCCCCCTGGTGAAAGAAACAGCAACAGAACCCACATGTGTAATGCCTTTTGGACTGTCTGTTAAAACACAGAGTCTTTCGCTCTAGGAATACTCTGTAACTGATGCTCCCTCCAGTTAGCTGCCCCTCACTGCTTCTCTGCAGCATAAGAAGCCAGTTTGGTGTTCCTGTCACCTACCTGACAGCAAGAGGCAGAAGCAGGGGCTGGACATAGCTCAGGGAACATGCTCCTTCTCTCCAGGCTCCTTCCTGAGCACTGTCATTCACAAGGCTAAGGTAGAACTGCACACAAATATTTAGCAAGTGTTTCCTGTGTCAGGATTTCTGTGTTTTCTCAGATATTACAAACGCTTGCTAGAGAAAGATGTCTAATATCAACAGGCAATGGGTAGACTCAGCACCTTATTCACAATCCTCCTGCCCAGGGAACAATGGGCTATTGGAGAGCGGCTGGGCTGATTTCACTCCTGATGGGAAGAAACCTGAGCTCTTCATCCAGCTGTTTCTTTATTCTGTTATAAAGGTACAGGTCTGTTCATGCTCTTTTCTACAGCACAGAGAGCTTCCCCCCCCCCCCCTTCCATCTTGCAATTTACCATGTTCTAAGATGTACTATTTGTTTCTGTTGGTGTCAGGATCTATGATTGGGAACTTTATGTTGCACTAACCATAGCTAGTGTGGACCACAGGGAATGTATCTGAAACTCAGGAATGGGTTTTCTCAAGCCTATACAGTAGATGGAAACAGTTAAATCATGGGGATTGACACAGGATTAGACCCAGCACCTAGTTAGCACTTAAAGAAAAAAGCTATAAGTCCAGGGACTAAACATCCCAGGCAGCATGAATTACATTACTAGAGTAAATCTATTACTAATACTTAACAAGAAAGAGACAGCTTCCCTCTGGTTTGTATATCACTTCTGAACTCTTCACGCACTCCACCACACAAAGAGAAAACTTTAGAAGGTAATTAATGATCCTGAATGCCAGCTCTTGAACGTATAAACAGAGCCCTATCCCCCCTTTTGATCAGTTAACATCTGAAAACACATAACATATTTTTGCAACAAGTACACAAGAACAGGAGAGAAACCATCAAGCAAGGAAACGACACAATCTGGTACCTATAACTTCCACTAACCTTTTGCTTATCCTGAGTGCTTCCCAGCATGAAGTCAGCAGTCTTTTTAGGAACCCACACCTTTCTCTCCTGTTGCTTATAAACCCTCCATCCTCCATGCTACTAATCAACAACACTTTTATAATTTTAATAACTTGAAAACAAAAGGAGGGATCCATATGTACCGCTGAGGAGAGTACAGAGCAGAGGAACCAGTAGGTGGCCAGGTGAGCAGATTTAAAGCATAACTGACCCCCAAAGGCATTGTTGTCATCATGGTTAAAGGAGACTGGCCTGGGAAGCCTCAGGTTCATGTTGACCTCACTTAACTCACCATCAGGACCAGCTATACCAGGATAATGACAGCCCCATTCTAGTACTGCACCTCTTGTATTGTTGATTAATGTTTTTGTTTGTTGGTTGGCTTTTTTTTTGTTGTTTGGTTGTTTTTTGTTGTGGTGGTGTTTTGTTTTTGTTTTTTGTTTGTTTATTTGTTTTTTCCTTTTAAGGTGAGGTACTATGTGCATCTATGAGCTCTCAGTTAACAAGGTCTGAACTGAGACAGAAATTTTATGTATTCTAAAGTAAAAGGCTGAGTCTGCTTGATACGGCATTGTTAGATCCTTAGATTATCTGACGTTAACAGTCAAGTTCCAGTGTGTCTATACAGCCTCTTGTTCTAAGTGTGTCGCTGCACTTGACAGCAATAAAGAGTGCTGGAAAGGTTGTTTTTGTGTTACAGAGACAGAGAGGTGAAAAGACTCATGCTGGGACACAAGGTCTCTCCTACAACAGCATTTCTGTTGCTACCTGTTGAATGGGAAATTAGAATGTCATAAAGTAAACAAATATTACAGTAGAAAATCCCATCCACTTCAAAGCACAGCCATATGTTGAAATCAGACCTGAAATAACAAAGGTTCCATTATCTGTTAACCAGGAAACGCAGCAGAAATAAGCAAGAGTCAAACTGTTGTTTTGCAATGATCTGTATAGGAAAAAGTGCAAAGCACGAGTATCTTATGACTCTTAGACTTTGCAGAATAATTAAAGTATAAATCACCTAACAACAATCTGACTGGGAGAAATATTCTCTTGTGGCTCTCCAATTAAATAAAATTTAAATTAACAGCCTGAATAGATCGTTACAAAATATATAAACAGAAACAAAATCAGTAAAATTCAAAAGTCAAAAAATTAACTCATATGCTTTAGTGGCCTTCTCAGGCCAGAGTAAGTTAAATTTCCAGTGCTGTATTTAACTACATATTTGCAACATGTGGGGATGTGGGAACAGTTAACACAGTTTCATTCTGCTCCAATGCACCGGGTAAAATGGCATTTTGGTCAGGTTCTCTGACAGAGTGGATTCCTGGTAACAGCAGATCTGCATCTTGGTAGCAGAAAGGTTAGGATGTATGTTGACTAGATGCTTAAATGTATTGCTTTCTATAACAGATACTCCTTTCGTCACGGGAACATCAGTATATGTTAACTGTAGAGAAAACTTGTCAAAAATGCACAGTTTCCATTAAGTGTTGGGGATAATTTAGGCCTCTTGCCTTTTTAACATTTGCAAGTCAAACTGTTTTCGTTAGCTCAGGCTTTAGTTATTTTAACTCCAGATAGATGAGTGAGATTTTTCCAAATCTTGTCGAAACTTGAAGAAATTCCTGAACAGAACAGCGTCTGAAGAGAAACAACCTCAAGACTGTTTCAAAATGACTGCTGCGTGGGTGAGAATTGGCAGGCCCGGTCGTGTGCCCCGCTGGGTGGGAGTCAGAGCGCAGGCTGAGCACGCTGCCAGGCGCAGCTCGAGCTCCTCCGCAGCCTTTCATGAATGAACTTCGGGAGTTTTTTTATGAATGGGCGCTCCGTCCTTGAATGAACACCCGAGCGCCGCGCGCTGATTGGCCCCGGAGGATAAAGCCACGCCCACTCCCCCCTGGCTGAGGCCCTGCGCGAGCTGCGATTGGCGGGCGTGCCCGGCGCAGGGCTTCATTCAGGGAGTCAATGAAACAAAGGAGCGGGGAGCCGGGCCGGGCGGGCGGCGATGCGCCAATGGGAGCCCGGCCCCGGGCTCACGGCGGCCTGAGCGGGCGGGCGGGGCTGCCCCGGGCTCCGCATGGGCCGGGAGGCGCCGCCGCCACCACCGGGTGAGGCTCGTCCCGTTCAGGCGGGGGGGGCTCGTCCCGGCCAGGCGACCTCACTGCCGCCCGTTGATTCAAGTTTGGGGAGCGGTGAGGAGCCCCCCCACCGGGTATAGGGTTCCCCCCACCCGGTGTGGGCTGGCCTCGGCAGGTGCGGGAGGCTCGGCTCGTTGTTAGTTTAACCCCCGCCGTGCCTCTGCCCCCCCCCCTCAGGTGCCCGCCGAGAGCAGGCAGCTCCGCGGAGGTAGCGCACGGGCGGCAGGATGAAGGGGTACCTGGACCAGCAGGTGCCGTTCACCTTCCCGCAGGTGAGTGGCGGCTCCGCAGGGCGGGGGGTGGGAAGGGTTTTGGGGGGTCTGGGCCGGGAGAGCCCCCGCTCAGAGCCCCCCGCACTGATCCTCTCCACCCGCAGCAGCCGCCCGGCCATGCGGGGCCCGGGTGCGGGGCTCCGGAGGGCGCTGGGAAGAGCCCCGTGGAGCCGGGCTTGCCTCCGGTGCAGGATTCGGAAGGTAAGGGGGGAGGTGGAGGGGAGGTTGGGGGTGTTGAAGGCTTCTGGGCAGGGAGCAGGTCCTCCCCCTGCGCCTCCGCCCCCACCTCCCCGTCCCGCCCGGCATCTCCGCCGCTGGAGCATCCTGCTGTCCCTCCCCAGCGCTCCACTGAGGAACCCTCTCGCTTTTCGTGCAGACCTCTTCCAGGACTTGAGCCAGTTCCAGGAGACTTGGCTGACAGAAGGTAGGCTCCTTCCCCTCGCTCTGTTTTGGTTTGTTCGGCTCTCGCTCGTTCGTCTTTCGGTGTTTGTTCTGCTCCTTCGCTTCGTTTGCCTAGCTCCAAACGCTGAGTGTTTTTTTTTTTCAGACTTGCCAACCTCTGGGCTGTGTAAATGAAGAAGCATGAATCACACTATTGTGCTGGGTATTTGCTTATGAATGGAACTTGGCTGTTAGCCCGTTTTCCTGGTTACAATTTTCGTTTCAGCCTCTACTTGTTACTGGTTTGATTTTATGTTAATTTTTTGCTTATCTTTGTTAGTTGCCAAAATATTGATATTTTCTTAAACAAACAATAATCTGTTATTTTAATTCGGGGAACAAGGTGCTTTTCTTAGTTGTTTTTTTTTTTTTTTTTTTTTTTAAAGATAATTCTCTGAAAGGACCTTCCTGGAGTTTGTCTTTCTACATGCTGCTCAGTTTGAAGTCTAAATTGTTTTGCCTTTTGATTTCAAGGAAGAGGAAACTTCAAGGTCCAGGGAGTGCCGTTAATTCAAAGTGAAAGTGGTTCTAAACGGCATAATGAATTTGTTCTGATTCCAGGACTACAAATGATCCCTTTTCTAGAAGAATTCAAAATGTATCCTCAAGTACAGACTTTTGATAAACAGAAGAGAGCTTAATGCATCTAGGTACTTAACAAATATTTAACAATAGTATGAAAACATGCATGGCATTTTGAGCAGGTTTTTTTCCTTGAATTCTTCAACAAGTGAGGGACAAACTTGTCAAACAGTTTTCTGTATTTTTTTTCTAAAAACCTTCAAAAAGGTAGTAACCTAAGTAAGGTTAGTAAGGAAAAAAAAAGTGTTTTACATTCTTTTCAAATTCAAATGAAATGTCATTGATCAGGCAGCATTCAAGGGTGTGAGGACTGTAAGGATGCAAAAGGAATTATCTGGAGGCTCCTCTGTGATTTAAACAATTTGCTAATTTGGAGCAGAAAAATAGGTATTAATTGCTGATCATCTATAAGATCTGCAGAGTGTGCATGCTTGCTTGAGACCGGTTTCTCTTAAATCTTCAAAAACCTTGAGATGCCGATGAGACTTTTTTGCCTCAGTCGGATTCTGGTAATCTTTCAATTTTAGGCTTTCCAATATTTTTAAATAGCTCCTTAATCCAAACAATTTGCACACAATCACTACGATACAACTGTCAGTAGCAGAGTGTTAGTAGAATGAATTCACCAGCACCCCGAGTGAAGAGAAGGTCATCCCAGGGTCTTGTAGCACCGAACGGAGAAAGGGAACCTGCTGTCCTGTGACTGAGAAATTGTAATGCAAACCTTAGAAGAAAAGTAGCAGCACAAAACTGTATTTCCTATTGAATACCTTCCACTTCTGGGAAGAAATCTTTAGTGGCTACTGGAGTGGAAGGAACTCTGGATTCTCCAAACAGCTCTGCTCTTTGCTTCCTGTCAGTGAACGGACTTTAGCTCCCTGAGTTCCTACCTTCTCGCTTGATCTTTAGAAGTATTAATGCTTTGTAGCATCCTTTGTTCAAAGGATTTCAGGAACTTTGCCACTTCCTGTATTTTTTTTTTCTTTGCAATACATCTGTCAATTATGCATTGCAGTCTTGATTTTCTGATTGGGATAGCTGAGTCCCAGAGCATCCCAACAGCTTGTCAAAATCACACGGCTCCGAATGGGCTCCAGGTTTCCCATTACCTGCTTTTGTGCCATAAACATGAAGAGCAATACCCTCCCCACAGCAGTGAGTGCTTCATAAAACTTAATGAGATTTTTTGA
Source organism: Netta rufina (assembly GCF_964035555.1). NCBI lineage: Eukaryota > Metazoa > Chordata > Aves > Anseriformes > Anatidae > Netta > Netta rufina. The sequence continues at coordinate 1,299,576 of NC_140148.1, read as the reverse complement.
TGAAAATGCAGAGAGATTTCTTGAAATTACTAATGAATCTTCAGAGCTGAGAAGACAAGATTTTAATAGGGACAAAATTAAATGAGGGTAGAGTCCAGAAGTAATGATCGTTAAACTATGGTAGATACAGAAGACTTCAGAGATGGTTTTGTAGCAGGGGTTAGTTTGGAAAGGTCACAATAGAATCTGGATAAAAAAAACTTGTGGAAGGCTATTGTTGTTTTTTTTTGTTTGTTTGTTTGTTCGTTTCTTCTGTTTTGGCAAGTAGAATTTCCATTCCCATATCTTTTTGTCTTTATTAGATTAAAAATCCAGGGTGGCTGCAAGAGAAACGCTTGACTTTCTAGAAACTGGCTGTTGCAATGCAAGAAATGCCCAGTGATGATAGCTATTGCATGCTTTCAGAAAATAGCAAGTGGGTTTCTTATACAGCTCATCGCATCCAGTCATAGTCAAAGTGAGATTTTTGAGGAAATTCAGTGTGTGTTTTAATCATCTGATTTATGACTTTAGACTGCACACATAGGGACCTATTTTCTCCCATGGTGATTCCCAGTTGCAGAATTTTAACCAAAAAAAAAAAAAGCCTTTTGAAGCAGGGTATTTAGCTTTTTTGTCTATTTTATTTTATTCTATCTTACAGTTACTTTTAAATTAAGGGGGAAAAAATAGGAAGAAAGCAAATATTAGATACAAATTTACAACAAACATTCAGCCATATGCAAAATGTTAATAAAACTTCAACCATGTATACACTTGAGTATATATGTATGAATATATTTTTGTGTATATGTGCATATGATTTCATTCTTGGGGGTATCTTTGTTAGCTTTTTAGAGTATTTTAACAGTAGCAATTAACACCTGATTTCACCTTTTGCATAAAACACTATCTGCAGATAGATGGCTCTAAAAAGAAACAGATGCTTAGAAAACCCTAGGCCTTGTTACTAAAATTCTGAAGTCCTCATCTACACCATTTTAAGCAGAATCTGTTAGAATGTGATGTGGAGCTGGCAGCTGCACAGAAGTGATTCTTTGAGTGAGGTTGTCAGCAATGCAATGGGCAGTAAGCTGAGAAATCCAAACTCAGCTCCTGTGATGTGATCCCTGTTATTTCTCCTATTTTGATGTCACTTTTTCAAGGTAGTTCATAATTCCTTTTATGTAGGTTTGCTTCTGTTCCCCTCCTTTTACCACTTATGGTTCCCATTAGTTGTCATATAGGTTATTTTAAGGAGCAGTGAGAAGAGCTTGGCTCCTTCCATTCCAATCCGCAGCCTGTCGTTAGTGCAGTATTATTCCCTGAGGTTTATTTTTGGCTTGTCTTGTCTAGCTCAGCTTCACATGACTGAGATTACTGGGCTTCCATTCCTCATCTCCCCTTACTTTGACTACCTCACCTTTGCTTTAGAGCTAAGTGCAGTATTTTTGTTTGCATTGCAATATCCTAAACTGGCTCCGCTATGAACTAACAGCGACGTTATTTTCAGCCATAGTTTCTGAGAGATTTTGTGAAATAAGCATCTGCTGCAAAGTTCTCCCTTCCCTGCAATTAAAGGGACATAAAAGTAATTGTTGGAAGTAATAAAATATTATTGTAACGCGACACGTGCTGTGGTTAAGGGTTCTCTCTATGGCAATTTCTCCCAGAGCCTGCCTAGGTGCTCAGTTCTTTGTCAGGTCTGAATTCACCACGTCAGCTGCTATCTCTGGGTAGTGGAGGGCTGCTCTGGGGGTGGACTGAAGCCATCTGAGCTAAGGAAAGAGAGGAGCAAACCATCTTGTAGGAGGGTGTAAGCGTGCTTGGTTGTATTTACGGTTGAAAAATCTGCAGGAATTGTTTCCTCTGCAAATGTGCAAGGGCAGAGCTGATTAATGCTTCACTTGGCAAACGAGGGAAGCAGAAACTGGAGAACATGCGTAGCTGGCTTCTGTGAAACCAGAAGAGCTAGTAACCAAAATAAACAGACCAGCACTAGCTGCATGTACCAAAATGACTTAATTCCTATTCTAGCATTTGATTTTGCGTTAGAATAATCTGTCAAGGGCACCTATGCATCTTGCAATAAAACTTTTCCATCTTCTGGGCTGTTTCAGTATGTTTTAATTCCCTGTTCTGAAATGGCTTCAAGGTAACCCAGGCATGGGCTAAGGCCACCTCGAGGTAGGTGATCCTTGAACAGGCTGATCAAAGCTGGAGCTGAGAAAAGGCAGGCAGCTGCGTGTAGGCAGGTGAGCAATTCCGTATTCCAGTGGAATATGGAATTCCAATATTTTAATTCCAGTATTTTAATTTAAAATAAGTATTTAGTCCGAAGAATGATGAAGTACACAGGGGAAGACTTTCCTCATGTCTCTGATGTCGATGCTATGGGAATCTCTCGCCAGCTTTTTTTTTTTTTTTTTTACAGCTTTAGCAAAGTCTAGTCGTGGAAATCAGAATTACTAAATGTGAACCCCTGGCTCACCCAGTGGCATCAAACTACAGACAGCACACTTGTGACTTCATGCCACAAGCCTCTCCAGTTTGGCTCCAGGAGGCTTTAGGCCTGAAGCTTCTCAACGTCATTGAGATGCTAATGTTGTTAACGATTTATCACCTTCAGCAACATCTTGTAGGGGGTTTGCTGCTGCCAGGTGAACGGGGCCTCTGCAGGCTTTCAGCTGTCTTTTAGACAGTCTTGGAAATACCAGCAAGGTTTGAGAAATCTGAGTGTTCTTGGAGTGGTGCTACCAGTGCTGTCGACAGGGCAGAGGCTTTTCGAAATAAGCTTTACAGCACTGATCACTGGGAAAATAGCAGTGCTTTGCAGTCAGGCTTGCTCTTACATTTCCCACTTACAAAATCATACACACATGCAAGGCATTATAAATAATTTCTCTCTCCTGGTACCAGGTTATATTATTATTATTATTTTCTTCTGAAATATTCTCTTTCTGCTGATCTACATACTGTAGCCTATTCTGCTAGTGCCAACCTATCCACTGCTTCTGGAGCTACTGAAAGGATTGTTTCTGTTGAAGCCATAGATGTTCCCCATGCTCAGCGCTTTGGCATAACCCTGCCAAATCTATCAGCTGGTAATTATCTTCCCCCTGCTAAATGCTTAAAAATCTCTGCATATTATGTTTCTGAGGAAAAATGTGAGCCTTGAGCTAATAAACTCGGTGTCCTTTTTCTCTCCAAGGTAAGAGACCAAGAAAGTGGCAGGCTGATGCAGCACAACTGCAGGCAGAGGAATGGGATTCATTAATCCCAGAGGGAAAGTAGCCTTAGTCACTAAAGTGCATCCCCGCGGAAAGCTCAGATCTTTCCTGCATAGACTTATTTCTACCTTACTGTTAATTACACCGCGCAAAGTGCCAAATCTAATTCTCCTCTCTCTCTCCCTCCCCCGGCAGCTCAGGTTCCAGACAGCGATGAGCAATTTGTGCCTGACTTCCATTCAGAGAACCGTAAGTAGCGCAGGGGCGACGGGCGGACGCTGCATCTCGGTGCATCTCTGGGGAGAAGGGCAGGAGACACTTCACCCAAAGGGATATGTAAATGCAACACGCAGGCATTGAGGCTGCAGTGCTCCTTCCTGCGTTGTTGTGACAGACAAGACGCAAAAAAAAATTAAAAAAAAAAAAGTTAATTGTCCCCACCTAGACAATGTAAAGGTATGTGTGTGGTGGGAGCTACCAGTCCCTTATGCTGCGTGCTTCCAGCAGATGTCTTGGTTGGGGTGTGTGTGAATTATTAGCTATCCCTGAAGAGCATAGGAAGTGCATTAGTATCATATTCAAAGGCAGAATTTGAGTGATTGCCCCCCAGAGCAAAAGGAAGGGGGCTGTACGTGGAATTCCAGGTGCTGTACATGGGATTCCAGGTGCTGCGTGTCCCCGGGTGCTGCTCTGGGGCTCACCTGCGTGGCCTCTGGCTGAGCTCATGCTGCCAGCACAGCCTCTCCCTGCCCCGAGGAGCCATCTGTTGAAAACACGGCACATGTTTGCACAGGGGTGTGCGGAGCACACCGCAAACATTTGCTCTGAGAGCTGGGCAGAGCGTTCACCTTGCAGAGGAGCTGAGCGTTGCGCAGGTCCAGGCGTGGATCTCGGAAAGTTCCCCACTGGGGCTGTGCAACAACTTCTGCTCTTCTCACGCTGGGCCTGCTTCAGCCAGTCCTTGCAGGGTGCTGCCAGCTCAGCTGGAGCCTGGTGCTGAGCTGACCAAGCCTACACACTTGAAATTAATCCAGACCGTTCGAAATAGCTGCGGGAACCCAGAGCCTCAATTTCAGCGGCGTGTCAGGGCTGTGAGAAGATGCTTCCCCATCCTCTGGGCACGCACGCCTGGCAGCACAGGGAGCAGAGGTGCTCCTTTAAAGCTGCTGCAGTCAATTTTGCTCTCCCATGCCAATGCCCCTCTCTGCCTGGGGCGCTTTTCCCTGTGAAAACCAAAATGAAGCACTTTGATGCGGTGTTCTCGCCTACCTCCTTCCCCGCCTTGGCTCTGGCGTGCTCTCTGAGTCATGCAGCTTGTTTCTTCCTCTCTTTGACCTAGAACTGAGGAGAGGGCTGCTCCCATGTTTCACTCCGAATGAATGAGCCAGTTGTAATGCGATAGCCTGTTCCAGCTATTAGGGGCCGGAAAGAATTGGCTGCTCCTAGCACATTTAGCTTCTCGAGGCTTCAATGGAGCTCAGTGTACTGGACAGAGCTTTTTTTTTTTTTTTCTTTCCAAAGCCTCAGCCAAAACATCAGCATTTTTAGATGGGTTCTGTCCATCCCTTTACTCTGCTTGCTGAAAAGAGCTGCTCAGAGCTGGCCGTGGGAGCCCCTTGTCCCTGAGGAGGAGCAGGAGCCAGAAGCAGGATGAGGCTCTGGTCTCTTATTGACGGATTTATTCCTACTGATTGTGCTGGGCTGTTTGGAGCCGTTTGGGTCCTGGTGCGACGCAGAGAGTGAAGATGGGCTTTCCTGGGGTAGGCTGAATCCCAAGGCAGGCAAAAGGAGTCAGACTTGTGGTTTGTTTTTTTTTCTTTCTTGCTGAGAAAAACTATTTTGGGGAGGTGTGTTGGCAAACTGAAGTGGCCAGACCCTCCTGTGCTGAGAGAGGCAGCAGCATTTTTGCTAGCAGCCTGCTACGGCGCTTCTGAAGGGGCAGAGCGGATTTGCTGGGAGCAAGAGCTGTCCTGAGGGTGGCTGCTGCTCATATGGCTTGGGTTAGTGCTGAAAGAAACCCAGCAAAAGTATGAGGTATTTGCAGCTCAGGATGTGACCTTCCACCCTTGGAACTGTAATCACAGCTCTGAGCATCCCACTCCTCGTAAGCAGCGTTGTGTCAGCTCGAGAGGTGGGAGTAAACTGGCAAACGGGGACTGCAGCGAGCCTTAGAAAGAGCTTACGGTTTTGATTTGGAGGACAGACCTCTCCCTTGTTTGAGAAACAAGCCCAGACCTGTGCACCTTTCTGGGGTTACTCTTCTTTCCTTCCCAAGTGTCAGCAGCCTCCTAACAGCAGTAGCAGAGCCCAGAGGCAAAGGCAGAAGATGCTTACCGTGTGCCCTGCAGCCAGGATGAGGTTTTCTGATGAACTAGTGAGGGAAGTTTTGCTCCCTGCTGGATTTAATTAAGCACAAGAAGTAACAATACCCACATCCTGGTGCCGTAAACTGCAGCCCACGTTTGTTATTCATGAAATTCTAGCCAGCCCAGAAATATTCCTCCTCCTTGCACCAGGAGGGAGGCTGCGAAGAGGACCTGCAAGCCGCTCTTCCAGCTTGGAGGTGGCTTCTAGTGAAAGTGGGGACTTGGAAGTCAGGCTTCTGCTTTGTACTCTGCTCTAACACTGATGCAGCTCTTCTGGAATAGCTAATATCAAATAACGTATAATAATATATCTGTATAAATTGGTTAGTGCTTCTGGAAATGCTACTTTTGTGAGGTGTCTGCGTGCAAGGCAGTCTGGTGACAGCCTGTAATAGGATGCAATGTATATAATGGTATTTTCCCATGGAAGGCTTTCAGCTCATTAGCTTTGTCTGCCAAAACCTTCACTTATTGTCCTACAAGACGAACTATGCTATCAGGAAATCTGCAGCGCAACATCATAGAAGTATGTTGTACCTTAATGCGGTGTTCCCTGGTAATGCTGCCCACAAGACGTGATTGCCAGGTGTGTTAACAAAGGAGCACTTTGCATAACACAAACCAAAGCTTTGCTTTTGAGCCCACAAAAAAAACGGATATAGGCACGCTACCCCTCGGGACTCTCTCCGTAACCAAGAAAAGCTTCAACTGAATTTTTCACGTCTTCCCCCACAGTAGCTTTTCACAGTCCTCCTGCTAAGATTAAAAAGGAGCCGCAGAGTCCCTCCTCGGACCCCACGCTGTCCTGCAACCACAAGCAGCCATTCCAGTACCGCAATGGCGAGCAGTGCCTTTATGCCAGGTAACGCTGCTCCCCCAGGCGCCTATGGGGAACCGTTTCCTAAAACAAAGAGCTACCACCTTATCTGATGGGGCGGTGTCACCACCATCTGACCTGGCTGCTGGGTGAGGGGGGTGCGGTGCAGTACAGATCACCCTGGGGTTGGTATCTCCAGTGCGTGGGGTAGCTCGGAGCCATGGGGAGGGGATCTGGGCCAACGCCTTCTCTTTTCCCTATTACTTTCCTGTTGCTGAGAGCAATGTTGACTGCAGAACTGTAACGCTACCGTATCTGTTTGACTGTCCCAGTGCCTATGATCAGCCCAGACAAGTCGGAATCAAGTCCCCCGACCCAGGAACCCCGATACAGTCACCGCTCCAACAGTTCCCTAGACAGGACCGGAGCTTCCTGACCCCTGCGGGGCCACCCCACCCCACATCCAGCTGTGGATACCTCATCGAAAACAGGTGAGTTCCCGCTAGGAGGAGCAGCTGCTGGCCAGGCTTTGGTTGTTCAGAACAGGAGGGGCTGCAGCATCCGGATCCAAGTGCTCAGCTTCCAGCAACCTCAGGATCCCAGGAAAAAAAACCCTAAAGCACCTGGGACCCACAGCTGCTGCCTGAGGTTTGAAGAGGAAGCCTTCAGCACTGAGCCCACCATGGCAAATGCCTGCTGCTGGGTCCCTTCCTTGCCCCACGCAGCTCCTCCAGCCCTCGTAACAAGCAAAACAAGGCGACTTGCCCCCTCGAGCAGACCCCTTGCAGCTCAGAGGGCCAGGCAAGCAGCCATCCCATGGCCTCTCCCCTCTTCCAGCTCTGCCTACCAGCCGCCCGTGGAGATGTGCCGCTCCTTCCCCTCCTCGCAGGGCATGGCCCGAGAAGCCCCCGTTGGCTACCAGCGCCAGCTGTCCGAGCCCGGCCTCCAGTACCCTCCGCAGGGCTTCAAGCAGGAGTACCACGACCCACGGTACGAGCAGGCGAGCCGGGCAGGCAGCAGCTGCCAGTACCCAGCAGCCGTGGTGGTCAAGCAGGAGCAGGTGGACTACGTGTACGACTCAGGTATAAACCGGGTTTTAACTTATGGGGGTGTGTGGTCTGGGAAACTGGCTGTGGAGTAGGAAATGCAATTAATTTGGACTGCTTAGAGTGCCCAAGAGAAGCTCGGGACGTTCACTCTCCATACAATGTTTGCAGATAACGAACATGGAAAATGATCATGCAATGCCATGCCTCATCTCAGCCAGGCTGGATCGCTGTGTTAATAAATAATGGCAATTCCATTTCCATTAATGGAACCAGCCCTGGCTTCTTGGCTGGAGCCCTGACTCCTGCAATCTCTAAAAACACTTTGGCACCTGGCCAGCCCAATGCATTTGGGAGGTTTGGACAGAAATCTTGCATTCTTAGATATATTTTTATCTGGTCAGATAATGCTGATCGTTCTGGTTAGATTCCAAAGATGAGCCCTTAAAGGAAAGGAGCTTGCTCATGGGGGTTGGCTGAACTTACTGAAGGACTGGCAGAGAAAGTGGAGTTGGGGCTTCTGCCTCAGGCACATGAAAAGGTACAGCAAAGAAACCAGCTTGCCCCATTAACAAGAAAGCCTGTGAGCCTCTGCTCCAGGTTTGTGCTGCCCAGTTCCACAATTTGGATTATGCCTGGTGCTCATCACTGATGTGCAAACAAATGCACAGGAATGGACATAAGGAGAGAAACTTTCTCCTAGCTCAAGGTGGTTGGAGGACAGTTCATGCCATGTAACTTAGGAGCTTGAAACTCCCTTATGCATTTGTATTTAATCTAATGTTATGGGGTGGTCTCATTATTCATGTAAATGTCAAAAGCTTATGAAGAACTTGGATTCAGTAAAAACACCCCCAGGGGAGTAGACTTCACAGGATACTATGCAGTGTATAAAGGACTTTTTACTTGCTTTAAATTTGTCTGTCCCCCCGTTCATGTCTCATAAGAGACCTCACAGACAGAGGAACACAGAGATGAATCTCAACACTATTTCTCCTCACTTCATATGTATGTCAGTCAGAAACCATAGCAGTGACTAGGTAAAAGCCCCTAAACCTGACGAATTAATATGCTAGAGAGCGCTGTGCAGTGAGCTCCACCACCAGCCACTGAAGTTTCTCTCTCATGACACTAGAAACGGAGGAGAGAGTGTTCTGGTTTTGCAGAGAGTTTTGGCCTTGAGGGGGTTGTGTGGGCCGCTAGGTAGCAGAAAGGGAGAAAAGCGAGGTCAGCTTTAAAGGATTTACACTGAAAACCTTCTGTAAATGACAGCAGAAAGGAAGGAATCAAATATCTTGGAGCCCGTACAGAAAACCCATCTCGGATCCCTGCAGCAGGAGGTGACCTTCGAACCCCAGCAGAGGAGAGGGGCACTGGGTGCAGGGGTTGTGCTGGGTGACCCCGAGCTGTGGCTCACGGAGCTGCCTGGCCCCATGCCTCTTCCCTGAATCCCTGAATGGAGGCAGAGGAATTTCATTCACAAAATGGAGGCGTCAGGAGATGCAGCGCTCCCAGCCCGGCTGCCCGGGGATCAGCTTTCACTGCTGACAGCGGCTGCTGCTGGAAACCCTAGTGCTGCTCCCTTCAGCAGCTCCCTGAGGGAGCTGGTGCCCCGTATGAGATAAACCTGCTCTGTTCTGACAAACAGATCCTAAAGTCTAAAACCAAAAGAGGCTGAAGAGACTCAGGTGGCTAACAAGAGCCTGGCCCCTTCCAAGGATGGGTGAGCATGGAGCTGGGGCTGAGCTGCCTCGTGCCGAGCCAACCTCCACCTGCTGCTTCCCATAGAAACAGGGCGCACAGAGCAAATAGCAGAGACTTCAGAGGATCACAATAGAAATAAAGTTTATAGTTCCAAAAATAGCTCTCTAGACACCAGAGCAATCAGGTAATTCTCTTACATTCCACGAGGGATAAATCTTATTTTTTTTCTGCAGACTTGTCCAAAGACTTGCTGCCCTGACATCACTTGCCCAATAAGCTGTTCTAGAGGGAGCGTTGCTTCTGGTGTCCCGGTGTTTTAATGGACACTTTGAATTTGGTCACTTTAGCAGAAATAAATACTTAAAGAAAAAGCTCCCCCGAGAGTAAGGAATACATCGCTGCTGATACTACACTTTCACTGGGTCCTTCTGCCCAAATAGGGGAAGAAAATGTGCAAACCCCAAAGAATGCTTTTTTGAGAGTAGTTTATGATTGCAATAACGCACAGTCTGTCAGCTCAGAGTACCCTTCCGCCCTTAGCATCAGCAAAATGTCTGCTGAAGACAATGGCTTTACAGAGGAGCATAAAGGGTACGAGGTAAATCTTTCCAAAGCTCCCTGATACAGCTTCCATTTTGGCCGTGGACAGAAAATAGGTTTGTTTCAGCAAATGTGGGATTTGGAAATGAGATCTAGAGGATATAAATTACACTGCCCAGGCAATGATACATACTGCACAGAGATCTTAAAAAGATCTGCTTGTTTGCAAACTTAGCTGAGAAAATGTACAGGCAAAAATAATCTGTCCGGGAGAACTCCCTGTCTTGATGGGAAGAAGCCAGGGAGATGTAAGATAGGAGATTTCTGAGCCGCTGCCTGTAGAAAACATTCAGATGCTGCTGCTCTCCATTAATGCCTTTATAACACAGAGATAAAGCTTAGTTTGAGGTAATTGAGGGAGAGGAGTCATGCAAACCCAGCCTGCTGAATACATGACTATCTGAATACGTGAGGAACTCAGCGATTGTCATCCCTTCCCTGTGCCTCACTGCACTCTGCTGCTCCCCTGGCCCTGATGCCCTGTGTGGGTTTTTCCTCTTTCAGGCTGCAGCTACGACAAGCAGATGAGATCCTTCTCTGATGACGTCTGCGTGGTTCCAGAAAAATTTGAAGGTCAGAGAAAGACTAACTTCTAGTTTTGCTGTAAGACAGGGTTATTCGGCATCCCTGCTAGCCGCTTGGCCGCTGTCCACGTGGTTCATTGCGCTGTGTTTTTGCAGGTGTGTTAGCTGTGGTTCATACTGCCCTTTCGGCATTTTGTGCTTTTTTTTTTTTTTTTAAGCAGCAAAGGCCTTCTGGCATCCGTAGCTTAATTGTGAGGGGCGTCAGAGCTCCTCCTAGAAGAGCTAACGGTAAATTTGCTGCTCTGGTTTATGTGAACTGAAATATTCTGGGTGCGTTTTTGTGAAATACGTTTTCTTTGCAACTTTTTTTTTTTTTCTCCACGCTGTTACCCTTAGAAACAGCTTTTTTCTCCTCCTCAGCAGGAGACATCAAGCAGGAGGTCGGAGGGTACCGGGAAGGACCTCCCTACCAGCGACGGGGATCTCTCCAGCTCTGGCAATTTCTTGTGGCTTTGCTGGACGATCCGACCAATTCCCATTTCATCGCCTGGACTGGAAGAGGGATGGAGTTCAAGCTGATTGAGCCAGAAGAGGTGAAACCTTCTAGCTTCTCCGCGGGCTCAGGGGAGCAGCTGCTGGTTCTGAGCATGCAAATTCCCTGGTGGTTTTCCTCTGCCCTGCGAAGGCTCCTGCCTCCCAGGGGTACTGGCTAAACCCCGCAGAAAGCCCAGGTTTTTAGAAGAGGTCCAAACACCTGGGTGACACCCGTATCAGCTTGAACAAAGGCTGGCTGTACGTTTAGGGTCTTGGCAGTGCAGCGAGCCAAATCACCCCGTCTCCACTTCCCAACACACGACACACTTCAGTCCCCAGCTCGCAGTGATCTGTGCTGTCTCCTCATGTTCCATGCCTGAGGCTGGCATCGAGGTTTGGGGTTTTGAACCCTACTGATCATGGAAGCTTTCATGAAAATCTGAAAGAAACCACGGCCTAGTCTAAAGGTATTTCGGTATCAAAAATAATGTTAACTAAGGTGTCATTCTTAATGCCACCATGTTTAAAAAAAAAAAAAAAAATCCACCTGATGATGTCTAGGAGACTTTTGGAATTGTTTGTATCTGATCAGAGCTGCTTGTAGCCCTGTTCATGCTGCATATCACCTTTTTGGGCACTTACCAGTGCAGATGAGTTTTTTCGGTGGGCTGACCTGCTTACAAGAGATTCCTCAGCCTTGTGGACAAAGCTGAGCTCCACGTAGTGGGAGTAAGAGGCACGTTGTTCTTCCAGTGGAGGAGGGTTCCTGGTGAACTCATCTGATTCTTGCAGATCAAGCGTAGCACAGGATGAAGCAGTCCTTCAGCATCCTCAGGCTGTCAGAGTGCTGGAGGATGAGAAGCGGGGGCAGCAAAACTGAGCTCTGCAGGAAAAATGTCTCTGCTTCAGTCTGAGTTCTGCTCTCCCTCTTGAAGAGCTGCTAGACAAATATTGAGCCTATTACTGAAATGTTAGAAGGGTTGCTATGTGCTTTGGCGTGGTCCTGCTCCTCAAAACAGAAACAGCTGGCTAATGGCCTTGTGCCCTTGGGCCGGGCGCTCAGACATCCACGTGCTTTGTGGCTTTGTCCTGCAGGTAGCCAGGCTGTGGGGGATCCAAAAGAACCGGCCAGCCATGAACTACGACAAGCTGAGCCGCTCCCTTCGCTACTATTACGAGAAGGGCATCATGCAGAAGGTCAGTTTGCAAAGCAAAGCCTCTCGTGAGGCTCTGATGGGTTTGCCGGGTGATTTTGCAAGCTTGCCCTGGTGCCACCCGCGTGCCTGCAGGATTCTCCTCTCTTCCCTGCAGGTGGCTGGGGAGCGCTACGTGTACAAATTCGTGTGCGAGCCCGAAGCCCTGTTCTCTCTGGCCTTCCCCGATAACCAGCGGCCGACTCTGAAGGCAGACTTTGACCGGCAGATCAGCGAGGAGGACACGGTGCCTCTGTCTCACCTGGATGAGAACGCCGCTTACCTGCCGGACCTTGGGAGCCTCCCTCCGCAGCTTTATGGCAAAGGCTACACCTATTAGTGCTGCTGGGAGCCGGCTGCCACCCCCTGCTTGTGTATATAAGGAGATGTCTGGTTAGTATTCAATCCGTATAGGCATTTTCCCAGGCCAGCCTGAGGCTGCACTGAACGGTGAATACCTGCCACGGTCAGAAAAAGGGTTGGGGCAGATGCGTGGATAAACCAGCTGGCAGCTGACAGGGCTCCTGGGTGCTTGCAATGCCACCCTGGTGTTTGGCAGGATGGGACCAGGTCTCAGCGATGCAAACGTCTTCCGAGCAGGGCAGCCCCAGCTTCAGCAGCACCTCGGGTGGTTGCTGCCTTCTGCCAGAGCAAACTCTCCTGCTGAGCCCCTCTCTTTGGCGAGATGTTCTCCTGCTCAGCTTTTTCTCAGATGTGAGGATGCTACAGTGCTGCTGCTGGCTCTGCTCCTCCGGTCCTGAGCCTCTGGATGCCCTGTCCTCAGCAAGGGATGGTTTGGACCTGCACGGACTCACCTCTGCAAAGCCAGCCTTGCCTCCACCCCAGGGGGCTGCGCCACAGATCCGACGCCTTCCCTGTAGACTGCTCTGTGGGAACGGGGAATGCTCGTCCTGTTTGTGCATGCTCCTGCCTCGTCACCTCCCTGCCCGTAATACTCCCTGCCAGGGCTGTCTGGTATGTTGGTGCTCTGTCTGAGCAAGGCAGCTGGAGACAGGGGCCAGGATGAGAGCAGGCATGGAGCACACAGCCCTGCTCCAGCACGGGGGAACTGCAGAGCTGCCTCGTGGCGTGTTTCGGGGGTGCAGGTCAAAGCCAACGTCACCGTCAGGTAGGGGGACAGCCAGGAGGCAGCCAGCCCTGAGCCACCAGTCCCTCTGAGTGGCGTGGTTATTCCAGCCCAAACGATTTCTACAGCAGCCCTTGGGATCTGTGAAGACCTGGCAGGCTCCCGGGCTTGGCTGGAAAAGCAGCTGAGGCGAGAAAAGAACCTGGTGGGGCAAGTTAAGAAAGAGCTATTCAAAGTGACCTAAACCAGAGTTCTTAAAATCTCAATTTAGACTTCACCACTGCAGGCGGTTGCCTGTTTGAAGGAAATTCAGCTGCGTCGGGAGGGCAGATATCTCTGCAGCCAAACGCAGCGTGTGCAGCTGAACCACTCTCTGCCTGTTTTTCCACAATAGTGAAAATTTACAACGGGCACCACATCCCCAGTGAGATGTGCCACGCTTTTTAATTAGGTGCTCCGGCCGTGCGCCCAGCTAGACAAGGAGGAGTACACTGAACCCATACAAAAAAAAAGAAAAAAGAAAAAAAGAAAAAAAGCTTTTTTTCCCTCAGCTTTGGATTGACGTCCTCGCTGCTGAATACGGAGCCTTGCCAATGCCTGGAGAGAGAGGAAACTGTGTGTTGAGTGAAAGCCCCATTTCCCCCACTGCCTCACCCCTGCATGGCTAATGCCAGCCCTGCCAGCCTTGCTCCTGGGCCCGAGGCCAGGGAAAGCAGCTCTCCCTGCCCCAGACGAGGCCAGGGACGTGGGGCAGCCTCCTCTGCTGCTGCCTCCCCCTGCTCCTGGCAGCTCCTGGCCCTCCTCTGCCTTGCCCTGCTCCCACCAGGTGCCTCTGGTGTCCCAGAAGTGAGGGGGGAAAGGAACCCTGCCATTGGTATAATCTGCCTTTACTATTTATGAGTGTAAAAATACTATAATTAATAAATTGGTCTATGTCTTTGGCCAGCGGCCCTTCATTCAGCCCCTGGCTGGTCCTCTCTTCCCCTCCGTGCTGGGTTTGCCCAGCTTGCAGCCCTGGGTAGCTAAGCAAGAACATAGGGAAGGGGGCTTACTCCTGGATTTTGGGGGTGTTCCAGAAACAAACGGTTCCCTCCCTGGATATCCTCCCAGGATTAACCCCATCCTAGCTGAAAGCAGGACAGGGGCAGTCACCCTCACAGCCCAGCCTGAACGCTCCCCCGAAAACCCAACCTCTGCCTACAGTGAGCCCACACTCCCACCCTGACCACCCACCAGCCACCGAGACAAGCTCCGTGGTTTTAATTAAAGCAATTGTTCCTTGCACGTTGTCTCTGTCTTGAGCCCACAGTTACACAGGCGTGGAGGAGCCCTGTCCTGCTGCATCTGCCTCCTTCCTCGAGGCAGGTGAATGTTTCCGAGGGAAGCGTTCGTGGTAATGAGAAGCTGACCTGTAGGTGTGGGATGGGCCCTGCTGTGTTATTCTCAGTCTCCAACAAATGCAGTTGGTAGCTTGTTTTGATCTGGCAGCTCTTTCTGCAGGATTCCCAGAGCGTTTTGTGTTTGTTGTCTGCTATTCTTCAGGCTACCCTCTTGCCCAGCCAACCTTCCTTCCAGAAAGGGAATTTGAGGGGCTGATCCCCCTCTGTCTGAAATCGGAGCCCCACGTTTCGCTCGGATCTGTCAAGTCAGTGCTCAGATCGATACCGCGCGGAGCAGTTCTGGGAATGGGTGAGATCAGGTTCTCAGAACTGAGGGGCGGTGACCTCGGAAGGGCAGAGATTGATAACAGCAGCTCGGAGAGCACGGAGCCTCCCAACGCACCCTGCTCCCCGTTCGGCATGCCAGAAGAGGCTGCTGCTGCTGAGGGAAAGGTGCCGGTGGTGGCAGCCAAGTGTCACCAGGTCTTGTGCTGCTCCTGGAAGTGCTGGCCCCGTCCCATCACATGGGATTTTTACAGCATCGCCCCCCCAGTCACTCACATTTATGTGCCAAAGTTGCAACGACTGCTGCAGGCAGCACTGCCCTGCCCTGCGCCGTGTGCGTTTGGCACATCAGCGGGGAGAGGCGCACGTGGCGGTGCCAGCACAGCATGAACATCGGTGTCCCTTCCCCTTACAGATTCACAGCACAACTTTACTCCACATTAGACAGGGAGGAGAGGTAAGAAAGACAGCACTCTTCACAGAAAACCCTACAACGATGGGGTGCTGCTCCTAACAACACCGACACCTGGATGCAAACATACCAAATATTCTCCCTTTTTACTACAGTTCACTGATTATATTCAAGATTCCTCTGAGTGGCTTATTTCTCTCTGGTGCTTTGGGACCAGCTGGAAATAAATCCTCAGCAGTCCTTTCTTTCTAATGTCATTTTTTCTAGTTTTTTTTTTTTTTTTTTTCCTCCTCCCAACATGCTTGCTGTTGTAACCGTGGCCTCTCTGTTACTCCACCGACAGCCACAGCGCAGAGCCCAGCAGGACGAACCATAAATCCCTTACCCAGAACACGATGCAAAGTTCCTTTCTGGTCACAGTAAATAATTAACATGTAACATTACAGCACGTCCCAGATGGACCCTTCGCATCTGCTGTCAGGGGCAAAGGAATTAGCCCTAACAGGTTGCAAGTGGAGCTGAATCGTTCTGTGAACCACATCGACAGGATTTTCTGATGCAATTTGTTGAGGCTGACCCAGTAAATATTTCTATTGACAGATTTCATGCCCTGAAATAAGTATGAGTAGTGATAATGAAGGACGAGGGCAGCAGCAATCCTCCCCTTACAGGCTGAGCGCTGACCAGGAAGGCAATAGAGTCAGCTGGAAGTGTTTTATGCAGAAAAAGCTGAAAGCAGAGCCAGCTGCAGCAGATATTCTTTTGCTGCTTTGGTGCTGGTCCTGTCCCCTAGCACAGAGCATCAGGCACCGTGCTGGACAGACACATTTCACACCATTACACCAGCCATGGCCAAGCACAGGTAACTCCAGGGGCAATAACGCCAGGACATTTGACTCCTTGGAACGTTTTATGGAGGTATAACACTCCTGAAAAAGACATTGGCATTAATTTTGCCAATATGCTCGAGAGAGCCGCTCTGATAAATGAGTCGGCCCTAATGACACCTATGCACTTCTCCCCATCCTCCCCTGCGTTGGAATCAGGGGAACGGTGCAATTTGCCACCACGCTGGAGCCCATTTCGCACAATTAATATTGATCCCTCAGCACCTCGATGGCTGAGACACCGCGGAGACGAAGCGCCCGCCAGCATGCTAGACACGGCGGTGGAGAAGAGCAGAGGACCCAGCCCCAACAGGAGGCTGCCCCTCGGTCCTCTCCCCCCCAAAAATTTGCTGCCCCTGAGCCCTGCGTGCCCCTCACTTGGGGAAAAAATCCCCTTCATCCCCTGCTCCCAGGGACGGCCACATGCAACCTGCTCCTCTCCCCCAAAAAAAAAACACTTTAGCAGAGCCCAGCCTCCAACCAACAAATATCCACGCACCTCAAGGGGATTGCTGCTTGCTCTGCTCGGGAGGTTAATATCTGTTCTCTCGGCTATCCTGGAACTAGGGGCAGGTAGCAGGTGAGAAAGCAAAGCAGCAGGAAGGGAGGGATGATGGGGGAGCTCGTTAGCTGCACTAACTAATGGCACCTGACGTGCCTCGAAGGTGGGCTGCTGTGCTGCTGCCTGGTGCCACCCGTTTCCATTTCCCTCCGTTAGCTTCGTGCCTGCTTTGGAGGCAGTGCCACGGCTGCCCTTTTTGCTTTGACTCTGTAAGACAAACAGACAGACAGATCTCCCTCAGCCAGGGTTACTGAGGCACATCACCTACTGAACTGATTTCTATTTGAACATGTTGACATAGTTAAAAAAAAATAAAACTAAAAATCCCAGTACAAATTAATTAAAAGTGGTTATAAAACAGCCCGGCCGATATGGTGTTTTCAGCCCATTTGCAAGAACATGTAACAGGAACATGGGAATTATGAAATCCTCCCACTTCTGTTAAGAGAATTACAGCGAGAAATCAGCACAGCAAACCTCACGAGCATCCCAGCGGAGACGAGGAGCGCCTGCGCCGACCACTGGTGCCTGCAGAGCTTCTGGGAGGTCTCCCAGGTTCTGATCCTTCAGGGGGTCCCTCAGGGGCTGTTCTGGGTCAGAGCAGAGCCCTGCCTGTGCCAAGCTCGGGCGCTGCACCAGCAGGATGCTGCTTCAACCCCCTTCAGCACGCCCTGATGCCACCCAGCACCCCGGCTTGGCCCTGGGCTGCAGGAACAGTGGCAGTGAGGTGGCTTTGGCCGCCCCAGCTCAAGGCCAGCTCTTCTCCATGAGTGTCACCCCCGCTTCCCGGCCACCTGCATGCAGTAAATTGAGCTCTGCTCAACCACAGTCACCTGGGCTATTCAAGGGACCCTGAGGCAGGGCACACACCCTTGAATCCCAAGGCTAACTTACCTCAGAGACGATCCTGGAGACCCAGCAGCCCCCAGGTGAGATGTAAAGCAGCCTCCCCCCTCCCGTTTGCAAGCCAGCGTGGGGCAGAGCAGGCTACCTGCGGTCCTGTGGGTGGTGGCAGCCGGGTGGGTTCCCCTCAAACCCTAAATCCTGGCTGCAAAAGCTGCCAGGATAATCCCCACCGAGCCCCAGAGCTTGCACATGAGCCCAGCCCAGAGGGGAAGGGAGAGAAACCCGGGGTCCAAAATACTTCAGGTGGAAATCGAACCCCCCCTGGGTGGCTGTGAGCACACCTCAGCTCTTCAGAGTGTGAGGTTTCTGTGCCAGGGGTAGAGCAGAGCAGGACCCTCCAGCACATACAGGTTTAAGTCTTAAATGGACGCAGTAGAGAACCGATCAAAGGCAAGAGAGGCACAAGAACTTATAAGGATTCTCTCAACACCCGATAGACTTTTTTTTCCTAAACTTGAAGTCTAACACTGGATTTCCACCCGCAGGTTTTTCAGCCGCTGTCACTTGCAGCAGCTCCAGGTGGTGGAAATTAAAGGTCCCACTCCAAAACAGCCGGGATCTGCCACCAGTCGTGAGCCAATTCGCTCTCACCTCCTTGACCTTTTTCCGGTAAAAGGGGACGATTATTGAACACAGACAGGAGATTTTTCTCCGTTCCACTGAACTCTCCTTTCCACGCAGTGTGCAGAGTGGATCTGTGTTTGAAGGACCCACCAGCTACGAGAACTCCCCCATCGTTTTCGATCCAAACCAAGCAGCACCACCCCGCATCACCACCCCGTGGGCACCGACGGCCCGGCCCGAGGATTTATGGAGGCTGCAGAACACGCGCATACAAAACACGTTGGCTAAAAACAGATCCTCGCTCAGCGTATTCCCCGCTGGATTGAAGGAACAATGCATTCATAAATGAAAAATTCCACGGAACTGCTACGGGGCGAGTCCTGCAGCCTTCTGCGATTGTCACAGAAACGTCATGAAAAGCGAATTACCCCCAAACAATCCCCCCATTGTCCGAGCAGCACGTTGCTGTCACACCGGCTCTGGTAACAAGCCCGTTAATGACGTTAAGGTAGTTACTCTAACAGATGGAGCACGTGTGGGGTGGCTGTAAAAATCATATTTATCTTTCATGCATTAAGGGCAAAAGGTTGGTTTGGGATGTGTATGAGCGTGTGTGCGTGTACACGTGGATGTTTAAGTCATTCTGTGGCTCTGAATCCTTTGTGACCAGCAGCTAACACGTGGAAATCGGCCTGCAGCTCATGCTGCTGGAGTTTAGAACCAAGTATTGTTTGCTCTGTCTCTTCAGAGAGATTCACAAGCAGAATGGGGTCCCCGTCTAGGCAAGGAACAAAACACCAAACCCCAGGGGCCAGCCGTGCTCCATCCATGCTCTTTGCATTAAGTGTTACACCAGCCTGTGTTGCTCGGGGTGCTGAGGTTCACGGGTGGCTTCGAAGTCCTCAGAGGGCCCATTCAGCAGCTCACACATCTCCTTGGGCTTCCAGGAAAAAAAACTAAGCTTTCAAAATGAGATGTTATCCATGTGCATCATTTTAGGTAAACTAAAAGCAACCAGCACAAGGCAAGAGCCTCCACCTGCCTCCCCATGAAGGCTGGTGCCAGTCTGCCTACCTCCAAAAAAGCATTCCACACTAGACTCATGGCCTCTGCCGGCAGAATTTTTGGCTTTAAGATAAGAAACTTTTGTTATCAGTTCTCATTCACTAACTCAGGACAGTGAAAACAAGCCAGAAAATCTACAGCTCATACTATTTAAGATAATCCAGACCATTTAGACAGGGGCAGATGGTAAGCGCTCATACAAGCGTCTCATCCAGCATTGCTCAAGAAACACTTTCTCCCAGCAAGGGGCTAAAACACGCAGTCAGCTGATGCAAGTACTGCCAGAAGAAAGCATTATGCCTGTGGTTTTATGCTGGGATGACATCGTGTATTTTGAGGTTTTCAGAATCTTTTTACCATTATACAAGATAAACCAACCAAAAAGAATCACATCAACAGTAATTAGCATGTTAAGCTTAAAAGCTTCAGAATGTAATAGGTGGGTAAAACGTATTTTTAAAAAAATGATCAGTTTTGGTTGTTGGGGGTTCTCAGAGGAAGCAGCTGAGATCCACATGGACTTTCTGCAAATGAATTAAAAGATGTTATCGACAAACTAATTGCCAAAAACAAAGAAACTGTTGATGCATTTTGCCATACCATGAGGTGAGAAAGAGGCTACACAAGAAAAGCAAAAATCAAATTAATTTGGAACAGAAATACCCCAAAATATGCTGTCCAACTGGGACTCTCACTATTTGCATTTTCTCTTTCACATACTTCATTTGGTTTTTGAAAATTAACTGCAAAGTTTCATGGAAACAGTAACAGAAGCAGCTGCAGAGCTCTTAGAAGGAAAATGTGCTTGGAAGAATGTTCACACAGTGACATAATTAAAGAGTCTCCAACCCTACAAAGTTTCTAATTCTATTTAACTTTATAAAGATGTAACACCAAGGAAAAGCTCAGGGTATTTATACAACATAATAAAACACTATATACAGCATCCCTGCTCACCTTTGTACATAGATACAGAGTTCCAATATATCTACTTAGCAGTGAGAAACATTCTTCAAAGTAGAGTAGAAGACAACCTGCCAAGCTCATTCTACTCATTTCATTAATAACTTTAACAATGTCCCAGATTTGGGGAAAAAAAGAATTAAAAAAAAAAAAAGTCAAATAATGGAGTCAAATAATTTTCATCTGTTTGCAACAGAAAAAAATAATTTACAGATAGCTTCAGCATGACATAAAACACACTGGATCGTCAAATCCATTTTTCAAGAGGGAACTGTTACACTGTGTTTTACAGACATTTCAGCTGTAAGAGAACATTCTATTAAAAAAAAAAAAAAACACAACAGTTGTGATGTCACCAAGCATTGTAAGTGGAAATAGAACACATGACACATTGTAGAGAAAGTCTAAACATCTGTAAGCACTTATGTTCATAGACAGAGCCGTGCTGCAGAGTGGATGTGGTTAATTACCATTTGATATACTAGCCTTCAGCACACAGGAGATGGTGATGAAGGATAAGGCTTGCAGTCTGACCTGTGCCATTGTCCAAGTATAACAGACATTCTAGCCGGGTTTCAAGGGATCTTTCTTGTATTATTCCAAAGCCACAGATACTAAATACCTCACTGCAGATGGCTTGCGTAAGAGACAAATAGTTACAGTGACCAGAAAAATGCATAAAATAGGAAAAACTGAGGATAAGCACCTCCCAGAAAACTGCCACTGTCCAAGAGCATAAATTGAAATAAATCCCTTTTAGCAGGGTAAAGAAATAAGTTTTTATTTGGTCATTCAGAGCGGTTAGGTTGGTGAACGACTATTTCTTAATCACCATCTTTTTGTTGTTGTTCTGCTCAGTGCCCACATTTCTGAGTCTTAAGATTTTCTCTCTAAAAAAGGAGAACGACTAAAAAAGTGTTTCAAGAACCATTCCTGAAATGATGCAATACATTGAGGAGTCCCAGGACATTTGTCACGCAGCTGTAGAATCTGAGGGGCAACTGACATGAGCAAGCATCGCCCCCTTGTGCTTCTGCTCTGAAAATACTTTTCATTTTGTAGGTAAGCTTCAACTGCAAGAGTCCCAACAGAAAGGACACTCAACACTGCAAAATGACAAATGTAAAACCAGTAACAGTCTAGGGGGGAACTAGGCTCATCGCCGTCTGAATGCACGTGATATCCTCCAAGCGTTGGGCTCCTCGTAGCGGTTGTAGAGGGGTTCAAGCCGCTGCTGCTTTTTCTGTTTGCTCAGTTTGGTTGGGTCGGAAACCTTGAAGAATGCTGGTGCAAATTCCACCAGCCAGCGTGGGTCAATAGTTGTCACTTCACGCATGTACTCCTTGGTGGTCAGCACTAGCTCATGATACACCACCCTGTAAAAAGAGAGCAACTTGGGATATTAGTATTTCCAAACAAAAAGAGGCACGGCAAGTGCTGCAGTATGTAAGCTCACCCTTTTATCTCTGATTCTTCCCTCTTTAAGCATAAGACTCTTTATAAGCTCTGATGCAGGCTATATAAGAGCTATCCAGAAGAGTCATCATCTTTTTCCTCTCCTACCTCACACCTACTCTTCAGCATAAAGCTGTTCTCTTCTGTTTAAAACGATTCATTCTCTCCCTCAACATTTCAACACTGAAACTCCATTCCACAAGACAGGAACACAATCACAAGGCTTCAGTCCCAGCCTTGGTTTGAAAAGTAAGTCTCACATCTGCACAGGCACAGATTTTAGCAGCAGAAAGAGCCAAAAGCAGACTTGAAACTTTTCTCACTCTGCTCCTTGCTGAGAAGTCAGCAGCCTATACTTCAAGCTGTATTCTACAAATAGTGCACACCATCGGCTTCTCAGTTAGAAAGTCTGAACTGAAACAGAATTATGTAACAAGCCCTTCCTTACCATTCTGGCTGTCTGTTGAAAAGAGCACTGGATGGGTGGATATAGACCACCTGTTGATCAATGAGTGTCCGATAACCCTCCTGGGGATCCTTCTTTGCAGCATTTCTGAAGAAGCCGCTGCAGATGGCCTTCTGGACTCGAACCGTTGCCTTGCCACAGGACACCACATCCAGCTTGTGTCTGCCAGAGAAGAATTAGGGAGAAAAAAAAAATTAGAGTTCTCCACATTCAGGTAGAGCTACTAACAGACTGATAGGTTTTGTTTAGCTACTATGGTATAAGAACACTAAGAAAACAGTCAGTACTCATCCTTTCGGATGTGCTCACCTGTCCATAATGCCCAACATCTGCTTGCGGATGTCCTGTGCCCTGCGTAAGGACCGGGCTTGGATAAAATTTTCATAGCACCAGGGATTTGAAAACTTATTGTTCTTCCAGGAATTGTAGACAGCCAGCAGAGTGAGGTGGTCTCCTTCCGTCTGGTGGAACTTGGCTTTCTTTTGATCAGCAAGTGCTTGTTTATCCTAACACACAAAGTATGCATCCATCAAATACCGACAGACACTGACTCCTCATCACCCATACCGTGCTTTTTTAAGTCTACCCAGAAACAGATCATATAAAATGGGGAAGATGACACAAAATTGAGTGGTGAATTACTAAGGATTACTGAGGAGCATCTAAGTGTCCCTGGGACAGCTCTCACTAAGCCAAACCTACGCTTGTATGACAGGAAAGCCTAGAACTGCCCTTGCTGAAGCCAGACTTGCTGTAGGCTCCCTGAAGACTCTCACAGGTGACAAGGACCTGACCAGGAAAGACGAATTCTTTTTTTTTTTTCCCCTCTCCTCATTTTATTTAATTTCTGCCCCTCATTTTGAAAGAGCACTTCAAAGGAAACTAATCACTTATACTGTAGGCAGTACAAGCGTGAATCAAACTAGGCAGTTTTATTGCTCTTGAAGCAACCTCAATGACTAACCATCAAAGGTACTGAAGCAGTATTTTTGACCCCTCCATCCCTCCTCACTTGTCCAATCTGCTCATAAAAAGTTAATCAGACACTGTAATTACATAGTCTGTTAATTTCAATTTTGGTCTAAGTTGCAGCAGGCCATCATAATGAAGAAGTAATGGTTACAAGAAGAGTCTGCTGTGAAAGAATACTACCACAGCACAATCTGCTGCTTGCTGACTTAAAAGTAAGAAAGAGAATGCCAAACTTCTAACTTTCATCTTCCCATCTGCAAAGTAACTACCAACATCCATAGCTACAAGGTGTTTATCCAAAAGGTACATCAGGTATGTAATGTATGAACCAACAGTCCAACCAAGCCACAGGTTTATTTGGGTAAATACACTCGCTCCTTAAGACCTGAGGCAGGCAACAGAAAACACACACAAACTGTAACAATTCTTGGCTGCACTCCTTACCTTTGGCCTGTAGAACACATTCTGTACAGACAGCATGGAGACTATGGTCAGCATTTCCTCGCTGCATCCCAGATGTACAGACATGATCAACATCTTGCACAACATCGGCTCCAAGGGGAATTCTGCCATCTGCAAGAAAGATGTTTCAGGGTACCCTCTCAGAAAAATCCCGAGTTCCCTCTGCAAGAGAGGAAAACTCTTTCTTCCATGCTTTCTTATCAAAACAGTGTGCTTTACCCAGAATAACTTTATTCAACATGAAACAAATTATATACACACTCCCAAGGATATCCCAATACTTACAGGGGATTATTTTAGACAAATACATTTGCTTTTATTAGAGAAGTAATACCTGCTCTTTAAAAAGCAAAGATACATAACAACTACTCCCCTGTCATCCTCTAAACACTCGCAACCCAGCCAGCACTATGAAGCATTCTATTTAACCTACCCTGCGCCCAAGTCGAGTGAGAAGTCCTTCATCATCCAGAGCTCCCAGAGTGTACAGCTGCTCCATGGCAGTTATGAGAGTTTCCATTGGGGGAGCATCCATAAAGTCAAAAGAGAGCAAATCATTGATGCCCATGGCCTGAACAGAGGGAAGGGAGAACAACCAAGTTACAGCACTGAGGAGAAAGAAGACACTGAACTCAACACTTCAGATAATCTGCACTGGCCCATGGCTTTCACCTATCATTCGGTTTTCTGGTTTGTTTCTTCAGTACTGTTCCATACCTCTTGCAAGCAAAATAATTCCATCTAGGCAACATATAGGTTCAATGATGGATTTGAGGACTTCCTGCCTTGTAAATAAGTGTGACATAACAGCCTCACTGGACATTAAGTATGTCTCCAGCCTTCCCCTTTCCCAAAAGAGGAGAAAGACAGACATTTCCCCAGCTTCCGTGTACTGAGTTAAGGTCCCATTTGTGGGCACTCAGAAGAATGATATACGCTTAGAAGATGTGTATCCTTGGGGAACAAAACCTACTCTAAAACAGTGTATTTTATCTGTCCGTGTTTAACAGAAACATACCTTACACAGGAAACGCACACTGCTCATAAGATTCCTGTATTTCAAGTCTCTTGCAACTAACTGTTCTGCTCAGCTAAGACTTGTAATTTAGGTGGATATTCAACACTAAAACCCTCAACAGAAAAATGCAGGAGCAAGCTCAGTGCCTAAGAACTGCATGTGATGCAATCTCCCTTTCAAAATACCTCTGTTCACTAGGAGGATCTGAGGCTTATAAAGACAGACTTATTTATTGAAAGGCTAATGATCAGGCTGGCTTGCCAGAAGTCAGAGAAATACCCACCTTCAGGGAGAGCACTGTACTGGCCAAATTTGTTCTCTGGATTTCAGGCACATTGGTGGTTAGCATTTCATCTCGATAGGCACGCTCTGTATACAGCCTATAGCATTTTCCTGGCCCTGTTCTCCCAGCTCTTCCTGCTCGCTGCTTTGCTTGGGCCTAAAGATAAAGAAAAGAATCTCAGTGAACAGGTGTAAACAAGTACAGTTGAAAACAAGTCAAATGAAATGATTAATTATTCACGATTTTATTTGTATTATTAGAAAAAGAGATTTCCAATCCAACCAAGGTTCCCACTACAGTTCCTTCATACGGCCTCAAGTAATCTCAATTGCCTTACTTTGTTTCCACGGTCTTGGACCATCATCAAGACACATTAGCAGCAGGAAAAAAAAGCGTCAAATACAGAATGCTCACCTGTGAAATTGGTGTAACAACCAGCTGGTCGATTCCAGTTTTGGAGTTGTAAACTTTCTGCTTTACAAAGCCAGGATCAACCACATAATATATTCCATCAATAGTAAGCGATGTCTCAGCAATGTTAGTGGCAATGACAACCTGCAAACAACAGTGATTCAGTAATCAGTGCTGTGTTTGGCTGGCAAGCCAAACATGCTGCTCAACTTGAATAATCCATCCTATGTGATATAATCAGTTCACTGTAGATGATATAATCAGGTCACTGTAGATTCAACTCTAATTGTTTAACATTAAAAGGAAAAATGTACTCAGGAACTGAGGAACTGCGAAAAATTATCTACAGTCAAGAATGGTGAGGAGTTAAACCTCTATCTACCTTTGTTTTAGATTTGGACAGTATGGGAAGAGAGCATAATAAAATTTGCAATTAAAAGCAGGTGAAATATCACTGTAATTTTGTACACAGGCTGCAATGATTTCAGGGAAAATTTCTGCCTATCATTTAAACACAGTCCATATTGATAGAAAAAACTTCCACAGACTGTATCTCTAGGCATTCATTAGCCGTCTTTTTCTTCAAAACTACCCCATTTCGTCTGAAGCGGTAACTAACAGAATGAGAAGTACTAAGAAAAAAAAAAAAAAAACAGCACAAGATGAAGCCACCCTTAGCTGAAATTACCTTTCTGCTTCCTGGTGGGGCTGGGTCAAAGATCCTGGTTTGCATCTCACTGGGTAAAGCTGAATATACTGGCAGGATAATTAACTCTGGAACATCAGGTCCTAGAGATTTCATCCTCTCATAGAGGATCTCACAGGCAGTGTCAATCTCTTCCTGACCAGTTAGAAATACCAAGATGTCACCTACACGGAAGTAAAACACACACAGAATCAATTCTGCTCAGTACAGCTCCTGCATAACCAGCCCTCACCTCTTCCATTTAAAATGAAGAGATCCCCACATTTGCTAGCACCTGGGCAACAATTTTTAGCCAGCAGCAACAGTGCCAAAGGCACTATTTTACTCCTGCTTCTGACACATGATCAGTGACTCAAGAAGACCTGAATTACCAATCACCCTAGATTCACCATCCCTCATTCACTATTCCCCACTCACCTGGTGGCTCTGTTAAGTGGATCTGCATTACTGTAATCAGACTAGCATCCAAATAATCTGTCTCTGGCTCTTTTGTGTATAGGATTTCTACTGGGTATGTTCTGCCAGGAATTGTGAAGATTGGAGCTTCATAGAAATATTGAGAGAATTTCACAGCATCCAGTGTCGCTGACGTCACTATCAACTTCATATCCTGCCGTTTCTGTACCGTCTATAGCAGGAAAGAAAGTTCTCTGGTCATTTACTGTCTTTGGGACTATTAATACATAGCATTTGACTTCAGTCAAAGCAATACTTCACATTACAAAAAGAATTATGACCAGCTATATCAGGCGTTTTGACAGATTCCAAAACCTCTATAAGTAAAACAGGCAGCTCATTCCAGCATCCATAATTTCAAACAATCAACCACCAAGGTCACATTTTAAACCTTTCTCGGCAGCACCTATCAAAGAAAGCCTTTGTCAGAGAAGGAAGGAAGAGCAAAGCAAGAACATTGATCTGCTCATCCATCATTACGAGCATTCTGGAGTGCCAAAGCTCATTGTTTCTGTGAATTTTACTTGATTTATCTTCACCCAGCAGCTCTTTTTATGAAAATCCGTACTACAGATCCTTAGGAGTACTTGCTTTGCTCCTGAAGAGACTCTTAGAAAACATGAATGAACTTGACTCGTGTGACCTTGCCTCTCCTGAGGGGCTCCTACCCATACATAGCATACAGAGGACACCAAAGCAATAAAATCAAATGCTATATTACCTTCTTCAGGAGTCCAAAGAGCACATCTGTATGAATTGTCCTCTCATGGGCTTCATCCAGCATGATAATGGCATACTGGGTCAGATCAGGATCTATCAAGCACTCCCTCAGTAACATACCATCTGTCATGTATTTGATGACAGTTTCAGGGCTAGTGCAGTCTTCAAATCGAATGGTGTAGCCAACCTAGAAAGAAGAGTTGAATACAAAGCAATGCTCTCTTATCACATCACAACTGAATCTATAGAATTAAGTTATTAGCACCATTAATTCCCAGTTTCATTATTCTGACAGATCATTTTTACAGCCTACATGGGAAGAGACATGTGGACATGAACAAATAAACTAGCCCCAGCACTGATTTTTCCAACTTTTCTCCATGCTTATTCCGGCACATTCTTCAACGTGGAAATTCACCTCTTGTCCCAAACAGCAACCGAACTCCTCTGACACCCTCTTTGCTACAGACATCGCGGCCACTCTGCGAGGCTGAGTACATCCGATCTTTCCTCTTGATGTATATCCCGCCTCAGCCAGGTACTGGGTAATCTGGGTTGTCTTCCCAGACCCTGTCTCTCCAATAACAATCAGAATCTGGTTGTCATGCACAGCCTAAAAAAGGTCACAACAGATGCTCTTGTTAAAATTTAAAAACCAAGAACAAACAAGAATCAACAAAGTATAGTTCAGACTAGACTGAAGCATTCTCACTGACCAAGCCAGCAAACTGCTCAATCCCTTAGCTGACTCACCCCTTTGCCCACGTGATCCTAGTTTCAATTTTGATTTACATTAGTAAATACCTGGAGCTTTACTAAAATATACAAACACACCCACACAAGTTATTTAAAATAATTATTCTAAGCTACAGTTCCACACTTAAAATTATCAAGTGGCTATTCATCTGTTAACAGGCTGGAACAGTATTTATATTAAATTACTGCTTGTTCAAACAAGAATGACATTTCAAGAGTCTTACTTGTATCAGCTGCTCCTTCAGTCTGAAGATTGGGAGACTCTCTCTCTGCTCAATGATAGAAAGCTGTGTCTTCTTACCATAAGAGGCTTTGTTGCCACCAAATGCATGTTTCTTCCACTCTGGGATATCATTGGGCATCATCCCAATACCTCGCATGTTTGCAGCTATTTGTCTTCCATCCACTAGAAAAGAAACAATTTCATCATCACATTAGGTTTGTGCAGCACAGATCCCAGTGATCCTGCTCCTAACACTCCATTATCCTTGCCTTCTACACTTTTCTTGTGCATTTAAGTTTATATATTTTGTAAGTTCCTACACATACGTTACCTCTATTACACTAATTTCCATGTTAAAAAAAAAATGCTTTGCCATCCATCTTGCTTTTTGGTAATGAATCTTGATGGACAGCAGGATATACCTGCACGTTCCCCTGACACTTCTATTTTGCATCAGCAAAGACAAATTTCTTCTTTATCTCACTTTTAAAGTGAGGCAGAAAAACACGTTATCATGAGCTAGGCATTATGGTATTTCTCCTAAGTTGCTCAATTACCCCAAAAAATGCACAGTTCATATTTAGATGTGTTCAGGCATACCATCAGGGAGAGGATCCACCCAGTGTGTGTTGAGACCCATGGGAATAGAATCCATCTCTGCTTCTCTTTGTGCTTGTTTAAGTTCTCGTCTTTCTTTAGCTAAAGCACTCTGCATCATTGCAGCCTGGGACAAGGAACCATCCGGATTCTGAAAAACAAGAAAAAAAAGTTGAGATCTCAAGTACTCCCAATGTTTCAAATTAAATTATCTTTCTGTCACCACTGTCCTTCTGAAGTTTAGAACATTTTGGTTCTATTGCTCTATTTCACTGTCACCAGCTAAGTAAGAACACGAGTTTGTAAGTAAAGAAAGGATCTTGAGTTCAGTGACAACATTTTTCAGTGCTCTAAGTAAATGCCTAAGTGGAAAACTGGTTATTGGTTATTAAATTCCCAAACATTTATTTGATTAAATCAAGTATGCTATCTTTAGTCTTGAAAATCTCTTACCTTTACTATTTTGATGGGACTCATGTCCATGCTTTGTTTAGTATGACCTCGAAGGAATGGTGGCTCTTCTTCAACTAACTCAATCTCAAGATCCTCATCTAAAATCCAGAAGCGACAACTTTAATAGAAAGGTAAGCACCTTCTTTCAGCTACACAATAACAACAGTACCTCTTCAAATAGTGCTCCCTGTGTATTCTTAATTATCACATAATTAGCCAGTGTTAAAAATGAAAACACTATATAAAAAAATACACAGATATTTGATGCATATCCAAATGTAAGGCTGGAGCAATCCTAGTTCCAAATGTTTAAGAAATTGTGATTTGTTTCACATCCAATCTCTTTTTGAATCAGAACATGTCCAGAAACAGAAAGCATATACAACAATAAGACTACTCGGAAATACTACCTTCTTCATCATCGACTTTAGGAAGAATCCCAGTCTCCTCATCAAAGTCAGGAAACTCTTCCTTAGAAAGCACATTAGCTGCAATCATCTGAGAACAGAATGAATAAAACATGAATTTAAACCAAAGAATGAACACAGCTTACGCCCATGATGTCTCAGTTCTAATGATATTACCAGACTTGCATATCAGGAACAAAGGAACGTTCTGATTTCAAGAGGGCTGCACTAATAACTAAGTATCACTAAACAGGGATGCCCCAACTTGCTGTGATCTCTGGAGACAACTTGGTCCAGCCTCCTGGTCAAAGCAGAGCTAACGTCAGAGTCAGAACCACGCTACAAGTCCCAGTTCACAGGAAGACAGCAATTTAGATAAGGACTAAGTTAAAGAAACAAACAAGGAGCTGTATTCTAGTCCACAAAACTCCCTAACAATTTTACTGAGCAGCACCTTATTTCCCCTCAGTACAAAACATACCTGTTTTATTTCCCATTTCTCTGGGTCTGAAATTCGGGTGAGGCGTTTCCGTTCCAGGGTGTCATCCTCCACCTCTGGGGCATTCACCAAGGACAGGTGGCTGGGTCTGTCTGGGTTTCTCATTGAAGTTTCTTCATTGGTTTCTCCAACCAGGTTCCTCCTCCGGTTTGGATTCAAGTCTTCTCCAGTATCTTGATCAACATCCTACATCAGATCGATTAATCAATCAGCTCTACCTAAATTTCACTTGTCATTAACAGCAGCAATTTCTCTAACACGAAAACACTGAGTGTGTTTCTCAGAAAGAATACTACCAATGACAGCCAATACATTAAAAAATGTTATTTTGTGTTGTTTTTTTTTTTTTTTTTCTTTCTAGTATTATGAGCTGAGTAAATCCCAAAGTCTGGGACACTCTGCCTTGACAACTGCAGTGATTTCATTCAAAACAAAACGCTTCTCTCCTACAGATAAAGGAAGCCAAGCATAGCCACTGCCTGAGGTTTGACCTGTCACATCGCTAAGTGACAAGGCAAAAAATCCTGTTAGTACAGTTACATCAGAAGCACGCAAAAAAGAACCTAAGGAAAACGAGTAAAAAGTAACAGATCACTTAGAACTGTAACGCATACTTAATAAGTGTATAATGTTTAAAAAAAAAAAAAAAATAGAATAGAGATTACAGGATGCCCAGTGCCACAGAACACATTCTATACCTTCATGCTCAGGCTGGTTTTGGATCCAGTAAAGGATAACACTTTGACTTTTACTCTTTGTCCTTTGCTCACAACATCGGCAACGTTGGCAACCCGTCCTTCTCTTCGAAGCTCTGAGATGTGGACCAAGCCCTCCCAACGCTTCCTGTAGGTGAAACAGAGAAACGTATGACATTGACCATTATCACTCATGCAGTCCTTTAGATCATTCAAAGTCTAGATTAAAGTATTTTGTTGTCAACTAATTGTGTACATTCATACACTGTGTTTTTTTCTAAGGAGAACATTATCTGCTGTCAGACTTATTTTGCTGAACCAGATCTTCATTCTGGCATCAAAACTCATCATGTTTTATTATAGCATCATCTTTTTAAGACACTAGCAGAAAACAGAACACCGATGGAGCAGTACCAGATTTGCTGTGAACATCACAACATACCTTAGTCCTTCCAGCTGCACAAAGCACCCAAACTGCATTATACTCGTGACTTTCCCATTATATATGTCTCCGATGGAAGGCTCCTCAGGTGGTGGACGGTCTATGTGCTTGTCCCTCCATCTCTCACTGCCTTTCTCGAGATACTTCTCTCGATCCCTCCGGTCCCTACTAGGACTCCGACTCCTGCTCCGTGAGCGGTATCTGGATTTTCCCCTGTTCCTATCCCGAGTCCTTGAACGAGACCTAGAGCGAGATCTGTGCCTTCGTCTCCTGTCCCTGCTACGGCTTCGGCTCCTCCTCTTCTTCTTTGTCCTAACAAACCAACATTACATATTTGCACGTAAGAACAGAGCAAGCAGGCAATATTAACTGCCAATATCCATCCCTCAAAGATATTCTAGAACCATACCGGTGGTCACTGTTCCTCTGTTTGCCTTGCCTGTCTGCACTAGGCATCAGAGCTTCAAGTTCTTTAAGCGCATCAGCTGCCACTTTCACATCATCTTCATCCAGCATATTCTGCAAGAACAGAGAATCATTCTGTATGAAGGCTGATAAGAAGTCGCAGAGAATTAATCTACAGAACAATATCATCCATCTCTATTAAGAAAGAATGCAAGTTAAAAAAAGAAAAGATGAAACATGAAGGAAAAATGGAATTATGGTCTTACCCTTATGTTGGGATTGTCCGGCCTGCAAAGAGCTGGAAACAACTCCTTCAACCTTTCCTTTTCTGATTTGGGTTTGACAATGGTCTCTGATTTTGAGGTTAATAAAACAAACAAGCAAAAAATAAATAATTAGAAGGTCCAAAATGATCTATCACCAGCTTTTCTGTAATCAAATGCAAAGCTTAACTTTCATCTGAGCGCAAAGTTAGATACAGATTTTACAGAGATTCTCTTCAATGATGATGTTACTTTCCTACATAGTTATGCATGAATCTGTGAGATATTAAATAGTCTGAGCAGTGTGCTCAGTATGTTTGTTTTTTTTGTATCTGAACAGCTTTCCTAACCCACCACTACTAACAGAGTCTTCCACATGCAACAGAAGGCTATGAAGATCTTGCCTTATAAGATTAGAATTTGTACTACATCAAGCTCATGCAGTATGGCTAAAAAATAAAAAAGACTAGGAATTATGTTGTTTAAGTAGCTGGTTTTCCTTTTTTACACCTAACTGATGAAAGGGACAAGATTACACACATACCTTTACTTGTAGTTGGTTTTGATGGAGGCCGCATTGTCTGTATGAGACGGAGCAAATTACTAATAAGGGAATCCTGCAAAATTTAAAACAATAGGTTAAGAAGCATCTGCATTACTTTTGGTCATTCTTACAAAACACAAAATAGAGGTAAATAGGGCAAAAAAGGCTCAGCTCTTAAGATGTTCACTTTAAAAGAGAAAAGTGCTGCTACATTTTGCTTACACCCAAAAAACAATATAACTTGAATCTGAAAGTGATTAAGATAAATCAATTTAAGTGATTGTTCCACTTATTCTTTAAGTATTTAAGCCAACTACAGTAGCTTCTGAGAAGCTCATTAACCCCGCATCTAAGTACCACAAAATGCTTTAAGCTAACACTTAACTCCAAGAAAATTTGTTTCTTCCGTATTTTATATGCTAAACAAGACAGGAGACAGTAAACAGCCTCAAAAGGAGGCTTCACAAAGACTGTGAGACAGGGAGACTCAATCAGACATGTATATTCAGGTGCTAAACACTGCGTGGTTTTCCAGGTGAAGAAAATCAATAGTCAGTCCTCACAGCTCTCTCTGACACACCAGGACAAAAACATGTAAGCAACACCCAGATCTCACTCACCGTGAACTCGGCACCATTCTTCAGAAGAACAGCTTTAAATGTGTCAAACGTAGTGTTTTTCTCAGCAAGGCTTATGACAAACTCGGCTGCAGAGAAGAAGCAGAAAGTAAATCAGAGCACAGGACTGGAAAGACTACAAACAGCAGGGCAAAAATTGTTCTGTGGCATCTGGAATATCATCTCCAATTCTGGGCCCCTCAATTTAAGAAGGACAGGGAACTGCTTGAGAGAGCGAAGTGCAGAGCTACGAGGATGATTAAGGGAGTGGAGCATCTCCCTTACAAGGCTGAGGGAGCTGGGGCTCTGTAGCCTGGCGAAGAGGAGACTGAGGGGTGACCTCATCAATGTTTATACATACATAAAGGGTGAGTGTCAGGAGGACAGAGCCAGGCTCTTCTCGGTGACACCCTGTCCTGGTTTCAGCTAGGATAGAGTTAATTTTCTCCTAGTAGCTGGTAGGGCACTATGTTTTGGATAAGGATGAGAAGAATGTCGGTAACACTGATGTTTTAATTGTTGCAGAGCGGTGCTTGCACTAAGCCAAGGACTTTTCAGCTTCTCCCTCTGTCCTGCCAGCAGGCAGGCTGGGGGTGCAGCAAGAGCTGGGAGGGGACAGACCTAGGACAGCGGACCCAAGCTGGCCAAAGGGATATTCCATACAGGGTCATGCTAAACAATATATAGGGGGGCTGGCTGGGGTGGGGGGACCAGCTGCTCAGGGGTAGGCTGGGCATTGGTCAGTGGGTGGTGAGCAATTGCATTGTGCATCGCTTGTTTTGTATGCATTATTAGTGGTACTACTATTATCATTATTTTTTTTTTTTTCTTGTCCTAATAAACTGTCTCTATCTCAACCCACAGGCTTCACTTTCCCGTTTCTCTCCCCCATCCCAGAGATGGAGGAGGAAGGGTGAGCAACCGACTGCGTGGTGCTGAGCTGCCATCCGGGTTAAACCCCAACACACCCAGCGGTGACAGCACAAGGGGCAGAGGGTGCAGGCTGGAACAGCGCAAGTTCCCCTTAAATACGAGACAAAACTTTTTAACGCTGAGGGTGGCAGAGCCCTGGGACAGGCTGCCCGGGGGGGGTTGTGGGCTCTCCTTCCCCGGAGACATCCAAAACCTGTGGGACCTGACCCAGGCGTTCCTGCTGCGGCAGGGGGCCTGGACCAGGCGATCCCTCGAGGCCCCTTCCTCCCTCAGGCCCCTTCCAGGCCCTGCCGCTGGGATCCCCGGTATTTGTTTACATGGCGGCGCCAGGCCCGGCCGTGGCGCCCTACCCGCCGCCGCCTCAGCCCCACTCACCCAAATCCTTGTCGTTGATGCCCAGGTGGTTGTCCAGCTCCGTGCACACCTTGGAGACCAGCGACAGGTACTCGAGCTTGGCGAGCTCCTCCAGAGCCACCAGGTCCGCCATCGCTGCCCCCTCACCGCCGCCACCACCACTTCCTTCCGCATCCGGCCGGCGCCGGAAGCCGCGAGGGGGCGCCGCATGCAGCCTGCCCACACTGACCATAGAGAGAGAAGCGGGCGTGCTAGAACGCCTCGCGCCCACACTGACCATAGAGAGAGAGGGTCCCCCACGCTGATCGGGAGGGAACCAATCAGCGCAGCCGAAGGAGCGAGCGGGGCTCGTGACGCGTCTGTTGCTAGGCGTTCCCCGCCGCCGCCGCCATGTCGGCCTTCCACTGGGAGGCGCGGCGCAGGCAGGCGGCGCTGGAGCGGCGGCTGAGGGTGAGACCGGGACCAGGACCGGGACCGGGAGGAGGCGGAGAGCGGCCCCGGGACGGCACTCACCGCCCCCTCCCCGTTGCTTCCAGGCCATGGCGAGCCTCGAGGGGGACCCCAAGCACAGCCCCGGCACCGGCGTGACCCCGAGCCCGCCGCCCGGTGAGGGGAACGGGACCGGGAAGGGGGTGAGGGGAGCGGGGGGTGCTCTGAGGCAGAGCGGCTCACGGCGGCTCCGGTCCCTCCACAGAGCCTCGGATGTCCCACTGCTGCTGCCCCTGTCACCGAGCACCCACCACCAGCGCCAAGCTGCCCGACCGCTTCACGGTAAGGGCCCCGGCACCCAGCGGAGTCCCAGGGAATGGGCGTTAATTTCTTGGTGTGACTCCTTCTGGGCTCTGTTTGTGGTTTTATTGTTATCACTTCTTGCTTGGTTTCAGTAGGGCTCACGGCTCAGAGCGGTAAGGAGGCGGTTGGTGAGTCCTTTGTGAATAACACGGAGTTAGCCCTCAGCTCCGTCACACCCCGAGGAAACCAGAGTGGTTTTTCACGCAGTGCTGTGCTGCTGAAGGATTAATAATATCGCTGTTTCACTTTTAGGCTCTGCAGTACTTGCAGCAGTGGTAAGACAGGAGTAGGCTGCAGGCCAGAAGTCAGACCCAGGATCTCCATCAGAAGCGGACAAGCTTCGTGAATCCAGCACTACGAGTGTACAGCATTAAGGGGCAGTTTCACCACCTTCAGCAGTAAAAGCTAATCCTTAAGTAAAACATCACATCTCAAAGGGATCCTGGTTCTATCATGTCGTGTCCTTCCCTCCTCAGAGCCCTTTCCCACAGCCAAAGTCCTATTTCTTGCCCGCAGAAGTGCTGTTGCCAGTAGTACCAGACTCCAGGATTACTGGCTGATTACTCCAGGATTACTTAGCTGCTCGAGGGAGGAAGGTGCCTAGTTACCAGTTCAGTGTGATGAGACAGGGAGGAGGAACACTGCAACAGCTCTGTAAGAGTTAGGTGTTTGGGAAACATGTTTTGAAGAAAGGAGCAGAGGTTTTCTTCTGACTGCACCTGACACCCTGCTCTGCCCTCCAGTGGGCAGAGAAAGTGCTCAGCAGTGGAGTTAAAAGTTTAGTCCCAAAACTCCCAGGCTACTATTTGACCAGGCTACTATTTGACCACCCAAACTAGAACCCAAGGCATACATTTAACTCAGCCATGGCATAGGGAACACTAGTGTCAGCACAAAGAAGGCTGCCAGGGCTGTTCTTGTAAAAGGCTCTTGGGTTGTCTTGCAGCTTTGCACAAACTAAAACACAGAAAAGGTCTGTTTCCTGACATTTGAGCAAACTATGCTTTTCTCACTCATGCTTGCTCACGTTCTGAGCATCCAATGGTAAAGTGTACAGGAAAGCAATTCAACAAACAGCAGGTACCAGCTACCATATACCACTGGCCGGAAAACAGCAAGTCTTCCACATTTTCTCACTGAAATGGTTCCCATTACAGAACACCTGGAGGATGATCTTATTTTAAAATATATATTTATGTATAAAAAGACAAATCAAGGCATTGCATTCTTGCCTCCTACACCAGAGAGCTCAAACAGCAGGTATCAGAGTCACTCTCACGTGGTGTTTTGGCACAATACGCAGTAGGTTGTGATTTTTTTAAGAGAAAAAAAAACAAGAGAGACATCAGTCCTGTTTCTTGCCCTTGTGGAACAGGTCGTGCAAGTGTCAGACACTAGTGATACAGATGTGATCCAGCCAGGTCTCACCCCAGTCCCTTTGCAAGTTGTGAGCTATTAAATTCAGGACATCAGTACTAAATTGTGCAAGGAAGAAACAAGTAGGGTTAGACTAATTGGACACCACCTCTGATGGAGCAGTGAAACATGGCAGAGTGTGACACCCCATCCTCTGGCCACTCAGCTGTAGGGTCAGCCACGATAAGGAACTGAAAGAGAAAAAGCTGCAATCTAGGGGCAGTACAGTCCCAGTACATTACCATCTTCACAAGGGAGATAGGAGCCTTGCCCAGCAAACACCAAGCCTCCTGGCTTAAGGCATGGGTTGAGAAGCAGCCCCACGAGTTTGTCTCCCTACAACTTGCCTTAGTGATGGAATACCCAGCACCCAAAAGCTCTGCCAGCCTGGCCCTGTCACGGTGGGCGGCGGTACAGTGCGTGAGGTAACGTAGCGTTCCCCCGGCAGTCCACGTACTGGTAGTCTTCAAAAGCCACCTGCTCCGAGTGACACAGGTACGTGCAGGTCAGGGTACCCCTGCAAGGCAAAACCAGAGCAGAGCTGCACTTGGATTGTCCCAGGAAAGACTTATCATAATGCAAAGGTCCTGTGGTGAGCTTCCACTGCTGTCCTCTCCTGTCCCAATGACACAGCCCCAGAATGCAGCAGTTGAGATATCCTCAGCTCAATTTCACACGGTGGAGTGGAAAAGCATCTTTCAGACTGCATTAGTTTAAAGAGCTGCCTCAGGCAACAGAATACACAGAAGAGCCTGCTTTCTCCCGTCTTGCTCTCAGCACCTGCTGCTACAACATTTGGGGTCAGACACCCAGACAGAGCCAGACAGAGTCCAGGCTGATCCCCAACAGCACCAGGAAAGCAGGCATAATCAAACTAGTAATTAACTTCCAGCTCTGGGACAAAGAGCTACTTCACAGCTACAATTAGTATTATGGACAGAAGTCTGCCAGGCCTGCTTGTGACAGCTCAAGCTGTCACTGTTGCTTACATGAAGCCTGAATCCCAGGGACTTCTCACAGCAGCAATGGCTTTGGACAATCATCTCCCCCCACACCTCAGGACACCCATCTAGGTAACAGCGTATTTGCACTGAAGGCAGTTCTGGTCTTAAAGAGCACTGACAGGCTGACCTTCTTTTAGAATGGTGTCCAAGAAAGAAACGCAGTTCACACACGTGTTACTTATAGCTCTGATCCAGGCAACACTTACTGTAGGTGCAGCAGAACATTGTGAACTCTGACTTTTGTCCAGGTGCAAATGTTACTGCAAGAGAAAAGAGAATTAATTTCATGGGAGCTGCCTGCACCATGCATCTCCTGTCCTCAGTTATTCCACTGTTGCTCTGCTTCCCTAAAAACATCTCTGTGCATTATTCTGACAACAGCTATGCAGGCAAAATTCTTCAAGCACAGCTCTTTCTACACCAGTAGATGTTTTTGCCAGTATAACACAACTGAGGATTTAGTAAGCACAGGTCTCGTATATATGCAATGCAAAGCCTGCCTGCACAGAAGCTTTGGTTACCATGAACTCTGCATAATTTGCTGGTTACTTGCAGAGAACTGTAGTTTGCATAAGGTACAATTCCTTTAGCTTCTCACAAATGAGAGATTAGAAGTTTACAGCCTGGACATTGAACTGATACCATTGCCTCCTCATCAGAACATATGGAAAACAACATTGTTGAGCCAACACTAAGCAGAGAATAGAAAACAAGCTTAAACTGAATGTGCCAAACTTTTATCCGGATCGACTCCACGCAGTAAACTGAAAAGAACGTATTCACTTCACTGCAGACAGGACCAGTGCAGGAAATCTAGTCATAAAATGCCTACAAGCACTAGGGTTACTTAGTAATCAAAGGAAGAAGTCTTTATGAATTACTCACTAAGTGTTGTCATCCGATATAATACTGGCCACCATGTAATAGATCTGAAGAGAGCAAGAAACAAGAACTAGAGTTACATTTGCATACAACTGAAAAACTAAAAATAGCCAGAGCTGGACTGTCATCAGGTGTCTTAAACTGCATTTCAAGGCCTAATTCAATGCAATTATTAACAGTATGTAAAAAAAAGTAATCAGAAATTCAGTCCAAAAAGACCTTAAGAAGGCCATCTAGGCCATACACATGACCTTCACAGTAAGGATGGATCAGCTGCACTCAAAGTGCTCCCTCCAGAG
This sequence comes from Netta rufina, assembly GCF_964035555.1. Taxonomy (NCBI): domain Eukaryota; kingdom Metazoa; phylum Chordata; class Aves; order Anseriformes; family Anatidae; genus Netta; species Netta rufina. The sequence continues at coordinate 1,260,943 of NC_140148.1, read as the reverse complement.
TCCTGTCTAAGAAAACAGATATGCCTTGCCAGAAGTTGGTATGGCTTCAAACCCAGCAACAGGTACATTCTTAGATCACACTTTCTGGAAGTGGGATGTAGGAAGCTCCATGTTGAGGGACTTTGAGCATTTGGGAGGTATATGACAAAGGAGTGGGTCAAGTGTGCAAAAAGGACCTCCCTGCCTAGGACATCCAGATTAGTTTAGAAGGAAATGCAAGAAACACCAGAGCTTACCTGGCCGCTCTGCAAAGGGCTGACGTTCAGCAGGGTTTTCACACTGGTCTTCCCTACTACCAGGGACTGGTGCAAAACCTCTATGTCTAGTTGCACAGCAGTGACCAGGTAGAAGTTGCTATTAGTTATATTCAGCACATTCTGAGGAAAGAAAGACAAAAACCACCCTGTAGCAGGGCCACGGGCTATTGTTGCCAAGTAACTTCAAATGTGTTCCTGTTATGGTCTTACAGCAGCAGCACAGGACCACACAGTCCCTCTCAAGACACCAGAAATACTCAGCCTAGCCACAGAGGTGTATATGCTGCAGTGTCTCCCATGATAGCCAAAGGGGTACAGCCAAAAAGCTCAAGGATGCGAAAGAAAAAGGATTCCCAGAATTAATCACAGTGCTGCTTCTACGCAGCCCCCTTTGGCCCCTTTTTGCGACCTGCTCGTATGCAGCCACACCTCTGATGCTGAAACATACTCCTGATATTGCTTCCAAGCAGCCTGAGATTAAACTGAAATGGCAGGAATGACAAGACTGACATCAGCCAGCCATCGGCTAGCCAGCCTACACGGAGTGGCACAGGAGATAAGCAGGGAGCCCTTCAAATCTGTTTGATTGAGAGCTGAGTGAGCACTTACTGTCATGTTGAGGTATATACTGGTGGTATTGACATCAAAACCAATGGAGGAGGCATTCAGCCCTGCAGGCAGCACAGTAATGGAGCGAGGAAACAGGAAGAAGATACTGAGAGATGTCATCAGCAGGCAGATTGTCACAGCAAGACACACGTAGAGTTTCCTGCAAAATACCACCAAGGCCACAGTCACTCACGGTTTGTCACCCTTGTCACAAGCACCTGCAGCCCTGCTCCAGCTGAAAGCCAGGGGACAAGAGGAATACCAGAAAACAGAACTATTTGCCAGCTCCCAAACCACAGCAGAAGCAGGATAGAGTCCCACACAGCGGCATGCTGAATTAGAGCAGAGATCACTGGATATCCCCAACAACTGGGCATTTCCTCCCCCACAGAAGACTGTCCAACACCTACTGCTGAAGACATTGTGAACTCTAAACTTACCGCAAGCCAGAGCACAAACAGCAAAACACCCACAAGACTGATGCTTCCCTCTGCACACAGAACAAACATTCAAAAAATGAGAAAAAGGATTCATTTAGTAGGACTTACGTTCGTCTGGGCTTCAGCCTCTGGTCACCATATGGAATCAGTGCCACCAGCTGCTCCTCTTGCTCTGAAAGAGGCAGCAGCAGATCAGAGACCACACAAGTGAATAAAGCAAACTGCATTGCAGCTTAATGTCTGCCCATGCTTACAGGTCCAATGTAGAAGGCAAGTGTGAGGTAATTAAGAGTTAAGCTTGGGCATTCCCAGCTTGGAACTGAAACAACTCCTCAGGAGCTCCTTAACAGGCTTCAAATAATTATCTAAAAGCCGCACTATCTGCTTTCCCACCCCGTTCTCCCCCAGCAGGGGCACCCATGGAAGTCACTGGTGAACCAGAGATGAAATGGTTCAGCCAAGGTCTTTGGGCAAAGAGCCACATTCCTACCTCAGAAGTCTCTAAAAACACAGAGGCAGCATGCAGAAGAATTACATACCCCTGGGGATCCTTCCTGTTCCCTGGCATGTTGGGCAATTGACGTAGCTTCGACGTAAGATGCCTGCACCAAGCATGCCAGGTGTAGCAGAATCTCCTCCATTGATGCTCGCATAATTGGCGATTTCATCTTCAGCATCCAGTTGCCCAGGTAAGATCAGCTTCCCTTCACTCTCCTTTTGGGCAGATGTTTTCCAGAACTGTGAAATTTTTCCACCCATGGCTGAAGGAAGAATTCTGTGTCCAACACGAAAAAATGCATTAAGAACATTGCCTGGGTAAATCAATCTACAAGAGCAGCACCGTCAGTGTTTACAGTAGGAGATCATGAGTATCACGCCATTTATATTCGCTAAGTTTCCTAAAGCACAGCTCTGAAGTTGCTTTAAAAGATGAGTGACTCTATCTTTTAAATATTCGATCTCCTAGACACTCTAGTTGCGGGAAAAAGTCTGAGGATGCCACTTACAAATATGCCAGATTCTTCACCTCATGGTATTTGGTAAAACGAGCGCAATGCTGACTCAAAGCACGTGAACATTTTAAGATAACAACGTCGCTCAGAAGTAGAACTCTCAAATTCTTGCCTAGTCTTTACTCACGTGTGTCCCCTTGGCAGTCCTAATCTAGCCTGAATAAAATCAAATAGTACTCAATGTAAAAACATAAACTATCTTTAGATTCCGTAGCCTTATGTTATCTCTAAAAGTTAAAGTGGCAGCTGAACTCATTTTCCCAGACTTCTGATAGTTAAGTTCTCAGCTCCTAGTAATCCTCTCAATAGCATTAACGATACCAAGCAGAGAAAAAGATACATCTTCATCACAAAAGGCATTACTTGAACCCAGTTTGCTACTGGTGACAGTCTTTGCTGTAGGCACTCTGGTTTCAGCGACTCAGAGGTAGGATGCTTAGCTTTGATACCAGCAGCCTCTACATTTGCCCAGATGATAGAGAGGCTTTGAGTGAATAACCCCTCAGGGCTCTATTACAAAACATACCAGGGAGGAAACATCACCACCTGCTAGTGGAGAACCACCACGAGAGTCAAATTGCATAGGATCACAGGGGATTTATCGCTCAGCCCAGAAACCAGAGCATATCTGAGAGCTGATTCCAGGGGCAGCTGTTCCTTTCATAGCTGACAAAGGAAGAATCAGGATCTCATTTATCCAGGAGCAGGACATGGCTGCAGCCCTGCAGAGCCACAGAGGAACCTTCCGCAGCCTTGAACCCCCTGGACTTGAGGAGGTTCTGCAAGACAGGTAACTCTGTGTGCTGCAAGGGGGTGGGGAACACTGAGTAAAAGAGAAGGATGAGGACACCTGAAGGATTTGGGCTTCCCCAACACGGAAAGAAGAAGGGCCCCGTTACCATAGGGACTGCGTTACAATCTCAGCAGTCTCTTGAACGCCCCAGGAAGCAAAGCTGCAGCTTCTCTAATCTCTCAGTTAATGTTTACCAGCTTTTTCAGAAACAAGCAGTGAGGAGGAGAAGTAACAGATTCTTCACACAGCTGGGACAAACAACCACGGAAGCTGGGAAAAGACTCACTTGTGTGTATCAGGGAGACCAAGTGCAAGCCGCAAGCAGGTGGAGAAGTTCACCTCAATCAGGTACTGCCCCCAGGCAGTCCTTTGGGTCTGCTCTAACCCACACACCCTGCCCCACACACCACTATCCTCAGGGACAGTCCTGAGGTCTGTCAGGGGAAGTGGAAGGTAACCAACAGAGGCAAGCTTTGATAGGGATCAGGTCGCCTCACCTTGAACCACCACGGGGGCGCAACGAGCTCCTGCAGGCCCGACTGCCCCTGCGCCATGGCCAGCCCCAGCCCCACTGTTCTGAGGGGGCTTCTCTGGGCCCAGCCCCACACTCCCCCAACAGCAGCCCCAAGCCCCCAGCAGCCCTGCCAGAGGCCACCGGGGGCTGGAGCTGCTTGGGGTCCCTTCCAGCCACCCCGCTTACCGGTCGCCCACCACGGGTGGCTGCTGAGCCCAGAGAAGCGGAACCGAAAGCAGCGCGGGGCGGGCTGCGATCCTCCCCGGAAGGGAAGCGGGGGCGGCCGCCCAGCTGGGGCCCTGGTGCTGCCACGGGGGAGTGAGCAGCTGGGACAGCACTGTATGCCCACAGCCGAGACCGAGAGCTCCATCCAGAGCTGCTGCTTGTGAAAAGCCCCATGAGAGCCAGCCAAATAAAGAGCTTTATTGTCAGCAGAGAGAAGAAAGAGGTGGTTTTCTGCCCTCCTCCCCTTTCCTCCCCTTCCCCAAGACACTTGACTTTAAAAATGTTCACCCTAAATAAGATACAGAGGTCACGTTTTGCACTATAGAATATATTATAAATTATACCATGCATCCATTAACAAAATATACAAAGCCAACGGAAATACATCTTAAGCCCGAGCATACATTATCTAAACCCTAGTAAAAAGTAACCTAAGGAAAACAGCATTTCACACTTCACCTTTCAATCTGCAATGAAGTGCTTTTTCCTCATACATTTTAGTGTTTTGTTAATTTACAGAATACATTAAAATCCTAAGTAGAAAGGTACACACAGAAATAACAAACGTCCTGCTGGGCATTCCAGAACAAAGCAGACAACCACGCCAGGCTTAGGAATTTCACCAGCTACTGCACTTCATCCATGTCCTTTCCTCCTCCTCATTCTATAGTAAGCATAAGCCAAAGGTACTCAAAACAGGATGTGTAAGTTATGGTTGGAAAATCCAGGAGTTTCAAGTTACAGAAAGATCTTCATCTGGTCCACAGCAGACAGTTGCACTGGGGTACAGACAGATGGGAAACACACTGCAAAATAGTCCTACTGTATTTCAAAATAAACATTTAAGAGTATATCTTCCACAATCTATAAAAATAGGTTTAAAACAGGAACAGTATGATACATTTTTTTCTTCATTTATTTTACTGGTATCTTATCTCTGAGGGTATTATGTCTTTTGAAAAAAAAAAACATTACTACTACTGATCACCTGGTCAGTTACAATACTGATAACTGCTTCAGCTACATTGCGCCTAAACAGAAACACCTTATTTTGAAGCAGCAATAATATAAATATTTTACTATCAATCGTCTCTTCCTGCAGCAAGAAAGTTTGCTCAAAAAGAACGTAGCCAACACTGCTGTCACTTTCAGAGGACCAAACTGAACAGTTCCCTAAGGACACACCACTGCACAGCAGTGTATGTTGCTGGTTTCTTGTGATTCTTCAGAATCAAATCTCCTCTCGGCATGTTTAGAAGGGAATTCTTAAATTTCAAATTAAATATGGGTATACAAAGCAAAATCTTGTGAGAAAGTGAGTCCTACAGATGTGTCTATGGAAACACAGCTAGAACCATCACAGGAGACCGTACACTTCACACTGCTTAAGTTACTACATTTTTTCAAAGTATAAAAAGTCACACAATCCCTACCTCGAGCATTCTTCCCATTCTCAAACATTACCAGAATTTGTACTTCAATTCAGATCTGACTTTTTACACATTCTTCAATTCTTCTGTGTGGTATTAACAGGTTAAGAGGTTTGATAAAAAGAAGATAGGGGTCAAGTTTAACGTTTTTATGAGGAACCTCTAAATGTTCTTAGAAAGGCCCTTCCCACATTTACAAATCCATCTTTAACCACATATTTTTACATAGGCTATATTTTCTGTTAGAGATATGATTTGCATTATTACTAGAGATGGTTCAATGGTAAAAATCACATTCATGCTTTATTCTGCTATAAGAAACAATGACTTTCCTGGTAAACGTCAGTTTAAATTAACAGTGGTTGTGATTTCAGACTGTTTGAGAACTGTTCGATGGTTCAAGACTAATTTCAGTCTATAAGCAATTTTTTTTCTTAGAATGACTTGTAAGATTTAAATCTGTTACATTACTATCATGCATCGGACAAAAAAGATCAATGACTAAGTTATATAAGAAGAAACAGCTTCCTGTTTGTGGGCATCTCTTGTAGATCAGGCATGACTACATTTTACAGAAACATTTTACATTGTTTCCTATTCCAAAGTTTGTTAAAAGTCAACAAAACAAGAGCCCCAGCTGCCAAAACTATTTTACATACAGTAAAAGGGGAAGTTCTCATCTGGGTGCAAGTTTAAGTCATTGTCTACAATTCCCAGATAAAAAGGATTCAGTATAAAATGACAGACTTCAAGACCACTCATTTCACCAGGAGGTCCAAAGTATAGTTGGAATTCTGGTCTCCAATTCATAAAATGCTGTGACAAGCAGTTTGACATTTCCATGAAAGAAAAAAAAAATAAAAATCAAAAGCTCGAAGAAAAGCTAAAGTTATCTACACCTCCAAACAGAACACAGATGAGGAACAGCCTGCTACTGTTGCAGTGTTTAATGAGAGTTTGCTCAATTAAGGTGATTCATTGCTCCACCAGGAAGGTTCAGCACCTACTGCTGTACCAGTCACTGTTACTGATCTGAAGCAATTCAGTTACCACTTGAACCATGTTATTGTTGTGTTTCTTCAGCAGTCGCAGGTTTAACTGCCTGTCACAGAATCCCATCTCGCACAGACTGGATAGAAGAGCGTCAGTGTGCTCTTCTGTAGCAGCAGGCTGCAAAAAAACAAAAGATATGAAGAGATCATTTATTATCTTACTTTTCCCCATTTCAATCAGTGGTCCTGCATTAAACCAAAATATAATTAAGGCACTGAGGCCTTTTGTCTGCAATTAAGCTGTTGGTGTTCACTTCCATTGTTCGCTTACAAAGGTGAATTACTGCTTTTGCACGATGCTTTAAGAGATACTTCATCCCCACAGCATGGATTTCCCTATCAGCTGGTGAAGCAGCATACTTCAAGGGGATGCCATAAAGTCTTACTATTCCTGCAGTGCACTGCAGAATGTCCTATACAGAATGTTGATACATTCATAAAACATACAAAATTCCAACCTTAAAACTTGTAGTGTAGGTGTAAAATTCACACAGTATACAGGAAAAAGACATTTACCTGTTCTGTAATGGGTGGTCCAGCAAATAATGCTTTGTAGGCTGAGGCAGCAACTGATAAAGCTCCTTTAACTAGTTCTCCTGCAATACTGCTTCCTTGTGGGTGTCTACAGAGAAGATATTACTTTAGGTGTCAGCAAAGCCATGTGTGCATGCAAGTCTCTCCCCATTAGTTGGCTGAGACTTAATTCTTGTCAGAGAACAACCCATTATCCAAAGGAATCCCCATCAATCAAGCCATTTGGGAAAGTCACTGCTTCTTTCTTGACACTTTCTGATAAACTTTTTATGCTCAAGTTTTGTTAGCCTATTTTCCATTTGCCACTGTTTGAAAGGAATTAAGTACTGTCACCCAGAAGAATGCATCTGTATGTGGAAGTTGTGACACATCCATCCAGGCTACAGCAGCTGGCTTCCACTGATTCCTAGTCACTTAATCTTAAAAGAAGAGCCACAGAATAAACGTCATTTCTGAAGTCACGGCTTCTGTTTCATTACCTTGGGTATTCTGAGAACTTCTGGTTTCTTGTTGTAAATCCAGAAGATCCTGGTCCATGACTGTCTTCACCACTAGGTTCTGGAAGAAGCAAAGACACCGTATCAACATGGACAGTAAATGAAAAGCCGAAGTGCTGCAACACGTATGTAAATGGAAAGGAGTGGGAGTCAGTCCAAGTTAATACTTTCAAGTTCAGTGATCCAGATGCAACCTAGGTATGCAAGATTCTCATCACATTCCTGACTATCAAAAAAAATCCAGGAATCATTTGGCTGATTAGTCAGTGGTTATCTGCTTTACCATGAGATGAACTGCTGTCTGAGCCCGAAATAACTGTAACAATAGCTTATACACAAGGCTCTAATTCCAGAGCAAAGTAATCTTCCATATTTATGCAAACACTTCTGAGTACCCTCCTACCATTTCTAATAAGTGCTCTTTTAACCTGGATTCAGAAAGCTGTATTGCTTTCTACAAATCTTCTGTATAGTAACATTTTAAACACCCAGAGAGAACTAAACATTATTACTTGGCTAGGTCTCTGCTTTCCTCTAGAACACAAGACAACAAATCCAACCACAGGTATAAGGAATAGGAGATAACTACGAATGCACCCTTCAGTCAGTACTGTCAATACCTTCTCTTATTTGATTGTGAGTAGTGGAAGAGACATTCTCTGGAGCTGGTACGTTTGGTTCTTGGAAGATACAGTTCTGAAGAGATGCAAGATTCCTGAGAACATAAGGCAAAAAATTACTTTTACCACTTTCATTCTACACATACACATGCAGGCAAGTCAATCTATAGGCAACAGGAAAATCTTCACAGGTTCCCTTCTTCCCTTCCCTACTCACTGATTAGCTAAGTGCATCAGGTTTTATAAAGAGTTATAGGATATAGGACATTCACTCCATCATACACAACACTGATTTCGTTGCAACCAGTTCTATTTGAATATTGAACTTGAGTGCAATTCCCCGCCCTGTTAAGCCTGCAGCCATTAACATAATGGCTTTGTTCCGAGAGCATACCTTTCTGTCTGGGGTAAGGTATCCGTGGTCTCTGGGGTCAAGGGTACTACAGGCAGCGTTTGTGATGTTGTTGAAGTATCAGCAACGCTGTGTATCTCTGGCTGACTTCCCCCATCTTGCCCTGCTCCTGTTTCAGTTTCTCCTGTCTTTTCCAGGCTGGGCTGAGAAAGAGCCGAACTATACATGGACTCCCCTAAAGGACGACTGGTATCAAAGCACTCAGGGAGAATAATAATATAATCCTCTGATGAAGCAGAAGAGCCTTGACTTTGTACATCATCTTTATCATCACCTTCATCTTCATCACCAGAATCGCCGGTGTTGCTACAAGGGTTTACTTTCTCGGAAAACAGAAGTTCCCCTAACAGAAAAAGAAAGAATAAAGCATATTAAATTTGTCCAAATTGCCTGGGTAACAGCAAAAGCAGTGCTGTCCCAGATATAAAATGGAACTACTCAGAAATAACTGTAAACCTTTGCTGTCAATGTTAACTGTCTGGTTTTCTTGATCTCTTGGGAATAGGTTGGGGGTATGGTGTGAAAGAGCAACAGATTTTACTGGTAAGCTTAAGCATAATTCAACAGGAATAACAGCTACACTGAGAACAGTTTTCAGCTCCTAAATTATACGTGTTGGATACAGTTCAAAGCACAGCCTTTAAGCTACATGTACAAAATACAGAAGCACCAGCCATACTTAGTCTTTGAGCACTTATCTGAATACTTGACTGGAACCATTATGTCTCAATACCACTTCTTAAAAAAAAACACAAAAAACTCTTAAAATAGCAGCTTGTTCAGTGTATTGACACCAATTTTCTGATACATCAAGAAAATCATTGTTGCAGTATCCAGTTTCTTAGAATAGCAGATATCTTCTTACAGCTTTTTTGTAGCCCATTACAATTTCACTTTAAATCCAGACTTTACTTACCACTGCCATTTTCTGTCATGGCCTCTGACTGACAGATCATTGATTCCTTTTTAGTTTTTATCCTGGGAGATTCTTCACTTAGTACATTACAAGTGAAGGTGTCTTGCAGTGTTTGCAAAGAATCTATACAATAATCAAGAAAAACAATTAAAAAGATATCGCCACCTGCAGTGCAAAGCAATTTGTGGCCAATGTCTGAGTGCAAAGAAAGTAAAGCCACAGCTAGCCAAAGAATGCAGCTAAGGCAGTACTCACTCTTCATCACTTTCTTTTTCTGTGGGGGCTTATGGTCAGGTGCAGCATCCAGGGTAAGAGAGCGAATTACAGTTTCACAGACAAACTGAGTCCCACTCATGTCTTCTTCCCCTTCCTCCTGGTTCAGTGGATGTTCACCTTTCATTTTCACCATGCAAGCATCTGTAGGAAAGCAGACCTCAATTATTCCTTTGAAAGGAAGAGAGATTATTTAAACATGACAACAAGGAAACACAAGTATGAGAAGAATTTGTAAGCTATCCAAGGCTAATGCTGATTTTGTGTGTGGATTCCTCCTTAAAGAGTGAAAGATTTTGGAAGTCATTTATGTTGAATGTGAAAATGATTGAGAAGTAGGGGGACAACATCTAGAATGGTTCAGTATAATCTGGTCTATAAAGAGCAAATTCTGAATTCTCCCAACAATTCTACTAGGCAGAAAAAAATCTAGTTTTCCATTTCTGAATTGCAGATATTACACTCCAACATCCACAATCACAGTAGTGCCATACTACATGCTTATAAGCCAAACTACTGTTTTTTTCTTACACAGAAAGAGAACAACAGGAGTTAGAATTCTTCCAGTAAATAAAACATCACTTCTGCCCAGTCAGACTTGATGATACCTCCTCCCTGCTCCCCAGGCTCCCAGTGATTACTGCTTACCGGACACTGGTTTAAATCCACTTCCCTCATTCTCCTCCTCTATCTGACCTAAGCCAGGTTTCTCCACCAAGGGGCTATCATGTGGCAAAGGGGACATGCATGGAGTCATGTCTGAAAAACAAAAGCAGCAAAGATAATGAGCATTAAAATAAGAACCTTCCTTCCTCCAAGAGGCAGCCTTTTAAGAAGTTATCTTTTCCTTAAAGGATGTTCTTCCAAGACTGAAGCCCAGGTATCTTACAAAATACTTTGGTGAAAAGGAATTAGCTTTGCATGACACTGGCACTAGTTGAGCAGAGAAATTGACAGCCTTCTGCAATGCCTGGAATCTCATGGCCTTGAGTGGGTGAAGATGGAAAGAAGTTAAGACTGCAAATTACAAAGGACTATCAGGTATTTCCTCTAGGGCTGCAGAAAGAATTAAAATGGAAAGACATGGGAGCTGGGAGGACTCTCTAGCCAGAAGAGCAAAAGTTTTTTGCATATAAAACCTTTTCATTGGGTAAACAGTAGCTTAGAAAGCTAGAGATAACACACCAGAGTATCAAAAATCCTTACCAACAGGAGTGTTGTGTGGCACTCGCTCCAGTTCCTGCACAATATTGATATCCAATAGTTCAAAGGACAGTAAATCCTACAGAAAGAAACCCCACACAGTTTTCATCAACAAACCCTGAACTGGAATCCTACATGGTACTCCCCAGCATTAGGTCCCAATATCTTACAAAGAGGTCTACTTCATTTTGTTAGTTACTTAGCATGATCTCAGGCAGGGGATGTTTTCCCACAAAGGCCATCCCCACATTACAGAAAGCAGTACATAAACTAAGGCAGCAAGAGGGAAACCTAAGTACTCCCTTGTTAGAGGTCAGGGAAAGACCCAATCCTGTAACTATAGAGAATTTTAGTTTGTCCTGCACATAACCTTCCAACGACAGTCCCCCATCCTAATTCAGGGAAACAGCTCTGCTATATAAAATGCAGTATATTCTTCCTGAAAATAGAAGTGGCTATTTTAGGGTTCAGAAGCTACTTTTTTTTCTTACGGATGTCTATGTACCTAGATATGAAATCCAAGGTGGTTTGGCTGATGTCTACCTGTTAACATTTTTACCTGTGCAGTGAGGAGATCCACAGATGGGATATAAAATTCTCTCTCGCTTGGCAGATTTTTCATCTTCAAAGGAAGAGTTGGCAGAGGTATCTCAGCCTGTTCCACAATTTCACCCATCACTTGAGCATCGCCTTCTGTCTTCAAGGAAGCAACCTGAAAAGGCCAAAAAAAGGCTCAAAAACATCTTAGGCAGGCAGCAAATAAAAGTTCCATAAAATGCAAAGCCTAAGTACTATGTATAAGAACACCAAAAACAACTTGAAAAAATATTTAATTCAGCTCATTTTAGAGCCAAAAGGACAAGATTTAACACAAAAATCTTGTAACATTTAATTTTGATCAAGAACTATACAAGTAGCTGAAACAGACTGTTAACTTATCCCACGTCTGTCAAAAAGAACTACCATTTCAGAGCTTATAAACGCAAGAGAAGTTGTTTCTCTTCCCTACTAAGAATAAGATCAGAAGAAAAATCAACTAAAGGAATCCCCAAGAGATCAATGCAGTTAGGAACACTATGTCATTGCAGAGAACAATATACATTGCTCAATCTACTCAGCAATTCACCGCTGCCCTCAAAACTGTATGAATTACTTGCCTGTTTGTTACTGGAGGAGGATTTATCTTTTTGATTGGAATCGGAGTCCTTCCAATTGCTTTCTAAAGACTCAGTAGTTGGGGAGGGATCCACAACAATACTGCACCAGATCCTAGGCCCAAACTGTTCCCCTCTGTGTGACAGTCTCCAGTGAGAGGTGTACGTTCCTTCTATATTAGGAGCCACAAACTCAACTGAAACAGTTCCTACTTGTCCTGATGGAAGGGATGGCACCAACACATCCTTCTTCTCAGAAGATGCCAAGGTCAAGTTTCCCCACATAAGTTTCAGCTGAAATATACAACAGAAAAAGCAAAAGTTAACTTCACTTGTTTCTTTGTGATCTGTATGGAGTAAAGAACATTTCAAGTTCTGCTGAAAGGCCTTGCACAGATGTGAGGCAGAGAAAAGCAGCTGCTAGTCAAGGTTTTCAGTCTATCACCAGAAAAATATTTGTTTAAACAGGAACTCAGTCAGCACTCGAAGAAAAACTTTTACATGTCAGAAGTGCAACATATGTGCTGTAACAAGGTTGAACTACTATTACATTAGAATAGCACTAGAAGACAGTTTCAGTGATTGTTATGTTGATAGCTTCCCTCCTACCCTCTGTAGTTTTAAGGAGGACCTAGATAGATTAACGCCCAGGAATTCCCAGTTTATAAATTAACTGGCCAAAATAAACCCTAAACAGGTTCTGAGAGAGAATTCAAATCCCTAATTCATGTATTTAGTCTTCTAGAACTATTTTAATGTGTAAAAGTAACAGCAAAGGAAAGATACCTTTGTGTCTGAGCCCCATTCCACATTGCCAGTATTTTTCATTCGCCAGTGTTTGATAAACTTTGTTCCTGGCTGCAAGCGAGTCCCATCTGGCAAATTCTCATCCACAAATACTGCACTTAGTGTTGGGACAATTGCTTGGACGGGTTGACTAGGACTCCTGGGATTCAGGGAAAAAAAAAAAAAAAAATGAACTGAGGAAGTCACTCAGCTGCTATTTCACTGGCTAAACTGGAAGAGGCTATTTAAAGATTTTTTTTCCTTTAAGTTTCTCTGGCTGCAACATTAATTCATACTGCATGTGCATGCACGTATATATAATGGTAGGTATTTTTCTTCCTCATAAATCTGTTCAAGTTTCTGGTAACAATAATCAGTTGCTTTGCTTTTTTTCTTCTGATACTCTAATCAAAAAGAAAACACTCCACTCTGCAAATTCAGTTTAGACAAAATCCTCACAGGGTCCAATCACAAATAATACTTCAAATGAGCAACTGATTTCATAATTTTCCTACTGTTATTTTAAAACTTGGTCTCATCACAGAAGGCCAGACACTGCAACTAAGAAATGCTCAGCTAACAACATCCCTTACAGTAAGGTACTGGGTTGGAGACTCTCAGACTTCAGAGTAGGTGAGCCACTAGTTTCCAACACATGGACAGAGTTCCACAGATGAATTTTCCTGTGCAATTTCAGCTGCTTTTTGAGCTCTCGGACCTCTGCCTTTCGCTGTTTCTTCTCCGCTCGTAATCTCTGCTTTTCTGCCTTCAGAAATCTTTTGTCCATCTGTTTCTGGAGCCTGCAGGGAGAGAGAACTACCTTATTAAACTGATTAGAACACAGCTTTAGCCTACACAGTCCTAGTCTCAAAGGGAATGTTTCATGGAATGTTTCACATTTCAAGACTGAATACCAGATGACTTTAAAAGAACAACTTCACAGTTGCTGGTGAAGACATTTAGAACTGCCTCAGTGAGAGGGTAAAGACAGATTAGAAAAAGCAAGCTATCCATGTCTACCATCCACCTATGAAACAAAATCCCATCTTTTCTACTTTGTTATCAATGGTCCAGGAAGATATTTGTCTGAGGCCACTTGTAAAGAGCTATTTTTAGCTACTTGCACTATAGTTCCAGAGGATTATTTCAATTTCCTGTTATCTCTAAATCTAAATTCATAAAAGCTGAACATCAACCCCGTGACAGGTTTTTCCACTTTGCTACCAAGACAGCCTTATCAGGTGTTGACAGGTGCCACCATTTACCTAACTTGCTCCAGAGTAGCAGGCAGGCGAGGTGAAAACTGTGCAAGGTTGTAGTTCTCAGCAATACACAGTATAGGTCTTCGTAGCTTTAACAAGACGTGATTAGGATCGTGTGCATATGTTCCTGCTTCACACTGTTCACAAATATTGTAGGCTGGACAAAGGCTGCAAAGCAGTAGAAGTAGGTTACTGAGAGGCAAAGAATACAATAGAAAAAGACATTGAAGAGTACTTAATCCTTACATTTCTCCTGAGAAACAAACTCAGTATCCAATTATCATTTTAAACAGTGACCAAGTGAAACAGAAGCTGCTTATCCACTTATACATCAGTATCAGGAACATCGAGATCAATATCTCTTCTTTAAAGAGCTGTAAGACAGTTCCCACTTCCTTCTTGAATAAGCATTGAAAAACCTGACATTTTCTTTAGCATGAGCTCCTGACAATTGTTGCTATAAAGAACAAAACTTCATACTGAACTCAAATGCCAGAAACAGCATTCCACTTGTGAAAATACAGAGGATAAGACAGCTGAAGTTTTCAGGATGCAAAAGAGATTGCTCTAGCAGCAACAGGACTGGTAAAAACAGATTGCCAGCTCATGCCAACGAGAAAAACATCCACAGGAAAACCTTTACTGGCATTCCATTCACTGCTGCTGCCTAAAATACCTACCTACAAAAGTAACTGCCTCATTCAAATTAAAACCTCACTTAAGACACTCATAAAAACATATTTCATATTATTAAGAAACTGCCAGAAAGCTCATTAAAAAAAAAGGATAACTTCATTGAAACTCATTGACTGTCAGAATGGAAAACAACTTTTTTTTAAACAGTGTATATAAGTTTTGCATTTTTGTTTAACTAACTTAGCCAAGCATTTTCCTTTACAGTTACTACATGCCATATGCAAAGAAAGTCTAAAAGTGCTTGTGAAAAACATAAGTTCTTTTACATTGTTTTAATGATCGTGTTTTTTTCAAAACAGTATTAATCTTGCTATTATGCAGATAAGGGCTGTTCACATGAACAGAGAACGTAAGCTGTTTATGAGAGACATGCTAACGGTCCTGAAGCGTACCTCATGCTGAAGATTAGCAAAATGGAAATCTGTGATGCTAAGATGTCTTTTCAAACTCTCATTCACACACACAACACACTGAGTTTCCCATACAGCCATTACTCATCATATCCTACCTGCACTGGTAGCGAACTCCAACAATTCGGGCCTGACAGTTGCAGCAGGAGATGAGCCAGTCACACTGGTTCTCATTCCCAGTCTGGGTCTCTGAAGCTGGAGGTGCTGCTGTAACAGAGCTCTCAGGAAAGTCTGGAGCCTGATTGTGATGAACAAGCTTCTCATACAACTTCTGTTCCAGTTGCTCAACAGTTTCCTTCACCACTTGCTCCCTGAACTGAAGAAGAAAGTCATGAATTGAAGCAACCCAAGCAGCTTCAAAAAGTTGGATTACGCTGCCCCAAATCTCCCAACTCACAAGGCATAAAGCAGTTCAGAATTCACTGAACTCTGCAACAACACATTCCAGATGAATTTGAAGAAGTATCACATTCCTCAAAGAGAATTTATTTTAGAAAATACCATCCCACTGGTTTTAAACAAGGAAGGACAAGTAATTTCACTAAGATAGAGTGATTAGATGCCTAAATGCCATTTAAAGCTCTGGTCACAAGTACCAGATATATATATAACTATATACCTATGATCAGATATATTGCTGGGCATTACACGTATCTTCTTCCCATAACCTCTTATGTAGCCCTTTTATAAATAACCAAAATTCAGAAGAAAAGACACTTACTGTTTCCAAGTAGCTAGTAAACCATTCTGGAGGATTTTCATCTGTTCTCCCTGTTCTATTGTGATTTAACTTTTGCTGGTGGAAAAGGAAAGAGTCAAACACATTAAGCACATGAAGCTGCAAAACAAACCTCAATACAGCAGAGTAACAACTTTCAAATGGTACTCCCCTCATCTCTTTTACAAAAAAGACTTCAAGTTCTTTGGAAAACAGCAGAAAAGTTACAGAAGAAAGCCACTACAGTTTTCTGAAAGATTTTTACCTCATTAGCATTTGAATGTAATTACACATCGAAGCTAAAGAAATCAAGTCAACCAGAAGTTACTAGATGTCAAATCAGAGCTTCAGGTCAACATTAAAGAGCCTGTTTTTCTAAATGCAACATCAAAACCTCCTCTTAAAGACATTCAAACAATTTCATGACCCGTAATGGGAGCATACAGGTAGCTACAAAGACCAACTTCTAATTGCATCAGTTTTTAGGTACGAGTAAAGATGATAATCAGTCTATAGTATGAATTACACTTATGAATTTTCTTTTAATGAATATATAGTCCAACTCTGCATCCTACCTGAACTGCCAGCTCCTTTTCATTTTTCAAGTCTTCCTCTGACCCCTGAGCTACCACAGAGTAGTGTGAAAGAGGTATTTTCTCATCTTTAAGAGCTGCCAACTGTTCTGTCACGGGTCTTTCACGTGGTTGTGAAGAACAAGATGGAGCATCTTTCAGCAAAGAGCCTTCTTCATACACATTCATCTGGAGTTGATTTCCTTGTTTGACTGCAATCTAAATAAAGATTACATGACAGACCCTATTTACTTCACTTCAAAACAACACTAAATATCCTGTAAAAATACAGCACTACACTGCACTGGAGAGGTCATGAGAAAAAAAAAAAAAAAAAAAAAAAAAAAACAAGAATTGAGTCACATGCCAAGCTACAGTCAGCTGATTTTTTTTTATTCTGCCTTTCCTAAAAGTTACTGATATGCTTACTGGGAAGTCCACTATAAGCAAAAAAAAATTATGCAGATATACTACAGTTTTTCAATCTATAATAAAGCTGTTTATATAAAGCCAGTAAACAATAAAGATTCTGTCCAGTAAATTCTCATTTGTGATTATTTTCAAGCAATTTCCAGATTAAAATTTCAAGCCATAAGCAAAAATGTTCTGAAAGCATTAGTACTGTACAATTTAAAGGAATGCAATCCTTATTTTTTCTAAAAAAAAAAAACCATGTAATCATTTAAGAAGTAACTAAGCACTGACATCACCGAAAGTTTTATTACCAGAGAGTGCAATGTTGGAGCCTGCATGGCAAGGTTTTTAAAGGGATCCAATAAAGGGCCAGTACCTCCAAATGTGGAATTCGTGTATTTGAGAGAGCTAGTAATTTGACTGTCTGCTCTGGGTCCTGAATCACAACTGCATATTCAACTAATTATACAAAACAAAATTAGGCTGGTGGGACAATAGTATAGCGAATATTCAGGATAATGCCCAAAGCAAGGAAACTGAGCTATTCTGATTTCTACGAGCAAGATATTGATGTTTTTCCCCCCCTCTGCTACATCAATTCTCATCAGAGAAAGTTGAATATATTGAAAAAGTCAGAAACCAGTTACCTTCAGAGCTTCTTCATATTCCTCTGAAGAAAAAAGAAAACAAATGTGAATTTTCCCTATCTCAAATAATACATGCAAACTTAGCACACTGTAGTTAAAAAAAACTAGGAATGTCTTCCATACCTTCTGTAAATTACTTTAAAATAGTGCTTCTAAAGAAACAGCTGTACGTATGGCAACAAGGAAACACGCTTGCAGCCTGGAGACTTCCCATTCCATTAATTTACTCATTTTTGAAAAAATTAACTTTCTGTAGATAAAGAGTATTTTCCTTTTGGAAGGATTTGATGCCAAATCATACACAGATCCCCAAATCAACATGTAAGCTCTCTCATCTGCTTCTCCATAAATATAAGCAACAGCTGGGGTCTATTTATAAACCTCATTTCATTTTAATAAAGTAATAGCTCACCTTTGCTATTCACAGAGACCTGCAAAGAGAAAAAAAAAGTGATTAACAGACAATTAAATATTTCTGTGATTCCCTTAAAATTAACATGCTTTCAAACTAAATGTACTTTTATCCAGTGTTTCTAAAGTATCATTCCTTCTGGTATTTGTTATTGCTGCCATGCTTAATTATTAACTAATGACGTGGTGGTTTAAAGTAGACCATGTTCTTCATCAGGTTTGCATACTAAGTGAGGCCTCTTGCTCTGCTGGCATCCAGAACGAGCATGGTCTCATACAGTGGAAGGAAGCCAGCGCTGATATCACTGAGCTTTCCAGACAAATAAACAGGGCTTGGACCGTTTGCTGTTCGTGGCCAGATGCAACACTTGCCTTGTTTTTTTCCTAATCAAAAGGACTTCACACCATCTACTTCAGGTGCTCATTTATCAAATTTGCACACAGAAGTTATTAATACAAGAAGTTATTTAATCACTACAGCATTACGTGATTTGATCAGTATTTACTTTATCAGTATGTGGAAGATCTTAAACAGATATTTATATTTAAATATCAAAAAATACATACATACATATACATTTTATATATATACACAGAGAAAGAGAGAGGCTGGAAAATAAATCTTTCCTTGAAATGTTCCTGGAAGCATCCTGACATTTCCCATTGGGTTAAGAAAATAAAACCAAGAATCCCCATCTCTGCAATTTAGCAGAGCTGCAAATCAATCACTGGAGCATGGCAGCTATGTTCACATTCCGATCTAAATCTCTAGATAAACAGAATGTGAGGGTGAGGTTGTGCCAAGCAGGAAGTTACTCAACAAGGACAACTAGAAGTAACCAATTTGCTTTCTGAGTCAGTAATCTGCTTGGAGATTATAGCATTTGCATAAAACAAGCAGAGGATTTCAGTACACCAGATCTCTGAAGTAAACATATGCTAATGACAGGGGACCTACATTTTTCAGAGGAGGGAATGCAGATTGAAGAGACGGGGCTTTACCACAGCTGCAAACACAACCAGTTATAACATATTCTGATAAAGTAAATAAAATTAGAAATCCCTCAACAGACACATCCCTTCCCCTGAGCACAAAGAACCGCTGGCTGTTTCTATTCTGTTACACTGGTAGGAAAAAAAGAAAGGCAATAGCTTCAAAAAACATTTTAATTAAGAGTACTATATTATATTAAGATTGAAACCAAAAGACTGATAGCTATTGTCTTCTCTAAAGGACAAAAATGTCACATCTGATCGGCAGAACAACCGCTCATGCAAGGTTCAAACCGTTACATTTGGGAAACAGGGGGGAAGGAGGAATGGAGAGGAGAAGGTATCATACCTCATCCTTATCCTCATCAATGTATTTGATCTGAATGTTGTCCAGGTCAAACGAAACTTTAACCTGCAAGTAAAAGAAAAAAAAATGAGGAAAAAATTACCAATACAGTGAGACAGAGCTGTAGCAGTTTTCAGTTAATCATGACTGCTAATAGGAAAAAGAAAAAAAAACCTTTAACCCTTCCATCCCTCCCTTACAGTTTCTCTGCTGAAATAAATACACTTTTACCAAATCCATCCTCCTGGAGTTGAGCTACGCTCCCAGTGCCTCGCTTCCGACCTTTACCAACTTTTTATAATGAAGAGACGAATTTCATTTATTTTGTTTCGCCTGCTCTAGTTAATGTTTACCCTAGAATCAAGATCACTGAGCAGCCTTTCCATGGAAAGAGGACTTGTTGTCAGTTAAACTCAGACACGGTAAACATTCCCACTTCCAGAGGCTAAAGCCAACGATCTTTGAACACCAACTTTCACATCACAAAGCACCTGGAAGATAGCTCAGGGAGGTGGGCAGCTCCTCCCTCCCCCGCCCCCAGCAAACCCATCTGTGTTTTGAGAAACTAGGATTAATTCAAGTGCTAAGAAAAGCAAAGCATTGCATTCTACAACTCCCTGGCAGATGCACTGCACATCTGAACACGTAAATCCATTATACCTATCCGAATAAGAACAAAGCTGAACAGCTACTTGGCATTACCAGGGCAGAACCAACAACGGCACAGGAGCCATAAACAAAAGCAGCAAAACCCTACACTGAATAAATCTTTGAGGCTCAAGTGCACTTTAGTGTTCTTTACCTACACAAACTGCATTTTCCTCCCGAAGATTGCTGTATCTGAGCCCGGATCTAACAGAAGATGACTAGCAGCCTTGGAAGACAGCAGATGGCTGGGATTTACCCGGCTTCACAAGATGCTTCTTTAATTGCACAATGCGTGCGCCTGTCACGGCGCTCCAGTGATACAGCCCCAATTAATTTGGGGAGTGCAGCACGAGAACCAACTCAGCTGGGTGAGAAGAAACTGCAGTTACAAGTCTCTCTCTACATCACGACCAGATTATTCCCCAAAACACCAGCTAGAAGCAGAGATTTGGCGATCCTTTACCAACACCAGACCCTTTGACAGTGAAAACCCAAGGAGCAGTTTAGCCAGCGCTGCCTCAAAGCAGCAAATCCACGCAGCACAGCACAGACACCCAGCGCTACGTCCTGGGTTAAAGAAGCAACATTAAGAGACTCCCACACGAGGAACAAGCACACTGTCACTGCGAGTGCTTGGGAGAAAGAGCAACACCGTGCCCACACGGTGACCTGCTCCCAGCTTTGACAGAAGCAGGACTCTGACCCCTTCAGGGGTTCTTGCAGGGTTTACGGGCTAGCAGCTGTGCAGAAGCTGACCTAGCACCTCCTCTATGAGACCCAAACACAAGGAAGAGAGCAGACGATGCAGCTCACGCTTTGAATTTGAAGCAGTGACCATGCAAGAACCTTCCACAAGGTAGGCTACATTAGCCAAAATGAAAGAGAAAAAATAAAACATGGTAAAACCTCTTAAGATACAACTTTTCAAACAATGTACCCACACAAACCAGGAGAGCTACTACAAAATTAAATCAATAATCGCTGCTGCTCCATTGTAACTCTGAGAATCCTAACAGCACAACATAAACCACATCCAACAAGAGAGTCTTGACTAAATAGGATGGGAAAACCTAGACAAAAACTTCTCAGTATGCCAAGTATCTGATATGCAGATCTTCATAGACACCTGCCTAGGTACGCAAGGCCTGCTGACAGGAACAGTTACAGCCACACGGGTACACAAAGCACCAGGAAACAGGAAACCAAAAGCCTATGTTCGTGACTCGGCATCCCAGAGGATAAAAAGAGAGAGAGAGAATGAGAGAAATCCTCTGTAAGTAACAGAGAAAGGCTAAAGTTGTGCCAGGCAGGTTTAGGTTGGATATTAGGAAGAACTTCTTTACCAAAAGGGTTGTGAGGCATTGGGATGGACTGCCCAGGGAAGTGGTTCAGTCACCATCCCTGGAGGTCTTTAAAAGACGTTTAGATACAGTGCTTAGTGATATGGTTTAGTGGAGGGCTTGGCAGTGTTAGGTCAGAGGTTGGACTGGGTGATCTGGGAGGTGATTCTGTGAGCAATCCAACTACATCTACTCAAACGGACAACAGAACGGCAGATGAGCAAAACTAAGGATTGCCAACAGGAACAGAGCACGCAGCTCGGGTCCCCTGCCCCCACCCCAAACCAAACCCAAACCCCACAACCAACCCCCCAGCAGCTTTCTCCACAACACCCTTCCCACCTCCCCGCGAGCACACAACGAGCCCCAAAAAGCTCCAACCCCCCGAGGCGACAGAACCGTGCAACACCCCCCCCACACCCCCCCTTTAACCCCAAAGAGCCGGGCCCTGGGCTCACCATGGCCTCCACATCGGCCCACGTCGTGTGCGCCGAGTCGGACACGAGGAAGCTCTGGGTCTCCCCGCGGCAGCTGACGCGGAGATTCACCTGCGGCTCCATGGCCCGCTCCTCGCCGCGGGAGGCCCCTCAGGAGGGCCCGGGGAGGCCCCTCACACGCCCGCTGACCCCACCGAGGCCGACCCGGCAGCCAGGGCCCCTCGGGGTCCCGCCACCGCCGCCTCAGCCCCCGCCGCCGCCCCCAGCCCCTCAGCGCCCCGCCGGCCCTAACATGGCGGACAGGCCCCAGCCAGCTCCCCCCCCGCCCTTCTCGCGGTGCTATTGGTCATCCGCCCTGTCGCTCAGCCGCTCCGCCGCGCTGATTGGTCGGAAGGCGGGGCCGCACGCGGTGGAAACACAACAATAACACAGCCCGGGGAAGCCGGAAGCGGGAGGACGGGCGGCGAGCCAGCGGCCGCGCACTTCCGGCGTTCCCACAATGCAGCGCGCCGCAGGGGCGCTGAACCCTCTGAGGCTTTGAAGGTCACGAGGTAACACCGCAGCCAATCAGACGCCTCGATCCCCGCCGTGGCAACAGAGGCAGGGCCCCTCCTCAAGAAAGCAGCGAATAAGAGAGCGTTTCTCGTGCCACGTGACTCAGCCGGCGGGTGCGATTGGCTGTTGGGGCGCGTTGTTTTTCTGGCTGGCGGGAAGGGCGCGAAATGTGACAGGGCGGCGGCGGGCGGGTGAGGAGCGGGAGGGGAGCGCTGCGGCCTCCGGGCGGCCTCCTCCGGGCAGCCTCCAGACGGCCTCCCTCCGAGCCGCAGCGCCGGGAACGGCTGCGGGGCTCCCCCCCGTGCCCCCTTCAGGCCGTGCGGCGGGGCCTGGAGCCGTCCCGTGGCTCTGTCGGGTGCTCCCTGGGTGCGGGAGGCTCGGGGAGCTTCGCCTCGGAGCAGGGGCTGAGGTTCGGGCCCCGGGCTGGGATTTTTCCAGGCTGAATTTTTGGGGTACGCCTGTGTGGAGCCGGGGGTTGGGCTCGGTGATCCTTGGAGGCCCCTCCTGACTCGGGGTGTTTCAGTGTTTTGTGACCTTTGTGGCGTCTCGGGGGAAGGTGGAAGGGAAAAAACATCCCCACAGAGCGGAGCAGCCCCGGAACGCAGGGGGTTATTGGTGTTTTTTTTATTGTTTGCAGGTATTTGGGGCTGCGAAGCATGGACCTGGCCGTGGTTGCCGCTGGAGAGGTGCAGAATGTGCTCTCGGCTATGCAGAAGAACTTGGAGTGCCCCATTTGGTACGGCCGGGGAATCAGCGCTGGGGCTTGGTCTTTATTTTCCTCTTCTGGTGAAGGGATTTGAGAGTGGTGGGGTCAAAAGAAAATACGAAGAGTAATGTTTTAAAGTCAGTTCAAGTTGATGTTTTCTAAGAGCAAATACAAGACAGGAAGTGCATTTTGCTCAGGTATTTTGGCAAGCCTTGTTTTCGTGTTGCCACCTCCATGACTCGGTGCTCTATCCAACTAAAGTAAAAATATAACTTATCCGATTAGAGCATTGTTTGGAAAGCAGTGTGGATCTTTGCCACCAAAAGTTAAGTGTGGTTTGTACTTCTGCAATGTAAACAAATGCTAAAATAACATAAATTCTGTCTAACGTCTGGGTATTTACAATGTCTGATCAGTTCTTAAAGGTTCTTGCTGCTGGTGTTGCAGATTTTTTTTGTCTATTGTGGCAAATATTTTTTAATCTTTAAATCTTTCTTATGTGTGTTTAACATCGTACATTACTGCCTCTAGAGAATTAAAATAATTTCCATGTTGATGACATTGCTTACTGCAAAAGCACAGAGTAGTAAATACAGAATGTCTGTAGAGCTACACAGCAGGGGAGAAAAAAAATCTTGAATCCTAGTTCCTTATGAAAAGACAGTGTGCTTCTTGCTGAGGTGTGACCACTGGTGGCTTGGGTGGGTGGCTTGGTTATTCATGGGCTTAATGTCCCAACAGAATAGATAGCGAGAATAGAAACTCCTTCCTGTATCTGCTGGTTATAAGACACGAAGGTACATTTTCTTGTTTTCTACTACACGGGCTCTTGCACCTCTTCTTTACAAAGGCCTTTGCCCTTGCCATGGGAGGTCAGAATTGAAAGAGAAAAGCTGCTAGTATTCTAACACCAAGTTTAAGTTTTGGAAACTGACTGCATTTTTGAAGCTCATTCTGTTGCTGCTATTTTCAAATGAGAACACGGAAGTTATGTTTTCCTTTTCTATTTTTTTCTGCAGTTTGGATGTAGTGAAAGAGCCAGTTTCAACAAAATGCGATCACATATTCTGCAGGTAGGTTTGCAAACTTCTAATTGCGATGCTTAGTCAATCTGTTCGTATTCATAGTAGCATTATGCTTCTTTACTACTAAAGATGTTTACTGTGTTTTGGTAACTTAATATGTGGCTATTTTAAGGGGAAAACATACATTCTGAAAAAGCAATTAATGCAGTTACACAAATGTACCACATTGGATTGATTAATTCATTGTAAGATGAGAATGAGAATCTAGGTATTCTGCTTGAAAATGAAGGATTTCTACTACATACTGTGTTGTGATTATTTTTCTAGGTTTTGTATGTATAAACTCCTCAGCAAAAAGAAGAAAGGTGTGGTACAGTGTCCTCTGTGCAAGACTGAAGTTACTAAGAGGTAACGCATCTTTGCAAGTGGGCTTGGGGATGAGAGAGTTGAGCTCTGAGGAGGAGATGAATCATTGTTTCATAAATGTTTTGGCAGAAAAGTGAAAGAAAAACTAATTGAGGGTACTGTCAGCTTTCAAAGGAGTAATGCTTTGCCTCAGTACGGTGTGACCTGTGGTCACAGGTCACAGACACTGTTCTTAGCAAACATTTGTGCTATTAATTATAGGCTGTATTATTGTTCAGCCATTACAGCTAGTTTCTCTGTGCTAAACATGAGGAAAAGTATTATGACATTTTCCCTTTGTGATAGTGTTAATTACAACAGTAGGCTGTTTTGGGGAATTGTGTTGATACTCCTTGGCCACAGTTTTCTATTGTCTCACGTTCCACTTTGCAGCTTTGCTCCTCCTTTTTTATTCAGTCTATTCTAAGAGAACTGTTGATAGCTTGCCCATACGTTTGTTTTAAAAACATGTCATGTGGTGGTCTTATTTCAGAAGTCTGACAGAAAATTCCAGATTTAAGCAGCTGATTGAAGGACTGTTGGAAGCCATCCACGCATTTGAGCTTGACACTGGAGTAAAATGTAAGTGTTAGGAATTTGATACTTTTGTCATAGTTATTTACTGGGTGTTTCATTTACTGTGAAGTACTCAATATGGGAAGAATTTTTGAAAGTGTTTTTCTTGGATATAGAAGCTCAAGTTCCCTTGAAAGTTCCCCTAATTTTTCTACAATAATATCTTAAACTTTCTCAAGGGTTTTTACTGCATGTTCCATGATTGCAAGCTGTCCTCTAACTTTCAGCTCCTGAACTATGGCTGAATGGGTATCAAATAATCTTTAACTTATAACTTTGTGGCAAAGACTTGTTCTTGATTTGTTATTACACCTAATCTTGCATCTCTTAACTTCTTTGAAAATCTTGGGGCATGAATTAGTAAGCGCCCTAACAGTATATGTTAACTTGTTCCATTCAGCTCTGTGCTTTTGGAATCCAAATTGATCCTTTCTAGCACTCAGTGCCTTGTAAAAGCTATTGGCAAATCAGAAGTTTTTCTATTTTGAATAATATGTGTTGGTTGTTCTGTTGAGATGGATAAATCTATTTTTTCCTTAGTAAGGAGTACATTGTGCTATTAAAAACTAGACTTTCAAGTTGTTCAGTCATTCTAAAATCAGTACTGCTGGACCCCTTTCATGCTAGATTATCCATAAAAGTAAAATTTTTGGGAAAATCAGTTACCAAGATCAAGATTTAACTTAATGTTTCAGTACTTATTTCAGGTAATAGGGTCAGTACTAGGCTATTTTATGAATAGATACCTGCTGTCATGCTCAATGTAAGAAAATATTTTTTTAATTTATTTCTGTTGACACTTTCTAGTTTTAAACAGCCATCACCTTCCTAAATCATCCACAGAAGCCACTGCTGCAAAGCTTCCATGTAATGAAAGTTCTGTCATCCAGAGTAAGGGCTTCAGAAACAGGAAAAGAAGTGCTAAAGAAAATGAACAAGAAAACTGCACCTTGGTAATGTTACTTATTTTTTTTTTGCGAGATGTATTTTTGGATTGGTTAGCATTTTATTTGGAGTATGTGTATGCACATATACATAGGTAAATGGAATATGAGATTTCACTGTGCTTTCAGATTCCTGTTTGAGTATTATTTCAGACAAGAATATTTGAATATTTCTGTCTTGTTAAAAAAGCTGCTTGCATAAATTTACTTAAAAAAGAAAAATCATGAAAAGATAATACTGCCTTAATATATTCTGTTACTGATAGTAGGGTTGAAAGCTTTTTCTTCACAGCTTGTTTAGTGAGGCTGTCAAATAACTATTTGTAGAGGCTTTTTACTTTTTTATGGGTAAGATCATGAATTAACTGGACTTAAGGTGACTGCTAAGTGTATGAGTCTGTTCACAGTGCAATATTAATTGTTCTTAGCTACTTGTACTGATTACAATATTAAGTATGATAAAACTCTTACTGATTTAAGCTGTTAAATGCATGGCAGTTGCTTTTATTAATACGTTCCATTCCTGATACCAGAATGGATGATAGATTACAAATAGTGGTAATAAGTTAAATATATTGGCAGTTCGCATAGAGGCTGCCAATTTAAATACTTTCCTTTACTTCTTTCATATTCGCCCCCCTGTGTAGTTCAAGTAATTACTTTGTGGTTGTTTTGTTTTGTTTTTTTGTTTTTAAATAATCTACTGTTATTAATAACTATTCCTTTCTGTTCTTCCATCAGCAGGGAGCTAACATGGATGCACAGCGTGCAGACATCAGTGTGAAAAGGTGTTCCCTAAGAAACCGAAACCAGAAACATGACTTAGAAAAAGGAGTATTTATAGAGCTTGGTAAGAGCTGTTGTAGATCCATATTGGCTAAGCTCATGTATGATGCTTGCAAAGTAATGAAAGGTGGAAAAGTTCAGTGTCTTTAAAGCACTGGTTTATTCAGCACCTGAAGAGAGTGAAATGTAAAACAGATTAACAAATCTAAATAGTTATTTGTAACTAAATAACTGCCATTTTGTAATTATTACTATTGCTTCTACCAATATTAAGCAAAGGATCTGAGCCATAAATTCAAATGTAATGCTCTGACTTCCAGTTCTCAATGCAGGCAACTGTTTCCTGTTTGGAAATTAGAAATGAACTCTTACTCTGTTACCAGTCACTATTTTTAAAAACCTCATCCCCTGGAACAGGAAGCAGACCTGTATCCTGGAGCTATGTAGATAGTTGTGCACTGAAATTGTGATAATTATGTCAATTGAACTTGATCTGATATGATGAAAGTTGAAAGCATCTGCCTCTGGAAAGAATTAAGTGCACAAGCCTCTGTGATAATAAACACTGACAAGTCGCCTTTCTCTGAATCCTTTCACGCAGAATAACAGCTGATTTGTTTTTAGGCACTGATTCATCTGAAGAGCTTTGCAAACAGGCAGGCAATACTGGGTAAGTAAGGGTTATTAAGGAATTTGTATTTTTTGAAGATAACAGTTCAGTATGCCCATTACTCTGCTTTAGTTACTTAACATAGGACTGACAGGAGTCCTCAAGCTCTCAAGTGGTTTTCAGCTTTGAGACATCAGGGTAGAATGGCTAGCTGATTCCTGTTAGGTTGTCATATGGTATGCTGCCAAGCTGTTTTCTAAATATTTTGTCTTTTACATAATGCTTCAGAATAAAAGCTTGTAGTATGCCTTAGAAAATAAAATCAAGTTCAGGACTAGGGGGGGAGGCTGTTAAAGTATCTGAAATCCTGAAGGGATGTAGTTGTGGCCAGTGTCAGTCATGCATGGTTGTCTTTACTCAGCAGCCTAATTTCTGTAAAAGCTATTTCCAAGAGCAATAAGGGGAAAATTAAATTAAGTCTCCTATTGTGTCAAATTGTGGTTAGCTCTGTAATGAAAGTAGATTTTTTTTTTTTTTTTTTTCCTTTCACAAACCTTCCCAACAGGTTAGGAAACAAAGAAGTGGTTCAGATTTCATCTGAAGAAAAGCTAGAAGAACCGAAGAGCCCTGAGAAGGGGAATGAATATTCTTGCAATACACGACCCACCGAGCTGAGAGCTAAAGAAATAATTCTACCAAATGTCATAGGTATGTTCATTAATTTAGTGATAAAAATGGTTGAGAGGAAAGCTTGGAAGAAAGACCACGAGTTAACACTTTGATTTCACACTATTAAATATATATTCTTGTAGTCTTGTGTTCTGTAGTTTTGTTGATGCCTACAGCTAGTGACAGTGTAGTAGAAGACTGCCTGTAGACTAGGCACTTACTGTGCATGTTCTGCGCACAGAAACGGAAGGGAAAATAAATTTGATCAAAGTGCAAAGATCCTTTGGTCTATTTAAGCCATTATATTGTCCCTCAGAACACAAAAGCTTTGTCTGGTAATTTGCATAAGTAGTTGAATGAACATGCATCGTGTAATCTGATATTTTCACCTTCCTCTGGAGAGAGGCTTGTACATTATAGCATCCTGTTTCGGAGGGAAACAAGAACTGTTCTTTTAAAACCAAATAGAAGCCATTAAGCTTGTCATTGTTCCTGTGCATTTAAAATAGGGCTTAATAATTCATAATGCTTATAAATCTTCAGGTGAAAGTGATTTCTCAAAGGAAGCCTTGAGCAAGAAAAGCACGCAGAGCATCACTGAACATGCAAATCCTGACCAAGTGAACGAGATGGAATGCCAGAGTTCTCCTTTAAACATTCTTTCCCCGGACCTGCTCACAGAGAGGTGTGACAGAACAGATAATGCCAGTCCCTTAAAGGATGGGGACACGTCTCTTTCTAAGAATGCAGAAGAAACGGGTGCAGAGCAAACTCAGTGCAGTAATAAAAGCCAAGAGTTTGATTTAGAAGATAGTTCAGAGAACAGACCAGGTAAAAGCAAGGAAATAGATGCTGTTGTGCAAAGTGTGGAAGATGTGGAAATGTGTGAATCTGAGAACGATTCTGAAAAAGAATCTCCTCTGGAGAAGCTCCTTCAGCCAGAGACACCACACTGTCCTACGCTGCATCAGGTCTCTAGGAAGAGATTGAAACGAAGCATTCAGAAAGTCAATGAATGGTTTTCAAAAAGCAATGAGATTCTGTCTTCCAATTCATCCCATGATGATCCTGCTGAGGCAAGTGATGTTTCAGGTGAAGGAGATGCTTTATCAGATAAAGATTCATGTATTTCAGAGAAGACCAGCCCTGTGGTGGGTTTCATGGAAACTACAGTGTCTGAAGGAAACAAGAGGTGGTCCAAAGAAAAAACAGACAGCATCAAAGACAAAATATTTGGTAAAACATATGAGAGAGAGAGGAAGTCAAATCCCCCTGTTATCATTAGAGAGATTTTACCTACTACAAAAAAGGAAGATGTGCCTGCTGTTCAGGAGTGCTTGAATAATTCCAGAAAAGATAGCCTAAAACGAAAAAGGAAGTCTGTCCGTCACCTACAGCCTGAGGACTTCATCAAGAAAAAAGATGTTGTAGAGGCAGGTGGATGCCCTCAAAGTGTTAACTCGTGCCTTGGAGATGCTGAAAAGAAAAAATGTGAAGAAAGTTCTGCTGGTAAGGAGAATCCCCCACCTGAGAAAAGAAAGGGTAGTACGCTAGCAGAATTTGAGGAAGGAGCATCCATGTCGAAAAATGCTACTGAAAAGGTGACGTGTGAGCACTCTGGAGAGCTAGAACTGAATAACTCTGATCAGAAGAGCACTAAAAATCCAAGTTCTGCAGCAAAAAGATGCAGACGTTCAACTAGAACTATGTGCGCTTTACAGTTAGTAGTGGATAAAAACTCTGCTTCCCCTGATCCAGCTGAGATGCTGATTGAGAGCTACCCAAGCAGTGAAGAACCAAGGAATGCTGATTCTGAGCAACGGCAAGTCAGGCGCAGCAGGAGGCTCCAGTTACTTTCTGAAGAAATGACAAAAGAGACAGCAAAAAGGGTAGTAATTAAAGAAGCGAGCAAATATGATGGTGACCAGGAAGGGCCTGTCTCTGGGGTTGAAAAGACTGTGTTAGTTCGTGATTCTGAATGCGAAGACCTGTGTGAGCAGCAGGATATATCGAGTTGCAAGCCACTCACCAATCTGGAGAGTGCTGATCTAGAAGCAAACGCAATACAGATGAGTCCAAAAAATTCATCTGAGACTGCAGAAACTGGAAAACGTCTATTCAATCCTGCGCCTTCACACCAGCATTCAGATTTGAATTCCTCTTCACCCAGAGCAGGTTCAGAAGAAGGTGAGGTGCTGGGTAACCCTTTCCTCCACCAGTCTCCTTCAAAGACTGTTGTGCAAACTGCTTCCCACCTGCCTGAAGGGAAGAGGGCTGAATCGTGTCCTACTTTACCCCAGGACGAAGAGCACAGTACACAAAATGTTCCAGAGGGCCTCAGAACTGAAAAGTCACCGATGGCTAAAAATGTGTCAGAACTGGCCAAGGAATCTGAAGACAGTGAGCTAGACACGCAGTATCTGCGCAATATATTTAGGAATTCAAAGCGTCTGTCCTTCAGCCTTTATCCTGCTCCCAGGAAAGCAGGTGAAATAGATGATGATGCATCTGAGAAGCTGAAAATGTCATGTGCTGATCAGGTAGAAAAAAGGCATAGTAAATACTTCAATACAGAAAACTTGCACGAAGAGAAAACTGCTGAGAACTTGAGTAATGTTTGTGAGAAAGAGAAGATGAAGAACTGTGAATCTGCTTGTGCTAGTCCCGTGTCGTGCACTGTCAGCAATGCTGAATGTGCGTGCTCTGGGGACTGTCAGGATGTTTCACAGGTTGCTAACCAAGGGAATTTGATGACACCAGTAAGAATGGGTGCTGCTAGCAGTGAAGGCAAAAACAGACCACAAAAGGGAGAGCAGGGAAGTGAAAAGACAGCGTCAACTGACGCAGGGGCAGAAAGCACTTTGAGACAGAATCCAGGCAAAAGCAGTAGAAGTCAAAGTGTTCAGAGCAATACAGAAGAGCACGTTTTCCAGAGGACAGATCTTAACACAGTCAGTGAAACGTGCTTCAGTTCAGAAAGTGATCAAGCAGAAAAGGCCGAATTTGTTGACAGCGAAGGACCGGTGCTGTGTTTTCAGCCCAGCTCAATGGCTTGTCCTACAGCTTGTCCGCAAATGTCTGCAGAATTCAACTGCAAAGACACTGAGAAAAGAAGGAGCAAAAGAAGACGATTAATAGGGGATGAAGAGCCAGCAACCCAAACTGCCAGCACAGGGGTGCCGGAGTGTTTAGTTGCAGAGACTCTGGAAGAACCTTTTAAAGGCTGCGGTGACTGTACAGATACGTCTGAAACCCCTGATGGCTTAATGTGCTCCGATGATGATAGCGAAGAGAACGTCAGCTTCTGTGAAGCTCCTAGGAAAGACAGGTCTGCCGTGTTTGTAAAAAGTGACTTGGTGAAAGAAGGAGACCACGGAGGTGTCAGTTCCCAGCCACGATCTACAGGGATTCAGAGGGCTCGGAGAAGGGCACAGAAACTGCAGTCTTCATCTGAAGAATCTAGTGAGGATGAAGACCTGCCGTGTTTTCAGGCATTAATATTTGGCAAGTCGGCAAGCACGCCTTTGCAGACCAATAAACAGGTGACGTCTGCGTTGGGGTCTTCAGGAAATCCCAACGCGTTGCCTCAGGGTAGAAGTCGTGAGGACAACGTGCAGAAAACGCCTGAGGCTGCCCTAAGCAATGGCTGTGCTTCACCAAGCCAGGAGTCAGAATGCTCTGTGAATTTATTTTCTTCCCAGTCCAACGTGTCTGAAGAGTCAGCTGAAGGAGCACAGGAGCCAAAGAAACCTTCATTACAAGTTCATGCGTCCAAACAACAGAGCAATGTAAGTGAGAGCAAAGAAACCCTTCAAAGTTGCGCTGGAGGGCTGAAGAGAAGAAAAACAAACTCCAAAGATGAATGCCAAGAAGACCCAAACCTAGGTACAAACCCAGATTTTTATTTCCTTGGCTGTGTTTGTAATGTCACTGCCTGTAAGTTCTTGAAGGTTGCACAGGAACTTTGTTCTGTGTTCACGTGGTGCTTGCTCTTGGAAAGGAATGTATCAGCTCAAAGCAATCAAACAACAAACTTAGGGTGGTTTTTTTTTTTTGTTTTTTGTTTTTTCCTGGAAATTAAGAAATTAAGCTTCCTAGTGTTCTTTGTTCAGAGCAAATATGGATTGACTTGACTGGGCACCAGTTGCCAGCCTGAGTCTGTCTGATGGAAATTAATTTTTGAGTGAGATACTAGATTTGTTATTATAATGTTATACTTGGATCCATCAATAAAGCTTCATAGAGCCTTCCTAAGCTGTTTCTGCAGCTGAAATGTTTGTTGAAATTGGTCATAGAATTCTTTAGTGTTTATTTTGACCTTTTTATGGCTTTCCTAAATATTTAGGACTCTTTCATCACTGTTGAAACACTTCCCTTGTGTTCTGTTTACTGTGCTGTACATGTGGCATGATGTTCTTTGAAAGGTTCACTTGAAGTAGACCTGGGCTTTTAAGTTAAGTCTTTCCAAACATTGTCATTTTATCACTATAGTTAAAATTTGGCTAAAGGGACTATGTGATAAAAATTGTGGATAGCTTGGTTTGTTATTGTTGGTTTTTTTTTTTTTTTTTTTTTTTGTCTATAACTAATTTGGATTGTCTTCCATCTCCTCCAAGGTGAAGCATCTGGATATGACAGTGAAACAAGTCACGTAGAGGATTCATGTGGGCCATTCTCTCAGGGTGAAATCCTTTCTACACAGGTGAGTGAGTTTACACACAGTTCTAAACATAGTTTATGTACGTTTCCAGCATCACTGCCTAGTATGCATTCTAGGATATAGCAAATCTGTGAAGTTAGTGCAATGGGAAACTGCTTTCAGCATAATAGGTTACATTCAAGGGCCTAATTAATCAAAAACTTTGAAATGGCTTCTATGTCGTGATGTGTCTGACTTGTCTTCCATGGTAATGGTACATTTTAATGGCTGTAGCTTGTTACGTGGTGCTGATTACAGTGCTTAATTGTGGAAGTTGCTAGTTAATAAATCTCCATTCTTGACTAATGCTGGAAGCCTCAGCTTCCTATATTTAAAGGCTTCATTGCTGTGGAATTTATAATGAATGGTGATAAGTGCTACGAAAAATCCAGTCCTTATATTTAGAGGCATGGAGCCTTCCCTTTAAAGGGTAAAGATTAAAAATAAAAAATCTGTATTAGAATATTATAAATGTAAGTAAGAGTAAGAGCTGTGTTTAGTGAAAGATCTATCTAGCACAGCATCTTTTCTCCATTATAATTTTTTTATTACTGTTTAATAGCCTGAAATTATGTATTAGGGTTTTGTTTGTTTTTGTCTTTGATAACTTCAGGGTAAGTCTCATGCCAAATCTCCCTCCTGAGCATTAAGATTACTGTGGGTTTTAATGTATTTCAAAGAAGGTGGAGCTGCAGTTTTGTGCTTTATGGGTGGTTGTTCCAAATACTGCATCAGTACACGACATGGTCAACTTGCAGGATATTATTAACGAAGCTACATTACAGGGCAGAAGGGATTTGTCTGGCTTGAATGGAATAATTGAAGTATGGGAGCTTTTCTTTGGGGATTTTCAGTGGGTTTTGTTTGGTGGGTGTACGTTTTTATTTGTTGCTTTTGTTTTGTTTGTTGTGTGGTGGGAGGGGGGTTGTTTTTGTTTGTTTTTCATTGAATCAGTAACAGGGAATCTCCACGTGGTGTCAGTGCTAGAGCTACAAATGGCAGCATTCAGGACTGTGGAAACCACTTTATCCTGTATGGTGAAGCTTCTAGGTTTTTAAAAGAATCCTTTGAAGCTCATGTTATGAGGAGGCACATGACATGTGTTTAGTAGTGGGTACCGTAGTATTCAGAGACAAAGTAGGAAAGAGTAGGTTGAAATATTTTATTCCTTTTGTAAGCAGCCTTCAAGGCTTTCACAAAGGAGGAGGGTGCAGAGGCTCAATACCTGATGTTCATTCTTAATTTTTAAATTAAGTGGCTAATATAAGCTAATGCGACTGGAGCAAAATAATTTGTAAAGAAATTTCTGCAAAAGGTTGTTGTTTTTTTCCCTGGCTAATTAAACTGCGGTGAGCCTTTAAATCTGAAATAATTTGAACATTGAAAAAAATATTCTTTTTCTTTCCTTTGACGTAGCACGTGTTGTTTGTTACAGTAAAATCATCATAGTTGCCTCTTCCACATATAATAAGTAATTCATAATTGCTGTGCTAATTTTCAAGTATTTGTTAAATTGATAATATTGTTTAAAATTAAGTTTGCTAATGTTGGTGCAACCATGCACTGCTTGCAGCAGAAGAATGCTATGCAGAACAACCTGAAGAAACTACAACAAGAAATGGCTGCACTTGAAGCAGTGCTACAGGAGCATGGAAGTCAGGACTCCGAGCCCTTACCTGCGTATAGGGAGCTGCTGGGTCCCAGGAGTGAAAGAATACTTGCAGTGGAACAAACAAGGCAAAGAGGTAAATAGCAAACAAAACCTTTCCTAGCTATCCTGTGAATGTTTGTGTGGCTATTATTAGCTCTTTTTCTCCTCTGCCACAAATTGCAGTGTTAAATTCTGCTCATGTATCAATTTAAAATTTGCTTAAATTCAGCTGTTCGGTGAGACAAACCTGGTTTTATTTATAACTTAGGTACTATGCCGTCCAAAAACACTCCTGTTCCAGATCTGTGTTGGATGGCGCAGTAGTATAAATAGGCCTTGTGGCTTGGCAGGACTAATCCCTGTTCCTGTTTTGTCATTTCTCCTGTTTTCTTCTTGTTTTCTTTTCACTGGGATGAGTAAGGGGCTGAGAGGGTGGCTGAATACCCAAAGGACTTGGCCTCTATTGCTGTGGTAGAAACTTTCCTCTAACATATGAAAGAATGAGACAGAAAGGAGTTTAGGTAGGTATTGGCAGTTAAAAGTAATAGAAATGAGGGTCAGGTTGCTGTTTGGGGCCAGGGTTGGGGGGGGAATACCCATAGTGGTGCGTAGATCGTAAATCCCTTCAACAGTACGTGAACACAAATGTCCTTGCCAGTAAATAAATGCTGAAGAATTCTTTAATAATCACCTGCTGCTGTCTGTATGAGAGGGCTTTATATCAAGTTTTTCTTTGTTAGGGAGAGGGAGATACTGAGATTAGTGTTTTGACAAGCTGTCTGCAACAGAACGTAGAGCAGTCTTTCACCAAAGCCTAGAGTAAGTCCAGATGTTCATTGTTGAACTTCTCACAGTGCTAGAAAGGCACCCAATGCTGATTTAAAGACTTCCAAAGATGTAATTCTTGTTGAACTCTTAGATAAATTGCACCAGTGTTTTATTACACCACTTTCTGCTAAATACGTATGTATACATTTCTAGTTCTGTGGCCTTATTTCAGCAAGTTCCCTTTGTTTTCTGAAGGCAATTAGGATAATTTAGCATTCTGGAATTCAAAGCCATTTAGTGTCTTACTAAGCCTTTACTGTGCGTGTTTTTTACAGTACAGCAATCTTACCTTTTTGGATATCTTAAGCCATTAATGTTAAATATATCGTTAAAATATTAAGGGACTGATTAGTCTCTAACCCGTGCTTATTTAATGAGACTTCTTAATTTGCATGGCAACGTTTACTGTGGTTTGAGAATCCTCTGTCATTTCATAAAACAGGTTTTGAGATGTGACATTTCTAAAGCCAGTAAGTCCAACTGTTGCAGATACCTATAAATAGAACGTTTGAGGATTAAGGCAGCAAATTAACGATTAGTTTCCTTCAGGCTGGAAAATTAATTGAATTAATTTGGTGCATGTTTACGTTTTTATTCTAGAATATGGATTTCTGTCTCGGAAAAGCTTAAACTGATTAGCGTTATTGATGGCTTGTTAAAAACTGCAGGCATCTTCCAGCTGCCAAATAAATGCCTTTCTGCTGCTTGTGAACGCAGATGCAGTAGAGTGTTGAGGGGATTTGTAAATAAACTGCACTAAGTTGTGTAACTTCGGCCTATTTTCCACCTTTTTCCACCTAATCGGTCAGCTGGTATTTCGGCTTTGTAGATGGCAGTATCTGAAATCAAATGTAGTTATTAGCTGTGCTTCTCAGGGCGTAGCATTTCGTGTAGATATCTGTTTGGGGACACTGACCACTCTGAAATGTATGTAAATGGAGCTTTT
This sequence comes from Netta rufina, assembly GCF_964035555.1. Classification (NCBI taxonomy): domain Eukaryota; kingdom Metazoa; phylum Chordata; class Aves; order Anseriformes; family Anatidae; genus Netta; species Netta rufina. The sequence continues at coordinate 1,224,921 of NC_140148.1, read as the reverse complement.
GGAGAATGCTTGACTTCTCATCTGAATAAACAATTAAGAACAGTTATTTTGCTTAAGAATTGCTCGTTTTTGTTTTTGTTTTTTTTTTTTTTAAAGGAGCAGAATCAACCTCGGAAGGAAGTCTTGAAAATCACAAATGCAGCACTTCAAAGGGATTTTCAGCCGATGAGGTCCATGTTATATCAAGTGATTCTTCTAACAGTGAAGTAAAAGAATTAGAAATTGAAAGGTAAACTTTTTTTACTCTTATTTATAGCCTTGTATTCTAAAAAGATGAAAAGAATTTTGAAGTAAATTCCTCTCAGCTTTTGAGCAATTGTAGTAGTGTAGCTGTTGCTGCATGCTTGTCATCTTTTCTCACTCTCAGTATCACAATTCTTCCTCTCAAGGTCTCCTGAACTGCCGTATCCTTCTCTGAAATCCTCTTGGTCAAAGAGACCAGATCTGGAGGAAGACCTTCGGCATGATAGTGTTGTGGAGAAAAAAGCTCCTCAAGAGACAAAGCCTGTGCAGGAAGCAGTGCAAGAATATAGTCAGAGTGAAGAAGGTAACATTGAAGAGGGATACAACATAGTTTTATTTCTGCTTTTTTCCAGATGTTCATGTGTTTTTCACACACACTCAAAAGCTGCTATTTGCTGACAAGTAAATTGAGGATTTTAACTCTTGTATTCCTGATCAATTTTAAAAGATGTAACTTCATGTTTGGCTGGTCTTGTTTGGCAGTCCAACTGTCTAAATGTATGGCTGTCTGTCAGGATGGAGTTGAGCAACATTTTTAAAGTGATGGGAGTCGTCATCTGTCTCACATGTAGATCAGTGCTTCTTGCAGGACATATTGCTAAAAATTTTGCAGGTATTCTGGTGTCTCAGCTATCTGTCAGGAAAAAGTAATGACAGGCAAAGGTGAAATTGTAAACAAAGAAGCACACGAAATGATTGCAGCACATAAACTTAAAAATTGATGCAACAGCTTTCCACTGTGACTAAAAGAAGCATGAAATTATTTCAAGAATTAATAAGAATTAATTCCTTTTCCTTTAGAAAATGCAGACGAGAAGCCTGGGACTAAATTAAACAGGGCATCTGTCTTAAATGATCTCTGTGGAAATGTGACCAGGAGTCCACATGCCTCTTCCTCCTTTGTAAAGCCTCCTCACCTTCAAACTGCAGAGGCAACAAATACTTCTGCAGTAGCTCAAAACGATAACAAAAGCCGTTCCCAAGGATGTAAATCAAAGAGAAGTGTATGTTTTCCTACATCTGTCCTGCACAATGCATCTGGGAAAGAAAATGCTACAAATCCAGTTGTGACTAACAGGAAAAAAATGTCAATTGTGGCATCAGGTCTGAATCAAAGTGAACATGTAAGTATATTTCAGAATGTTTAGAGATCTGTTTTTAAATCATGCCACTTGATCACTGTAGTTGTCAACCCAGATCTAACTGCATTGGAAGGTAATCTTAGCGTAATCTACAGATCATACTGTAGTAGCTCAAGTCAGACTTCACTCCTAAAAATATGAGGAATGTGGCCTGTGAACAGCCCTAGAAAGCTTACTGAAGTCTGAACTTTTAAAATTACTTCCTACTGTCTAGGGGAAAATCACATTATTCCAGAGTGAGAGGACTTTATTTTTAGAAAGCCTTGGCAAACAAATGCTGCAGTGCCTGCTCTTCTAAAATTTTCTAAAGCGAGATACATGCAGAGATCATAAAAAATGTATATGTCAGCTTCTTAACTCCCATGTTGTTCCAGTGCCTTTATGTTTATTGTTCAATTCATAGCCAGTGGTGCAGAGCACTGCTGCTTATGTTTATGGCAAATGATTTGGTCAGCTTCTGGAATTAGTTCTCTTATCGGTAAAAAAGGCACACATTTGTTTTTTTTTTCCGGTGTTTACCTGGTTTAAGAATGTAATCACAAGGGACTGGAAATCTGCCCTTTTCTCAGAATTTGCTTACAGCATTTGGTAGTCTGAAAGTCACTGTTGCGGAGAACACTGGGGAGAAATGCCTTGCTACATCTTTCACATTTCTCACCAGTCTTTTAGTGAGAGCTAAAATCACTATTAATAACTACTAAAAATTCTGCTATACAGATTTTTTTTTTGTTCGATGCTTTAGTGGTTGGCTGTTTGGAAACATTCTAATTTTAAAAAAAGCTGCTTTTGCTAGGTTTCAGTTGCACTAATGGGATGCATGACAGCTTTAACTAGGGAGGAAGTAATTTGAATGCTTTTTTTGTTTGTTAGAATGTGTTTAAACTTGTTAAGTTTTGTTATGAAAGCTGCTGACAAGTTTATCATACATAATAAACTCCGAAACTCGCATTGGGTTGTTCTCAGCTGTTACTTCATTATCCAAATTCTGTTCCATAGTGAGGATTTCTATAATTAATCAATTCTGAATTGCTAATAATCCTGGCAGAGGTATTGTATATCATTAGTCTTTGTTGCTTAGCATTTTTTGAATCTTGTGGCCTTCTGAATAAAGTAGCATAAGAAAGGAATTTTTTAATTATAGTCTTCTAAAACATTAGTGCTAGTTACTGATCCTTAATAAATCCCTCTTTTGTGACCATCAGTAACTAGCTCGAAACTGTTTCTACAATGCATTTCCAGGAGGAAACATTTTTTTGGTTCATAAACTGACTGGGAACTCTTTAGCCTGTTGGATGGTGCCAAAATTAGTGACTTTTATTGTGTCTTTAATGGAAGCATACACTCTGTGTGCCAACACAAATAAAACCACTAATTTAAAATAACTACTGTATGCTTTGCTACTATAAACTTGTTTTTATAATGTTTTGCTAGCTATTAACTCTTTTTTTTTTTTTTAAACTGTTTTTCAGATGGTGGTCCAGAAGTTTGCCAGAAAAACTCAAAGCACTTTTTCTAATCACATTACTGATGGAACAACACACGTCATAATGAAAACAGGTTTGTTGGGAGCCATGTGAACAAACCCCATATTTACACAACAAGTGAAATAGTTGACTCTAGACTAACAACTAACCAACAAGCAGATGGTTCAGCAATAAATTTAAATAATTTAGAGGAAAAGGTATTCATAATTTTTGGTATTTAAGTTTGGGAATACAAATCTCTCTAATTTGATTTCACAGAATCAGTGTGGGAGTGCTTTGTTTCCCTGTGTGTTTTAATTAAAAAAAAAAAAAATGCTAAAAAGCAAAATATTTTCAGACAAATCTGGTTGTGTGGGCATGCTATATACTGTCATAGAACCACTTCTGGATGGCTCATGTTTGGATAGAATCCATGGCATGAGCCTTCATTGCTTTTGAAAACCTGCATAGAAAGGGAGCCAGAAAATCCTGCTAGCCCAAATCTATGGACTCGCTTTTTTTGTTCCTGCAGTATATCACTAGCAGGATGTCCATGTAGTTTTGGAGACAGAGGTGGTTCTGCCTTCATTCAAAGAGCGTGATCTGTCTTCTGAAAGTTGTGCCTGTCCTTGTGGAGCAGAAGAGGAGCTTAGATAGCTAGTCATCTAAAAGTTTATGCTAACATTACTATAGTGATACGTATTCCTTGCCTGTTATCTTTAATAACTAAAAAAAGCGTCCAGAAGTTCTACATGTGACTAATTTCTGCTCATTTCCTTCAGTTGAGCGGGTTTGGGAGGGAAATTTTAGGACACGGAAATTTCTGAACCTCTCTGGTCTTGATATTTTGCAGCCTCGCTTAGCAAAATCTTTTGGTTTTCAGTACAAATTATCTGAGCTATTTTTCATTAATAACAAAACTAAAAGATCTCTATCATTGTTTATTCTGCAGATAAGGAGCTGGTGTGTGAACGGACACTGAAGTACTTTCTGGGTATTGCAGGAAGAAAATGGGTAGTTAGTTATCAGTGTAAGTATAACTTTTTTTTTTTTTGAGGAAAGTTGTCTCTGCACTTCTACCACAAATGTACTTTTCTCTTGTTCCAGATAAAAATATATACGTATATATATCTTTTCCTGTCTTGAATATGTCAGCATCTGGTGTTTTGCAGTTTCTTCTAAATAGTTTTTTAAAAAATAAAGTAACATCGAGCTGCTTTAGCTTCTGAATACTTTTTCTGCTTTCAAATAACGGCATTGGATTGCTCTCTTCCCTGTCACGTGCCTTTCCCATTGTACTTTAAATCTTTGAACTGCATGGTATCAGTTAATGCAAAATTAGTATTTAAAAAAACTGACAAAATTCATTAAGTACATTCAAGCAACACATTCAAGTATTTAATTTCCCTTAGTACAAATACCTTCATTTTAATATGGTGGTGAAGTCAAACTATTGGCAGTGGAAGAACAACTTTACTGTATAAAATGACTTGTCCTGTTCTATCTTTTTATTTAGGGGTAGTTCAGTCTTTTAAAGAAGGAATGATACTGGATGAGGTAGGTTTTTTTATGTTTTAGACTAAAATACCAAATGTGTAAACAATGCTGTTACATTGATGAACCTACTAGTAGTCTCAGATATTGTCTAAGCATGAAATACGTGCAAATCCAGCTGTGAAAAATCGGTTCCTAATTTTACCAAAAGCCACAATTAGATGACAGGTATTCAGTGTTATTGAATGGATCCCTTTTAGTAAGTGTTCCTGTTGATGGATTACAGCATAGAGGAAGAGATCTGTAGTCTGCATAAGGTAATAGTGTGGGAACCCATCAATACTGATGCCTTGTTTTTGTTGTTCAACTTTGCAGTAGACAACTACTAAAAATGTATTGTTCCAGTACCTTTCCTAGAAGAAATAGTTTTTGATATGACCTTAATTTCAGGGTTTTTTTTTGTATTTCTGGATGTTATTAGGATTTTTTTCTCAACTACACATTTCTGGGGAGTGTTGTATCAGTGAGAGTAGTAGAGAATTAAGTGTTTATTATATGCAGTACTAGATTTGTTGTAAATCTATCTGCAAAATGAATGCCTTGAAATAAAACAAAGATGTTGAATGTACTGATAGCTAACTTCTATCAAATGAGACTTTACAGATAAATTAATTTTATTGTTGGAGTATTCCTATACTGTTTGTTACATTTCAACATTGTTTGACTACGTGTTTCTTTAAAAACTGTAGGATGCTGCAGGGATTTCATTTCTGCTCTCTTATTCTTGAAAAAATCTTTAGAATTAAATGTGTGCAGAAAATGAAGTTTTCAGTTCTGAAATCTGATATCTTTCTGTCCTGATCTGGAACTCTGACCAGGAAAGTGTTCTTAATCTCTAACTTCAGGCTTCTTGTTTATTTTCCAGGAGACCTTTGAAGTTAGAGGAGATGTAATCAATGGGAGAAACCACCAAGGTCCTAAGAGAGCAAGGCAGTCTCTGACTGAAAAGGTACAAGCATATCAGGGAGAAAAACCCATTCCTGCCTTGACCATTTCAGATACGTGGTGAAAGCAGCTGACTATTTGTTACTTCTGATTTCTCTGCTGCTCTGTACATACGGAATTGTGCAAATTGAGCATATTTTCAGTGCTGCTGACAGAGCTCACTTTTCACGTATAAAAATGCTTAAATGACTCTCAGTGCTTAGAGTGGATGTCATTGCTTTATAACATTGGTATAGGGCAGTACAAGGTTGGTGGTTGTTTGTTTGTTTTTTTTTTTAATTTGTAACCTGCAAAACAAAAGTTTCAGTTGTGCTTTGTGAAACAGCATTAGCTTAATAACCAGTCCTAGAATTGCAGTGAAACCAGTGTGCTAAATGTTGTCTTGTAAGGGTGCCATATGTGTACTCTGTTAACATGTTCCTTGTTTTTCAGATCTTTAAAGACTTTGAGATCTGCTGCTATGGTCCTTTCACTGATATGACTACAGGTATGTCATTGTGGTGGAACTGAACAAACTCCCAGTATTAAAAATAAGTATGTGCGCACACGTGTATATCTGAAGAGGGGTTGTATGCATTCACCAGAATTTCACGTTTGAGCTCTTTTTGGTTGCTTTTGTACATCTTTTACTTTGAAACTTTCAAAATATTTACGTGAGGTATGGTGTAGGTGGAGGATTTAATCCAGTTCTATCTCCTAACAGAAAGTGTTCTCTTCTATTTGGATGTCCTCAGGAAAATGCTCTGGCAGTTCTAGTGTATTTAAAAACAGATGTTTTATCTAACTTATCCCTGCTTCTCTAGAAATGAAGGAAAAGCATTAATATCATGCTGTCAGGTAATCGTTTTAAATGCTACTGAAAGTTACGTTTGGAGTGCTTTTTTGCTGTCCTAATAAACAGTTTCTAAGGTATTTGTTTATCTAGTGGTTGACAGATCATCAGCGTAATCTTCTCTCTCTATTAGCAGATGTTAAAAGTGAAACACAACAAAACTAGCAGTTTATATGTGAAAGAAAAGCTGGGGAAGATAGCTTTTTGTTTAAAACTGAATGAAGTATAGCAGATGTCTTAAATAGAAAAATGCTAGTTTAAATTTAAAATATTTATACCCTTTGTATTTTTGTGGTTTGGTCCTTTTTTTTACAGCAGGTACTTTCAATTTGTCCAATATAACTTTGGGTGAATTATCCTTGCACCTCTTGACATTTACAATAATTACTACAGAGGATGCAGTGCTTTCACCTGCTGCAGTGATGATCAATTATGGCTCTTATACTTGCGAGACTTATTTACTTTCTTCACTATGAGTTCAACAAATTGCTGGAAATTAAATACTTTAGCTACTTCTCTTAATGAGAGATAATCACAGTTCTAACTTCTGATTTCAATTTGAATTTCGTGCCTTACATCCTTATGGTAAAAGGAAATAAATTGTTGGTGGTTTTCTCTTTAACTTTTGGGCACGTGTTGTTTTGGATTTTTGTTGTTGCTCTGATTAATGTGAGGGAAGCACTTGGCAAAAGCGCCTGGGACTTGGAATTCCATCCTTTGGCTGCTGTACTTGATGATCCCTTTCATGATATTGTTACCCCTGCTGAAGAAGTTCAAAGGAGATGGTGTCTTCAGCAGGCTAGAAAGTGTACGAAAGCCAACATCCTTTTTACAGTGACAGTGTGCTTTGGAACAAAATACAGGGACTGGTGTCAGTTTCAGAGTGATATAAAGCACAGTAGTAATAGACTTGCAGAATCACAGAATCATTTAGGTTGGAAGAGACCTCCAAGATCAGAGTCCAACATCTGACCTAACACTAACACGTCCTCCACTAAACCATATCACTGAGCTCTACATCTAAACATCTGTTTTATCTGTTTGTTTATCTGATTTATCTTTTTATCTGACTTCTTCAGGGCATCTTGAATGGATGGTGGAGCTTTGTGGTGCCTCTGTAGTGAAGCAACTTCATCTGTTCACCCACAAAACGGTAAGTGTTAATGAATGTTGCACTTAGCTATAGACCATCCACTGTGTTACATAATGTGCGTGTTGAAAGATTACCCAGTCTTCTTGGACTCCTCAAAGGCTGATGCATATGGGAATGTTTGAGAGAACTGTGCAGTAACGATACAAAACTGCATGGCTGCCATACTCTGGACTTGGAGTCAAGCTTACACTGAACTGAAAACTGATCCAAGTACTCTGTGCCAGCCAGCTAGATAATCTTTATTGAAATCAGCACTGAGCCTCACCTTACAGTGCAAAAAGCCTTTAGTGCCTTAACTTAGTCACAGCATTCCTGGAGAGAAATAACAGAAAAAAATTAGCAACCAATGTGTTTCTTCTTCCACCACCACTTAACATCCCCTGTGAAATCCTCTTTGAAGCTGAGTCAGCCCAGTTATCACCCTCTGCAGATAGGTGTGAGAGTCGTTTAATGACAGACCGATAACATTTTTATTTTCTTATCTTGGAATCCTAGAATTCCACTGCTGTTGTGGTTGTGCAGCCAGATGCTTGGATGGAAGGCACAAGCTATAAAGGTAAAACTGCTTACAGTCGTGGATTGCCTTATGGTACACATTGAGTGTCTCTATTATATGAGTGGTTTTAATAGTTAAATATCAGAGAGATTTGTAGAGGAGTGGGAATAAACTACTACTACTTTTGAAGGGGGAGGTATGTCTTGAAGTCTGAAAGGACAGACTATATTATTTCAAGAATGAGAAATGGAGTTTCAAAAGGTGGTCTGCTAGTATAATTTGTAAACGTGATACTGATGGTGCGTGTTTGCTGTTGGCTCAGTTGTCCTGCATATCATCAGCTTTACAGAAACCTTTTGTACTGCAGAAAGTTTGCTAAAGGGGAAGAAGCATCTCTGACTAATAAAAATCTAGCAGAAAGCCTCAGATGGGACAAGATTCTCTTGGTCTGGAAAGAATATCCAGCTACCATGTGTTAACTTATAAAATATGGAGAGAGATCGATACAGATTTTTTTTTTTTGTGCTGTCAAAAGCTTCCAGAGAAACAGTGTGACCTGGAAAGCACAAGTGGTCCAGACTTGACTTGCTTTTAAATGAGATACTGGGATGAATTGAAGCAAGTTAGGCTATGGTGGAGTTCAGCAAAACAATGGACCAGGAAGATGATGTTGCAAATACAACATGTCACTGAGGTCCTAAGTTAAAAGATAACAGGGACTGCACGCTGATTTTAGTGTTTGTTCTGTGGTGTTCCAAACTTCCTGCTGGACCATTTGCCAAGCAGCTGTTCTTTATGGAGCAGCAACATTACCTGCCTTTTTAAAAGGAATAGTGGCACACAGCTGTTATTGGAAACTTGCTTTTTATCAAAACCTTTAAGATGTCAAAGGTAAAACAAGTAGTTTAACCAGAGGGGTATCAGGAAAGCTTGCTGTTAACCTGCTTTGCCTCACTGATAATAGTTTTATCAAGTGTGTCTTTGTCTTGCAGCAATCCAGCAAAAGAACAATGTTGCCGTGGTGACCCGAGAGTGGGTGCTAGACAGCGTTGCTTGCTACGAGTGCCAGGAGCTTGACACTTACCTTGTGTCCTAAAGGGGTCTGCACTTCTCTTCCCATTGCTTTAATTCTCCTCAGTGCTGATACTTTAGTAATTGTTTTAAGGGCTATGGATTTGTAAGTATCTTATGCAGAGAATTTGTGCAGAGAATTTGTGCAAATAGTGTGTTTTTGTTGTTGTTTTTTTTTTTTCAGGGTAAAATAACTATTTTTATTAATCAAAACTGTGTAAAGATGGAGTTGCCTGCTGTTCTGTAAAGTTCAACATTTCTAATTTTAAAATAGTCCCTTAAAACCCATGTAAAACAAATTGAGGTTAAAACCTAACTAGAATTTAGAACATGGCTTCCTTAGAGAAATGGTGATGCATTATTTACCATCCCAGCCAGTCCCTGCCTGTATGCTTAAGGTCTTTTTCAAGGAATACTTGTTTACAACAGTAATACTGGGCTCAGGGCTTGAATTAAAATGTACTTGCACTCCTGAGTAACTTCCATATTTGTATTTTGCATAAATACATAGCCTGAATAAGGATGTATGTATATCAATACAAAGGAATACTATTTTGTGATTACTTGTGTATCAGCATGGTTACTCTTAAGCTGTGGACTACATCTGTTTCAAAAACTATACGAGCAGCAGTCCTGTTGTTAGGACCCCTGGATACAACACATCCAACTGTGTGACGATACAAGTGTCCTACACAACCTGTAGGTGGTTTTCCTGGTTAGTACGAGCACATTCCCTGAAAAGCCAGCACTTGATTCCCAATGTAAACCACTCCTTAAAACAGCAAGCCTCTGTTTTCGTTTTTATTTCTGAGAAGTGTATGTGGCACCTAAAGAAATAATAAATAGATGCACTTTAGTATCCCAGTGACCTACAATAAGCCCTGTAAGAATCTGCTTCAAATAGTCCCTGCCTGCAGAATGAGACTGCAAAGAAAACACGTTGCTTTTTATGGAAGAAAATATATTGCTTCTTTCTGTTGCCAAGCAATGCAACTTCATAAATAATTTTGTACTTTCAGAGCAGAAAGTGAACCTGTTTTCATAAAGTTGTTGTTTAAAAAAAAAAAAAAGTAATAAATTGTAGCAATGTTCAGAGAATTGTTTGGATGCTGCTAGATTGTCTTGGAAACGTATAAAATATATTTATAAATACTGCAATGCTTAAAGTAAATAAACTGATTCTGGCAAGTATTTCATGTAATTGTTCCATTTTTATGTGAATCAGTCATTTAGCCTCTGCATTGAGGCATACATGAAAACATGTCTGGAGTCTAGCCTCCTGCAGTGGGGGTGTGTGTGGAGACGTACTGGAGGAGGTCATAAATGTAAATGAGAATTTCAGAGCTGGAGACACAATTGTAATTTCTATCAACACGAGAAGCAACTGCGTTATCAAGTGGAGGCAAATATAGTCCGACTAGGCACTGCTATTGGTAGGGTGAGTGCTGGAAGCGTTTGCTCAGCTGCCATACATTACGGTTTTCTTCTATATGTGACAGTATTTCGTAACTGCCAAGGCTGATCAACACCGCCTCACCTTCAGACTGACACTCTTCTTATCTCTAGAGCCCACATTGGCTTTTTTTAATCTACCTCTCCAAAGATTATAGCTCTGGGGGACTAAATGCTGCCTCTTAGATGAGAGGAAAAGGCAGGACCGGCATGCTCCTGCTGTTATGAAATGGTCCCTCAGGTCTCGACACGAGGCTTGTCCTTTCTAGCAGGTAAGGTACGAGCCCCAGATAGATAATTCTCAGTGGGAATGATGCCTGTGAGGGTGGCCTTCTTCATTGCAGGTGACTAGATCTCTAGAAATAACACTTACCTTATTAAAAATAGCATCTGTGAACTTCTGTAGTAATCTGCATCTCAATTTAAGATTCGAATCAAAGAAAGTCTGAAGTGGGCAGCCGGGTGAGGGAAGCACCTGTATCCAGAGAAGAGAGCTGCGGGCAGCTGATGTGGCCTCTGTCACTGCACCCACCTTGACTGCTCTGGTCTCACTTCCAGCTTCAGAGCTAAAGCCCTGGCACTCAGTTCCACAGCTACCACCTTCTGTACATCAGGACCAAGCTGCGTTCCCTCCCTGTTTGCTCGTGGGGAAGAGCAGCCCTGCTTTATCACTTTTCTCTGGGTAGGAAAGCTCGGGTGAGTGCATTTTACAGCCAGGGCTTGGCTCTGCCGTGCCTGATACAGACATGACCTGAGGCTGCTTAGTAACAGAGTCAAACCTGTGTCATTAAAGGACTGGATACCTCCTGAAAGGGGCTGCAGGAGCCTTCAATGCTATTCACTAGAGGGAGGGAAGACTGAAATCAGTGCTGGTGCAGTCTGTAGATTTGCCTGAGGCTTTGCCTTCCCCTAAGTGCTGTGTGTGTAATTTAAATTGCTCACCTCTTGTAACTCAACAGGAGCTTGCTGCTGCTGCATTAGGGTCTTCCAAGGAACAGCTCTGCTGTTGTTCAGTGCTGTTGTTCCTCCTGCAGAAGAGGTATGTCAGTGCTCTTTGGGCACTGAGCTTTGGGCTGCTCCAGCAGGGCAGTACTTTCTGGCATCGTGCTTTCTATGGATCAGGAGGAGCCCAGGAAAGCATCAGAGGGAAGCTTTACTGCAGGCAGTTCTCAAAGCTATGCAGGGGGCTGCAAAAACTGACTTATTCCCCTTTCCCCTCGGCTGTTAAATTCCAATTCCTAATGCAAAGAAGAAGCTTCTGATGCTTCAGGAGAGCAAAGTGCTAATGAGAGCTTGCCCTGGGACAGGAACGGGCTGGCTTTAAATCACAACCACTGCACTAGCACTCTCGTGACCCATCCCTTTTCTCCCTTCAGGTGGTGGTGGGAATCCTTAGCACCCGATCCTGAGCAATGCTTTCTGCCTGGTGCTCTGCCATGCCATGCAGAGTTTCTCTTGTTAACTTCACCCAGCTGCGTGGAGTAGGGATCACAGTAGGGATCACAGCTGTAGCACCAGGTGGGCTCCTCACAAATATTTACCCTGGATCTTGTCCACTGAAGCACCTGGGACGGGGCAGAGCCCAAAGCCTCAGGCCCTGCAGGGTGTTTTGGGGCTCTGCTCCTGCCTCTTCCCCAGAACAAACGAGTCCAAGTGTTGTTGCTGTGTTGCCTCATCCTACCAGAGAAGCTGTTAGCAAGCCATGGGGGGGCAGAAGCTGTCCAGGGCTTATTTTCTAATATATGGGAACGGCTTCATGGTTAAAATTCATGTATGTTAATTAGGTGTAGCTTTGTCTTGCATCCTTATCAGCCATGCTTATGTGGCAAGCAGCAGAGAGTAAGGAGCCTATTACTAATTCAGACCGTCCTTTATATTTTGCTGCTAGGCAGCACGAAGTTATGCACTGCCAGAGCCCACTCAGGTTACATTAATGTTGCTGGAATAAATGTGTAATTGCTGTTTGCTTCGTAGCTTTTGTCGAGGCTGCAGACTGAAGCAACGGGGAGAGGTTTGTGGACTGTAGGGGGTAATTAAGCATCAAAGTGAAAATATTGCTCAATAGTTGGGAGCTCTTTGCATTTGGCAATATTGAATTTTGATGGAGGATTCTTCTCCTTTGCGAAGGGAGTTTCTGGCCGTTCGGAGAACAAAGCAGCAGCCTTCCCCCTGCAATATGGTGCAGCACGGTTAGACCTAAAATGTTTGTGCAGTGCCTCTGATGCCTTTCTCCTCACCAGTACCAGGCGTTTTGCACGTAAGGAGGTGAGACCGAGCCACATTGTCACTTTTTTTTTTTTTCTCCTCCTCCTTGCTCAGAACTCTTTAACGTGTCAGAAGCCACCACAGCTGCTGCTGCTGCCCCGGGAAGCACCTGCGTGGCTGCTGCAGGCTGAGATGCTAGGGGGGTCCCCGTGCCACCAACGCCAGCTGGGTTTGTTTAGCCTGGAGAAGGCTAAAGCTGCAGGGGGTGGGGAATATAACTGAGAATCCCCTTCAATCCAGCTGCCAAATTGTGGCAGTTTGAGGGCAGGGTACAGCTTTTTCTGCCTCTGCACAGCCTGGTTTGTAGACTCGGCACGCACTCGGGGTGGCTGGTGGGGGTGGTTAGTTGCTGGGGTTCTCTTTGCGCTCCCAATAGGTTACGGACGACAACTTCTGCTCAAAAAGGAGGTGAAGGAGCCAAAATAAAAGGTGAAGGAGCGACTTGCTCTCCCTGCTACAATAGAGATTTTTAAATACTTCTACCAGCAGAGCCTTGTAGTCCCTGTGCGTTGGAAATGAGCTGCTTTAAAGCTTGCTCTAAAAGAATATTGAAGTGGCAAATCCATTTACTGTATGGAGGAAGCAAAAGAAGAAGCCCTCTCTTGGGATTCCCCCAGCAGGCTGGGCTCTGGCTGGGCTTTAGGGAGATTTTGCCCTTTCTTCCCTGCTTGGAGTTTTAAAGAAGGGGGAGCTCTGCAGCCTGCACTCCCTGCCTTGCAGCTTCCCTTTGTCGTGATTTCTTGGCAAGGGGTATTGATGCAAGAGCGTGTCTTTAATTTATCAGAACTGATTTACCTCTTCCCTAGGGCTGCAGCGCTGTCTGGCCGGGATCCTCCTCTGCACAGCCCTGTAGAGAACCTAAAATTCAAGAGATTTCACCAATTCAGAGAGTGCCTGAGCATTTCCTACGCTGGGGCTGGCGTGAGCTGACTCAAGGGCTGTGGGCTCTGGCAGGCACATCGTGCTGGCACGGCCCAGCCTGCGAGGCTTGCTCATGCAGCAGCTGCTTTCCAGATACATTTGATCCTTCTCTCCTGTTCCTTGGTTCCTTGAGGCTAGATCTTACTGCACTTACTTTCTGAGTTTTTTTCTGGCTGTAGGTACATCAGGAGGAGCGTTGCTGCGTACGGGCTGGAGGCATCCCAGCCCCAGACGGTGCATCTTTGCCAGACCAGCTGCTGCTGCCCTGTGAATGGAGACGGGCAGGGATGTGACTGTGCCTTGAGATTTTTATTTAATTTTTTTCTGCACCACCTCTGTTCTGCACCAGACAGGCTTTTCTGTGGGTGCCTCATATTCAGAACTCTATAAAGTTGCCCAGATTTCAGTACCTGACCTACTAATACTGCTGATGAGCAGCAATGACTGCACGCTGAGCTTTTTGCTGAACTAGTTTACTCTCAGAAACCCTCCCTCTGCATTAGGCCCCATACACAAAGGATTATTTCCTTGCAGATCTGAAGCCATTCATAAGAGAGCAGCTTATTCACGGATGCAATTAGAACACTTGTCTGACTCATTACTAGGGTTGATGGTAAATCAAAGAAATATTCAGTGTGTTCCTATAATTATTCTTGGTGATTTGTTGGATTGTTTTCCTCTTGGATCTGGTCTCGGTTTTCTTTTGCTGATATTCTGCGTTAAAAATCTTGCATAATCGCAAGGATCCAGCTTGGTGGAGGATGCCCACGGATTCATTCACCTGGCTCACAGGAGAAGTGATGGGAGCTGAGGCCAAGCAGTGAAGGTCAGGGCATTGTGTGTGCTCTCCCCGTGTCGTATTGGGTATTTACTGGCTTTTCTTTGGAATCCAGCTCTGGTCCTGAGACTGCAAACAGGCTCTTCACGCTCTCCAGGGTTTGTGCAGCAGTTCTTCCGTGTGAGTTGCCCAACGCGCCTTGCTTAGCTTAAGATGTGTGGCAAGAATTTGGCTTCAAGTGGGATCTGTTGAAGAAATGAGTCATTTATCCAGAGCCTAGGTAATAGCTTGTCTGGAACAGGCAGGAAGAACAGACACCTTCCAAGAAAAGACGTGAGAAGGGCTTTTCTCAGGATATTTCAGGTGAGGCCACAGTAGAGACCAGGCTCTGCTGTGCTGGGGTGGTGGAGGCAGCAGGAAACCGCTCTGCAGTGCAGAGGTGAGCTCATAAGACACTGTGCAGACGTTTTATTTATTTTCTATATACCTACACATCAGGCCTTTGCTCTGCAGAGTCATTCGCTTGTGCAGCACAGCAGTAAGCTCTGCAAAGGTCAGGAAATGTTGATTTCTGCTCTGGCAGCCTGACTGTAACCTGTAAAAGCTGCCGGAGCAAAGGCAAGCTGTTTTCTCACTCGTGCAGGTTGTTTCGTGTGTCTGATCCTGGGGCTGCTGCAAGGGAGCAGCCAATGCTCAGCCTGATGGGCACTGGGCCCCTCTCCCAGATCGATGGTCTGAGTTCAGGAGTGACTTGAGGGATGCAGAGAGGTGGTTGGTGCTGGCAGTCCTTCCAGGCACGTGGGTGAACACAGCTCTTCACCCAGTGCTGGGCAGCAGTGAGTTTGCTTTGCCTTTTGCTCAAGGCACGGTGACAGTCCTACAGTCCTTCAGCCTCAGCTGATCTGAGACGAGCAGCTTCAGTCTTGAACCAGAGCATTACCAGCAGGTCACGGAGCAGAGGAGGGTGGAACAGCTGCTTTTTAGTCGTACACACTTTTCAGAGCCTGAACTCACCCTTGTCTCTGTAGGTTCCTCTCCGTTTGAAAGGCCGTGCTATTCAGGATGTGCCTACCAGCAGCTTACAAGCTTCAGCTTAGACTTGAAAAGCATCGATTCCTGTTCACTTCTTTCTTTGATGTAAAGAGCACTTCTGCAAAGCAGTTCCTTGTTCTGCCGTGGAGCAGGACATAGCTCACTGGGCTCCGAGCCTTTAATGTTGAGAATGCAGGCACGATAGCAGTTGGCAAGCAACAGGTACTTATCTCCCCCAGCACACGAGGGAGGGCAGATTCTGCAGGCTGTGACTTACTCATGTGTTATGTGTTTGCTGCTCCTACAAGATCCAGTTCCAAAAAAAGCTTTCAGGAGATGACTTTTTCTGCAAAGTTCTTTTTTTTTTTTTTTTTTTTTTTTCTTAGCAGAATACAAGGTCTCCCCTAAAGCAGGATGCAGAGCAATCACGCCTTTAAGGTGGTCAGATAGCAGCAGCCAGGCTCTCCCTTCTACACAGTTTGCTGCTGTGCCTGCTGAACAACCCTAGCATTTAGCCCCTAGACATGTAGGAAATCTGGGTGCAGTTCAAAATTGGTGTTTGGCTTGACATAAACTTTTAATGTTAAGGTGACATGCAGCCTGCAGAGGAACAATTCCAATACTGAAGTCAAAAAGTTGTTGGATTTTTTCATTTATTTTTTTTCCTGCTATGCTGTAGTGCCTCTGCATGGGGCTGGGAAGCTGGATGTTGTCACATTGTGCAAGGTTTTGCTGAGCAGAAAACCCTCGAGGAATTGCATGGTGAGCTGGAGAGAGAGCAGCTATCAGCGTGTGGCTGCATCCTGCTAACAAATCCTGCTGGAACGAGGTTTGTACCCAGCTCAAAATGCCAGTGCAGCCCCAGCTGCTGGCAGTGCACCACGCTGTACTGCGCACACGTACTCTTACTGCTTGGAGTTAGTTCCTTCACACGGGACGGGATTGCCAAGAACATGAGCTGTATTATGGTCTGGCTTAGCTCTTCCAGCCTGGCCAGCCTGTGGGAGCCCGTTAGGTGGAGGGATGCAGAACAGCAAGAAACCTTGAAGGAAGGCTGATCCTTCCCCCAAAGCTGGCAGAGCTGCTGCCGAGATGCTTTCAGGCTTTGAGCAGGCAGGACTGGACAAAGGGCAGACTGATCCGATGTGAATGCAGGGAATCAGGGCAGCTATTTATACTTCTCCTGGGGGGATGTTGGGTCAACCATTTCCCACGAGCTCTTAATTCCTTTGTTCATTTTCTCCTGTTCGTAAGAACCTCTCCAGAAAGTCTTTAGGAGGTGTGTGGAGGCTTCCTCCTCTGTTTGTGCTGTCACACACTTCACACTCCTGCTGTGGAGGACTTCTGAAAATCATCAGTAGTGAAAGAAAACCCTCAGACATGGTCACAATCAGACAAACGTGGGTCAAAATCTTATTCTTTAGGGGAAAAGGAGTCAATGCCGAAAGCCTCACCATCAGCCCAGTACTGATGGACTATCACTGTGACTAGAACTGAGTGTGCATGGGAGAAATCTTCAGAGTTTTCCACAATCTGTTTCTCACCTGGTGCTTGTGGTTGTTTGTCGTGGCAGGGAGCTAGAGCCTTTCCTCAAAGGGCTGTGACATGCAGGGAACTCCAGAGGCTGGAGGTGTTCTCATCCCTCTGTTCCGTGCAGCATCCTGGATGCTGGTCTGGAGGAATGAAGTCCTTACGTCCCATGCACCAAATCCTAGAGCCTAATACCATGCTATTTTTCCTCACCAGGCTTTTATTTTAGTTTAACAGGTGAAATAAACCTCTTTTTCCCTGTCCCAGGAAGAAAACTCAGTCCTGATACCTTATAAAGGATCCAGGCTTCAAACTGCTCAGTACAGAGCTCTGTACCTAGTCCTGGAGAGCTGCTGAGCACAGACATAATAAGGCTTCTTTTCTTTTCCGTGTGGACCCTGAATTACACGGAGGTCTGTGTGGCATGTCCTGCGGTTAATACCGCTCTTGGGAGCTGACAGGGTGGGGGAAGGAAAGCTGAACTGTCTCTCCCCTTAGCCAGGCAACCAGACGTGCATCTGTGCAAGTGTGTGCTGGCAATACTAATCAAAGGGCTGCTGGCACAGCCCTGCCCAGCAAACCCTCTGGTGTATTGTAGCAGCCCGTTATTTTGCTGATGGCCACGCAGCTTCCTAAAAGCCACCGACCCCTTCTTGATCTTAATTTGATTCTGGCAACTGGACAGGGGCTGCGGTTTCTCTCCTGTCCCAGTTCCACAGCAAGTCCAACGCTTTCTGCTGCTGTAAACGAAAGCTGAGCAGCAGAGAAGCTGAGAACTTGTGGGGAAAGCATATGTGGGTGAGCAAATCTCATATAGGTGGTAAACTTCTAAAATATTTTCAGGAGCCCCCCTTCTGCCTCAGCCGCCATCTCAAAGCACTACAACAGCCTGGTCTGTGTCCTGTCCCACTACCTAGATATTAAATACCTCAAAGAGGAGGAAATCTCACCTGTCTCTCACGTTATCTTTCCTATCTGACCACCTCTGTGCCTCTCCTCCCTTCCTTTCCGCAGAGATAAATCAAGGGCCAAGAACGTCTTCGTGCAGCACAGGCAGTGTCACAGGGCTTGGCTTGTGGAGCCTCCCCGGGCCAGGCCCTGGCGTGCTGCTACCTGCCAGAATAAGCAAGTTTAATTACCTGCATTAATATTCAGACCATGAAGTCATCAGTATTTGTATTTATGCGTTTATAGAAATGAAACAAGCTTCCCAGAGCGCTGCTGCTGACAGCGCATTCCCCCAAGGCCCTTCCTGGGAGAACCATTTGCCATTTTGCATACATACATTTCAATTAATTACAATAGGCTGATTGATTAAATGAAATAGGATGATTAATTAAGTGACAGTTGTAGAAATCAGCTGGGGTCAGGGTAAACATATGGAAAAGACAAGTGGCTCGCTGACAATTCGATTTTCACTTCAGAACAAGGGGTGTTAGATATGGGGGTTTTGAGCTCTTCCTGGGATCTTATTTTTGGTTAAAACGAGTCAGAACCTCATAAATCTGTGAGTGGCAGACGCTGTTCAGTGAAAAGCAAAGCAGCAGCAGTGCCAGGAGCCCCGGTATCTTCTCTGTGCACTCCTCTTGGCCTCAGCTGCACGCCCCAGCCTACGCAGCTCTCTCTCAGCTGATCTGGGAGCCGCAGCCATGAGAGGTTAATGGGTCTGCTCTGAGCTGGGAACCGCTCTGGCTTCTTACATCAGCTCTTCCCATCTGTGCACACACCCAAATTGCAGCCCCACGCTGCGACACCCAGGCTGCAGCGGCGCTCAGCCTGCCCCTGCGCGCATCCATTGGCAGCTGGCAGGCTGCCCTTCTCCCCGCTGCACCTCCTCTCCGAGCCCTCCTCTTCCTCCCAGCATGGAGTAGGTGAAACAGGTCCTGTGCTTACCATCTGATCCACTAAGAGATGGGAAGCATTGCTAGGGAAGAGACAGCATCGCCTAAAGAATATGCGCAGCCTAGCAGGGGTGCCTGAGGGGCTGACCTCTCTGTAAGATGCTTGTAAAAATCTCAAAGAAGCAATGCTCCGTGCACTTGCAAACCTATCCTGGACTTGAGTCAAGTTCCTCCTGGAACAGCTCCTGTTCTCCAGCACGCCCAGAAGTTGGATTGCTCCAGGTTGCTTTCCTGCCCTCTGCCTTTTGGCCAGAACAGCAGGGTTGCTGCAAGGAGCTAGCAAATACCAAACGATGCCAGGGCCACGTGAGATGTGAGTGAAGCTGGTAAATCCCACTTGGGGAAGGCACAAAACCTCATGGGAGCTGAGCCTTCAGGTAAGGCTCCAAGTGCTGCCAGGATGCAAGAAACGCAGAGTTGTTCCTACTTCTAACCTCTGTGAGGCTGTGCGCTACGTTCGGAGGGCTTTGCACGAGGAAAAGATAACTTTGGGAGGGTGCTTGTAGAAGATCTCAGTGGACCAGATCACTGCATCGAAACTCAAAGGCAGAATTTGGTTATCCCTGTACCAGATGTCATCGACCAGCCCCCCTGGCACTGAAAATATGCAGTGGTGCTTGGTGCCCAGAGTCGACCTGAGTGTGGCAATGTGGTTGAGTCTGCACAGCCAAGGCCAGACCAAAGAGAACAGACACCAGAGAACAAAGAGAACAGACTCCAGAGGCTGCTCCAGAGGTGGAAGGAGTGGAAGAGTCCAGGTGAAGTGCCTGGGACCTGTGGATCTGATGTTTTCCATCTCCCAGAGGAGCTGGACCTCATTAGGTAAAAGGAGGCGTTCCCAAGCCAATCAGCAATCTATGAGTATAGAAATATTCACGTTTCTTTTTCCATATCCCACTGGGAGCTTCCAGTGGATGTTACAAAACTCAACACACAACTATGCTCCTCTCCCTCTGCTCACCCAGCCACGGTGGCACCGAGGTTTCCACAAATTGATTTGACCCATTTACCAGCTGCGTACTTGTCTCCAGCTCCCTCCGTTGCTCAGGGGTAATAAACTCTTCTGCGGTTCCGGCTCCGAAGCGAAAACACCTCTCCAGCGTGGGAAAAAACGGCAACCACACCAAAACACCTTAGCAGGGAAGGATCCAAGCCCACTCAATGCAATCTGCCCTTCCCATCCTAGCAGAGCTGACTGATTGCTGCGGCAAGGCTAAAGCAAGAGTCCAGTGTTCCCATGGTAGGCAGCTGGCTTTTTTTGCTCCATGCTTGGCATTTTCTGCCAGTGGACAGCACTGGCTGCCAGGGATGCAGGCAGTGAAAGCTGCCCCAGCATCCAAAGGGCACACGAAGTGAGCTCAAAGAGCACGAGCCCCAGCGATTTTATTTTATTTTTATTTTTATTTTTTTTCCTGGAGAGCCACCACCACAATGGAATCGAAACATTTTCCTGCCAAAAGAGAATTTGGCATTTCTAAGAGAAATGTTAAATTGCTGCAGGCTAATTAGAGACCTTAACCCCAGAATTAAGTCCTGGGGTGGAGAGGTAAGAGCCCAGCTTGAGAAGCTGCATAATGAGCAGGCATTAACAGCCAGGCACACAACTGGAGGAAGCAGAGGGCGGCATGAGAGTGTCTGATAATCTCACAGATAAATATACGGGTAGACACATTAATATGTAGGCAAACACTGCTCTGCTCAGTATACTCAGTAATTATCTCAGGGATCACCTAATCTATGTCAGAATTCTCTTTGATTTAGCTCAGTTCCAAGCTCCTCTATAAAATCAAGCAGCATGTTATTCCTGGTAGATACTGGATCCGCTCTCACTTGTAAGGCACAGAAAACAGCATTTCCTGACCTTTTTGGTGGTTTGTAAGGATAAATTCCTGGTTTTGCAATAGTGGCAGGGGCCACAGGAGACCTGTGAATAAATTCTGTGATCTGGATGTGTTCAGCACTCTCCCCTTGCTCCAGCAGCTCCTGCAATGCTCCAGCACTGTTTTTTGTGCCACCCTTTTAGTTAATGCTGACCAGTGGTGCAGAGGAGTACCTGCTGGCTTAATGGTGTCAGATACATTCATTAATTATCCCCCAACCGACTATAAGACTGATTACAAAGACCTAGGATTTTAATTTCCTTAAAGCCTGCTTGGCGATGCTGGGAAGTGAAGAGGGTTCCTCGTGTAAACATTTAATGAGTTAAACCACTTCTGACAGCAATTACACAGCATCTCATACTTACATTCCTTCTTCAGGCAAAGACCAAGGTCAAATCAGTAATTAAAGCATATCAAGGAGCCCGTATGAGTGGGATCCAGAGGGAGGCCTGCCCGCAGTTTTATTCTCTTGCATTTCCAGCAAGGCACGCTATCGACGTGTGCTATGCCTGGAAATTGCTAAGCAGGCTGCTCTGCTACAAACCAAAGAGAGAAAGCAAACAAATCATAGGAAAATAATCCTGAGTCCTCGGTCTGTGACTTTTGTTGTTTGACCGCTGCTGCATGTACCTCGCTGTGCTAATGAGCAGTCATAAATATTCCCCCTCGGAGTCAATAACGCGTTTTCAGGAGCCTGCAGAGCAGTGCAGGAAGGGTGCCCTGAGCTCCCGCTTGCTCTGCATTACATCAGCCTCTGGTACCTTCTCTGTGCGGTATCTCCAAAGCGATGTTGCCTCTTCTTCAGCAACGAGCACTAATGCAACGGAGTAAAAGGCAGATGAGATGTCTTCAGGTAGGGTCAGCGCTGCATTTCCAGCGTGGTTCTCCTGTAGAAGGCTCGGATGGGCTACAAATGGGGTTTTGTGTCAGAGCAGTGGAAACAGGAATTAACGTACACAAGAATGAAGGCTTCAGACTTTCCCTTTCTCCTTCTTATGCTCTCCTTGTTAAATAGAAACAGTGCCAGCTAATACCTGACTGTATTAAACTGGGACCAGGATAGTGACTTATTAGGATTTCAAATCAAAATTATCTGGAAGAAGTGATGTAGCAGGTTTTTCCCCGGCCCTTTGGGCTCCCCCAAACAAGATTTAGTAGGAAGCAAAAAATATTCTTCAGCATGGGATGCTGCGCTGTTGGCTTTCCTGAGATGAATTTTGCTAAAGTGCCATTATGAAATTGTGTCGTGAGGATTTTTTTCAAACGTTATAATAATTTGTAGATGGATATTGCTGCAGTTATTAAGACTTACTGTGATTTTAGTGGCATTCTGGTCATGGACTTGTGTGCTGCTAGAAAGCTCTTTAGTCCCTAATAGCTTGTAGCAGTGCCTGCAATGAAAGACAGAGCGGGGTCGCTGGGTTTTCCAGGGCTTGCAGGCTTGGTGATCAGAGCCTTTCCTAGCGAGCAGCAGGACTGTGCCCCCCTCTGCACTTTCCACACTGTCCTGCTCCACCTGATATCGCTGCCAGGACTTTAACTGCCCCTGAGCTTTCAATAGCAGAACTGTGTGGAGTTTATTTTATCCACAGGGAAGTCTGGGGACGGGCACAAAGGGATGCTCGGTTCGGGCTGGATCACAGCAGGGACTCACTAGCTGTTATTGGAAAGAGGTCAGTGAACTCGGTGAGCACAAATGAGCTATTTATTAAGCCATGGTCTGAGGAGCTGTAGGATTTACCTGATGGCTGCTGCTGAAGTCAGAAGGGGCCAGGTTTTGCCACATGATGCTGTCTTTGCACCCATGTGCATCAAGCATGGAGACAGCAGTTTGGGAGGACCAGTTCAGCATCCTTCCCATCCCCATCCCCGTCCCGGGCTCCCAGACACTGATGGGGAATTCCCATCAATTCCCAGGGGTTGCTACAGATGGTCCACTGGCCAGGGGGGTGTTTCAAAAGATGCTGCGGGTGGGCAAAGCACCGAGATGACCGAGAACTGGCTCCCAGGTGCATTTTGCTCAGCAGATGAGCCCGTCTCAGGATGCTGCACTGACGGCACCAGCAGCAAATTAACTCCTGCTTCTGCAGCAGTGCCGCGTTGGTGCTGTGGATGCACAGAGGTTTCGGTGCTGGAGGGTTTGTGGGTGAGGATGCAGGTGGGTCTCCAGGGCAGAGAGTACGTGCCCGAGAGAAGGCAGCTCCCAGCCCCTTGCGAAGCTGCACACGCTGAGGAATGCTGAATTAATGCTGAATTAATGCTGAACTGCTTTGCAAGGCAGGGGGCCAGTGGCTGTTGGAAGAACGCGCTGGTTTTTCAGCTGTCTTAGCTTAAGGGGACCTGGAGACCTGCAGCTTTAAAAACTGAAAATGTTGAATTCAGAAATGCGCTATTGTTCCAAAGCAGGCAGAATGCCTAACAGAGGTAGAGCAGCAATCATAAATGTTAAACACACCAAGCAGGAGGGAAGAAGGCGCTGTTATTTTTATCTGGAGACCACACGGTTCCAAGGAAATAACGATAGTGTCCTTTTATAGCAGATGTACAGGAATTGATGCAAATTCCACTTCTGCTGGGGCGTCGGTAGCCCTTTGCCATGCAACAATTGAAAAAATGGTACCATGGGTAACGAGAGTATGATTTGTCCAGGTTTTGTGATAATTGAACTAATAAAAAAGCAAACTGACAGCAATACATGCACTCATCGTTATATGATCATCTGTTCGATTTCCTTTTCCCTTGGGTCCCCTGATTGTTAATTTTACAGGTTACAGATCTTTAATGAAGTAGTACACCAGGAAGATGCTGTTAATGATTATTAAAGGGTTTATATATTTCTTTTCAATAATTTAAGTTCACCACGGTCAGTGTTATTACACTGAACACCAGATTAATTAGTGAAGATGGGGTTGCAGTGACAGGAAATTGTCACCGTAACGTGTCATCCTGCCTTGGAGGTGCCCATTAATTAACACTTAAAACACAATTTGGAATCCTAATCGAGTTTTATCCGAGCTCCTGCCATCCTCACATGTCCTGACTAATGTCCCTCATCCCTGAGGCTGCCAAGGGGCTGCCGCAGGGGAAGCACCGGGGGCACAGGTGGGAAATGAACCCGAGCTGGTGGGCGTTGAACTTCACATTCCGGGCAGGAGCCAGAAAAATGTGGCTGCACAAGAAATTATCAAGCAACTGGGGCCCTGCACACAAAGCCCAGCGCTGCTGGGGAATGCGATCAGTCATTAACTGCGCTTAACCTCCACGTCAAGGAGCCTGTTACATTTATTATTTCTTTCAACCAGTGTGCCGCAGTGCTAAGCATAGGTAACCCCACTGGGAAAGGGAGAGGCCCCTTCCTTTAACCAGCAGCAGTTGTTGAATCAGCGTCTTTACGACAGCGCCTTTCCCAAAGTCTATAGAAGCAGTAAAAACTCACGGGAGACAAATATTTCCAGTAAGTCACAGACCTGAATGATTTTTAAAGCTGCGTTTTACATATCCTTGTCAGGCGATGGCAGATATGGCTGTATTAATTCGGTGATATTCAGCTTTTAAAGTAGCTGCGTGTGAAAGGTGCCAGGCTGCAGCTCAAGTCTTTGCCACAGGGGTGCTGGTGGTGGAAGCCACCCCTGGATGCGTGGGATCAGTCCAAGACCTGGCTGACATTAGTGGCCAAATTCAGGCAAATTCATGAAAATAAATACAACATTTTAGCCTGTGCCTTGGTGTCTGGAGCATGAGTTAATGGCAGTGCTACCTGGCCTGGGGATGTTCTGTCTCAGCTCCCACCACCGCATGCAGCCACCGTGAGGCTGGGACCACTTCCCTGTTTTATAGCCCCACTAAAACACAACTCAGAACTGGAACCAAAAGATTAATTGGGATAGTCCTCTCCTGAACTTCAAGGGAATGGCATTTCGTACAGTATTCAGCTTCCCAATGCTTTAGTAGCTCAGCAAGCAGTGATGCCCTGCCATTTATTACCATTTTCCTGTAGTATCTTCCCCGGTGACTCATGCACTGCCTTTATAATCTAATAATTGTTTTCAATTTCTACATTGTGTCAAATTTAATTATATCTCTCGTGTTTAATCCAGTGGTTTAGCTCTTTCTCTTTGGAATCTCTATTTTCATTATAACTTAGAAGCAGATTTAGATGTGCAGTGTGTATAATAGCTCTTTAGTACTGAAGAAAATATGTATTATTTTTTATTTAAAGCTTCCTAATAAGCAGTTGGGCTATGAATATCAGCCTGAATTACAGGTTTCTCCTTGCCACATCAACTATTAAGAAGTTTTGTAGTTTTATGTGCCAGAGACATATCCTTTCATTGTCCTTATGACCTTTAATTTCTAGTCCAAACTAGGTGCATCTAAGCACCTCTTTGGTGATTGTTCATAATATGTTACTATTTTTCCTGCAAGATAAAAATAATTGTGTAGTAGTCTGTATTCCCTTGGGGATTTCAGTAGGGGAAAGGCATTTTGAGAGCGAGCTTGTGAACAGAGAAAGTACTCCTGGAGAAGGGCCTGTGGGTGTGATGCCTCTGCTAATGCAGAAGCCTTATGGGCACAAGCACAATTTCCATTGATTCCCAATGAAGAGAGAGGCTGCTGGCTTTGGGAATTCTTCCAAAAGGACTCTGTTTTTAAAAGAAAAATTAAAATTCAACCCAGGTTTGTTTGGAATTCAGATGGCAATGATCGAGATGTTTGTGAACCGATAGGCACTCTGCTGCAGTTTGAATTTCTAAGAAAATCAGCATCACCCAGCTTTGCGATTAAAATCTCTTGTGGTTGCTCTGACCTCTTAAATAGACCTTTTTTTTTTTTTTTTTTTTTTTTCTTTTTCTTTTTCTTTTTCTTTTTCTTTTTCTTTTTTTCTTGTGTGTGTGTGTGTTCTTCCAGTTCTTTTGGGGCCCATGTGGGAAGAGGTGGTTGGTGAAGAGAACATGAAGAATCTCGTGTTCATGGAGAGGGCTGAGGTTAGATAAAATACAAGGCTTAAGCCTAGAGAGAGCTGCAAGCTTCTTAGTGGTTTGTGGAGTTTTAGGAGCTTCTCTCTTCTGAATAAGAAAGAAAACTTTCCTTCCTGTTTTCAGTTTGCCTGGGAAGTTGAAATTCCCTGGGAACACACAGATACGCTTTTCTTGTGACCTTGCCAGCTTCTGCACCAAATAGGAAGCCTGTGCAGGTGATGGGCAGCTTTATCAATGCTTTGGGGATCCCTTCATGGTCAACAGGGTCTAAATGAACAGAATTTAGGCTCAGAAAGGAAGACAGATGCTTGTGGCCTGGATGCAGCAGCCACTTTTGCTGATCACCCTGCGGCTAGTGTGCAGTAGCAGCTCCTGTGTCGTATCGGGGATGCAAATCCACGAAACCCTGCCCAAATGCAGAGAGAAGAGCCCCCCGCTCTGTACCGGGGGCAGGCACAGCTCTGGGAAGCGGCTCTGCAGCCTGTCCCTCTTCCCTGGGTGACACCAGGGGTGCAGCAAGAATGCCCATTTCTCTGTGCTAATTAGCTACGGCAGCCTGGGCTCAGCGGCTGCAGACAAAGCGCTGTTGTGAACGAGCCCAGTGCACACAAATGCGCTTTTCTCAGCATGCGAGATAACTCAGCAGCCTCTAAAAGCCAGAGCCGAGTGCCCCTCCCTGGCTGGAAGCCCGTTATCGGCACCAAGGGGTACGGGGGGGGGGGGGGGGGGCAGAGCAGCTCCGTGCTGGCAGCTTTCCCACTAGGCTTGGCACGGCTTGGTTCACCATTTATTTACCTGGTGTTTATTCACCATGTAGTTACGTGGTTTTGCACCACCAGATGAGAGAAGCAACCCCCTCCCTGCCTGGAGATGTGCAAGCGCTTTTTCATTTATCAGCTCGTGCTGAAACTCCCCTCCTTTGCCTCTCCTTCGCGTGGGGCTGTCAGCACCTGTGCCTTCCCCCTGCTCCGACAGCCCTAGGAGCAAGTCAGCGGATCCATCCCTGCTCTGATCAGAAGGGGACTCATTAGAGGAGAACATTCAGCCACCGAGCAGGAGCAGACCCTCAGGGTTCAGTTAAAGCCGCCTAAAACAGCTCCAGCTATATGTACGTCCACAACAGAGGATTGCTCGTGGGGAAAGCGCCTGTTGCCACGTGTGCAGGAGCAGACAGGCATTTATTTACAAGCTCGGGGCCGTGCAAATCCCCGTGATCCATACTGGAGCTCAGTAATACGAGGTGACAGTGCATAATGAGGAGCCAGGGATCCATTTACCTCTCAGGTGTTCCTAATAACTGGATATTAATTGTTGTGGGAGGTTTGTTGCTGAAGATATCCTCCCCTTTCCTATAAGCGGGGTCTCGCCCTAGCAGACCTAACTGGCCTCACTGAGACGTGCCCATTCCCTGCCGTAAGATCCTGATGAGACGAGTAAAGAGAGAGTTAAGGCTGTCAGGCACACCCGCCTCCTTCCCCAGATGCTGCAGCTCCTGCTCACCCTTCCCCATCCTACCGCGATGCTTTTCCAGGCAGGACACCTGCATTGGCAGCGCTGCTCATTCATTTTCCTGCAGGCACTAATTAGAGGCCTCGTGTCCCCCGTCGCTTGCTGGCTCTGGCTTTCAGGCTGCGGTCCCACTCCTCCCAGCTGCTCAGCTCCGTTTTTTGGGGCTGGCCCATCCGCAGCCCCCCAGGAATGTGCCTGGCTGCTGCCATGTCCGGGGGCAGCACCTCTGGCTCCTCTGCCCCCCAAAGCTTCACCCCATGGGCTGCGTTGCTCAGATCTGAGATGATTTCTCCTGCTGCAGACGGCGTTGCTCCGTGTGCTCAGCACTTATCGAATTAGCTGGTGCTTTGTAGAAGGAACGCAGCGCTCGGCGCTCTGGTCCTTAGGCAGCGGGTGCCGCTCGCATCCTGTGCACGGGCATCTTGTTGCCTTTTATTTATCCCCAAATCGTCTGCCATTAGCTCCAGCAGCTTCCTTGGAGCTGTTCCCATGCTAAAAAGGAAAAAAAGAAAGAAAAAAAGGAAAACAAACAAACAAAAAAAACACTTTCATCATCTATTTTTCCATCTACTGCCATATATATAAAAGAGAAATCTCCCTGACTGTTCGCAGGCAGGCTGCTGGTTGGGTTTGGTGGAGCAGGGACCCAACCGTGGCTTTATCTGGCCTCTCGTGGGTCTGTAGCTCTCCTTTCACTTTATTTTATGTATTTCCCCTCTTCTCCGCTCCTTTTGAATTTGCTTCCTGTTTTATCTTGTTTATTCCTCTTTAGAGATGGAGAGAGAGAGAGGGAGAGGGGCTCCTTTGAAAAGTCTGCGTAAATGAGCCACTGTGGGAGGCCAACCACCCTTCACAGCCCTGCGAGCCGGTGGAGAGGCGCCTGCCAGAATATTAAGCTGCGTGCTGAATGGGGACCGCACGGAGCAGCCCTCGTGGTCCTCTTAGGAGGGAACCAGGAGGGGATGGGGGCACTCAGCTGCCCAGAATGGATCCCACTCTGAAGTCAGAAGCCCAGGCTTTCAAAGATGACTTCAAACACTTGATGTCCGGGTCGTGCGAGAGCGCGGCAGATGCGTGCTTTGGGTTCAGCTCAGCCGTGGCAGCAGCTACGGTTTGGTTTTCATTAGATTGCAGCAGGCTGTGCTTTTCCACGTCTAGCTCAGCTCTGGCAAGATCTGCAGCCGAGCTCTGGTCCTGTTCACTCTGGCAGAATGCACATTTCTTGGCTGCTACGCGTTTTTTCATTTCAGTCTTTTTTTGGCTGTTCTAGAAGCAGCTGGGCACAGAACGCTTTCATTCCAATATCATTATTTTCATACCTCTGGCTTCCAGCTACTTCGAGCTACGCCAAGGAGAGCAGGGAGACAGCAACGGCATCTCCCTTCGGTACAGAAAATAAACCCACACAACCTGAACCAGAAGCTTTCAGCAAAAGGTCCTGCCCCGTTCCCATAGCCCCAAACCAGGCTTGCACCACGATGCTCCAAGCAGACCACGGCAAATGCCCCAAGCATTTAGAGATCCCTTGGGTCTCGTGCAGAGTAGTGAATGCACTGACACAGATCCTGGAAAAAACCTTCTTTAGGGGCCAGCAACCCCAAATACCTTTGGCTGCCCTGGGTTTTGCATCTGAACCACCTGCAGCAGCAGCAATGCTCATGTGCCTGCAAGAAAGGAGCCTGCTGGTGGGAAGTGAGGATGTAGGGGCTTACCCCTGTGGGTTTTAACGTCTGTGCTTCACCCTGTCCAAGGATCCCGCTCAGCTACTTGATGATAAATGGTCTTGGAGGCTGTTTCACTTGCTTTAGTCTCTGGAGGGGCTTTGACTGCCATTAATTCTGACGGGTTCTTGCAGAGCTGCTGCTGGGACATGCCTTTACACCGCCACGATCCATCCCCAAGGGCCTTTTGAGCAGCAAGAGCCTGGGAAGTTCAACGTAGAAAGAAAATTGCCTTCAGCAGCAGGTGAAGCAGAGCTGTGGCTGCAGTGCAACAAACAGGCAGGGCCACCAGGGCTGAGCTGGGTTTCCCCACCAGTGGCTCAGGGACACTGGCAAGTGCCGTGGTCAGATGGGGAGCCACCAGGCAACAGCAGGACAGGCAGGGCAAGTGGCTGGTGTGAGCATCCTGCCATCCTGATGTCCTGATGTCCTTCTGTCCTGCCATCCTGCCCTCCTTCCATCCCCAGTTTCCCAGCTCGGGTTCAACAACCGCTGCCCACTGCCGGAGATTTGCTTTTAGGGTGAGCTAGTGAGTTAATAGAGAGCCACCAGGAGCTTAAACCCATCAGCGGACCAGAAACTGCATTTGTAGAGATGGACAGATTAAATTCAAAAGCGGTTTGAGCCCAAAAGATGCTGGATGATAGGAAAGGGGAGAGTGCTTGCCAAACACAGTTGTGCTTACATGGAGGGAGGGAAGACAGCAATTATAACACAAGAACAATGAGGACAAACGTGTGCAGGTAAAGGACTTGGTGGTGACACTTGTGAGCCACCAGTTGCTTCTGATGGAGCAGGGGCATGGCTTTGGTCCCTAACAGTGGTTATAAAGGCTCCGGGGACACTGCAGAGCAAGAGAAAGCAATGGTGGTGCTGAGGGCTGCTCCTGGCACAGCACCTTGCTCCAGTCCTTTTTTCTTGCACCTCACATCAAGCACAAGAGCATTCAGTCACCTCTTGGGCTTTTCTCGTGCTGGTAACTCAGCCACTCCAGTTTCCTGAACAGCCTCCACGGTGCAGCTGAAGGCTGAGCCCTGGGTGGGAGAGGAGACACAAAATACTAAGCCAAAAACCGTCTTCGCTTGCAGCTCGTGGCACAGCGAGGACGGGGGCATCTCCCGTCAGCTCAGACTGGGGCATCGGGCACAGACAAGCTGCAAATGCTGCCTGGTATCGGAGGATTCAGGATGGAGTGAGAGGTTGTTCGAGGCAGGTGTTTTCACTCCCAAATGACTGCACGCAGCTAAGGCCTCTGCATTTGCCGCTCAAGTGTGCACGAGTGTATTTCAAGAGCTGGAGAGAGCCATGGGGATACAAACAGAAGTTAGGCAGGAAGGCTTTTGGAGAGGATAACTATTTGACTATTAAAAACGAACAGAGTCAAGCACTGTGCATTTTCCAACGATGTTTATTTGTTTTCTGTAGCCCACTGACACAGCTGGAACTGGCAATGGAGCAGATTTTTTTTTGTTTTTTGTTTTTTTTCCATAAAGTGTCTATGTGACATTAGGTCAAGGCTAACACTGTAGTCAAAGGCATTTAGAGAGGGCAGCAGCAGAAGCAATGAGAGGTGTTGGCAGCAGCAGGCTGTACAGCAGGGGCAGGGGGCACCTGCCCTCCCGCTGCCACGGCGGGGGCCGGGGTGCAGGGACGCGTACAGTCCTTTTGGGTACCTGTAGCAGACAAACACGGCACCATGCAACACAATCTGCAGCTGGAAACGGGCAGGGGAGCAGGACATGGGCTGTTATTGCAGTCAGCTTTTGGGGAAGCCACGGGCCTGGTGGCGTGCCTGCCCGCGGCAGGGAGCAGCCCGATGAGGATCCAGGCTGGCAGCAGCTGGGCCACCATTTCCCGAGCGGCATTTGCTTGCTGAAGGGAACCACGATTCTCAGGATGCATCTACGGGGGGACAGACCCTGCAGCCAGATCCACGCCGCTGCAGTTTGATGGGAGTTCAAGTATCTAGAGCACCATGAGCAGGGATGCCTATCTACATTCTCTGCAGGAGGGGGCCTGCTGTGGTGCCTCACCACATTTAGGAGCCTCCCCCAGCCCTGCACCTTCCTTGGGGGCTCCCCATCCAGCCCAGCTGCAGGCAGCACCAGCTCAAACACCACTTCTAAAGGCAGATGGAAAGAGGACCGTCTCCTGATCCCCCTGCTGCCCGCGGTTCCCCCCTCCCAGCCTCCAGCCCAGGTCCCACCGAGCTCCCCCTACCCCGTGCCGTCCGTGTATCATCACTCGGAGGCTGGGCCGTGGGGACGGGAGGGCGGCACGCACGCAGCATCGCTCCCTTTTGCTCTGTTCCACCCGACCGCGGACCTCGCAGCACCCGAACGCTCCTCTGCCAAGTGGTTCCTTTACCCCAAGCAATCAGCACAGCGGCAGCCGACCCAGGGGTCTCCGCGGTGGGGGGTGCCTCCCGCACCCCGGTTTGCAGCTGGGACCTTTGCTCGGCCCTACGGAGACCGAGAAAGGCTTCGGAAAGGCAGGCTGGCTCCCGCAGCCAGCGCCGTGCCCTGGTCTTGGCCGCTTAACTGTACAAAATGGACAAAACACACACACGTTATTTACAGCCCTGTTTTTCACATGATGGAGCAGCTCTTGGCTCGGTCTTTCCTGATCTCCGTGTCGTTCAGTAAGTCCGTCCTGCCGGGCATCTGTGACGCCCGCTTCAGTCCCCGCTTGGAGTTGGAGCGCTTCAAGTTCTTGTGCACCCTGTTGACGGAGGCGAGCGTGGTCACGTGGAAGACGTCCCGCACGCTGTTCTCTGACACCTTGGAGGAGCACTCGGCGTACGCCACCGCCCCGATCTGCCGCGCCAGCGCGCTGCCCTGCGGCCCGGAGAGGTGGGGAGGAACAGAAATGGGGGGTTAAGAACCTCAGCACCCTGCCAGGAGCATCCTCCGCTCCCTCCCGGAGCCCCCTCTCCAGGACTGTCACCAGCTCGGCACAGCCAAGCCCAGCTCCAGAACCCGTGTCCCTGCAGCAGTCCCCAAAACCCACAGAGGGTCCTTTGGTGCTGAGCCTCCTTGTCCTAGGAGGTCCCCAGGGAACGTCCCCAGCACCCGCTGAGCCCTGTGGGGACAGGTGGCCGCCGAAACCCACCTGCTCGTGCGTGACGGGGATGAGGCGCTGCTTGGAAAGCTCCCGCAGCGTGTTCAGGTCCGTCCTCATGTCCAGCTTGCAGCCCACCAGCACGATCTTGGCGTTGGGGCAGAACTCCTGAGTCTCCCCTTGCCACTGCAGCGGAGACAAGAGAGAGAAGGTGCTCGGCTGTAGCAGAGGCTCTGCTTAGTGCTGACAGCCTTCAGAGGAGCCTAGGTTGGGATGACAAAGGCAGGGGCTCAGCTCGATGTTCCCAAAGCCCTTCTGATGCCCTGCACAGCTCCTGGGGTCCCACCAGCTGGGGTTCACCAGGGCTGCCCCCTGTAGCCACCCCACTGCTTGCTGGAGCTGTGCACGGCTTTTCCAACCTGGGGTCACAGCTGTTTGGAGGCTAATTAGCTCGTCAGGGCACCTTAATGAGTGCCCCAGGCGAGGATGGGCACATCAGGGTGCCTCTCAGCTAACTTTATGCTCACTTGCTGCAAACCTGCTGCATCCAAGCCGCAGTCCCCTGCGCTGAGCCACTGGAGACCCCTCCTGGGTATGAATATGGAAAAATAACGACTGCACGGCCTGGTGCACGGGTCTGGGACTCCGTGGGTCACTTTGGGGGACCTCCTGAGTCCCACTCAGTGGGGAGCTGCCTGCACAGCACGCTCGTTATTTGTTCTTGGGAGCCACATGTTAAGGGCATTAAGGCATTCAGAGCACAGCTCCAGCCAGGGGAATAAAGGATTGAAGCGAGGGAAGGAGAAGGCCAGGGCAAACATCCACTTCCTTCACGTTGGAGGTACCTTTTAGAGCTCCAGCAGCAGGCAGATGTCAAATAGAGGCTGTCACCAGCTAAAGATGTCACTTGGAGCTAGCAATGCCTGCCACGCTGCATGACCACTGGGCAAATACCCCAAGCAATTGGAAGGGGAAGAAAACCCAAACCGCAGGCAAGCATCCAGAACCCGGTGGGGAAAGGAAGGGCCAAGAAGGACAAGTTTCACTCAAGCAATGTCAGACCGAAGCAACCGCAAAATGAGAAAAAAAAATACGTTTTCCACCACGAGATGGGCTCCAGTCTTTCCCACAGCCCCCTTCCCTGCTGGGGACATTGTCTGCCAGGAATGCCACGTGTCCCCACTGCCCCAGCAGCGTGCCCCAAAAAAGCCGCATGAAAAGGATGCTGCAGTTCCTTTGGAGCAGGAATTCAAACACCCTCATTCACCCGAAGGATGAAAATCCCTGCAGAAATGGAGCTGTAGGGTCTGTTCTCAGCAGGCTGTCTGTAACGGGGTCCCTAGGCTACGGACGGAGCCGTGACCCCTCTTTTCACAAGACTGACGCCGTGCCGAGGTTTGCTGCACCACCCGGCCGTGTCAGAGCAGAGGTGCCACTCCTTGAACACCCTCTTTGTGTGAAAGGAGATGCTGTTTGCTCTCAGGCGGCTCCTTCCCTTCGACCATACAGGCGAGCCAGGCAGCAGAAGGGCAACAATAATAAAAATTTCCCCTGCTGAACCAGCATGTTTGCCCACGGCTTGAATAGGGAGAGTTATTCTCTTCATTCGCCTGATAACGGCAGCTAAAACCCATTTCAACTTCATGGTGCCTTAGGAATTCACCTCGCCTCCATAGGCTGTGAGCCTGCACCAAAGGAAACAAGGCATCTGCTCAGAGACACTTAAGAAATCCCCTGTGATTCAGGGCTTAATTTAAGTCACCATATCAGAAACGCATTGCTAACGGTGCTGGGAGCAGCTGCGAGGCTGCACGGGGAAGAACTTGCAGCGAGCAGAGCAGGCTCGCACGAGGAGCATGCAGAGCCATCGATAAAGCCCAAGCCCCACTAATTACTGGTGGGCTTGCATCTCATTAGGGGACGGGTGATTTGCCTGTGTTCTCATCCTGCTGGCTCCCAAGTCGAGCAGCGAAAGCTTCCAGCCCCATGAAAGGTGCTTGCCCCTGAGCTGGGTGCCTTGGGCAAGCCACCCCGAGGGTCCTTTCCCCTTGTCCCCTTGTCCCCTTGTCCCCTTGTCCCCAGAGCCACCTCTCAGCCCCGCCAGCAGCTGAGGAGGAGGCCAATGCTTCAGCACAAGCTGAAGTTCAGTGCCACAGCTCATTGTTCCCGTTGGCGAGCTGCAGGGAACCGACTGCTGCCTTTTTTTTTGGAGGGGGCAGAGGCCAAACTGAGAGGACAGCCAGCAAAACGAGCTCCCTGCTGGCACCAGGGGCCGCTTCCCACTCCCAGCACGTGGACTGGTGGCGAGGGATGCACGCCGCTCCCCGGGGGCTTCACGAGGAGCAGAACCGATGCCCTACATCTCTCCCTGCCCCCATATTTCATGTGTGCACGCAGACAGACCCCACAAGTGCGCTGCCATGGGCTGCATCACTCATGGGGCTCCTTGCAGGGGGAAATCCCTCACTTTCCACTACAGCCCACGGGCAGCACCCGCAGGAGAACTCCAGCCAAGGGAGCTTTTTGCCCTGGTGGCAAAAACGCCGGGGCTCCATCCCAGCAGCCCGGACCCAGCGGGCACTCACCTTCTTGAGCACGCTGTCCAGGGTCTCAGGGCGGCTGATGTCAAAGCAGATGAGCACCGCGTCCGAGTCCGGGTACGCCAAGGGCCGCACGTTGTCGTAGTAGGCTGAGCCTGCGGAAAGGAGAGCGGTGAGCAGCAAGTGCCATCCATGGGCTGCTCGCTACCCGGTGTGAGAAAAAATCGCAGTCATTTTCTTCTGACAGGACCTTCTGGGAAGCTGTTTTATCCGTGATTGCAATGCTGGGCGTCCTACAAGCAGGAGCACCCAGTAAAACTTTATCCTAACCTCATATCCCCTAGTACCCGATACCTGATTTCTCCCCTGTTTCCTCTCTGGCTGAATACCACAGCTACAATTTGATTTGACCAACCGTTAATTTCTCCTTTTCCTTTTTTTTTCCTTCTCTTGTGACTAAAGGACCCGTGATTTTTGTTTTTCCCGATTTCACACTGCTCATCCTGTGTTTCTCAGCTATCCTCCTCATTTTGGGACAGCGGGACCTTCCCCTTATCTGCTTAACATACTCCCCGCTGCGATGCCACTGTCATGCCTGCACAATCACTTCTGAATACGCAAGGTTAGTGGGGTTTTCCACTGCAAAAACACCTTCTATTGCAAAACTACAATTTTGTTTCTCACACCAGCGGGGCTCCCCGCAGGTCCCTTAGGACTGGGGCCATCAGCACATGTGAGCACCTGGCATGCAAGAGAAAGGAAAGGCAGCTTGGAAAAAGGAAAGGAAAGGGCTGTGGTGCCGTAGAGCAGCACATGCCTCCCTCCACCGCTTGCACACCGATCCCATCACTTGTCATGCAGTTGCTGTTGTAGGAACGGCAGGAAGGTGTAGCTGAGAGAAGGCAGGCCACAAGGAAGGCTGCTGCTATTTTTTATCCTCTCTCAATGTCTTTATACAGGGGAGCTTGCTCACAAAGACTGCGAGAGTTTAAGACAGGTAAAAAACAAACAAACAACAACAAAAAAAACACCCTGCATTTTGCTGGATTTATGCTGGAAAATATCAGGCAGATTCTTTTTTCTTTTTTTTTTTTTTTTTTTTTGGTGCATGAAAGATGTGCCAGGATTTGGTGGTGAGCAAGCTGTAAATTGGAGGGGATGATTCTGTATTCTGCAGGATTTCTCAGTGAGCAGGCAGAGAGCCCGGGCTGAATCCTGCACAGCGCTGCCATGCACACACACACACACACACACGCACCTTCACTGTGAATTTCAGGCATTAAAGCCTTTGTCCCATAATGTTTTTATTTGAAGCGCATTCTGTGCGTGATTGTAAATGCCTCACTAACCAGTAATGGAGCAATCAGCTCATCGCTGCTTAAAAACACTCTCTCGGTTTTATATTTGGCTTTACAATGGCTCAAACTTCCTGCGGGGATGAGAAACAGCTGCTTATTTATGAAAAGGGGAAGCAGAGACACCGGGCTCCTTGTTGGATCGGCCTCCTCGGAAGCAGGCTGGGGGCACCGGAGGCGTTTCCTGCCCCGGCCCCACGGGAAGGATCCGGCCCCACGCTTCCCAGCCCGGCACAGGGTGCAGCACCCAGTCCTTGTCCCACGGCCCCGTGCTGGAGGTCAGCACCTGAAGAACCACGAGTGACAGTGGCTGGTGTCGCCAGGAGGATGGGAATCTTCCGGGGGTGGCATCAGAGGAGGACGGGTGGATTCCCTGCCGTGGGGTCCGGCCACTCGCCCTCCCTGTGCCGAGCTCATAGCAGGATGCTGGGGAGAGCCACCAGTGGCATCTCCACGGTGCACGGCCCCAGCACCATCCTGCAGTGACCATGCAGCCCCACGCTGCTCGCAGAGCAAGCACCCAGCACTTGATGTGTTTTGGGATTCACAACAAAGCCAGTTGTGGGGACACCCAGCTGTGGGGTCACCCAGCTGCACCCTGCCATGCTGCTGCAGCAGGGGCACCTGCACCCCTGGCACCCATCAGCAGGAGAAGCCACAGCTTGGCTCTTTGTCCCTGCAAAGTCTCTGGGAAGAGAAGCAGCGGGATCCAGCACAGCAGAACCAGGCTGTGACCTCTGCAGAGCCCAGCCCTCTTCCTCGAGGGAAAGTCACTCTCCGTGCACGGGGACGAGCCAGCGCCTGCGGTGCCTTGGCCAACGCAGGGATGGAGGATGCAGGCTAGGGCAGGAGGGGCCCTGGAGACCTCTGACCTTGCTTCAGGCTCAGGATGCTTCAGCTCGTGACGGGCAGAACTGGCATCCTGTGGGCGAGGTGACCCCGTGCCCAGCGAAGCAGTGGCTGCTTTCCGAGGCAGCACCGAGCTCTCCTTTGGACTGAGCCTGCAGTCTCCTTAACAGTGCATATTTGCCGGGTGGGATGCGAGATCCAGCACGGCTCTGCGTGCTTAAAACTGCCAGACCCTTTATCGGAGCCATGCCCTTTCCCCATGCACACCAGGGGATCTGCCCCAGGCTCTGCCCCTGCCCCAGGCGGGAGGGAAGCGTTCCCACGCACATCCTCTCCCTGCAGCTCCTCCGCTTTACATAAACACTGCAGATAAATCCGCCCCCCTCCCAGCCCAGGAATGCTCCTTTTGTAGAGGTGGTTTTGGCTCCTTTCAGCGCAGACATTGCTACGGCAAACTGTATCGTAGCAACCTGCTGCTTCCTTCGGCACGTCACCGGCTCCGCCGGCGCAGAGCCTGCAGCGCCTGGAGCACGGCCCCTCTCTGGTCCCCACTTGTCCCATGAGCCCCAGACCAGTGCCAGGACACGCAGGGCCACCACCCAGCAGCTGCTGGAACAAAACCCAAACCCCTCTGGCAGGAGGAGGGGAGGGAAGAGCTGCCCCAGTTCGAGAGCATCGTTTGCTTCATGAGCTCAGAATTGCTTCCCTGTGCTTTAACTTGCTGCTCCCAGCTCTGGGGTGCAGGAACGGCCCCAGCACCATCACTGGTAGCTCAACCCAGCTCTGAGAGCTGAAAAACACCAGTGCTCATGGCCCTTCCCCACCCCAGGAGACTGATGCTCAGCGTGGTCAGTGTGTCCAGCACTGCTGGGAAGCTGCTGAGCTCCAGAATCCCACCGCCCTCAGCTTTCTTTGGAGATGTCTCTGCTGAATCAGGGAATTCTCCTTGGTCGATTATTTTTCTAGCTTTTGCCTCTATTACTTTGTCATCAAGCACAGCAATTAAAAACACAACCCAAACACAAAAGCCTCGGTTCCCACAACTCCAGGTGTCTGGCTTTATCGATTCCGAGCACTCAATGCCTTTCAGCTCTTCCAGCAAGACACCCTAGAGCCCCGCAGTCTGGCACCTCCGAACACACAGGCACCCAAGGCTCGTGTGCCTGCAGATCCAGCCTTCCTGTGCTGCATGAGTCATTCTCCCACTTGGCACCCAGGTTTGCAAGAAAACAGGACCTATGTGCATCTGTTCGTGATTAAAGAGAGAAAACTGGAGCGAGCCAGACACCAAAAACAGCTTAAAAATAATTGTCTGAAATTCAGGGGCGGGTGCAGCCATGAATAGCTCCTCTTTCTTATCAGCTGGCAGCCCCTCCGAGTGCCTGGCGCTGGGACCCGGGGACGCTGCTCTCAGGCAGAGGACTGAAATTTGCTGTTTCATCCATACCAACCCGGCGTTCATCTTCATTTGTTCCTT
This sequence comes from Netta rufina, assembly GCF_964035555.1. Classification (NCBI taxonomy): domain Eukaryota; kingdom Metazoa; phylum Chordata; class Aves; order Anseriformes; family Anatidae; genus Netta; species Netta rufina. The sequence continues at coordinate 1,186,773 of NC_140148.1, read as the reverse complement.
ATTAGCTGTTCCGGGAGATAATGAGCCTCCCCACACGGGCACCCCCCACCCCACAATAGCGCGCTGCAAACCAGGAGAGCAAACCCGCAAGGAGCCCCCCGGCAGCTCGGGCTGAGCACACCAGGGCGCTGCCAAGGCCAAATTTTTCAGCATCTCACTTGTCTCAGAGGGCTCGCTCCCCGTGCCGCCCGCAGTGCCAAGAATGTCCCTTGCAGAAGGAAGCAGAAATCCTGCCCGGCTTTCTGAAGTCCCTGAAACAAAGCCTGGTTCAGCCAAAGCTTTATCCCCAGGAACCCAGCAGCTTCTGCAGGGCTTTCTGGCTGGCAATTCGCATCTCCACGTGGCTTGTGTTGCAGGGAAATTTATCTGGGTGACTGCTTGCTGCAGGCAGGGGCTGTGCACGCAGGGACATGGCTCCGAGCCCCCTTTCCACCTCCTCAGGCTGGGCAGGGTGGGACCAGGGCAGCTCCCGACCCATCCCCATGGGCATTCCCCATGGGAGTTCCCCCAGGCACGTTAATATTACACAAGGTGCCGGTGAATTTGACAGCTTCCATGATTAGTTGCTCCTCTGCCAGGGCAGATGATGATGAAGGTGTTAATAATAATAACATATTTTATTTATACCACACCTTTAAGACCAAAGAGGTACGTCTGAGCCATTCGCACAGGAGGAATAACCCCACTGCAGCGGGTGCAGAAAGCTGTGATGGGGACTGCAGCGGGTGGGCAGCAGTGCCCCTCGCCCCTGTCCCTTGCCCAGCCCCTCCAGGGAGGCTGAACTGGGGAGGGGGACATCCCTGGGCTCCCCACCCCATGTGCAGGCAGCGCATCTGCATGAGAAAGGCGCATGTCCCACGGAACAGCCCAGCTATTGTCTCCTCCCGGGGGCAAAGCATAAAAATGCTGGATTGAAAACCTGACAGTGAATGGGAGAGACAGAAGTGGCAGCTGTCCCAGACACCCTGGGCAAGGAAAGAGCCCAGTCCCCATGGTGAGCCTGCAAAAATCCCAGCTGCTTCTCTGAGACACCCGGGATGCTTCAGAGCTGCCATTTCCTCTGCAGATGCAACGAGAGGGCACGGAGTCACCCAGAAATATTTCCCCATTGCTGCAAAAGGGGAAATAAGCCCAGGGAAACAATGGCAGAGTTTGCAGTAGAGGGGAAAAGAGGAATTCAGCCTCAGGGATCTCTTGAGAGCAGCAGTTAAACAGCCCCGAGGGTCATGCCCCATCCATTTATCCTCCTGGGGACAGACTATGAAAGAAATTGTTATTCCATGGTCACTCAGCTCAGCCTGGCCCTACAAAAGCCCAGCCAGCACCGCTGGGAACCAGGCAGGTCACGGGCTGTGTGCAGGAGCTCTCCGGAGGAGGACGGGACACCCATTTGGGATGATGCAGCTTCAGGAGGTGACCGAGCCAGAACACGGATTCTATACAGGACAGCCAGACCCCAAAACCCCCTCTTCAGCCACTACAGACCCGCCCAGGCCCCCTCCAACAAGGGGTTGCTCGAGGACCACCACTCGCTTCCAAAGACCCATGAGCTCTGTGGGCTCAGCTCCTGCCTTGAACATCTCGGCGCCTTCGCAAGGGCAGCGTTCAAAGAGCTTCATCCTCCCAGGGTGAAACCAGACCCTGTGCCCTGCAAGCAAACCAGCGACTGCTTCTGTTTGGGGCCTGGTTCTGTTTTGGGGCTGGGTCTCTTTGGGGCCTGGTCCTGTTTGGTCCCTGCCAGCAGGGCTCACCGCCTGAGGGTTCCTGCCCCTGCCTGACCACAGGAGGAGGAGAGGAATTGCCGACCCCACTGACACAAAGCCCACATTTCTGACACTAACGCAGTGCTTGGTAGAGTCCGTCCCAGCGACGAGGGGAAGAGGCAGGAATTAAAGCCCTGCTGACAAACCCCGAGACACAGCAGCGGCGCTGACAGCACCGCGGGCCGAAGCCAGAACCCAACAACCCAGGGGTCGCAGATCCAAAGGCAGAAGTAATTAGTGACATTAGAGACTGAAGGGAGCACGAGGCTGAGTGAAACAGAGTCAAACACCCACAAGCCAGCCCCCCCTGCACAGAGAGGCTGTGATGTGCCAGGCTGATGAAGTGTCCTGGCCAGCACCAAGCTCTCTCGTGTTGCAGCAGCAGCACAGCAAGGCAAAGCCAGCGGTGGTTTCTCTCCTGGAGGGGTCATTTCCATCATCTCCAAAGAGCTTTCAGCAGCCCAGCCCCTTCAGAAGCCCCTCCGAGGGCGGGCTGTGCCATAACGAGGGACTCTGCCCTCCTCATGGGCAAGGGTTCAGAAAGGATTTACCCTTTGCCAGAGGAATGAAGCCCTGCCTGCCAGAGGGGAGGTGGCTAAAAGGGGACGTGGAGCATCCCACCCAAGCTGGAGGGGGACAAAAAGCAGCAGAGGGAGCCCCACAGCACAGATCTCTGAGGGACATGGATCAGACAGCACGGCCATCACCCCAGGACTCTGATGGAAGCTTTCCTGATGGCTGCGCCGCGATGTTTCTTTGCTTGTGCAACACAACTGCAAACCTCTTAAGTCCAGGAGAGGAGGAAATGGTTCCATGACATGGAGCAAGCAATCGTCTGGAAAGTGCATGACTGCAACAGCAGCTAACCAGCTTGGACAATTAACCTCTCTGCACCTTGCTCTTGTGATGCACACACACACACAAAAAACAACAACAGCAGATTGCTAAGCAGCCCAGCTGGCGTTTCTTCAGGATGGATGTGGTCAGGATGAAGGGAAGGGTGTTTGGAGGGGCTGAGGTGACATTTCTGGGCCCCTCTGCAGACCCTCACACTGGTGATCTGGAGGCAGCGGTGGAGGCTCCCTGTTGAAGTCCCCGGTGGCCTCTCCAAGGCAGCACCACCACGTCCTGGGACGGGAGCACAGCCCCAGTGCCCGGCCCTGGATCCACACAAGGCTGCTGGGGATGACACTAGGAACCAGCAGCCAACACAAGAGGCAAACGGGAACCAGAAGTTCCTTCTTGGCCCTTTCGTCACGTCACAAGGGCGGCTGGCATTGCCACAGGCTGCCTGGAACCCCTTCTACAGGATACAACAAGGACTAGGAGTGGCAACCGATTCCCACAGCCCAGCCACCACGTGCTTTGGGGAACACAGCCGAGGGTTGAGCGAGCACAATTATCTTTATGCAATGCTGCACATTTCCAGTTTGCCGTGCACAAGCAGCAGATCCCTCCCCGGCTGCTCGTCTGCCAGATAAGGTTTCTCCCCACAGGGAAGGCTGGGCCTGTACACGCGTGACGTTTAATCGGGTGCTGATCTTATCTTTGGGATCTGGGGCAGGAGGAAAGCTGCGCCCAGGTCCCCACCGCAAGTACAGGGCCGGGGGCACAGCACCGACCGGCTCCTCTGGTGCTGTCCCCGCCAACAAGTGTCCCCAGCAGCCTCCCTGAGGCACCGTGAGGGGCACCCAGGTGCCAAGTGGGTGACAGCTATCGGAAAGGCGAGCCACCATGTGCCAAGGACAGGGCAAGAGTCCCTCCTCTGGGGATCTTCTGCAAATTGGTTTATGTGACCACCTGGCTAAGGAGCTGCTGCTTGATGGGTGTTAAAACAGCCCCAGGATCCCCCCAGGACCCCAAAAAGGTCTGGGGGACAAGGGATGGATGCTGCCTCGCTGCAGGGAGGCACAGGAGCAGCAGCCTTCATCTCTGTGCCATGCAGCACCCGCACCATGCCCAGCCCGGCCCGACAGTCCCCCAGGGACTATCGTGTCTTGTCCTGTCCTGTCCTGTCCCATCATGTCACATCTCCTCAGCTCCAGCCTCCACCCACTCCGGCGTAAGCATTTCTGCTGCCGTTTCTGCTGCAACTCTTTCAACTTCTGTCCAACTGGTTCCTGACCTGCCTGAGAATGTGACCCAGCTGCACATATTTTTAGGCTTAACTATGTCTTTGTGCTGAGGCAGAAGACAAGTATGCCGGTTTGAGGCTCCCAGCCTCAACGGGGAGCATGGGAGGAGCTATTTTGGTAGGGAAAGGGCAGCTCCACATTTTTCTCTGCCTCAGAGTGCCCGTGGCATTGAACTCTTCCCAAGGCTGAGCTTGCTCTTGCTCTTGGGAAGAGGCAGCCATGGCAATCCCGGAGCCGCGCGCTGGGAATCCGGTCCCAGCATCCATGGAGATGCCATTGCTAAAGTCAGCCCCTTTCAGCTCTCTAATCTCATCAACATTCCTGGGTAGTTCCCCTAACGAAGGGGCTGTTATCGGAGCCTGGCGGTTCCCACACAGCCCTACCAAGGCAGACTGTTTGCTGAGCTCAGGCAAAGAGGGAGGCGGGGAGGGATTAGCGACTCCCAGTGTTATTCTTGTCTTGAAAGCGCATCTGCTTAAGAGACACAAGTCCCAGCAAAAGCCTGGCAGCCGTGCGAGTCCCCCGCCGTGAGCTGCAGCACGGAGTGGGCAGAGAGGCACTGCTTTAACCGGGGCAGGTTGAGGTGAATGGCAGTGCTCGGAGGGGAGAAAAGTCCTCTCCAGCAGCTTTGGAAGATGGCAATGAGCACACACACAGCACCAGCCCCGTAAGCCACTGGCACAGACACCTCTCCTCTGCACCAGGTCCTGCACCAGCAAAAGGTGCACCATGCTGAAAAATAAATAACGGTGCATCAGCAAAAAGCGCACCAAGGAAAAAATGAAATAAAGGTGAACCAGCAAAAGGTGCTGCTCACATGGGGAATTAGTTGGTGCATTGCTCAGAAGCCTGCCCAGCCCGCACCTTGCAAGGGCACCCAGTATCCAGCAGGCACCCGGCCCCCTGGGAGCTGCACTCCCCAGCCAGCAGGCATCTGGTCGGACTGGTGCTTCCCCACACCTCCATGAGCCGTGCAGAGAAGTTGTTTCTCTGTCAAGCGCTGTTGGGTCAACAGAAAAGAATTTGCCAGAATGGGGACATGCAGGGTGGCGAAGCACCATGTCCTTCACATGGCCGATGAGAGGAGCCCGTCAGAGCCCGAACTCTGTCTCCTCCACACCCCGCTCTTGCACACCGAGATGTCAAATTGCTTTTTAACAGAGGCTTTAGGAAATGGCAGGTAGAACAGGCTTTCAGGAGGAAGGGAGGGATGGGACATCCCCAGCGCACTGGAAAATGGCACTTGGAGGAACTGCGCTCTCACACTGGGCCTGGAGGTGGGACTGACTTCAAGAGGGAGAAATCCAAAGCGCAAGCAGCACCTGCAGGGGAATGCTGAAGGGTCAGGCTCACGCTTGCCTCACTTTTCTCCCCGACAGACACCTGGACACGAGGCAATTCAGCCTGCACTTGCCCTCTCTGAGCAGGGCACCCTTATCAAGGAGGAGTCCCAGTGCTGGGAAGTCTCCACAGTCACCCTCCAGCCTTGGAAAAACTAATCAGTGGGCAAATGGTCACAAGACACTTCGAGGAAATCCAGGGTTCCAGTACAATGTGGGAGCCATTTGGTTCCCCATCACTCCTACCCTCCCAGTGGCAATGTTTCTCTAATTAGGTTTCCAGCCCGCCTGCCATCTGCTAACATCACAGGAGGGGCAAATTCAGGCTGAAAGGCGGCGTTTCCCAACACCAGCCAGTGCTACACATCCCGGGAGGAGACAACATCCCAGTTTGAGGGGAGTACCAAGAGGACCTGGGAGCAGCCAGGCGGGCTGGGAGCGCTGCAGCACGGCAGTTTTCCAGGGCTCCTGCCCTCACCCCCATGCCTGGGTGATGCTCAGCTCACCCCATGCAGCTTCCAGAGCCGCTAACCGCTGCCACCGAGGCTGCAGAGGGAAGGAATCAACGCTCAGCTCCCCCGTCCCCAGATCTGCCTGCTGATTCCTGGAGACCTGCAGCTCCAATTACTTATCTAAGAGGTGGCGAGTGTTTAAGATGTAAAGGCTGATCCTGACAGAAGGAGGGGAGCAGATTCCCAGCGCCTCCCTTCCCGCTCCCGCTGGGGTGGAATTTAGCACAAACAATGAGCCCCTGGCTGTGAAGCTGCTAAAAAGAGACAGCAGGTAGCACGGAGACAAGGGAAAGCGCACCCCAGCGCCTGTCATCCTGCACGAGGAGGGCAATTAAGCCACGCAGAATCCCTTCGGCTCAGCTGGTTCAATTTTCCGTTGCACAAAAACTTCTTTTACCAAAAAGCTGTGGTTTACAAGCGTCTCCGAAGGGTGGAAATTCAGCAGCAGACTGCAGTCTGCAGCTAAAAACGTCAGTTTGATTACTGGAGGAAATTGTCGTGCGCTGCTTTGCAGGACTGTTTATTGAGGAACCCGCTCCTGTGTATTTCAAAATTAGAGCTGCAAAAGAAGGGAATTGATCTGGAAAACTAACTACTGAGCTCTATCCACAGCAAAGCTGTTAAAAAGGGCTTACGTTTTACATAAGGGGAAGGATCAAAGTCCGTGTCCTCTTGGCTATAGAGATCAACACTAGACAAACTCATATCTTTTGTCGAAAAGGGTAAAAATGAATGCACAGCAGCATCAGATGCATATACACAGCTTTAAAGCCATTGTATCATGTCCTTTTCTTTTAAGACTTGTAAGATCAAAGCCAAATATTCCAGAGAATTCCTAAAAAACACACAATGCCTCAAGCGTGCTTCCGCACTCTCCAAAGGTGAAGTTCCTCACGTGAAATGCAGGCACTCGGAGCAGAGCGGCCCAGCAATGAACAAAGATTCCCCACCCAGGCCCTTCCCAGCAGCCGCAGAAGCCCCCAGGTTGGACCCCCCCTGGGATGTCCCAGCCCCGGGGTTGTGCCCAGATGCACCCCGGTGACTCCCGCTGTGCCGGGAGTCGGGTGCTCAGGGTCAGAGCAGGGCAGCATCGCGGGTACCGCACCTGAGGGGCTTCATGCAGACACGCCAACCCAGCAGGATCCATCCAGCAGGCAACGACCACACAGCCACCATCCTGAGCTCCACTCACAGCACCCTGCCAAGCTCCAGGAGCCGAGGCTCATCCCCTGCTCCAGCACCCCGAGAGGCAGCATCACCAGGGCTCGCAGCACAGCAGGCAAAGCAAAAGATCCCTTTTTGTCTCGGGGCATAAAAGCAGCAAAAGTGAGGGCTCCCAGGTCAGGAAGCCTCCAGAGCTGACTCAAACACGTTTTACATGATAGAGCTAGTCCAAGCCTCAGCAAAGCCACTGCTCTAGGTAGACCTCTGCTGATCCTACAGCTGTAATTTGACGGGTGCAAAATTATAGCGAGGAATTTCAGTGTACACGAGCATAGAAAAGTCAGAGGTCATGCTTTAATTTACTGTTGCTCTTGAGCACCGAGAAGACTTCATTTGTTATGAAGACTCCACAAATTATGGGGAAAGAGCATCAGCAAGCCTGCGATGTATGCACGCTGGCAGAGCCCAGCACCGAGCCGCGCCGTGTGTACACAGCACTCTGAGGAGGTTGCCAGAGGTAAATTAAAAGGCCAATATTTTTATTAGCTCTGCACCAAGCAGTTCACGCCTCCCCAGAAACGCAGCGTGAAGTTTGGGAAGGGTCTCGGGGGGCCGGGGCAGCCGTGCCTAGGGCTCCCCGCGGCATCGCAGCTGCGGATGCAGACGAAGAGGCGAAGCCAAAACAAGAGGGGAAAAAAACAAAAGCAGCCCAGAAGCTCTGTTGGGGAGCAGAGTGATGAAAGGCCGGCGCGTTCCCACAGCACATTCCTCTCCGAGGCGAGGTCTCCCCTCTCGGCTGCACCTCGCTTGGCTTCCCCATTCCTTCCCACCCCAAAACTGGTTTCGCTGCTGCTCACCGGTGGCCCTACACAACCGCTGCCGGGGATGCACAGATGCGAATCCAACCCCGAAACATCCCGGGGGGGGGGAGGAGGGGGAGGAAAAGGCTACACCAGCACGGAGCAGAGGGAACAGAGGACCCCCAAAAAAACCCCAAGCAAGGACCGGGCAGCATCACCCCCAACTGGAGACCCCTTTCCCCGGGGGGGGGGCAGCCCACCTGAGGTGTCCCACATGTTGAGCTCGGTGCGCTGCTTGTCGATCTCGAAGCTGGCCGTGTAGTTCTCGAAAACGGTGGGCACGTAGCTCTAAAGGGGGGGGGGGGGAAGGAGGAGGAGGAGGAGGAGGAGAAGGGACGATGAGCCGAGCCGAGCCGAGCCGAGCCCCGGCCGTGTCCCCCCCCCCCCCACCAAACATCCCCACCACCTCCCCGCCGCACCTCGGGGTAGCAATCCTTGGCGAAGACGTGCAGCAGCGCCGTCTTGCCGCACTGCGTGTCCCCCACCACCACGATCTTGCACCGCGCCAGGTGGCCCTCCATCCTGCGGGGTGACCCCCCCCTTCTGCCGCTCCGCCGCTTTACCGGCACCGGCCCCTCCGTGGCCGCGCCCCCCGGGTCCGACGGCACCAACCGGAGCCGGAGCTGGGCAGGGCTCGAGCTGGCACCGCCGCCCCCGGCCGCCTCCCGTCGGTGCCGGCCCCGGGAACGGCCCCCTCCCCTTTTTCTCCCCCCCCCCCCCGCCTCGCCCCGCTCCGCCGGGTCCTGGCCGGGATGCGGCGACCCCGGGATGCGGCGTGGGAACCGGCCCCGGTCCCCCCCAACCCCCGGGAGCGGTGCCTCCCTCCGGGGTTACCGGTGGGACCCCCCCCGGACCCCCTCTGAGCCCCCTTCCTGCCGCTGCGCAGCCCTTCCCGACTCCCCCAGCCAAAAAATGTTAAAAAAGGGGCTCCCCATAAAGGGTGGTGGGCTCGGGGGGGCATATCCTGCACCAAGCTGGTGCTGGACACCACGAGCCTCAGTGTGCGAGCAGCGAGGGGTGGGCATCGCCTCAATCCGGGGGGGCTCCAAGCACCACCGACAGCCCCCTGCACCGTTAACGCCTGTTTTTTTTTTTTTCTTTTTTTTTTTTTCGGGGGGAATTTCAGCAAAAATGGGAGCCCCCGGCACGTCAGCCAGTTCTGCACGAGTCTTAAAGCTGCCGGGACAGGAGGCTGGTGGTCTGCCCAGCCTGTCCGCAAAGCAGGCGGGCAGTCCTGCTTTCCGTTTCTCCCCCGGGTATGGCCAGTCCACCCCATAAATTGCAGGCAGTGGTGGGAATTAGCAGAACAATTAAAAAAAAAAAAAAAAAGGCAAGGATCCTGCCCTGCGAATATCCCGCTGGCCGTACTGCAGGAAGATTTACCACAAGGGCAAACTTGCATTTGTCAGAGACGAGCCGTCTGTCACAAAATGCAGTAAAAATAGAGGCAATGAAGACAAAGCAAGTCTGGAGAAGTGGAAATTAAAATGTTTTGGCAGCGAAAGCGGATTTATTAATGGACTGAGGGGGCAGTTTGTTTTTTTGCGGAAATCGCAGTCATTTTTCATGTATAAATAGTGATGCTGTGCATGAAGTGGGGATGAGCACAGGAGGGGGATGCGGTGTGGGGCCTCGTGCCGTGCAGGTACCCCGTGCTTCTGAGCGCTGCTCTGCTCTCTGCTGGGCCTGCCAGGCCCAGGGAAACGTCAGCCTGGGTCGGTGTGTGCTTTGGAGAGCTGCTGCCTGCTCCCCTTCGCAGGTCTGTGCCTTGGGGTGCACCCCCAGGAGAGGGGCCAAGAGCAGAGCGGGGCTGAAGATGGGGTCTTAGTGCTGTCAGTGGGTCCCCCCTGTATCATCCCATCCAGAGCAAGCTGGGTGATTCCATCCTGGACCTGGATTCTCTCAGCTTAGCTCCCCACGGTGCTGCCTCCTGCAGGATTTCTTGCCCTCCGTTCCTCATCCTGCAGCATCTCGGTGCCTCCGAGCCCTCGGCGCTGTGGTGGATGACTGCCACATGCGTGCTTCCTTCCACCCTCCCCAGGGAGAGGAGACCATGCGGGTCTGTGTCACAGCTTGTAAGCCCTGCAAAGGTTTTTTTTTTTTGGTCTTTGTGTGTGTGCGTGTGCGTGGTGCTCAGCTTTTACCTGGAGGAATGGAAAGAAAAAGTTCGCCGTGCTTATGACTGCAGTTGGAGCGCTCATGGCCATCTGTGTCCCCAGGCTGACACCCTTTCATCTGAAAGCTTTTCACCACATTTCTCAGTAGGAATTCATTTTTTTTCCTTCCAACCCACAGATTACTGTGGCCCGGCTTCGGAGGAACCAGAAAACTTCCTCTGCCCCGAATATTCAGACTTTTGCGACCTCCCACAGCCACATTTGCCTTCCCCCGGGGAGGGCAAACAGCTGAGAGCACCTTTTGCTCGGAGCCCCTTGGGGCAGGGTCACTGCTGTCCCATTTGGTGCCACGCACCTTTTGGCAGGAAACGCTTGCAAAATATCTGTTAGGGCAACCTCCAGCGCCGGTGTCAGCTTTCAGAGCGGGCTAGGGAGAGAGACGTGCTGTGACTGTCACCACGGCTGGGGAGGCAACAGATGGCTCCGACACATTTGCTCTCCAAAAATGCTCCTCCAGTGGCCGCATCCTGCCTTGCTGCTCCGTGCTCTCGGAGGGGGGTGAGTGGCTGTTCCGAATTAAATCGACGGCGTCGTGTTCGTGTCGTTTCCTGGACAAGGAAACCAGTGACCTCCGCAGGACCAGGACTGGAAAAGGGCGCTGGGAGAAGCCATCCTTCACCCGCAGCCTCTGACAGCTTGGCCCTGTGCCTGCGCAGAGCCTCAGGACCTGGTGTTACACAGACAAACGCAGGGTTTGGAGAAACTCTGCTCCTGATTTGAGCCGTGGGGAGGCAGGTGAATGGAGCAAGCAAGGAATCCCCTGTACGCTGTCATATGGCTGTGACCCCTGGAAGATGCACACACGTACCTGAGAGGTGTGTGAGTGTCACCACTGAGCTCTGCCCGTGCCCATCACATTATTCATTAACACTTTCTCTGTATTTTGATGGGGTGTGAGTGGATACTTCATAAACAACCACTTCTGTGCCATTCGCCTCCGTCCGCGCCGTCTTATTTCCACGGTGGAATTTTCCCTGGTGAGACTCTAAACCAGGACAGAAACAAGGGACAGGCTCGAGCTTTAATTTTTCATGAGCTCTATTCTTAAGTGGCTGTTTGGACCTGTGAAACATGTGAAAGAACGAGGAACTTGCCAGGCAAAACTGCAGCTTCCCGCTAACTGTTTGCACTCAGCAGCCGGTCCTGAATGGTGTGTTACTGGATGGCTTCCCCTAGAAGATGAAGAGGTGGAGAAGCAAAGAGTTTGAACACACAGAGCAAAAGATACAAATCAACAGCAATTAGAGGGGTTAAGAGAAAGAAGGAAAAAAAAAAAAAAAAAAACCAGCCAAATCCCCTTTCATGTGTCCAGCCTGTTTATGTTCTGTGCTAGAATAATGCTGATCTGACTCGCGGCTGGCATTAATGAAGTTTGCACCTCTGGGTGAGCAGTTTAATTTATCTCAGCAAGCCAAAGCTCATTATAACAGTCCATAAACGCTATCAGATGAAAGCAGCATCCTTCAGCTATCTCAGGGATTAAAGCAAGGAGCCATTCAACTGACAGGGCTGCTGCTGGAGAGACTGCAGTCGGAGCATGTGTGCTGCAGTCGGAGGAGACACAATACCTCAATTACTGCTGCGATTTATTTTTATTTTTCTGGATGGAGGAAGTGACCTGGAGCCCCCAGCACGCCCCCCTGGAGGTGAGCAGCCCCGTTCACAGCGTGTTGGGGCGTGCTGGCCAAGGAATCACCCGCTGATGGGTGCACAGCGTGTCGGAGGCTCGAAGCCTGTAATTTTAGGACCGTAATTGGCAGGAAGGTATCGGAAGGTTGGGGTTGCAGGAGGATCCTCACACCACTGGATGTCTCCAGGGGCTGTAGAAGAGGGGGACAAGAGATGGGATTGCTCTGTGCACCCCTGGGGAGAGGAACCTGCTGCTTCCCCGGGCTCTGCTGGTGCACGGCAAGGTGCTGGAGCAGCCCCAGCGAAGGGAGCGGCGGCGCTGGGAGGATTCCCTCAGCCTGCTGTCACTGCCGAGCGAAGTGACACCCGCCCAGCGCCGCTCAGCGCTCCACAATTGCCTCCATTGTCTCCGTGATCAAAACAGCAGCGCGGGAGCGGCGCCGGTGAGTGGCAGCTTCGTCTGGGGGCTCGTGGCAGATCTGCTCCACCTGCCGCGCTGCCTGGCGCATCTCCGTGTCACTCCGTCTCGCCGCCTGCCGTGGCACAGCGCTCCCGTCACCGGTGACGAAGCCGGGAGCTCTCCTCCGGGGCTGCTGCTTTGTGCGTCCCAACCCACGGCAGGCACGGGTGAGCAGAAGGCAGAGCAGAGGCAGGAGGAGCCTCTGGAGGGCCCTACACACCCCAAAAAATGCGCACGGGGTCAACACGTGCGGTAGCTCTGTGGGCATCCATCCGACCCCAGAGCCCTTTTGGGTTTGCCTGCAGCCCCCAGCCCCGTTTCCAGCTCTGCTCAGCGCCCTTCACCTGCAGGTTTGGAGCTGGCCCGCACAGGGTCTCCAGCAGCCTTGGTTTTGGGGCATCTGCCCCCACTTGGGGGCCTTTCTGGTGTCAAGACCACAGCTGTGGGGAGCCCTACACGCTAGCATCCCTCTGCCAGGCTGCCTTATCTCCTGCCCGCTGTGGTTCCTGTGTCCTTGAGAGCAAAGGAGAGGGATTGTTAGAGCCCTGAGTGAAAAGAAAGGGAGGTGGAACAAAGAGGCAGGCGGGCGGGCTCAGGCTGCAGGGGCATCCTGATCCTCGCTGGCTGCCAGGGGCTGGGGGAGGCAGCGGGGGGGTTGTTGGAAAGCTCAGGGCACAGGGCTGCTGAAACCCTCAGCACTCGGGAGGGAGGTGATGGGAGCAGCTTCCCAGCTGCCCAGTGCCCGTCTCCAGCTATAAATCCCAAACCGACGCCGTTCGGAAGGGCCTGCATTTGGAGAGCTTGCTGGAAAACGGGGCGGAGGAGGAGGGAGCACCAATTCCACCAGGAAAACTTGTGGGTTTCCTGGCTAATGCATCCCCCCGGCAGCCCACGCAAGCGTCTCGTCCCACAGCAGCCAGCGCCAGGCCGTGCTGGGGCCGCAGCTCTGCAAGATTTGAGCTCTGCAGCTGCAGTCGCAGGCCAGCTCCTGCACGCAGAGCACCCAAAGCTCTGCCCCCCACGCCTGCAGCTTGCACGGAAGGGGAAGGCCGCCGCAGCAGAACGCAAAGTTTACCAAATGAAGCAAGATTTGCAGGGAGAATGTGACTGAGCCGAGCTGATAAGGAGAGATTGGCCTGGGAGCACAAAAGAGACAAAGGCGATGAGAGCAGCCTGCCCAAGCAGACTTGCCCATCTGCAAAAAAAATCTCTTTGTCTGCTTTACAGCTGCATGCAGCTGGAGCAGCCGAGCAGGAGGGGAACCTGATTCCCAAATCCCGCTGACTTCATCCAGCACTGGGCTTTTGGGGGTCATCCCCTCATCTCACGTGCCTCCGAAGGGCCTGGCAGGGACTCCCTCCTGGCCAGCTGGTCTCATCCTGACAACAGCGAAAATAAATCACCGACAGGAGAAATGCTGGGACAGCTCCCAGTGGGAGATAGGATTGGGCTTTGACCACTTCTTCCTAACTTTGGGCCCGAGAGATGCCCAGACATCATGAATTCGGTCACATCTGCATTTCTCCGAGCCAAGACACGGAGCATAAAAGGGCGAAGTAACTTTCCAAGCTGCCCTGAGCTCTTGTCATGCAACGGGACGTGAGCCTCTTCCTCGCTCTCCCTGCAGCCGCCCCAATACCCGTAAATATGCCACACGGCAGGACCAGATGATTTGCAGCCTGCTCCAGGCCTCTGGCTCTTTTCCTGCCTTTGTGCTCGGCTTCCTGAGCAGCCCCGTCCCAGGTCCCAGCCGCCCCCCAGCCCCGCACGGCCCCGCAGCCACCCAGCCCTGCAGGACGGGGCCACGGCCACGCAGAGTCGCCGCTGGCCCCTGTCCTCAGTCGCCGAAGAGTGGGATTCTTGTCGCAAACAAAGCCCCTGGAAGCACCGGGGTTTGCTCATCCGCTGCTCAGCCAAAGCCTTCCATCAAATCTGTCAGCGGTGCTGGGAGCGCCCTGCCCAAAGCGGGCGGTGCGCCCGATCTGCCTTGGCTGGGGAAATTCTGGAGCACTGGAGCAGCACAGAAACCTCCCACGTGCGTGTTTCAGTCCCCACGAGATGGTCTTTGTGTTTTTTTGTTGTTTTTTTTTTTTTTTTTAGGGGGTGGATGCTCCTCTTCGTCAGGGGCTGCTTGATGTGCGGGCTCAAACCATCGCCCTGGAGGTGCTGCAGGGCAGGGGGATGAGGATGTGCTCGCCTGGCACATCCCACCGGGTCCGGCTTCACGTCGCACCCACGGCCCTGCACTGCAGCAGCCACCGATGGCCACCCCAGGAGCTGGGCACGCACACTCAGGCAGTGAATTCACGGAGAGGGTTGCTGCCTGCTGGCTCCACGAGCAGGAGGAGAGGCAGGAGCCATGGATCCGGCTTCGCTCCCGGCCTCGTTTATCCGCCTGGAGTCGCAGGACTGAAGCTGCACTCCTCCTCCACCTCCTCCTCCTCCTCCACCTCCTCCTCTTCCTCCTTTTCCTCGTCCAGCAGCCAGCCCGTGCCTTGTCTCCGACACCCGCAGCCATTTCAGGGCCGCGAGCAGGGAGCTGGTTACGAAACCTCCCTGGAAGTGACCTCAGTCAGTTATCCACAATAAATCCGAGGAGTAGCTCGGCGAGGCGGCACCCCGGCACAACAGCCATTTCAAGCAGGGCTCCAGCAAAGCCGCATTTTATTTTATTTTTGCTTGAAAAACAATCATTTAGCACAAAAAGGGGGGGGCTTGGGGAGGAGGAGGAAGGAGGCAGGCAGGGAGCTGTGCCGTGGCTTTTGGCAGAGCCGCAGCCCCGCTGCTGCAGCCCCAGCCCAAGGGCGCTTTGGGGTTTTAAGCCCCAAACCGCAGCCGCTGCACGGCCGCAACCGGGGCTTTGCCACCGGGGACCCTGCCCCGGGAGGGACCGGGGCGGCCCCGGGGACCGGCTGCGGGGCGGGGGGGGGCGAACCGGGGCTGCGGCAAAGGGCGGGGGGGGCAGCACCGGGCTGCGGGGGGGCTGCAGGAACCGGGACCGGGACGTCGGGGGTTGAAGGGGGGCTGCAGGAACCGGGACCGGGACCTCGGGGGTTAAAGGGGGGCTGCAGGAACCGGGACCGGGACCTCGGGGGTTAAAGGGGGGCTGCCGGGACCGGCACCGGGACCTCGGGGGGGGTGAAGAGAGGCCACCGGGACCGGCCCCGGGTCCGCAGTGGGGAAAGGGGGGGCCACCGGGACCGGCCCCGGGACCTCGGGGGGGTGAAGTGGGGCTGCCAGAACCGGCACCGGGACCGCGGACAGCGCCTCCCCTCCAGCCCCGGCCCGGTTGAACGGGGCCCCGCCGCTCCGCCCCCGCCCCCGGCCCGCCCCCCCCGGGCCGCGCCCCGTTCTCCGGCTTTTCCCCGCCCGCCGCCGCCGCCGCCGCCGCCCCGGTCCCGATCCCGATCCCGATCCCGCAGCTCGGCTCCGCTCCTCTCCGCCATGTCCACCGAGCCGGCCCCGGCCTCCGCAGCCCCCCCGGAGCAAACCCCCGAGCCTCCGGTGGCGACACCGGCGACAACGACGACGACGACGACGACGGCGGCGGCGACGACGACGAGCGGCGGCGGGGAGCCCCCGGAGCACCGGGCGCTGGTGCTGACGGGTTTCGGTGGCTACGAAAAGGTGAAGGTGCAGACACGGAGGGGCGGTGGCCCCCGAGCCGGGGAGGTTTCGGTGCGGGTCCGTGCCTGCGGCCTCAATTTCGCCGACCTGCTGGCCCGCCAGGGGCTCTACGACCGCCTGCCGCCGCCGCCCGTCTGCCCCGGGATGGAGTGCGCCGGTACCGTCTGCGCCCTGGGGGATGGAGTCAGCGATCGCCAGGTGGGAGGGGGTCCGGCTCCGGTTCTTCCCTTCCCTTTTTTTCCTTTCCCTAAGGCCCCAACGGCTCCGGTTGTGTGCGAGGCCCCGGGAAGGGGTCCGGAGCTGCGGCACCGGTGGTGGGGCTGCGGTGGGGTGGGGAGGTTGGAGGGGGGGTCTCCCGTTGCCTCCCGTCTTCATTCATCACCTCCTGTCTCCCATCATCTCATCTCCCATCTCCTATCATCTCCCATCATCTGCCATTATCATCTCCTATCTCCCATCATCGTCTCCCATCTCCCAGTGCTGCAGCCGGGATTTGCGCCCTGGGTGCCCACGAGAAGCATCCCAGCCTTCACCAAGGGGCTCTGGTTTGGGTTTTTGCCGGGTTCTGGCTGCTCGCAGCGCAGAAATCCTGCCCTGAAACCCTGCCCCAGGATTTGGGGTGGTGAGAGCATCGCTGTCGGTCTGCCCTCATGGGGCCTTGAGGCCCCTGGGAGGAGATCCTGTGCCGAAGGGGCCGAGCTTTGCACCAATAATGTCTTCTCGACGCTGAGTAGCACAAAGGGCTGAAGCATGACCGTGCTATTTCTGCACGGCTCTGCTTCCTTTCGGACTACATGGACATACAAGGAAATGGCTCCAGCTTCTGACTAGGTGTCCAGCGTGCCCTAAGGGTGCTGAGCTCTGGGTGCTAGCAGCTGGCTGCCCACGGTGTTGGGGTTTGTGGCCAGTGAGCCTCCGGCTGCTGCCTTTCTAGAAAGTCCCAGGGCAGAGCAGCTCGCCCCGGGTGTCCCAGAGCCTTGGGTCTCAGGGCTAGTGCAGTTACACCCCATCGAGATCCCTCTTGGATGCACAATTAGCAAAACAAAGTGCCTCAAAAAGCCTTGTTTGTTAGGGATGATCCCCTCCTCTCCAGGAAAACATCTCGGTTTATTGCAGCATGAATGCCAAACCCACACAACGAGGAGCCTTTCTGCTCGCTCCGTGGCTCTGCCTCTTGTCTGCTCACCGATGCGGCTCCCTGGGTCTTTGCCGGTCTCCTTCCCACTGCACGCTGAGCAGATGCTTCTTGCCCCGTGGGATAAGAGCAGCTTTTGGGGAAGCTTAGGCTTAAAGCTTTACCTAAAGCTTTTTTCCAGGGTAGATCCCATTGTTGAAGCATTGCCCCAGGCATCATGCCTGTTGGCAGGCAGATCCTGCTGCGGGGTAGCAGAAATAACCACAACAGTCAATGCTCTGCTAGGTCCTGCTGTAGCAAGACCAAGAGTAGGATGATTTCTGCTTGTTTTAAGCTCGTTTCACACCTCCTTGCCGTCTGTTTCGTTTTAGGTTGGCGATAAGGTGATGGTCCTGGCCAGGTCTGGGCTCTGGCAAGAGGTTGTGAACGTGCCGGCCGGGCAGACGTTCCCAATACCCGAGGGAATGAGCTTTGAGGAAGCGGCTGCTCTCCTCGTCAACTACATCACTGCCTACATGATCCTGTTCGACTTTGGGAACCTGAGACCCAACCAGAGCGTCCTCATCCACATGGCTGCAGGTCAGTTATCCTCGCCAGCCCATGCTGAGGCTCCTGGCATCAGCGTGCGGCTTCTTCACAGGGGCTTGGTGAAGCTGCAGAGAGCGGTGCTGGACCAGCCAAGCATCACCTGCAGTCCCATTTCCCAGTAGCCTGGGTCAATCCCCACCAGCACACACCACAAGCCTTCTTCCCGTCCAGGCAGAGCCTTCCTCCCGTCCAGGCAAAGCCTTCCTCCCATGTCTGCTTCTGAGTCTTTCTCTTTGCTGGTTTTCAGGTGGCGTGGGAACTGCTGCCATCCAGCTGTGCAAGACAGTAGAAAACGTCACCATTTTCGGCACAGCATCCGCTTCCAAGCACGACTCACTGAAGGAGAGCGGGGTCGCCCACCCCATTGACTACAGGACGATGGATTATGCAGAGGAGGTCCGGAAAATCTCTCCCAAAGGTACCGTGTGCTGGAGGACTTCTCCAACAGCCCTCGCTCCTTTCAGGCACAAAGGCCTCCAGCTGCTCTCTGTTCCCTCTAGGTGTGGACATTGTCCTGGACCCCCTGGGCGGATCCGACACATCCAAAGCATTTCACCTCTTGAAGCCAATGGGCAAACTCATCACTTACGGTGAGTGTGAGCAGCCTGTCCCAGCCCCAGCTCTGGTGCAGGAGGGTGCGCGTCCGTTCTGCTCCGTTCCTGGGCATGGGGCCACGAGGGAGCCTCACGGGTGCTGCCAGCTGCCTCTGTCATAGTTCTGCGGTTTTCACAAAGGTTTTTAGGATGTTTCGCCTGGGTGAGGCACTGACCTTTGTCCCGAGGGCTGCGGACACTGAGAGGCTCCGGGTCTCTTCCCTTCCATGGTGAGACCTCTCCCCGAGTATGAGCCAGTGCCTGCAGGGGAAGCTGGAATGTCCCCACGAGGAACCCTGGCACAGCTGCTTTGTCCAGGCTGATTAATGCTCAGCATTAATAGAGCCTTGCTTTTTTTTTCTTTTTGCTTTTTTTTTTTTTTTTTTCTTCTAGAGGATGTGTGGGTGATGAGGTTTGAGGCTACTGAATACTTATCCCTCCATTCCCCAGCCCTGAAACACTGCGATTTTGTCCCTGGAGACAAAGCCCTCACACAGCCCCCAGCGGGATTCCAGACACTTGTGGCAGTGTGCTGCCTCTGTCCCGGCCCTTGCAGCGTGTGGCTTCCCTGGGGGAGCCTGGCTGTAGGAGAGGGGGAATGCTGTCCCACCAGCCTGCCTGGGACTTGTAACCCCCTCTTGCCTCTGCCAGGGCTCCAGCCTAGCTGCACTGCTGCTGCCCTCCCAAGATTTATGGTCTGAATTTTTGGGTAGACCTGCGTGGTGCTGGGAGATGGATCCGATGATCCTTATGGGTCCCTTCCAACTTGGGATATTCTGTGATTCTATGATTTCTAGATTTTTGCAATATGCGGGTGCTGATGCTCCAAATCTTGAGCCCAAACTGGGGAGCTGCTTTCACTGAAATTATTGGGCAGCTCCTGATGCGATCCAGTTCCCAGCATCATATCCTGTGCTACCCTGGCTATTGCCCGAGCTGCCTCTTGGGTTGCGTTGACCCCAGTTCATCCGTGGTTTGTCTTCTCTTTAGGGGTAGCAAACCTGCTCACTGGGCAGAAGAAGAACCTCATGGCCATGGCCAAAACCTGGTGGAACCAATTCAGCATCAACGCCCTGCAGCTCCTACACCAAAACAAGGCAGTGTGCGGCTACCACCTCGGCTACATGGACGAAGAATACGAGCTCATCGGAGGAGTTGTAGCCAAGCTGATTAGCCTGTACAATCAAGGCAAGATCAAGCCCAAAATAGACTCTGTATGGCCCTTTGATCAGGTGAGTCGGAGCTGATATATGGACTGACAAAAAGCCCAGGGTGGTTGCTTTCCGCACGGGGCGCTCTGCTTGAGGCTGAGCACCTTTTCCGTGGGGGCTGAGCGGTTCCGACAGCCATCTGTCCTCAGATGTTCAGCGCCCTTTTAAGAGCTTAAAGTGGCTGGGCTCTTCTGCTCCAGTGCACGGAGCTGGGCAACACCAGACAGCGTCCCCACAGACCAGGGCAGGTGCTAAGCTGCACTCCGTGGGCAGCAGCAGCCGTGGAGGGATGGGGTTGTGCACCGGGCTGCGAACCACCCCGAGTCTGCCCCCTGTAATTACACCGACAGCTGGGGAGGTTGCTGCTGCCCCTCTGCAAGTGGAGGAGAGCCCAGGCAGCGAAGCACAATGCTGAAAACGGCTTTTTTTTCAGCTGCAAGGGGGCTGTGGGGGCGCAGGAGGGGCATGGCTGCTCCGCGTGGGGGCTGCGGGTCTCACGGGGCTCCCCTCGTTTGCAGGTGGCAGATGCCATGAGGCAGATGCAAGAGAAGAAGAATGTTGGAAAGGTCATCCTGGTTCCCGAAGCACCCAAGGAAGAATCCAAAAAAGAGGAGAACTAAGGAGGAGAGCGATGTGTGCAGATTGTGAATTCATGGTTTAACTCCCTGCTCTCTTTGGGACCTGGAAATGGACAGATCAGTAGCTTCCTCCTTCACCAGTACAAGAACATCGTGCTTAAAGTTCAGATGAGGTTTGCTTGCTCCCGTTGTGACTGACCCTTTACCAGATATGCCTCCTGCCCTAGCTCTCTGTTTTGAAGCCTGATTATTTCATACATTTCTCTAATCACTTGTTTCCATGCTGAAATCCCAAACTAATCCTATTTTTTCCCCTGGCAGCACAGTCAAAGCTTCCGGGCAGTTGGTGATTAGCAGCTGCATAGGCTGTCACTGTGAAGATGCAAAATGCTATAGGGACTGCCAAGCAGCTCCACAAAAACCCAGCCCACGTTGAAGCATTTGCACTGTCACCTTAGAGAAGCGTTTCAGTAGGAGAATGGGCAGACTGAGGATGTTTCTTAAACAGCCACAGGAGAAGCGTGGCTGCCCTAGTTTAATTCTAGCTCTGTCTGCTCTTCTGCTCACACTAACCCTGCTTTCTCCCCTCTGCTGGCCTCTATCACCAGTCAGATAGCAGCAGTTGCCTTTGCCTTGTAAATAACTCTGGCTTTTTGGAGTCTATACCATATTGCACTTAATTTGCAGTCACTTCTTTGTGCAGGCAACAAATAATCCAACAGCCCGGGCTGGTCTCTGAACACAGAGGAGAAGTTTCAGTTGGGTAACTTGATCTTGTCCATTTTCTGCTTCCAAACTGTACAGGGAGATCTAAACTGTGTCTGATTTTTTTAGAGACCATAAGGACTCAACTGTGTCTCGAATGACTGGAACAATTGATGTTGGCTCTGTGCTTATTAATGTTGGGCTCCAAGTTGGTATTGTTAAGGCTAAACTTCACCCTCGTGTTTTGTATTTCCAAGGGCTGCAGTGTTGAATCAGACTTCAGCAAGATGGGAACAAATAAGCCCCTGTTAATGCTTGCTTTGTGCCGTGCCCTGTGCGCTGGGGAGAGCTGCAGTTTGGGAAGTGACTTGTGAGAACCACGGCTGCTGCACGGGGCTCGGCGCTGGCTCCTCGTGTGCCACATCACCCCGGGAGGCTGTCACTGAGTTACAAGTGTAGGTGGCAAAGTGTCCGGCTCTGTCAAGCCTCTTGGCTTGGGCATCTGGAACAGTTCAAATCACGCTTTCCCTTCTCTTCTAGTGAGCTCTTAAGACATCCTCTAACCACCTCTCACCTCGTGGGTCGGTGCTGCAGTAGGGTTTGACTCCTCTTCCCCTCTCAGGACCCTTCCAACACTGAGGCTTTAGGAACTGCCTGGGGTTTCCTCCCAGAGCAGCTCTATGCTTCTCTTCCTCTTTTCTTTCTTCGTTATGTTTGGAAACGGAGCTGTGCAGACACCCAAGCCTCGTTCTGTGAGCACTCCGTGTCCTGGGTGGTGCCCCCGCTTCCTGCCCTGCCCAGCCCCGAGTGACCGTGGTGCTGCTGGAGCTTGCTTCAGCAGCTGGAGGCTTTGCCACGGCTTGTAGGTCCTGCAGGGCTTTAGGCTCCATTTGGGATTTTAAAAGGTAAGCCTGAGGGCACCGAGGAGAGCTGCCTGTTGTCGGTGAGCTCAGGCTCCAGGAGCAAAGGCTGGCTGCTCCGTGTCCTGCTTATCCCGACTCCAGAGAAGGAAGGAGCTGCACGGGCAAAGGGACCCATTTGGGAAGCCCCTCGGCTGCTGGAGAGCGAGCACTGGCAGGGAGCGAGGGGTCCTGGGCAGGTTCAGTGTGTGGCTTCTTCCTCTGCCTGCTCTTCCTCCCCACCAGTGCTCCTCGCTGGCAGTGCAGCTTGTTTTCATGTGCTTGGGCTCGGTCCCTCAGTCCAGTGCATATTAAAAACGTGGAGGCAGAGACCCCAGGGGACTCTCTTTGGCTAGCTTTAAGACAACCCCATTCCCTACAGCCTCGGGGAAGGGCAGGAGCCCAGGCACAGGCGCTTGTTCCATCCCTTGCAGGTGATAAGCGAACTCCACAGGCATGGTGGCACGAAATTCAGAAGCACAACTTGTAACCTTTCTGAATCCCAAATCTTGCTGCTGCTCCTTTCAACCTGCCCCTCTCATGCTAACCTAGATCCAATCCAACAGTGTCTAATGCTGCTTTACCAGGTCTGCCAACACAACGGCTGGCTAAATTGCTGCAGTGGGAAGTCTGGACCTGTTCCTCCCTGAAACCCGACTTCACCTTGATGAGAGCAGTGTGCTCAAAGGGCACACCACGCTGCAGATCTGCAGGTCCTGCGCGGCTGTAAAGGGGAAAGCTGTCAAATTGTGGTTTACTGTAACGTCCTCTCCTTGCTTTACTTTCAGCCAAGAGCGTGCTCAGTGCCTTACTTGGATGGCCTTGGATTAAGGCAACACAGCAAGGGCTTCACGGCCCACTCCCTCCCGACAGAATGTGGAGGAGGAGGGTGGGAGTTTTGCAGCTTGCTGTAGGGCTGCTCTGCCTTGCTGCCTTGCGATACACCACGGAGCAGAATCTCGGTGCCTTCTTCTGCGTGCCCGTAAGGACTGGGAAGTCACCGGAGCCTTTTCTCTTCTGGCCTTTCAAAGTATTGCCAAAAAAAAAAAACATACCTGTTATGATCCTTGCTAGCTCTGTTTCATGAACACCAGTGTTGTAGTGTGGCTTAGTGTGAACGTGACGCTCCCTTTGCCCATGTCATGGGCTGTGCAGGGCTCTCCTGGACGCCTGTGCTCCTGCAGCCAAAATTGCTGCTCTAAAGCAGCCGCAGAGGTCTCCCCTGGGTGCCCATTTGGCTCAGAGCCGGGTCCTCAAGCGAGGCTTTATCAGCTGGCACTGCCTTGGCTTCCTGGAAACAATCAGGGCTCCTTATGCTCGTAGGGGAGCTGCTAATGTATTTTCTACCTGCGAATTCCTGAAGCTCTTATCAGGGTGTGAGTGCTAAGCAATTGCTATGGCCTTCTGGTAGAATTTAGCACCGTTTCGTGTCCCTCAGTAGCAACAATGTTTTCTACAGAAAGACCAAGATTAAATGTAACCTTGCTCTTCACTGCCTCACTGATTAATGCTCTGTGTTTTTTTTCTTGTTTGTTTGGTTTTAGTAGTAGTCTTTATTTTTTTTTTTCTTTCTTTTTTTTTTTTTTTAAATGGATAAGCATTTTATGGGCCAATAACCTGTGTAAAACAACTTCAAGTGTCTTAATGCATTAAAGCTAACCAGCAGGTTTATATACTAAGGACCAAAGCAAAACCAAACAAACAAAAACCTAGGCTAAAAATCGTTCCACTGAATGTTGCTTAACTGTTTAGGGCAAAAAAAAAAAAAAAATAGAAGTCATACTATCAAGGAAATTGGAGTTTACTGTGCTTAGATTGTGTGTGCCGTTCCTGCAATCAGAAGTGCAATTCAATGTTTATTTACTGCTTGTCTGACCCAAAGGTTGTGCCATGAGGAGAAGAGTCCAGGCAAAAAAAAATGTGAGTAATGAGGACTGAAGTGCAGGACAGGCTCCCCTGGCTCTGGCAGGGATGCCTGTCCACGTGCCACTCCAATGTCCTTGCTGTAGTCGCCTTCCCAGACTGATTCTTTTGGTCTGGGGGGAAAAAATGCAACTCCTTTGCTATCACCAGGCAGCTTCTGTCACATTTCTGACTTTCAGTTTCTCTCAAGCTCGTGTTGCATGTGAAGGGTAGAAGGAAAGCAGCTTGCACGGAGGAGCGTGACCCCTGCTAAGTGCTTTAGGAGGGGGGGTGAGGAGCTTAGCTGTTTATTTCATTTTGGCCACCTGTATTAAACTAAAAGTGAGTGACTAGTGACAAGAGAGAGGCAGTGTGAGCCTCAGGCTTTAATCAGTGCAGGATGCTGGCCACTCTCAGCTGCTATCATAGGTGTAAAACCACTGTTGCCTAATGAAGTCTCTGGTGTGTGAAGCCCTGGTGATGGCAAAGTGTGGCTGGCAAGTAGTGCATGAGCGTGATGGGAAACGCATTAGACTCTGAGCCTCTTACAACATATGGTCTGGTCTGTACTGTCTGAGTTGTGTTGATTTGCAGATCTGTGATATGAGTGATGCTCACCCTACAGACACTTGGAAAAATCTTTTGTTTAAAAAAAATATATTCCGCTTTGTGCGTGTAACCAAGTTGGACAGAAAGCAAGTGTGCCAATGCTGTTTACATGACTATAATGTGTAATGCTCCTCTGTCTAATGTTACCATATGCCTTATGTGTTTCAAATGTTAATTAAAAGCATAACAAAACTCTCAGTGGCATGCTGCTCAGTCTTCTGCCAGAACGATCCTTCTGTCCTCAGCTCAGCCTCTGGAGCACTTGCATTACCCCTGCGTGCACTAAGTGGGTGGGTGCATTCAGTTTACAGATCCCAACAGCTCTTCCAGGGCGAGAGGCTGCCTCTGCTCTCAAGGACAACTGTTAATCATGGCCTCGAGTGTTGCATCACTCCTGTAACACCCTGTTCTGGAGGGCAGCTACGGTGCTTGCAAAGTCCCTAGCTGATCTCTGCACTTTAGTCTGTGCTGGGGGGTCTCTGGAACCAGCTGAGATTAAAATGGGCTCTCAGGGTGACAGTAAGACAAGGTGTGGACAACCATGACTGAAAATGTGGGAATAAATCTTGTTTATTTTTGTTTCTCCACCTGGAGGCTGTCCATGCCTGTATATTGTCAGGGGAAGCAGCTGTCCGAGGAGCTGAAACGCGTTAGTACCCCCTCCAAGAGAGCATAAGGCTTCCTGCTGTCCTCAGAGCAGGTGCTGGGGAGGGGCTGTAACTCAAAGCTGTCTGCTGGAGGGCTGAAATGTCTACATTAACATCTGAAATTAATGATAGCTCGGCTCTGGCACAGGCTCAGGAGGTGGCTGACCTGGAGCCTGCCTGCAGTGGCAAGAGGGGGAACAGATTTACAGAAGGTGGGGCTGGACTACAAGCAGGCTCCTGCCCAGGCTTGGTTTATTGGCACCCTGTCAAAAGCTGCGCTGGGGCTCAGCCTGGATCTGGTGTTGGAACAAGCTGGTCGTTAACTGGCTGGTGCAGATCAGCAGCCAGCAGGAGCTGGAGTTTTGGGGAAGCTCAGGCTCTGGGGGATGGAGGGGCTGCTGTAGCTAACGCGCAGGTTTCTGGCTACCTCCGGGGATGCAATGAGCTCCTTGGACAAGCACCTGCTTTTTCCTGGGCCGTGTTGAGCTGCAGTTTTTGTCAACTGGGACGGGAGGTGAAGCAAAGGCACAGGATGCAGCTGCTCACAGCAGGGAGTCTCACTCGATGCCCAAATTCTTCAAAATTGTGCAAACCTTGTGGAGATAGTGGGCATCTGGATAGCCGTTCCTGTGGGGCAGAAAGGGAAGTGGTGTAAATCCTGCTGATGGTGCTAAAACCGCCGAGGGCAGCAGCAGTTTATTTTGGCCCCATCCTCTCAACAGGGGGGGGTGAGGGTGGAAATCCTGCTCCCTGGGAGCTGCAAGGAGCTGCCCCTTGCTGCTGCCTGCACGCAGAGCTGGCTGCAGAGAGCTGCCAGGGCAAAAGTAAAGAAAATCCTAAGGGAACCAGAAATCTTGGCTATGGGGGTGTTTATGGGTGTGGGGTGGGTAAGGGCTTTGTCCCAGCTGGAGGGTGCCAGGGCTGGTCTGCCACACCTGTGGGAGGGAGGCACCACCTCTGCTGCTGTGGGAGCCTGGAGGAGCACCCAGCTCCAAGGGTTTGGTCAGCTGGGGCCCGTGTTTCTCCTCCTCCGATTGCTAAGGAAAACCTGGGGGCTTGGGATGACCGCGGCCATACCTGGCTTTGCTTCCATGCCAGGAGGTTTTGTGAGGGATAAGGCCCCACGTCACTCTTTCTTCTCCGTTGCAGGACTTTATCCGGAACGTCAGCCCTTGCTCAAATGCTTTCTTCAGCAGCACTGCTGTCTTCTGCCCTTCCCTGTTGTCAGGAAGGAAGGCGATGAAACATCCCCCTTTGTAAGGCTGTCCTGGATGGGGGTGACCAACCTTAGAACGAGAAGAAAACGTTGTAAACAACCACAGGTCTGGCTTCAAAGTGTCCAGCTTGAAAACACACAGCTACCTGTGGGCCCTGTGGGGTGCGAGGTGCTTGGAGCACTCACCAGAGCTCACACGCTCTTCCAAAGCAGCAAGCAGCTCCCAAACCTCGTGTGATATTTTGCCTTTCTCAGGGCCATACCTCTGCTGCTTTGCATGTGGGGCATGGAGATGGAGCTGCCCCTCTCCTCCTCCTCCCCACACCCCCAAGAACTCAGTGCACGGCCCGCAGCAGGCCGGGCAGACCCTTGTGGTGGGCTACCTACCCCTTGCACGCCATCGGGGATGGTGTAGATAAGCTGGAGCGTCAGGTCCCGGTAGTAGCCAGGCAAACTCTGAGACACGGAGGAGATCTTGAAGGTCCCTGGGACCTTGCAGCTTGGGGCAACCGAGGAGGAACCACAGCAAGCTGGCTGCTCTGCTGCAAAACACGTCCTGCACAAGGTGTGCCCACAGGGCGCCGGGCAGGTCACACGTGAGTCCTGGCAAGCATCGCACCAGCCCAGGGGGCTCTTGCTGCTTTCCTGGCCAGGGCTGGGGCCTCTTTTCTGCGGTGTTGAGGGTTCAGACTCCTCCTGGGTGCTGTTCCTGCTGGAACTGCTCCTTTCTTGGCCTCTTGACTCCGCTGTGGGTGACTGTTCGGCCGCAGCCTGGGGCGGTTCAGGAGCTGCAGCCCCGCAGAGCCAGGCGGGCAGGGAGCGAGGTGCACCCTCGGCCGTGGGAACTGGTGACCGCAGCTGGCCCCCGGCGTCGCTGTGACCTCCTCTGCTCCTGTCTCTCGCAAACTGGAATTTGTCTGGCAAGACCTGCTTTAGCCGCGCAATGTCAGGTTCCCCCGGCGACTGTTTGGCCTTCGGCTGTTCCTGGGGCTCTCTCGGAGCACCAGGACTCGGGTTGTCCACCACAGGACGGCTGAGAAGGCCGCTTCCTCCTTGCACAGCCCCAGGATCAACGTGGTCGTTGGCCTCCTCCTGTCCCGCTGCTTGCGGGTACCTCCAAGGACTCGGGGACCTCTTTTCCTTGGCCTCCGGCAGCTTGAGAGCCCTGAGCACCTCCGAGTGCTCTGCTTTATCTCTAATGTCCAGGAGCTGCAGACCCATCTGCAGGGACTCCAGGCTGTCGGGAAGGGCTGCCCCCAGCACGGTGTCCTGGCTTCTGCTGGGCTGGACAGCACCGGGGTGCCCCGGGCTCGAAGCTCTCTCTGCTCCTGGAGACAAGGATGAAGACTTCAGAGCACGGCGCCTCCTGGAAGAAAACACCTGGAAGGCCTCAGTCACTCCTGGCAGCATCTCCTTGGGGCAGGCGAGACAGAGCTTGTACTTGTCTTTGTTGAGCCCAACCTGCAGGGACATGCCTCGCAAGAGGCTGCACAGCTCACTCAGGGCATCGTCATCCGGCCCTTCGACAGCAAGCTCTGAGTAGGTCATGCTCTGACACACAAGGTCGGGACACCTCTGCACAAGAGTTTCCACTTTCCATTTCACCTGGAGAAGCTTGGTCCTGTCCTCTGCCTGCAACGACAGCACCGTGCAGTCCCCGGTAGAGCGTTCGGAGATCTGCACAGCTGCACTCCTGCACAACTCCTCGATGGTAGAGCGGTACACATCCTTCAGGTAAGACCACTGCAGGGAGTCCAGGCTCATTTCTTCACTCACCCTATTGCCTCCACTGCCTGCCCTGACGGTGTCTTGGGGCTTGTTGCTTTCCTTTGGCTTTGGCAGCGAGAAGCTGTTGGAGCGTCGCAGCACAGGTCTGGATTCAGAGGGTTTGGAGTCGAAAGCAGAAGAGTTCCTTGTGGTGTCAAAGAGACTCAGAGACCGAAAGGTACTAGAGGTGTCAGCAAGGGAACAGTGCTTGGTGGGATCGGAGCCTTTGGAGTCCCCAGGGTGCTGCAAAGCGCTGTTTTCTTTGCCCACAAAGGCAGACAGACTCTTGTGTCTTGCAAGCCTGGCACCTCCTTTCACATGGTCCTGTTCTTTGGGGTCATTCTGCTGAGACTCTGCTGCTGCTGACCCCAAAACCAGTGCGGAGACATGAGGCTGGTACTGCTGGGTTGGTGCTTTGGGGTCACCGGGACCCAGAGCATGTGTCTCAGATGAGTTTTTCTCAGAAAGCTGCACCTGCCCCACTGGAGGAGAGTCCCGGCTCGGCAAGAGGCCCTGGCCAGCCTGAGACTTGCCAGTTTTCAGAGCGCTGAAGTTGGCAGCTAGCTTGTGCTCAGCTTTCCCTTCTGGCCTGCCTGGGCTCAGTTTTGGGGACGAGGTGTCCACAGGAGCTTTGGGCTTGTGCCCTGCAGCCTCTGTGGTGCGGGACACTGCCGGCCGGGAGGGCTGGGAGCTGCTGAGCATGACAACTGTCTGCGGGGTGCTTCTGGCGCTGAAGTGCTGGATGTACTGCTTGGCCTGCGAGACATCAACAAGGTTTCCAATAAGATAAAGCTGCTTCCCATCCTCGTGGCAGAGCAACAGGGGGAACACCTCCTGCAGCTCACGTGTCAGAGCCCCAAGTGCCTGGCTGTCCATATCCAGTCCCCGCTTCGAGATCTTCTCCTTACGCAAGCTCACTTCCAGTTGCTGGTAGAGCTGCTGCAGGGCCAGGTGGGCCTGTCGCAAGGCGTCCGTGTCCCCAGCCATCCCCGGGGACGGCTGGAGGTACAATATGGTGATATCATCGTTGCTGATGTCCACCACATCCACGCAATGCTGCCGCAGCACACCTTGGTACTCGGCAGCACAGAGCCTCTGCATGTACAAGTAAATGTCCGAGTCCATCACGAGGGAAAAGTCCTCCAGCTGTTCCACAGCTTCCCCATCCACTGGGCCTCGAGGTGACGGGCCTCCAGCTGCCCCTTCGCTCCCGTGGTCCCAGCGTGACAGCGCTGTGGCCTTCAGTGCTGACCCACTGGAGGGAGGCACTTGCTGGTGATCGTGCATTTTGGTGTCTTTGGCCACGTGGCTGGATCCCGGAGGCAGGGTCGCTCCAGCTGCTTGGCTCTTGAGGTTCAGGCTGCCCAGCAGGTCTCTGCTGAAGGCCTGAACCTCAGTGAATGGTCCCTCGATTCTGCAACGCGTGTTCTTGTAGTCAAAGTTGAGCTGCACGCTGCTGTGGCCTTTCTGCAAGTTCTGCAGCAGGGTTTTGCCAGCGGGCAGCTTGCCGTAGTCAACCACCATGGAAGCGCATACAAAGATCTGCAGGTAGACAGCAAGGGAGTAAGAAAGCAAGGACCAAAAATAAGCCCCCTCCAAGGCACAGGGGAAGACAAATGCACCCGGCTCTTGCCACGGGCCCTGCGTCTGCCACCCCTCTCTCTCAGCATCCTGCTTTCAGGCTCAGTGGGAGCACAACACAGGCAGAACCGAAGGCTTTGTGCAAACAAGGAATGCAAAGGGCAAACCGCAGATACGCAGCCCCATTTCTACACACTGGCAGCTCTGCAAACAGCCCACGACCAAGAAATCCACTCTCCCTTCTGCATCTGAAATACCTCTTCCCTCTCGCTCTCCCAGTGCTCCAGCTGTAGTGCTTCTGACACCACAGGTTTGCGGAAAGGTCTCCAATGCCAGGCTAACGGCCACACTCTCATTTTCATCACTCAAATGTGAAGATATCACATGGGGAGGAAGACACAAGAAATTTCCAGTGCCTCCTAGACACCAGCGTGTCTGTCTCCTAATCTCTCCTGAGAGGGAGAGGAAAAATACCCTGTGCGTGTCCAGCTAATGACACAGTGTCCAGCTAATGGCAGAGCCACGGCATTAACAGAATCCCCTGTGGGCCACCAGATGGGCTGGGGAAAAGCACCCCTCCCCTCCAGTCTAATTATTCTTCCTTGCTGTGACAGGCACAAATACCAAATGACCAAGTGCAAAGCCTGCTTGGCTGTCCCCGCCGTTATCAGCGTGAAGAAAAAATAAATAAGAATCCTCATTTGAATATGAATAAACATGAAATCCAATTAAGATTAAAGGAGGGTGCAAGCTCTCCCTTCCAGGCACAGAAGCCTGTCTGGGAGCCAGCTGGGGCTGTCGCAGCCACGCGCGGAGCCCCCGCGGGCAGGAGCTCCCTGCCCCTCGCTACCTCGTCGGGGCTCAGCTCCACCACGTGCGCCGTCACCTCCAGGGGATATTTCTTCCCCCCGATGGACAGGACGTGATTCTTCATCTTCAGGATCCTCTGGGCCACTGCGTGGGGGAAAAAAAACAGGCACCGGCGTCACTCTTGGCCTTGTTTCGGTTCTGTATGGCCAGGACAAGGCAGGGGAGGACGGGGCGAGGTGTTGGGGTGCGGGCAGAGCCCCAGCCCCCCCGGGACCCCCACCGTTACCTGCCAAAGCCTCGAAGGTGATGAGGGCACACGCCCGCGCCCCCGGCAGCACCTGGACGTCGGCGATCTCCCCGCCGCCGTTCCGGGAGCGCAGGAAATGGATGGTGAGCTTGTCGGCCACCCTGTCGGGGGGCAGGTCGGTGGGGATGCCCCGCACCTCCACCGTGTGGCCTGCCATGCCCCCGGCGAGGCAGCACCGGGTACTGGGCACCCCTCGGGGCCTCTCTTCTCCCCCCGGGTCCGTTCCGCCGCTGCCCGAGCCCCCGGGGCCGGTCGTGCCCGTTCCTTCCCTCCCGACCCCCGGTGCCGCCGCCCCAGCTCCGCGCAGCTCGGTCCCGGTAACCTACGGCCCGGCTCGGGCCCCACGGCAGCCACCGGGAAACGAAAGTGAAACCGGGGCCGTCCCGCCTCGGCCGGCACCGCCCCCGGGCACAACGAACCCCGGGCGGCTGCGGAACGGAACGGAACGGCCCCGGCCCCGTGCCCCCGCGGCTCTTCCACCATCCCCGTCCCCATCCCGTCCCCATCCCTTCCCCATCCCCAACCCCGTCTCCATCCCGATCCCCGTCCCCATCCCCGTCCCCATCCCCATCCCCGTCTCCGTCCCTGTCCCCGTCCCCGTCCCCATCCCCATCACGACACACACGGAGTTCCCCGCAGGCACTTTTTAATATTAAATTCACTCATTTCACGCCCCGGCGGTGCTCAGGGGTAGCCCAGCTACTCGCTGAACACAGCCACCGCCCGGCGCCCCGCCGGCACGTAGCCCAAGGTGTCCACCTCTCCCCCGCCACGGCTCTCCTTCTGGAAGTGGATCTCCAGAGCATCCCTCATGGGCTCCTCGGCCAGCACGTCGGGGATCCCCGACAGCAGGACGGTCCTGGCGCAGCGGGAGGGCTGGAACTGGGGAGAGAACAGGGCTGGGCTGCAGCAGCCCCGTGCTGCGAGGCCCCAAGGGGAGGCAGAACCCTAAAAGGGGGCAAAACCCTACAAAAATTCACACCCCTGGGCTGCACGGCGCTGCGGGGGGCAGAGCTCCACGAGCCCCCAGCCTGCAGGTGCTGTTTTGCAGCGGGGTGCGTGGTCTTACCTGGATGTTAGTGACCTGTCCTCTCATGTAGGGCGATATTTTGAGCTTGTATTTTGCTTTCCCGATAGGCACCTGGACTTGCCCTCTAGCGATGAGCTGCTCAGCCACTGCAGATGGAGAAAAAAGCCCTGAGCTCCCCACGCCCCTGCTGAACTCTTGGTTATGTTCCTGGCACGGACACCACGACTGGAACTGCCCAGCTCCAACTGTCCCATCCCCGTCCTGCAGAGCCTCAGCTCCGTCTGCTCTCAGGAGACAACCAGTGCCCCCCGGAGCTGGCTGGATCGCTCCCCTCTTGTTCCCCACGCACCTCCATCGTGCACGAAGGTCAGCACCACCTGGCCGCAGTCGTCCAGGAACTCCCTGCTCTCCACCTCGCTGCCCCCATTCTTCGTCTTGCTGAAGAAGAGCTCCAGCTTGTCCAGCAGGATCTCCTCGGGGATGACCCGGCTGGGCAGACCGGACACCAGGATGCTCCTGCTGCTCCGAGCGAGCCCGATCTGCGAGCAGCACGGGCCGGTCAGAGCCCCAGCAGGGCAGAGCTCGGGGAGCAGAAACAAAGCTGCAGCACGGACGTGCTGGGCTGAGCTGGTAGCAGTGACCCAGCCCAGGAATTGGCGGAGCAGGATGCAGCTGCAGGCCCTGGGGATGTACCTCCAGGGCGGACGGCAGCAGCACGTCCACCGGGCTCGCCTGCACTCGCATTTGGCAGCGGTCAAGCTCCTCCAGGCTCTCCCCGTTGCTCAGCTCCACCGTGTGCTCCTTCACCTCGATCACCCTCTGGGCCACTGCGAAAAGGGAAAGCCCTCAGCCTGGTGGCTCAGCAGGACAGGGCACGGAGCAGCAAAGGCCTTGGGGAAAGGGTATAACTTTGCATGGGGCTGGCTTTGCTGCCCGTGGCAGTGCTCTTCTCGCTCTTACCCTCTGCCTTCTCAAAGGTGATGAGAGCTGAGCCACCCTGCAGAGGGTAGCGGATCAGCGGGGTGAGCATCAGCTTGTTCGTGTCCTCCTTGTCTGTCACGAGTCCCTTAAACACCAGGTTCCTCTCTGGCAGGGCAGGCAACATCTAGGTTAGAGCACACAGCAGCTGGAGGAGACTGAACCCTGCACGGGGCCTGGCCCAATCCACGGATGAGAAGCAAGCTGGAGGCTCAGAGCAACCAGCTGGCGAGCCTTAGCAGGGTCTCTCCTGGGATCCAGCTGTGCCCAGAGCCCCAAAGCCATCACTCGTGGCACTGGCAGAGCAGCATCACGCTGCCCGGCTGCGTTTACCAGCAGCCTGGCTCGCAGCCCTCACCCACACACACTCCGTTACCATCATCGGATCCTCCCAGCTCTTCTTCCTCATTTCTTCCAGTTTCTCCTCCAACATCTCCTTCTCCTGCTTCAGTCCGCTCTCCTCCTCCTTCGCTAAAAAAATTTCGGACTGGAAGGAAAGGAACAGGGAGCAGTAAGGGAACCACCACGAAGCCCAGCGCTACGCTGCTCTCTCACCCAAGCGCTCGGACTCAGCTCCAACCACGCCACTTTTCTTCTTGGCTCCCTGCAGCCCTGCCACGGCTCCCGGCTTTCTACTGCAGCCCGTCCTCCTGCCACCCCAGCATGAACTCATTTTCCCCCCCGTGCTGCTCCACAAACCCCCTGCTGCATCCCAGTCCCCGCAGAGCAGCGAGCCCGGCCGCCCGCTGCCACCTTCCCAAGCCCGAGAGGATTCCTCTGAGCACCCACCTGGAGGGACTGGACTATATCTTCCAGAGGATTGTGCTGCTGGAGATTTTCCTGGATGAGCTCTCTCATGTTCTTCACCTCTTGTATCCTTTGCTCTGTCTCTTCTTTTTCCTTTTGTAGCGCGGCGTTGTCTTGCTCCACAGCACTACAAAGCTCCTGTGCCAGAGGGACCATCAGACACGGGCACCCTGCCGACCCCACTGCGCCTCCAACCCCAAACACAACCCCGCAGCCCGGTCCAGGAGCTCTCATCCACGCGAACACCCCCTCTCCACCGCTCCTGCCTCTCGCGGAGCATTTTGACAGATCGCACTCCTTGGAAAAAAAACAACTCCAGAAATCTGCTGGCGTCTCGACGCAGGGAGCTTGCAAGGAGACGGGGGGGGGGAAAAGTCGCCACCAAAAAACCTGAGCACCCAGCGATCCCCGGGGCCTGGGGCGGTTTTGGGGGGCAACAAGCTCCGAGGAGCGGCAGCTCCAGCCCAGGGAGGCCGGGGGGGTTTTGGGCTGGCGGTGCCAGAGCTCTGGATCCGACCCGACCCCCCCATCCCTCGGGGGCCGCACCTTGTAGCGCTCGATCTCCTGCCGGAGCTGCTCGGGGGTCATCTCCGAGCCGCCGTCCTGCAGGCCCTGGGGGTCTTCCAGCCGCACGAAGGAGCTCTGGAGGACGAGGGGGGGGTCAGAACCGCGCTCCCCGAGCCCCCCGGACCCTTCCTCTCCCCTCCCACCGCCCGGTCCCGGGGCTCGGCCCGACCCCGGGAGCCCCGCACGGAGCCGTCACCTCCTCCGAGTCCATGGCAAAAGGGCGGCGGGGCCGGACCCACCGGCACCCCGGGAGCCCTCCCCCGCCGCTCCGCCCGCCCCCGCTGCTTTCGCTTTCGTTTCCTCAGCCCGGCTCCGCCTCCGGGGCTGTCCCGGTGAGCCCGAGCCCGGCCAGGGAGGGGTTTGAACCCCTGGGGATGGCCTCGCTTGGCCGGTAGCGTGCAGAGGTGGTCAAAAAAATGTTGTAGGGGGCTCCTGGGACTGATCCATGCTCAGGAGAAGCAAAGGCAGCAGCTGGAATTCACCATTCCTCTCCCCTCTGCGAGTTGGAGAAGGAATTCGCCCTCTCAGGGAGGAGCTGAGTTTTGGGGGGCGAGACCTTTCAACAGCAGCAGGGACAGAACATAAATCCTGCTTCAGCAGTGGAAAAGAGGGGAAAAGGTTGTCTCCTACTGAAAACGGCCCAGGATGGTCCCGCAGGCAGCCCAGTTCGACCCTACTTCAGAGCCTGAAATGCTCCTGAGGTCTCAGAAGGTTGCCCGGGCTGCAATTCCTTTCCCACCTCTTTTATGTGAAGGCAAAGCAAGCCTACCCCACCAGGAAAGGGGCCTTGCACCAGTGTTTTGTACAGCAAAACAAAATGGTTTTTAATAAACATTTATTGACGCCGCCTTATTACAAGTTTAGAATCGTAGCTTCTGGAAGAACCACTTGTTCTTGCCCGTCTTGTACCTGAAAGAGAAAGAACACAGCCATTAGAGAGACTGCTGGGGTAGGGACAGCATCAAACAGGCACCTGCTCCGTCCGTGTCCTAGTCAGGGAAAACGCCGCACACCCCTCACCCACAAGTACTTCGCCTGCTCTCTGCACCCCACTTTGCCGACTGAACCTTCCTTAAAAAGCTGAAGACCCCATGGAAGTAACACCCTGCAGATTTCCCTCATTAAATCATTTCATGAAGGACAGCCCCACTGCAGCAGTGCTCACACCGAGGAGGGGGAGAGCAGCGCGGGGCGGTTCCACCGGACGCTTTGTTTGGATTTATTTGTGCTTTAAAACTCCCTTCATTGGAGTTTCTGAAGCAAATGCGGAAACCAAGAGGTGTTGATGTCAAAAGGCTGTGGGCAAAGCACCAGCACAGCCCTGTCACGCTGAGCCTAGGGACATGCACCCGATGGCCACGAGGCACCACGACATGAGAGATCAGCGTGTGGCACTGGAACAGCCCCGCCTCCGTGGGCACAAAGCAGCAGCAGCAAAATAAACGCCCCCACCAGCTGAGTGCTGCTCCCAAGCTGCTCCTGCTCTCAGTGAAATGTAGGTTCTCACTCATGAGGCTGAGCAAACACACCAGGAGAGAAATAATCCACCCCAAAAGCACGCTCGAGGAAGTTGGAGCAGAAGTGTCTGATCCAGGGCTCGAGCAGGGCTCTGGCACAACCTCACCAAGTCCTCCAGCAAGCGCTGGTGCCATGAGGAGTTTCCAACTCACCTCTCCTCAAACTTCACCTTGGCTTCACGCCTCGCTTTGCGTTTCAGAGCGGGGTCCCTGAACACATCCTTATTGACAACGGTTTTGTCCAGGGGAATGTCAACGGAATACCTGGATGAGAGCAGCACAGCGTGAGACAGCCACCGGATGGCCATGAAGGGTGAAAACACAGCCCCAAACCAGACCTGTCAGATGCCTGAATTAGGGCCAGGTTAAAGAGCTCGAGCACTTAAATCAGTTTAGTTCTGGTAGTCAACAAACCACCGAAGCATCAAGACATTCAACTCAATGCATAAAAGGTAATTTGTGACAGGAACAAGCTCCTCTGTCCAGCACTTTGTATGCAGCAGCAGCTGCAACTGAACAGGAAACCCACTACTGGGCCATAAGAGCTGTCACAACCCCATCCTGACTGCTTTTAGGGTTCTTCCACTGACATCCCAAGATCAGCTAAGGCTGAAGGTGGCTGGAGTGAAGAACCAGCTGGGGATTTCAGCAGCTTGCTGCTCTCACATCAGCTTTACAACCTGCCGGGTTGTTTCCACACAGTGTATGCCTCACACTCATTCAACCACACAAGCCAGACCCTCAACACCTCCCAGCACTTTGCAAAGAGAACACACGAGAGCTGCAGCCGCTGAGAGCACACAACGCTGCTCCTCTGCTCCTGCCACCAGCAGCCTCCAGGTCCCACCGAAGCCACCGCACTCACCGGGTGGGCATCAGGTGGTTGTAGTTGTAAACCTTCACGAACGACTTGATCTTGGACCTCTTCGCTATCTTCTTCTTGCCCATCGCCGCCGTCACCTTCCGCGGGTAGCGGTCGATGCCCGCCACCAGTGCGTGGCTGTAGGGCCGGTCGGAGGTGCCATCATCGATGTTCTGAAACACACCGCCCGCCCCGCGATGGGCCCCGCCGAGCGCCAGCCCCCTCGGGAAGCCCCCCAAAGGCACCGACACCGGCACGGGCCGGCAGCGCCGCGGGGCTCTCAGCCGCTGCCCAGAACCGGCCGGGAGCGGGGATCCGGGACAGAGCCAGGAGCGGGGGAGGGAGGGGACGGCCCCGCAGGCCCCCCGCAGGCCGGCCCCGCGCTCACCTTGACGATGACGGCCTTGCGACCCGAGTAGCGGCCGGCGAGCACCAGCACCACCTTCCCCGGCTTCATAAACTTGCCCATCTCTGCGGACACAGCGCGCGGCGCTCAGCGGAGGGCCCCGGCCGCCCCCGGCCCCGCGATGGCGGCGGATGGCGCCCGAGGGCCGCGGATGGCGACGGATGGCGCCGCCGGACCCCACTCACCGACACAGCCGCTGCGATGGCGCCCAGACCGGAAAAGGAAGCCCGGCGTCCTTTCACCCGACGTCACTTCCGCTTCAGGGCGCCGCGAGGCGGGTCGCGCATGCGCAGAGCGGCGCCGCGGTTGCTAGGCAACGGGCCCGGGCCTGCTGCAGGCCTCAGGCCTCCCCCGGTGCCCCCGGTGGCGGCGGGGCCGGCACGAAGGCAGACACGGAGGCAGCCGTTTGCTCACCCATTTCATTTCAGAACCGGTCGCAGCCCGCGCCCAGAGGTGCTGCCATTACACCAAGCACAGCCTCCCTTTCCCCCCGCCCCCCCCCCCAGGAGTTACAGATAAATTAAACTCTGATTATAAATAACCACAAAAAGTCAACGAGCGCGCTAGCGGCACGAAGGCTAGGAACCGACACGAATTAAAACGGAGCAGCTGGAAACGCATTTTCCCCCCGCGCAGGCTTGCCAAAGCGATTAACGCAGCCGCTAGGGAGCACCACACCGCCGGTGCTCCGGGCTCCGCACAAAAAGCTTCAAAAAAAGCAGTTTTTGGGATTTCTGCAGGGAGCAGCCTGAACGTCAGCCCCTCACCCGGCAGCGTGAAGAACATCGCTGGTGCTCTGGGTTTCTGAGCCACCAGCGCAGGAGATGCAGGGTCCCGGTGCCTCAGCAGGATTTGTCCCCAATTTTCTTGTATGTTTGCACCGGGGAAAGCAAATCACGGCCCCGAGCAGCTGCAAAATAAGCAGCTCAACTCCTGGTGCTGGGCTGCCCGCTCTTCCTGGCAGAGCTGGCTCACTGTGGCATCGCTCAGACCACGGGTTTTGAGAAATAACCGTGCAGATAGAGCACAGGAGCTCGGCTGTGGCCTCCTGTAAGGGGCTTCTCCCACATACAGGCTCCGTGGTCAGGCTTCGACCACATCCAGCCAGCATCTGGCATAGCACGTGCAGTAGCATCTGCTCGCCAGTTTTGCTATTCAGAACTGCGTGAGGGCAGGGTGGGGTGCCG
Organism: Netta rufina; assembly: GCF_964035555.1. Classification (NCBI taxonomy): domain Eukaryota; kingdom Metazoa; phylum Chordata; class Aves; order Anseriformes; family Anatidae; genus Netta; species Netta rufina. The sequence goes on along the minus strand of NC_140148.1, from coordinate 1,149,204 downwards.
TACTGCACCCAACCTCCAGCATCAGGACACCGCAAGATTTTCCCTAAAAGCAGATATAAATTTTACAGAGCCAAATTTGGTCTTTAAAAAAAAGCCAGGCTTCTGGAGCCCAACAGCTGCCTACTTGTGGAAAAGTGGATGATCTAGAATAAAAATACATCAAAAAGCATCTTTGATGTTTTTCAGCTGCCGGACGGCCAGGTCAACTGGGAGGTTGAACTTCAAGTTGCTCAGGCGACTGAGGATGTTGAGCGCACTCTCAAAGCCCGTGTTTGCCATGTAGCTCCACGGCTGGTAGTGAGATTGTACCAGAGCTCCGGATTTGCAGATGAGATTTACCCAGGAGACCAGGCGCTGCTCATTCAGCGCCATACACACCAGAGCTTTCAGTTCCGAGTCCGCGCTGCGCTTGAAGGGGTCGTGCTCAGTGAGGACAGTGTGTATGGCCGTCAGCAGGCTCTGTTTCGGGGTGATGGCGACTCCTGTCACAGGCAAGGCAAAGGACTGGGAGAGCTTGCGAGCTGGAGACTCCACAAAGGCTTGTCCGTTCTTAGCGTTGTAATACTTCACAAAGAGCTCCCAGGGATGCATCGTCTGCGGCGAGGAGGTGAACGCGGGAATCAAGCACGCGATGGGTGCCAACACCAGGCTCATCCCTTGCGAAGAGGCGTAGAGCCCGTGAGCCATCAGGTCTCGTAAAGCAATGGTCAGCTCCTTCCGCACAGCCAGAGTCAGCTCATCTCTCCCTCCTAAGGGAATATCCTGCAGGTCGGAGGAACTGATAACGTGGTCTTCCTGCTGGTGTTTCATGGCTAGCTGCCTCACCCGGTCCACCGACAGCTCCAGTTTCTTAATTAAGGGGGAATAGTCCTTGTTGGCTTGGTCTTTCTGCCAGAGGGACCGAGGAATCTGACCGGTAGCACAACCAAACTGACTAACAGCAAATATCTGCAGCACAGCAAGCATGCGACGCATGAGGTGCAGGCCCGTTTCTCGCATCTTTCTGGCGTCTTCTGGGTTCACTGATCAGGTTAGAAAAAGAGGAAAAAAATACTTTCATTAAGGAGTGAGACCTTCATTGCTGAGCAGACCAACATCCCTGCTCTGTCATATACACAGGGGGAGTACACATCTGCTCCTCCTCCACCAGAGACTTTCCTCGGGAGCTGCTGTCAGTAGGACCGATGGCACTTTCTCTAGTTGCAAAGCGCTGAACCCAACCAGAAAAAGCAAACTTTTCAACGGTCCATTCTCAACAATCAGATCTGTCTTAAATCACTTACAGAGAAGAAATCTTACAGCAGCTTTTTCTGGTGGGCAGTACAACCGAAGAGAAGATAGCGATCAGCCTTTAGACAGTATAATATCAAATGGGTAGTTTGAAGATAACAGACCCAAAACAGGCTAACGTGACAGGATGCTGGTTCATGCCCAATGAACCTCAAATGAGCTACAGCAGGAAGAGAGGCTCCAAGCCAAGCAGTGCCTACCTCTGCTTCCAGAAGACCGGGTATTTGGTTTACAGGAGCCACCACCGTCCTTTCTACCTGTGCACTCACAGTGTCCATCTTCTGCCTTACCAGGGCTTCCGACTTCATCTGGAAGAAGAGTTTCACACCATTACTTTACAATTGTGAGTTTAAACTGCGTATCCCAACAACTAAGGTCAAGATTCCCTTAGACCACCTTGCACCTTCCTTGTCAGTCTCATTCTCCCCACCACCAGCTCAGAGATCTGTACTTCCCCATGACCCAGGCAGCATTCCTACATCCATCCTCTGACATCTGTGGCCTTCCTCCTCATAACTATGCCAGGGAATTACAAAACAATACAATCCGCTCATCTAAAAACTGAGCACTGACCCTGAATGAAGTTGATGAACATTTCAAGGTCCCTTATTTGCGTCTTCAGTTGTTCCACCAGCTGCTCCTTCACCCTGGCCGGATTAACAATCTGTGCTATGGCAGCATCCACACGCTGTCGCAATTCCTCTGGAGAGAGCGTTGCGATGTCCGCACTCAAGTCCATGTCCAGCTTCTTTATCAGCTCATCTATAATCATCTACGAAACACCAATCAGTAGCATGATCTCACCGTGCGACGCAGCTGCCCACGAGCTCTAAAATACTCCATTCACTACCTTGGCAACAGGCTCCTTTGTTATACGTTGAAAATTACAAGAGATGACAGGATCACATTTATGCACGCACACTAACTATTAATACAGCTAACTACAGCTGCCAGTGAGAAATACGGAACGGAGGATTTGGCCAGTCCTTAAGAGGCTCACAAATCCTAAGGATAAGCACGTGCAGAATGACTTCACGAGCCTTACCCGTTGTCTTTCCATAACCACAGACTGTGGCAGAGAGTCGTAGCTGCCCTCTTGGTAAGCAAACGTCTCCAGGTCATCCAGCTGTGTCTTCAGCTGCAAGATCAGCTCTCTCTGCTTTTCCTTCTGCACCTCAATTCGCTCCTGCTTCTCCTGTTCACTCTGAAAAAAGTTACCAGTAAACTAAATTAAACATTTAGCGTCGACAGAGAACAGCATCATGGCATGAAGAGAATTTCCTTCAGCTCATGCAATTAACTACGGAACGCTACAAGCCACCTCAAGAGAAAGGTGTGTGTGCACATCGAGGAGAGAGTGTCACATCAGCTCATCTGACAGAAGGATCTCTTCAAACCTCCCACAGCCAAGCCCCATGGTGTGGGGCTGGAACACAGCACACACTGCTCCAAGCACCCACGTAACGCCTGGGCACCAAAGATCCTCCGAGACGCTGCCGAATGTCAGCATCACACCGAGCTGAGCTTTTGCCTTATCTCAGAGCTGGGTGTTTTAAGGGCTGTCCCAGCCAGCTGGCTTCAGTGGGTGAAAGCTCCTGCGACCGAGCTTCCCGCAGAGCTGTCTGCCTGCTCGCTGTCTACCTGGAGCCTGCCGCACCCTGGGAGGGGCACGGTGCCTCTGGACGGAGCTTTGCTGGGCGGCCACGACAGCCGCTCACCTCTGTCAGCAGCAGGCAGGAGCAAAGCTGCAACTAACTGGATTTTAAACAAATCATTGAATCCCAGAACTGCCTGGGCTGGAAGGGATGGTGAAGCTCATTTTGTTCTACCCCCCTGCCGTGGGCACGATGCCTGCCTCTAGCTCAGGTTGCCCAAAGCCACGTCCAACCTGGCTTTGAGCCCTGCCGGGAAGAGGCACCCAAAGCTCCTCCAGCTCGCACCAGCACCCTCACAACTAACGATTTGACACTAATTAGGGTTAAGAAAACCCCTCCGAGATCACCCAGTCCAAGCACCACCCCAACACCAACACCACCCACCAAACCATGCCCCTTGGGTGAAATTTAAGGCATTTCTTCCTCATACCTGACCCAAACCCGCTCTCTTTAGTTCCCCCCCCCCTCCCCGTCCCGTCACCGTGCTCGGTGCCCGTTCCCTTCGGCGCCTTCCCCCCCCCCCCCCAAGCGCTCACCGGGCCGTCCCCGAGACCGTGGGCGAGGGGCGCAGGGCAGCCACGGAAGGCGAAATCCTCCAGCTCCCGGATCAGGCGCTGCTGCTCGCCCGGCCCGGCCCTCGCCACCTGCCTCAGGCGGAATTGCACCTGAGCGAAATGCGAGGCCAGCGCCAGCAGCGCCCCGTGCAACCGGCGCCGCTCCGCCCGCAACCGCGGCACCGACCGCGGCGACCCCGCCGCCTCCTCCTCCTCTTCCTCCTCCTCCTCTTCTTCCTCCTCCTCCACCGTCACGGCGCCCACCGGCGCCCAGCGCTCCCCCGGCCCCCCCGGTCCCCCCTCCGCCTCCATGGCGCTGCTACCGGCGCGGCGCCGCCGCCATTTTGTGCCCTCCCCCCCCCCTCCTCCTGCCTCCCGGTGCTCGGGGCCTGCGCGGTACCGGAGCCCCCCCCCCCCGCTCCCCCTCACAGCGCCCCCTCGCGGCTCGGCTCGGTCCCCGTTGGCACCGAGCTCACCCCCGCCCCCCCCCCGGTCCCCCTCCCCCCCTCCGGTGCCCCCCGGTCCCGAATAGCTCGGGGCGGGGCCGGGCTCGGACATGGCGAGGTGGGAACGGGCACGGGACGGAGCCGGGGAGAGCAGCGGGGACGTGGGGGGGGGTTTGGGGAAATGGGGAGCGGGACAGGGCACGTCCCGGTACCGGGACCGGTCCCGGGGGGAGCCGTGGGTAGTCGGGTTTGGGGCCATCGCCACAAAAAGGACGTGGAGGGGCTAAAAAGGGTCCGGAGAAGGGCGGCGAGGCTGAGGGGGGGGGACTGGAGATGGAGAAGAAAGCTCACGGGAAGAGGTGACAGGGGGGACCCCATCGCACCCCACAGGAACCCCAAAGGGGGCTGTAGGGGGGGGTTTGGGCTGTGCTCCCGTGTGCCCGGTGACAGGACGAAGGGGAACGGGCTAAAGGTGTGCCAGGGGAGGTTTAATGTGGATATTAGGAAGAGAAGAGGTTGTTAGGTGAGGCTTAGGTTGGATATTAGGAAGAACTTCTTTACCAAAAGGGTTGTGAGGCGTTGGAATATGCTGCCCAGGGAAGTGGCCAAATCCCCATCCCTGAAGGTCTTTAAAAGACATTTAGACGTAGAGCTCAGTGACATGGTTCAGTGGACGACTGAACACGTTAGGTCAGAGGTTGGACTCGGTGATCTTCGAATCCCAGAATCATCGAGGTTGGAAGAGACCTCCACGATCACCGAGTCCAGCCTCTGACCTGACACTACCAAGCCCTCCACTAAACCGTGTCACTAAGCTTTAAAGCCAAGCCAGGATGAGGAGACAGATGAGGAATCAGCTACAGGCAGCTGGCAAAAGTTGTGAAATCCTCAGCTCTCGTCCTCGTGGGGGACTTCAGCGTCCCAGACATATCCTGGAAATGCCATACAGCTCAGAGGGAGCAGTCCAGGAGGTTCATGGAGAGAGTTATAGTGGAAGATTGGAGGTTTCTTCCAACCTAGATGATTCTGTGGTTCTGCGATAACCGGCCCCGCAGCGCAGACCCTGTTGGCATTCACTGGGACAAACACGGCCCAGCCCCAAATCCCTGTCTCATACCTCACGCACGGTCCCGGCCTGGTGCTGCCAGGCCAAAGGCATCACGGAAATGCCCGCTGTGCTTGTGTTTTGACAGGCAGCACGCAAAGACGCTGTGGTACGACCGCCCGCGGTATGTCTTCCTGGAGTTCTGCGTGGAGGACAGCAGAGATGTTAAAGTCGTCATCGAGGATCACCGGGTGGTGTTCAGGTCAGCTGCTGCTGCTTCACGAGCCCCTGGACTGGGGAGGTTTGAGGGGACAGGGAGGACCCTGTAAGAGCTTGTGGTTTGCGGCCTCAGCCCCGTCCTAAAACAAGTGCTTGTGTTTTGGCAGCTGCAAAAATGCCGATGGAGTGGAGTTCTACAATGAGATCAACCTGTACGGCAGGGTGAACTCCAAGGTGAGACCTCCCCAGCAAACTGTTCCCTGGCAGCCTGTGGCAGGCTTAGAATTGAACGCGGCCCGTGATGCCACGAGCAGCACTGCTTTGAGTTGAATCCTGGCTGTTTCCTGAGAGTTCGAGTGGAGCAAGCACAAGGCTGGGAGCCCTGAGCTTGGGTCTGTCACTAGCAGCATGGTGCTGAGCCACAAACAGCCCTTCTGGTGCTGTGTCCCACAGCCTGGGAGTGGCTGAGCCTGTGCCTGCAGTGGATTAGAGAGGAGTCTGGCAGGCCCTGAGGTGAGGCACCCCCATCTCTTGGCAGGACTCACAGGACAAGCGCTCTGATCGCTCCATCACGTGCTTCATAAGGAAGTGGAAGGAGAAAGTGGCGTGGCCCCGTATCACCAAGGAGAACATCAAGGTGCGTGTGGCATCCTGCAGTAAGGAGAGCCCGGGGGGCTGCCTGTCTCCAGCACGCTGGCATCCTGGGCTCTACCTGCCCCCAGGATGGACCCCCTGGGGCACCCCCACGAGCCAGGAATGCCTCCCGCTGCCTGCCAGCCCACCTCTGCCCTCTGGCATCCCTGTCCCTCAACGTGGGCAGGGTCAGGATCGGTCCTTGCAGACGCAGGGACGTTCTCCCACGCCTGCCCAGCCCTCGTGCTGTTCGGGAGCAGCACCCAGTGCTCGCTCCCTGCGACTTCAGGGCCACCAGGTCCCCTCTGCGCTGCTCCCTCCCTCAAGGTCTGCTCTCTCTGCCCGCAGCCAGCTTGGCTCTCCGTGGACTTCGACAACTGGCGAGACTGGGAAGGGGACGAGGAGGTGGAGAGGGCCATGGTGGAGGAGTACGCCGAGGTGAGCCCGGCGAAGGGCGGGCTGGGTGCTCGGGGAGGCAGGGGGAAGCCGGACACGCAGAGTGCCCACAACAGACCTTTGTTCCCCATCCAGCTCCTGCAGAAGGTCACAGACAAGGGCCCTGCCCCGACCATGGACGACCTGGACGTGAGTAGAGCCCCGAGCTGCCTTCCCCGGGCGCTGCAGGAGCCTCTGGTGCTGTGCTCCCCCCGGTTGCCATCCCCGCTGCAGGGACGCTCCCGGGCAGCACCGGACGGCCGCTACCGGCCCCGTCCCACTTTGCTCCGTGTCCCTTTCCACAGGACGACCTCTAAAGCCCAGCTCCCGTGGGCCACCACTGCCACCGTGAGGCTCTCCCAGTGCACCGGCAGCAAGCACGGCCGAACCGGGACGCAGGCAGGACTCGAGAAGGAGCACGGCAGCAGCGCGGTCCCCCAGCACCGGTTACCGGTGGGGTCAATAAACACCAGCAGCCGCCACCCTGCGCCCGTGTCCGCTGTCCCAGGGGGTCCGGGGGGGGGCACCGGGAGGAGGTGGGGCATACCGGGGGTGGGCGGGGCTTACCGGGAGGGGGTGGGGCTTACCGGGAGGGGGAGGAGCTTCCGTGGAGGGAGGCAGGGCCCTGCAGCCCCGTGTCCCTCGCCGCTCGCCGTCACCGTCACCGGTCCTGTTCCGTGCCGCTACCACCATGGTGTTCCAGTGCCAGCGGGACAGCTGGGCCCGGCAGGTAGTAACGGGGCCAGGGTTTATGGCCCGGTATGGCCCGGTAAGGCCTGGTCTGGTCCCGTCCCTCACGGTGCTGCCACCTCTTTGTTGCAGTTCGCCACCAAGGTGGTGTCGTGCCAGGCGGCGGAGCTGCGGCCCGAGGGCGGTGGGGAGCCGGTGAGGGGCTTCCAGGTGGTGCTGGAGGACACCATCCTCTTCCCCGAGGGTGGTGGGCAGGTACGGAGGGGCTGGGGGATGGGGACCGGATCTGGGACCAGGAACTGGGACAAGGGACCCTGTACTGGGACCGGGACCGGGATTCTGGACTGGGATGGTGAACCGGGATAGGGGCCTGGGACCAGGACCCTGGACTGGGACTCTGAATAGGGACTGGGACCCTAAATCAGGGCCCTGGACCAGGACTGGGATCCTAGACTGGGACCCTGAACCGAGACAGGGACCTGGGACAGGGACCTGGGATCCTGAATTGGGACCCAGGCCCAGGACCCTAAATCAGGACCCTGTACTGGGATGGGGATCATGGACTGGGACCCTAAACCAAGACAGGGAACTAGGATCTGGACCCTGAATTGGGACCTGGGACTGGGACCCTGAATCAGGACCCTCTACTGGGACTGGGATCCTGGACTGGGACCCTGAAACTGGGACAGGGACCTGGGACTGGGACCCTGGACCGGGACCCTGAAACAGGACCCGGGACCGAGACCCTGCACCAGGACCTGGGACCCTACACTGGGACCCTGAACCAGGACCCTGTCCTGGACCGAGACCCTGCACTGGGACCCAGGACCCTGAAGCAGAACCCTGCACCGGGACCGGGACCGGGACCCAGGCCTGGACACTGACCCCCATCTCCCACAGCCTGATGACCGTGGGCTCATCGGCGATGTGCCCGTGCTGCGTGTCACCCGCCGGGGCCCCGAGGCCGTTCACTTCGTGCAGACGGAGCTGGAGCCGGGCGCCTCCGTGCTGCTGTCGCTGGACTGGGAGCGGCGCTTCGACCACATGCAGCAGCACTCAGGTCTGTGCCCGTTACCACCGGTAGCACCGAGCCACAGGGGCACTGGGCAGAGCCACACGGTCTGGGCTGAGGTGGGGGTCAGTGCCCAGTTCGTCCTCCCTAATTTGGGGAGGGGGAAGGCTGAGCTGACAGTGCTGTGCCCACCGGCTGTCCCTGGGGCTGCCGGGGAGGGGAAGCCCTCTGTGGTTTGTAAACCGGCTGCAAGAGGGGCTGGAAGCAAACTCTCAACCCACTGGGGAGGGCTCTGAGCACGCCGTGTTGCCCTTGGGTCCCACGGGCTGCGAGGTAGCAGCTGCCTCCTCCGTCTGTTTCCAACCATGAGCAGCAGCCCCACACCTCCAGGCATGTCCCTGGGCTGGTTCCCAAATGTCGTGGAAACGTCAGCAGAAAAAATACACTTTGGCAGGGAATTTTTTTCCCCCCGTGTCCAAAACTTAAAGCCGTCGCTTGCACATCTCTTCCAGGACAGCACCTCATCACTGCCATTGCAGACCTGATGTTTGGATTCAAAACGACTTCATGGTGAGGAGGAAAAAGGCTCCTTTGAACCTCAGTCTTATCTCGTTTAGCATATGCCGTGAGGAGGTGATCGCTGATCATTTGAAAGCAGTTAGCTCTTGGATATTTCATTTGACCACAGAGGGCCTGGGAGAATTGACTGGGCTGGAGACAAGCTGTACAAAATATTTACTTCGTCTTGTGTTCCAAATGCGTGGTATGCATCTGATGCTCTGTAACGAGGAGGGAGAGGAGGGAGGTGTGGTTTGTTTCAGTCACCACGTCCCCACAAGCTAGTCCTGGATGGCACTTGGTGCTGCGCGGGGGGATCTTCCAGCTGCTCTTCTCCACAGCAGCTGATATTCCCTCATCTGTGCAGGGAGCTGGGCCGTCAGCGAAGTGTCATCGAGTTGGACACCCCCAGTGTGACGGCGGAGCAAATAGAAGCCCTGGAGAGGAGCGTGAACGAGAAGATCCGGGAGAGGGTGCCCGTGACAGTGCGGGAGCTGGCTGCGGATGACCCTGAAGTTGAAACAGTGAGCGATGGGGTAGAGCTGACACTGAACATGGGACCAAAGTGGTTGTGGCACGCGTGTCACCTCCTTGGCTCTCCCCCTTTGCTAGGTGAGAAGCCGTGGCTTACCGGATGACCACACAGGGCCAGTGCGAGTTATAAACATCGAAGGCATAGACTCCAACATGTGCTGCGGGACTCACGTCTCCAACCTGAGCGACTTGCAGGTAGGGGGGCTGCAGCCCAGTTACCCTCAGGAGCCTTGCTCCACACGTGCAGACTGAGCACAACGAAAGTCCTGAGGATCCAGGTTGTGCTGGAAACTGTCCTAGTGGTAAAGGGGTGGGGCTGGCCTTTACCACTAGGTAATTTGCTTTTTTTAATTTGCTTACCCTTTGCTTTTAAGGGTAAGAGCAAAATCCTGTTCTCCTCTTCTGACCAGAGTGTTTTTCTTTTCAAGGTTATTAAACTCCTTGGCACGGAAAAAGGGAAAAAGAACAAAACCAACTTGGTTTTCCTGGCAGGGAACAGAGTTCTGAAGTCCATTGAACAAAGTCACAATACTGAGAAGGCTCTAACCTCACTGCTCAAGTAATACCCTTGGCACTTTGGTTCTTTCATCTTCATTGTTCCTTCTGACAAATACAACATAAGCCTCAGGGTGCATCTGCATGGTGTTCTTTATGATAAGCTATCTGCTTTTGCTCCCTTAATAAGTCTTGTCTTCATCCTTCTAAGTATCAATTAAGGCTCTTTGTTTTATTTCAGAAATGGACCCGGTGAGCACGTTGAGGCCGTGAAGAGACTGCAGAGCTCAGTGAAACTGCTTCAGAAGGTATGGGGATGGCTGAGAAAAGCAGACAGTGTCTGCTCCCTGCAGGCCCAAGCCACTGAATTTTAAGCATCCGTTTTTATCAAAACTGCTCCGTCTCTGGAAACAAAGCTTGGTGTTCACTCTGGCTTATCTGTCCTCTCCATTCACTTTTCTTTCAGAATAACTTGAACCTGCTTAGAGACATTGCTGTTTTGATAGCGCGGGACTTCAAGAGCAAACCTGTTCAGAGTCAGCTGTTTGTGTTACACAGGTACGGGGAGTTTGGGGACAGGGGGAGGAAGCCACGATATTATGTGATTTATGGTAGCTGCATCTCTCTGACACCTACTCAAGCTTACAACAATTACTGTTTAAAAGTCAAACATTCTTCATGGATGAATATAAACAAGGTGAACAAAATATTAAACCGACTGGGCCTTCTGGAAGGTTGTGTAATGGAAGAAATGTGTAAGTTATTCAGTCACTGAATTCCTCTGTTTTTATAGCTAAGAAATAACTGTGTCTGATTTCTTTCTGCCCTCAGTGTTTTCAAATAAAACCGAGGAGCTCAATTCCTTAAACACTTAAATAATTCTTAATATATCCACAGAAATGCACAGAAAGGATTTAGATTTATAGGAAAAAAAATAGTCTCCATTCTAACAGCAAGAGATCAAAACCCCAGGCATGATCATAGGCTGCTCTTTCAGCTTCTCTGAGGGCAGTGGGAAATTTTAGTCTTCAACAAAATGGAAAACTAACAAAAGCTAAACTTAGATACTGTCACTGCCTTTGGTTTGTGATTGATGTTCTGGACTCTGGCTTGGATTTTTTTCTTCCTCTCTGAAGTGGCTTTTTACCCATCCTTACAGGAAAGAGGGTGACTCGGAGTTCATGAACATCATCGCTAACGAGATAGGGACGGAGGTGAGTTATTGATGCAGCCGAACCTGACACCAGTGGCGTTTTCCTTCAAGTCTGTAGCACTGGCAGGGGCTGGCTTGGCTTCTGTTTGTGCCACAGTCACAAGCTACACATCTCTCCTTCCAAAAATTGCACGAGGTTATTGTCCCCAGCAGCCTCAGTGCACAGGGGGATCCCCAATGATCAATAAATACGGCAGCAAAAATTCTGAGCACTGTAGAAGAGCCTGTCCCTAAAAAGCCATACAGATCTTCATCGGCCCTGTTAAGGATACCTCAGTACCTGTTCTGTTCCCTACAACATAGGATTCACTACAAGAGATTCAAAAGCTTCTCTCCCTCTTACTTCAAATTGAGTTTTGGTCTCAGTAATGGACTCATGACTTGTTTATGTGTTTTAAGGGGACCTGGAGCCTGTGTCTCTGTACCCTTTCCAGAAAAAAGGAGGGCAGTGGCTATTCTGGAGCAAGGTCTGTCTCTCTGTCCACAGGAAACCCTGCTGTTCCTGACGGTGGGAGATGAAAAAGAAGCAGGACTCTTCCTTCTAGCTGGACCTGTTGAAGCAGTTGAGAATTTAGGTCCCAGGTACCGTGTTCTGTGGTTTCTTTAAAATTAGTAAGAATTCCAACTAAGCAGCTGAGCCATAGAATTAGACTATGGACCCTTCTTTGCTGCCTGGAGCAGGTTAGGGCAGGCTACCCTCTTCTCTACGAGTGGCCTTCAGCATGTGCTGTCGTTACTGCAGGGTGGCAGAGCTGCTGGGAGGCAAAGGAGCTGGGAAGCGAGGCCGCTTTCAGGGCAAGGCGACCAAAATGAGTCGGCGAGGAGAAGTGGAAGCTCTGCTCCAGGAATTTGTCAGCCACCAAAGAGCTGAAACATAAAGAATTCTCAAAGTACGGCCGTCTTCCTTGCTTTGCATCATCTCCACCAAGTTCTGTCTCAGAGAATAAAGACATTTAAAAAAAAAAAGCATCTCTTGTGAACTGATTTGATGCTCATGGAAGAAAGGGGGAGGGAAACTGCAATCCCCATTTTTCTCTGACCCTAAATGCTGCGAGGTTTCTTTAATTTCCCCAGGCAAGTGGTACACTGCTTAAGCAATTAAAGAGCTTAATGACTACTTTTACAAGCTTCCTACAAACCAAGAGAAGGGCCCTCCGGCTTGCAGTGTACCATGGCTTTTAGTTTGTACAAGTTGCTTTGTGAACCTATTTATTCACAATAAACTGGATGCATTTTTAAAAAGATCAGAAAACTGGTAAGAAGCAGAGGGTTTGAACGTGGTATTTTCAAGCAACCACAGAGAAAAATGATTCAAGATTTTATGCTGAGCCTTTGTAGGGAGAAAGAGAAACGTGGCAGGAGTTGGAGGGATGCTCGAGTCAGTAAATCCCTTTTAGAAGACCAAACTAAGCTGGGCACCAGGTGTGGCTGCTTACTGCTCAGAGAGAGAACTGATGCAGTGCTGAACCTGTGAGCAAGTCTCCATGAGCCCTTTCTTTAAAAACAAGAAACTGGCTTTTTTTTCCTGGCTACTCAGAAGTCTCTGCAGATGCTGGGGGGCTGAAGGTGGTCGTGCTAAAGCCCCCGGGCTGCTGCTGACCACCAGAATCAGTGTTTCCCTGCACGGCAGCCAGCTGCTGACCCAGCTGTAACGTGCTGGGAGCAGCCCTCAGGTAGCACCAGCTTCATTGCTGCAGTCCTGAAGCTCTTCCGCACTAGCACCAAGCACGTTATTAAAAAAGGGAAGTTCATGTGCTTGGAGGAGGCCTGGCAGAGCCATGGTAACGCACACGTGCTGGCTCGACATGAGAATTAAATGCAGCTGGAACCGCCACCTCGCGCTTTGTTCTGCAGGGAGACAGAAAACCACATCCAACCCCACCACACCGGGTGTTTCCGAGCCTGTACCGATGCAAAACCTCCTGGATTAACAACTCCCTGCTGCCTCTCGGGTTTGCATTTTCTTCCAGGGAGGTTCCTGAGGCTGCCGCAATCTCGGCTGCAGAAACAAAAGGGGCGCTGCGGAGCCACGCTGAAAAAAGCCTGAGTTGGGAATAAGTGTTTTTTGTTTGTTGTTTTTTTTTTTTTTTTTTCCTCCTTCCTTCCTAGATCTAGCACTACAACTTCAGCCCAGATATCGATAATAACCAGAGAAATAAAACATGAGAAACCTCCATCCTAAAACCATTTATCTGCCACGAGCAGCAGCCTCAGCACCTGCGGTCTCCAAACAGAGCAGAGCCCCCCCTGCCAGCTCCCGAGCTGTTTGTGCACGGCAGGATCGGGCCAAGGGTCAGGGCTGTGCAGGCCACCAGCTCCTGCTGGGTCACTTTGCTGCAGGGAGGAGGGCGAGCAACAGCAGCAGCCCTCGTTCCCTGGGTTTTATTGCATGGTTTGGGTGATTTTGGGCTTGGTCTTCATCACCATGCAGCACCGGCCACGGGCTGAGCCCCACAGGGACACGGGGGCTGCGGGCAGCCTGTGTGTGCACCGTGGTGTCCCCGAGAGCCACCAGCCCACACTGTTACTCACACGAGCCCTGCAGGAGCCATACCAACGGGGCAGGGGGTCGGGGATGCAGGAGAGCCCTGCACCAGGGCAGCTGGTCCTCAGCGTGCCCGCAGGGCCATCCTTCCTCCAGCCCCCTCCCGGTCCCTGCGGGTGGCACTCGGTCACCGTTCCCCCTGCCCACGAGACAGCTGAACTCACCAACTAAATACACCAACTAAATACACCTCCAGCTTTAATAAAATACCCTTGTTTCCCCTCTGTATACACGCACACACACACACACACCCCTAAACCCCACGCTGCTTCACGCAGCAGCGAATACCGAACACCGGGGCCCACGAGCTGATGGGCTACGGGCCTGGGGGGCTCCCACAAGCCCGAATTTGTCTCCAAATCCTTCTCCCCCCCCACAGCCCGCCCGTTCCCGTGACAGAGCCGCCTCACCATCAGCCCCTGAGCACCCATGGGCGCACAGCACCCTGCTCCCGGCGGTGCCACCCCTCTCCCTCGTGCCACCAGCACCCGTGGCACCGGCACTGGAGTCGTGGCACCACTCGTGCAGCCGTAACGGGGAGAGGAACCAGCACAAACCCCACGGTCCCACGGTCCGCTCCTTGCCCCGGGGGGGCCCGCGCCGTTACCTGGGGGGACACCCGTGCCACGGCCCCCCCCCCTAGACGCCCTTCTTGTCCTGCGTGGCCAGGAGCTGGGAGACGCAGTAGGGGATGAGGCCGACGGTGGCCAGGGGCACGGCCGCGCTCTTGCAGAAGGAGAGGACGTAGAAGAGCAGCTGAAGGTGGGAGGGCGGCCTGAAGGCGTCGAAGAGGTGCAGGACGAGCAGCGAGGCGGCGGCGCAGCCCAGGCGGAAAGGCAGCTGCCGGCCCTGCTTCCCCCGGCAGCTCTCCAGGTACATGTGGGAGTTGAGGGCCAGCCCCAGCCCGAAAAGGATGCCCAGGTTGCGGAGGAGGCTGGCGAAGGGGGTGGTGTCGATGTGGACCCACTCGGGGCGGGCGCACCACCTCTGCGCCTTCTCCAGGGTCCAGAGCAAGTCCACGCCGAGCGCCCGCAGCAGCAGGTAGAGGCCCAGGGCGAAGCCGAAGAGGAAGGTGGTGACGCCCAGGTACCTGCGGAGGCTGGCGTGGTAGATGGAGCGGACGTGCTGGAAGGTCTCGGCCACCGCCATGCCTGTGGGGAGAGGAGGCAGCGCTGCTCAGAGCTGGGGGGGCTCCTGCGTGGTCAGAGCACCCCGATGGCCACCGCTGCACCCCGAGAGTCGCCAGCCCCTCACCCTTCGGCCGCCTATCCCCACGGATCCCCCAGACATGGGAAAAGGCTTCAGCTTTTCTGCTGCATGTGGTGGGAGGACCTGGGGGGGCTGCTGTGGGGTGAAGGGGATGGGACCAGGAGGTGCACTCACCGGAGAAGACCCCCGCGATGACCTGGTGGGGGAAGTGGGCGGCGATGAAGACTCGGGACAGACAGACGCAGACCTGGACCGCCCAGAAGCCCGTCCAAAGCACCATCCACAAAACCCTGCAAGGGACAGAGAGGGGAAGCATCAGTAGTGGGGTCAGCTCCTGCTGCCATTGGGGACCCCAAAACATGCCAATACGGGATCCACTGCCTCCCTTTTCGGATTTGGGGCAGTCTCCAGCCCTGCCCTCAGTTTAGGCACACGGCTTACCAGTACTTCAGCGTCTTCGACTGCCTCTTGCCTGACGCGATGGAGAGCAGGGCGGTCACCATCACGTAGTACACGCCTGCTGCGCCCATGGCATGGCCAGAGGGGCTCCCTGGGCAAGAAGGAAGCCCCCGGTCAGACCCCCGTGGGATCAGGCTGTCCCCTGGGGCTCCCACGCAGCGGGGTCATGGCACCGAGCACCCATCCACAGGCGGGTGCCAGCATGGCACGAGGAGCACAGCTCAAGCTCCAAGGCCTGTCCTACGATCCTCAATGGCTTGTGCTGAGGCCACTCGCAGCCCCAAGCTGGCTGCAACCACAGACAAAAAATACCCACGGGGTTGCAGCGGGACCAAGTGAGCCCCTTCCCTGTGGAGCTGCTGCCGGCACGCGGCCGAGCATGGCCCCAGCAGGATTTGTGCTGAGCCACCACGTCTGCGCACACCGAGGGTAAAAGTCCGCTCCGCGCAGGGGCTGCCCTGCCTCCGCCCCGCCAGGGCACGGCAGTGGCCCTGCAGCTCGGTGATAACAGCGGAGATAACGGTCCCGGCCATGCCAGCACCCCCACTTTGGGACCAGGACCCCTGGGTCCCATGGACAGGGTGTCCCCGTGCTCCCCCCCTTGGGTGCGGGACCCTACCGGGGCCGGTCTCGCAGGTGAGTGGGAACTGCTGGATGGCTGGGGCTGAGGCGTTGCTGTAGTAGTTGGTCTCGTGCACCCACCAGTACGGTCTCTCCCCAAATAGGATCCTGAAAAGAAAGGAGAAAGGGGTTTGGGGTGGTGCTGGGTGCTGGAGCAGACAGCACGGCTCCAGTCCCCGCTCCAGCTGGGAGCTGAAAGGGGCAAAGGACCCGCAGCAGGTCCAGGGCATCCGTCGGGCACAGCACCCAGGTGGGTGCTCACAGCAGGCACTGCCTGGCTTCATCCCCGTTATTCCTGGAGTGAGAACTTCCCAGGATCAGGCAAACGTGCTGAGAAGAGGCCCCCTGCTCCCCCCGGGCCTGTTCCAGGCTGAAAGCAGCCACCCCACGGTGCCAGCAGAGGGGGAAGCCACCCATCACCATCAGCACAGGCATCCCAGCTGTGGGGCAGGCACAGAACCAGAGCACCCAGCACAGCTCCCCGAGCACCCCACAGTGTCCAGCCATGGGACAGAACATCCCCAAATCCCCAGCACAACGCCAGGCACTGGGTGGCACAGCAGAGGTGGCACCGTGCTGGTCCCCTTGTGCCGCTGGCACCACGTCCCGCAGCCGACACCGAGCTGTGCCGGGCTCGAGCTGATGGCAGGGGGGTGTCTGCATCTGCATGCAGCCGGCTGATTCCTGCCTGCCTTTGGGGAAGGGGGAAGAGCCTTTTCCAAAAATCTTGGGGATGAAGAACGCCGACCATCACCCCCAGGCTCGCAGCCGAGCCGCGGGACCTCACATCAGGGCTGGGTGCGCGTCTGCCCCGGGTTAAGGTGAACCCAGCTGTGCCAGCACGCCCCGGGGCTACTCACCACTTGAAGACGAGGTTGAGCCAGTCCCCGATGACGGCCACCCAGATGAGCCGGATGCCCACGGGCTCACAGAAATGGAACCAGAGAGGAAAAAGGACGAAAAAAGTGTTCCTGAGGTCGGCGGCGAAGGAGATGAAGAGGAACCAGTCCTGGGAGCCCTGGAAGTGCTCCTGCAGCCAGCGCGTGGCCTGGATGCCTGCATCGTGCAGGATGTTCATGCCAGCCTCCATCCTCCTTCTCTTCCTCCTCCTCCTCCTCAGCTGCCTCCCGGCGGGTCCGGGCTGCCCCGCGCCGCGCCGTGGTTTTATACCCTGCGGGCTCTTGTTTGCTGCCGGCAGGTCGCTTGTCCCAGCGCCGATCTTTGGACCCAAAACCACTTTTGCCAAAGGTGCATCACCGGGGGGTTGTTACAAACATGTTTGGAAGGACTTACGTAAAAACAGGCAGCGGGGCGGCGGGGAGGGTGCCCGGCGGGTGCCTTAACCCTTCACCACCCCTTCCTTCTGTACTGCCAGGTGCCTCTGCTGCTCGGGGTGGGGTTCTGCAGCCCCCCGCTCCTCCTGGTTCCCAATAAATCACTCGGTCTGCTCCTCGTGCACCCCAGCGTTTACTTTTTTTCAGCAGGGCAGAGGCTCAAGCACCTGCAGAGGGATGAGGAGAGGTCCTGGCTGCTGGCAATGTTGTCCTGAGCCCTGTGGGGTTTCCGGACCTGTGCAAGTGAGGTACGGGGAGCAATCCTGCCCAGCACACCCCTGGGTTAACCCCTCCCGCCCTGCCAGACCCCATCCATTGTCATGGAGGCGAGCACATCACTTGTCACTTGTTGTGCCAGGTCCCTGCCCGTGGCCTCTCCACCCCAGGCTCACGGTGCTGGCAGATTTATCTCCTTGGTGTCCCCTGGGAGTCAGTGATGAAAGAGTAACACGGAGCTGGCTGCAGGGACCCAAGACATGAGGTCAGCATGGCAAAAGAAACCCAATGTCCCAGGGGGACAAACCCTATGTCCCAGTGCTGTCTGCCACGGGAAAACACGGCCCAGTGGTGTGGAGCCCCCCACGGGGGGCAGGAGCAGACAACGGGGCGTTAATGATTAGCAGCCAGTGAAAACGCAGCACTTATCTCTCTCCTCGGGAAAGTTCGGGTCAGGAGCCTTGAACCGCTCCCCGCTGCGGCCCCCAGCAGGCAGAGGTCGCGTCCAGGCAGCGAGCGGTGGCACCTGGGGGGCATCCTCCTCCTCCTCCTCCTCCTCCTTCTCCTCCCCCCTGCCCACCCCACGGTGACCAACACGACATCCTCCTCCCCGGGAGCACAGCCCGGACAGTGCTGGCTAAAGCCAAGGAAGGTTAAAACGCTGGCAAACGTCAGTCCCCTTAGGGCAGCGACGTGGTTTGGAGCTGTGCCATGAGCTGCTGAGCTGCGACTGATGCTGAGCTGATGCCACGGCAGAGCTGCAGCCGTGTGGGAGCACCGTGGGTGCTCTGCGAGGAGCTTTGCCTCGGCTCCAAGGAGCTGGGGCTTTCCTCGTGCTCCGTGGGGGCTCAGGGGGTCCCCCCCCTCCTGCTGAGCAGGGGATTCCCAGCCACAACCAGCCAAGATGTAACCCCAAACCAGAGGGGAGCAGCTCGCCACCATCCTCCCAGCCCAGCCTCCCGGTGCCCTCGGGGAGACCAAAGCTTCCCTGCCCAAATGGAGCAGAAGCTTGCGTGGAAATGGGATCACTCCTGCAAAACAAAATTCCCCAGCAGCTCGTTTCAGGGTCCTCAGCCGAGAGCAGCTTTTGGCCAGCGCGAAGGAATTCAGCGGGCTTGGCTCCCGCGTCCAACATGTTTTGAAACCGTTGGTAATAAATTTTCCCTGAAAAGCTTCACTGCAGAAAACGAGGGCAAAAGGTGCTGGGGGGGGGGGGGGGGGGATGGGGACAAGCATGCGCCAGCCCCCTTGGAAAGCGCCACGACAGCAAAACCGGGATCGCAGCTGGGAGAGGCCGGGAGCCGGGACGGGAACTGGGATCGGCGGCTCCCCTGCAGCCACAACAAGCCGGGGATGAGCTGGCAGCCCGGGACCTTTGTGCCCCACGGTGACAGCGGCTGGCTGCAGGACTCGGTGTCCCGGCGGTTCCCAAGGCACCGGACACGGGCAGTGCACGCGCAGCGCACGCCCCATCACACCCGGCTGCCCCTCGGTGCCAAGGTTTCATCCAGAAGTTTCCCAGCCCGCCGCAGCACCGGCAGCGGGGCCGGCGTCGCCTGCGTCAGCACGCGGGCAGAGTCCAGGCAGCGCCTGCAGACACAGGGGAGCACGGCCACAGCTGGCCCTGCACCCCCAGGACTGATGTCCCCAAGTGTAAATGCACCTGCACCCCCGGGACTGATGTCCCCAAGCATCACCTGGCCATGCAGGGCCACCCCAAATCCTTTCCCCGTGCTGCAGCACCTCAGCCCCGGTGCCATCCAAGCTCCCTGCTGGACACACGTTGCCATTAGGGCTCCTCGAGGCCATCGTGGCACAGCCTCAAGCAGCTCCCACGGCGAGGGCAGGTGCCCGTGGAGTCCCCCCTGGGGACACAGCAGCCGGCATTTGGCAGCTGCAGCCACGTGCTGGGGCTGGGCAGTGGGGTCGGAGCCAACCCGTCCTCACCAAACCCATCCCGGTGCAGCGGGTCCTGCATCTGGGGCTGTACACGCACCGGTGGCACCGGAGCAAGGGTCCCCACGCCGGGGGGGGGTGAGCACACGGCGCGGGGCAGCAGCCAAGGCCAGGACCGATTAATCAGCCTCGGTACAGCTGTTACACATTAACTCCCTTGTTTGTCCCATATTTTGCAGCGGAGGCTGCTGCCAGCGCACGGGGTCCAAGAGCACGGCCGGTGCACGTTCACACGGCGGCGCTGGGCTCCGTGCCTGACCCCGGCCCTTCGCCCTCTCCGGTGGGCGCTGGCAGAGCGGCTCAGCACCGCACTGAGGCAGCCACGCAAGAGTTGGGTCAGGAAAAGCACTCGCGTGCCTCTTTATTGGAGCCATCTCTGCTTCCTGCAGCACACTCACCCTGTGGGCACCCAGTGCAGCCCAGCGCACCGTCCCCATCCCCAGTTCCTGACCTCCCCATCCCCAGTTCCCGGCCCCCCATCCCCAGTTCCTGGCCCCCCATCCCCAGATCCTGGTCCCAATCCCCAGTTTCTGGCCCCCCATCCCCAGTTCCCACCCCCCCCGTCCCCAGTTCCCGGCCCCAGCATCACCTGGAGCTGCAGCGGACGCACCCCCTGGGGGCTGCAGTCCCAAGGCAGTGCCCAAACGAGGACCACAGCACCCAGAGGGCAGCTGCAGCCTGGTCCCGAGTGGCTCCATCACCCAGGGGACACCCACCTACCTCGGTGGGACGGAGCCCCGCACCCACATCCCTGAGCAGGAAGAGGAGGAGGAGGAGAAGGAGAGCAGGGCAGGTCCCGGTGAGCCAGCCACACACCCTCCATCACCAAAACCCCCCTGAGGACGCAGCCCCATGGCCGGACGGGTGTCCCCGTGGGTGTCCCCGTCCCCGTCAGAGCCTGCCGGGCGGCGGGGGCAGGCTGATGTTGAGGAAGCCCCCGTAGCGGAAGGGGGGAAGCTGTGGGGCGCAGGCGGCTGCGGGCAGGCAGGCGATGGGGTTGGTCTCGCACGCCTCCGCCTCCCGCTCGCTGCTGAAGTAGATGCTGTCGGGCGAATCCACCGAGGGGTCCTCGTCAAAGTAGTTGTAGGGCCTCAGGAAAAAGCCGACGCCGTTCCCCACGGTCACCGTGTTGGGGATGTCCTCGGCGTGGGGGACGTGCAGGAACCCCACGGAAATCCAAGCGACCAGGTCCTGGGCACGCAGAGCTCCCCGTCAGGCTGCACGGGACCCTCCCAGCCTGGCCCCCAGCCCCATTCCCACCCGGTTTGGTCTCAGGCAGGCGAAGCCTCAGCCTGGCCAGGAGCAGCAGCCCCGGTGCCCGGCTCCCCTCACCTCGTTGGTGATGGTTTCGTTGTCGATGAAGTCGGCGAAGGCGACGGTGGGCGTCCAGGGGTCGTTCTGGTTGTAGACGCTGGTGCTGGTGGGCTCCTCTTCCTTCCTCCTGGTGACAGCCAGCTTGTACCTGTGGGAGAAGGGGGGGCTCGTCCATGCCTCCGGGCGACCCCAAAGGGATGGGACCCGGGGCTGGCTGCAGCCCCAGTGCCTTGGGGGCTTTGCTGCCCCTGGGAGGCACAGCTCAGTGCTTTGCCTCCAGCCTGTGCCAGGTCTAACTCAAACAACCTCCCCCTTCCCTTTCACCCTGGTCGCGAGCCAACGCTGCGGTTAAACGAAGCATTTTTCCCAAAAAGCATCCTGTCCTCACGTGGAGATGTCAAGACCTGGGGGTAGCAGCACTGCTCCAGGAGCCCCGCTGCCCCCGCAGGGGAAAACACGTGTGATCGCTGGAAACTGAACTCATCTGGGGTCAGATTCCTGCATGGGAACTGCTATGAATGGATGCCGTTGAGCAACTTTTCTAGGGATTTTTCAGAGCCAAGAAACAGGCGAGTTTGCTGTTTAACCCTTCCTCCCCACAGGGAGGAAAGGACCAAGACGGGGACGCGGTGACCGAGAAGAGGCTCAGCACCCACAGGGGCTGGCACCAGAGGGGTCCCTTGGCACAGGGCTGCCCGTGCACCTCCCTCCCCCAGCCATTTGCAGCCTGGGTGCCCCCTTTTGCTGCCCCAGCCCCACACCTACCTGCCCCAGCTGACGGCCCTCTCCATGGGGCTGCTGTCGGGCAGATGCTTCCCGGGGAAGCTGACCACCTGCAGCCGGTAGCTGCGTGCGTGTCCCCACCGGTTGGTCTCGGGGCCGGTGAAGGAGAGGTAACGGGGCAGGGGGGCTTCGAGGGGGAACGCCGCCTCGTTCTCCCTCTCCAGCCTGCCCCGGTGGAGAAACGGCCGCACAATGGTGTTCTGCTCGCTCCAGGGGGCCTTCAGCTGCTCGTAGCCCATGTCCTGGGCCTCCAGCGAGTTCAGCTGGCCTGCGAAGCAAAAGGAAAAATCCCTTCGAGCTCCGTCCCCACCACGAAATGCAGCCGCGGAGCTGCCCCGCTCTGCATCCCAGGAATACAGGCAGTATTTTTCCCCCCAAAGACACACTTCGTGCCCCGTAACCCAACCTTTGGAGCCCCCAGACACGCCAAGGACAGGCAAAACCCTCGTGACCGCGCGAGTCGAGCCCTACCGCCAACGTCCAGGTCCACCTTGTAGTGGATGTGGTGGAGGTGCATCGTCCCCAGCGTGTGGGGCCCAACCTTGTTGCCGTAGTCGATGCCTCGGCCGTGGAAGAAGGAGGAGCTGATGTAGCCGGTGGCGTGGACCCGGACCTCCACGGCCCCGTTGCTGTGGAACATGAAGTCCCAGACGTAGTCGTAGTTGATCAGGGTGGAGACGGCGCGGATGACGAGGACGCTTTTGCGCAGCCCGCCGTAGTACAAGGACTGCATGTCGGAGAAGTGGCGCCGCAGGGGGAGGGCGGCGTCGTGCTCGAAGACACACAGCGAGTTCTGGTTCGTCCTGGGCACGTCCGACTCGGCCAGGTAGTGCCGGTCCACGTAGGTGGCCGTGTAGGGGCAGTCAACGCCCCGGACCAGCTCGTAGGCAAACCTGCCGATGCCGAAGCTGCCGTCGAGGTAGCGGGTGGACATGCCTCCGGGGCAGTTGGAGCCGTACAGAGCCAGGGCTTCCTGCAGGCTGAGCTCGTAGATAATCCTCTCCCTGCGGTAACGGATGTCGAAGAGGCGCGGGCCGGTGTTGGGGTTCATGCCGAAGGCGATGCTCCAGCCCTGGAAGGTGACGCGGTTGCCCCTGACGCTGTAACGGGGACCCTGGGGCTCGTACTGCAGCGGCCCCAGGGCGCCAGGAGGGCGCCGGGGTCTCATGGAGCCCATCACCGTGGCATCCTGCGGCTTCTCCACCCGGATCACCTCCAGCGAGCCAGCCACGAAGTCAGCCTCCAGCTTCGTCGTGCTGGAGAAGTAGCGCCCGTTGTAGAAGACCTGGCTCAGGTACCAGAGGGAGATGTCGAGCTCCCCGTGCTCCACCAGCACCTCCAGCCCCACCGGCAGCACGTAGTAGCCGGTGCCTTCCACGGCGTGGAAGATGACGAACCAGGAGGAGCGGTCCCCGGATTTGAAGCCCCGGGGGGCCGTGGTGAGCACGGCCAGGTCGGTGCCGTTGGAGGCGCAGCACGCGGCGAGGAAGCGCGGCGCCTTCCTCAGCTCATGCTGGATGAGGGCACTGATGGCCACGTACTCCACGCCGGTAACAGGTCTGCGGTGGTACGGCACCTTCCCCCCGTACTTCTGCACCGTGACGTCCCGGTGATACGTCGGCACCGGCAGAGGCCCCACCACGTACTCGGTGACGTTGGGGTCCGCCTGGTCGCCAAAATAGAGCACGGCCAGCGCCTCCCGGGGCGGGCGAGCCCCCCCTGCATCCAGGAACCGCAGCACCTCCGCCTTGGCAGGGAGCTGCACGTCCACGGAGGCGATGCAGTTGTCGGAGGGTTTGGCGTGCGAGGCGTCCACCAGCGGCACCCCGAGGCTGCCCTGCAGGTACCGCACAACCTGCGCCAGCTCCTCGGGTGTCAGATCGGCAAACACCAGGCTGCGGCCGTCCTCTGGGACCTCGGGCTCCGGGGGCTGGTGCTGGCAGGTGCTGGGACCCCGTCCCCTGGTCAGCAGCACGCAGACCAGGGCGAAGATGGTGGCCAGAGCCAGGAGGAGCAGGATGAGCGCCGTTTTCACGTTCATGGCTGCTGTGGTGGGGCAGGACGGGCTTCCCAGCCGCAAAACTCTCCGGGACCTGCAGCAGCAGCAGGGGCTGGAGGGGTTGTGGGGTTGGCTGTTTGTTTTTGTTTTTTTCCCCCCGTTTTTCCGCTCCGGGAACAGCCCAGACAAGCTCGCAAGGAGGGCGTAGGGTGATGTTCTTGGACGTGCCTGGGATTTGCTGGGAACCATAAAAGGCAACTTGGCTCTGCTTCCCCCGGCGGGTCACAAATTTAAATAAACCTCATTCTTCTGCACCCGTCCTTCCCGTCCCGTCCCGCAGGCTACGCTGCAGCCCTCGGGGAGGACAGATCCAGACAGCAGGGAGAAAAACCAGCGCTCCTCCCAGCACTTCCTTCCCTCCACACCCCAGCAGAGCCCACGGGGCCACCGATGCCCTGCAACGAGCCCGGTGCCCCCACGCTGCAGAGCCCAGCCCCGGACCACCCCGTCCAGCCCCGCAGAGCCCCAGCATCCCCCAGCAGCCGGCGCTGGAAGCCGCAAGAACGAGACAGGCGGGATGGATAGCACCACATCTTTTTGTTTTTAAAACCTGAGATAGGCACTACATGGCGTTCGCTGCTGCAGCAGAGGAACAGGATTTCTTTCTTCCTTCCCCCCTACCTCCCACCCTCCCCAAAACAGACCCGGATTCAGCAATTAATGGAGATAAAGTCAGGCTGCCGCCTGGCAGCGCGCCAGGACAATTACGCTCCCCTCGCGCCGAGCACTAAATTAAAAGCAACACAAAAAGTGAAGTTACAACTGGAAAATGAAAATAATAATAATAAAAACTTCACTTTAAAAACAAAAAAAAAATCCTAACAGGTTGGTCAGCCTCGTGGCTCCTGGAACATTAAAGCCTGCTCATGTTTTTGAATCCGTCATAGGTGAACGGGGGGAAGTTGGGCGAGCAGGAGGCTGTTTTGGGCAGGCAGGCGATAGGGTTGACCTCGCACGCCGTGAAGTCCTGCTCACTGGTGAAAAAGACGCCGTCGTGCGAGTAGATGGAGGGGTCCAGGTCGTAGTAGTTGTAGGGGCGCAGGAGAAAGCCGACCGAGTTCCCCACCGTGGCGGTGTTGGGAATGTCCTCCGAGTGCGGGATGTGGAGGAAGCCAGCAGTTATCCAGGCCACCAGGTCCTAGGCAGGAGGAGTTACACAACCCAGGTTATTTCAGACTAAAATCTGTGCCTGGACCACAGAGGGAGCCTTGGTGGGCTCCCACAGCCCACGAGCGCTCAGACCCCCTCCCCGGAGCTGCTGCTGTCCCGGCGGAGCCCACGGGCAATGCACGGACAATGCACGGCCAGCACCAGCAGCTCCAGCTCCTGCTCAGCCCCACGGTGGGCACCACAGCCCTAGAGCCTGCTCACCTCGTTGGTGATGGTTTCGTTGTCAATGAAGTCAGCGAAGGCAACGGTGGGCGTCCAGGGGTCGTTCTGGTTGTAGATGCTGGTGCTGGTGGGCTCCTCTTCCTTCCTCCTGGTGACGGCCAGCTTGTACCTGAGGACAAGGATGCAGATGAGACC
Source organism: Netta rufina (assembly GCF_964035555.1). NCBI lineage: Eukaryota > Metazoa > Chordata > Aves > Anseriformes > Anatidae > Netta > Netta rufina. The sequence goes on along the minus strand of NC_140148.1, from coordinate 1,124,402 downwards.
GGCTCCCCAGACCCTACAGAGCACCAGGATGGTCCCCTGCAGCAACCCCAGCCCTGGGGAGCCCCTGCCCCATCCCTCTCCATGGGGAACATCCCCGTGATGCCCCCCCAGCCAGATGCTGGAGGCGTCTTGGAGAACCCGGTGCCACCACCGCAGCAGCCTGACCTTGCCCAGCTGATGGCCCTCTCCATGGAGCTGGCTTCGGGGATGTGGTCCCCTGCAAAGCTGACGATCTGGATCCTGTAACCCCGCTGGTGGCCCCACTTGTTTTTGCTGTTGGCCGCGAAGTAGATGTATCTGGGGATCTTGGACTGCAGCCGGAAAGCCGCCTGGTCCTCCGTGTCCAGGACCCTCTTGGTGAGCCGCGGCCGCTCGATCTGCTGCTCGGGGTTCCAGGGAGCCCGCGCCATCTCGAACGCCATGTCATGAGCCACCAGGGAGTTCTTCACCCCTACGAGGACAAGAAGTGGGTGAGGAGCTTCCCTGCAGCCAGAGCCTGCTCCCCCCATCCTCCCCTCCTGCACCCCAGGCTCCAAGCACCGCTCCCCAGCACTGCATGCCTTTACCCATCATCTACGCCTGTCTAACCCAGGCAACACCACCCCTGTGGCACGCAGTGCCGTCCCTGGGGACCAGAAGAAGGAAACCTCCGTGGGCAGAAGAACCAGTTTGCTTCCCAGTGAGAGCCCAGCCTAATTAGCCCAAGCACCTGATGGCCCGGGTGCTGTTTCTGCTCATCAGCACCCATCCTGCGAGGACGCGCCAGGAGGAGCTCAGGCTCCGAGCGCATTTGCACATCACAGAAGTGGAGCAGCTCTGGTCTGTCCACAAAGAGGATGCGTCAGCCAGGGGCTCGGAGCAATGGGAGAGGCAGATAAATGGGGACGGGATGGCAGAGAGCTGGCTGAGAGAGCTCGAGGGCCAGCAGGGTGCTGGCAGAGGGGCCCCGTGCACGGACCACAGCAGCAAACCTCTGCCGGCCTCCAGATGAGCCTCCACCCCAAAAAAAAACTTGGACCAGAGCCTTGGGACCTGCAGTCAAGGTCAGCGCCAAGACCTGCCAAAGAGGACCCACCCACAGCTACTGCAGTGCTCGTTTTCATCCTCCTTCTGATGTGAACAAGACTTTGAACCCCACGCCTGGTGTGGCAGCATCAGGCAGACACAGCCTGACATTTCACATGCCCTTTTCCTATGTTTAGAGTTTCGCAATCCACACCCCACTTTTCTTCTTTTTAAACAGAAATACTCAAAACTCATCCTAAAGGGGGAAGGCCCCGACCCCCGTAGCTCTATGGGAGCACATCACCCCACCGCATGCATGGAAAGAAAAACCCATGTAAGGACCACGAAACAGAGAGTTTGAGGAGCCTGTAAGCACTTAAGGAGGGCACAAAACAGAAACAAGACCCAGACCTACCTCCAACATCCAAGTCCACCTTGTAGTTGATGGAATGGGTTTGTATTGTCCCCAGCGTGTGCTCCCAGACCCTATTGCCGTACCGCAGACCATCCCCGTGGAGAAAGGAAGAACTTGGGTACCCCGTGGCATGGACTTTAGCCTCGATGGCCCCGTTCTGGTAGAAGATGAAGTCCCACACGTAGTCGTGGTTGCCCAGAGACGTGATAGACCGCAGGACCAGCGCGGAGTTGACCAGCCCGCCGTAGTAGAGCGACTGCAGGTTGGAGAAGTGGCGCCGCAGCGGGGAGCCCAGGTTCTGCTCGAAGACGCAGAGGGCGTTCTTGATCGTCCTGACGGCCTGGGAATGAGCCAGGTAGTGCACGTCCACGTAGCTCGCCAGGTAGGGGCAGTCGACCCCGCGCACCAGCGGGGAGCTGTAGCGCCCGATGCCGAAGCTCCCGTCCATGTAGCGCGTCGACATCCCCCCGGGGCAGTTGGAGCCGTACACCGACAGCGCCTCCTGCACGCTCAGCTCGTACACGACCCTCTCCCCCTTGTAGCGGACGTCCAGCAGCCGCAGGCCCGTCTTCACGCTCATGCCAAAGGCGAAGCTCCACGCCTGGAAGGCCACGTGGTTCTTCCTCAGGCTGTAGCGGGGGCCCTGCGGCTCGTACTGCAGCGGGAACGCCGTAGCCCAAGGCGCTCGGGGTCTCATGGACGAGAAGTCCCCGTCCGGGGGCACTTTCCTCACCTTCTCCACGCTGATGCGGCCCTGCACGTAGGCGCTCTCCAGCTGAGCCATGTCCCTGTAGTACTGCCCGTTGTAGAACACCCTGCTGACCGCCCACTGGCCCACGTCCAGGCTGCCGTGGTCCACCAGCACCTCCAGCCCCACGGGGTGCAGGAAGAAGCCGCTCACGTTCTGGAACACGACGAACCACGACTTGCGGTCCCCGGACCTGAACCCGTGAGGAGCCGTGCTCTGAAACGCCACGTTGGTGCCGTCGTAGTCAAACACTTCTTGCAGGAAGGTGGGGGCTGCAGCGAACGCCACCACCTTCAGGAAGGCTCCCACCTGCTCGTACTCGCTGCCCAGCATCGGTCTGCGGTGGTACGGTACCTTCCTCCGGTACTTCTGCACCGTGATGTCCCGGTGATACGTCGGCACCGGCAGAGGCCCCACCACGTACTCAGTGACGTTGGGGTTTGCCTGGTTGCCAAAATAGAGCACGGCCAGCGCCTCCCGGGGTGGGCGAGCCCCCCCTGCATCCAGGAACTGCAGCACCTCCGCCTTGGCAGGGAGCTGCACGTCCACGGAGGCGATGCAGTTGTCGGAGGGTTTGGCACGCGAGGCATCCACCAGCGGCACCCCGAGGCTGCCCTGCAGGTACCGCACCACCTGCACCAGCTCCTCGGGCGTCAGATCGGCAAACACCAGGCTCTGGCTCCGGGACCCCGTCTTCTCCGCGCTGCGGGGCTGGGATTCGCAGCCGGGCGATCGCCTCCCCCTGCTCAGCAGCATGCAGGAGAGGATGAAGATGACCACCGCAGCCCCGAACAGGAGGACGTAGGGGAGCCTGGGGTTCATCTCTCCGAGCGTCGAGACAGCGCGCGGGGCTCGGCTGCGGCGTCCGGACTGCATCCCTCACCTGCAGCCCAAGCTCTTAATTCAGTCTTGGTGTGGGCGTGCAGGCGTCGCTTCCGATGTGGGGAGGAAACCTGGAGCTCCCCGGCGACTCCGCGCGCAGCTCCCAGCTCCCAGCCAGTTCTGCCTGTTCCCTCCCCACCCCGGGCGCACCGAGCTGGGCAGCTGGCGCCCGACTCCTGCCCCGGGTTAGCCAGCGGTTTCCCTGCTACAGGGCGTTTGCTCATCCCAGTGCACCTCCCGGGACGCCCTGGCCCGTCTCACGGATGCTCCGTGGATCCGGCACGCACCCCACGGGGCCAGCACCCTGCTGGAAGGGCAAGGTGCCCAGATCCAGCACTTCTCCTGCTGCCTCGTCCCATGCTGGACCAAGGAGCTTGGTGGGCTGTGAGGGCTGTGGGTGCGGGATGGGGAGCACAGCAATGCCACGGGGCTGGCTCGGCCGGGTTGGCTCCTTCTGCAACACGGGCACCCTGTGAGCTGGTCCTGCCTGCTGCTCACGGAGAGCCCCCAGCTCCCCAACACCACCACAGCTCCTCTCCCCGTCACCTCCGAGTCCTTCCCAGCCCTAAGGGAAGGGACCCGGCTGCTCCAGTTCTGGCGCTGGTGCTCCAGAAGGGCTGAGATGGGAGGAAGCTCTGTGGTGAGATCAGGCAGCATTTGCCAAACCCCAGCAGTAACTGCGAGCAGTGCCAGCTGCAGGCAGAGGGGCTCATGAGGACAGGCAGCTCACGGGACTGATCCAGCCCCCCCAGCCCCTCTCCCCCCACCAGGACCCTCGGGCAGGAGCCAGCAGGGACACAAAGGGGCCTGAAGGGGAAGGCTGTGCCCCTCTGTGCGCACACCCGGGCGGCACAGCCCCTCTTTTGCCAGAGCCTCTGCAGCCAAGGTGGGGCCAACAGCTCCTGCGAGGGCAGCCCCACGTTAGGGACAGCCGAGGACAGCTCACCCGGCCACCACAGCCCTCGTCATGGCCAGCTGGTAGGCACAGGGCAGGGGCTGAAACCACGACAGCTCAGCACCAATTTTTCCATCACAGCGTTAATTTAGGAGCTTCTGGTTTGTCTCACTGCCAGCCAGGGAGCACTCGCCCGTTTCCCCTGTAGGTCCCACGCCAGCCGCAGACTGGGATGCGAGGAACCTGTGCTGGAGAGGCTCTGCTGTGCTGTGCCCTGCTCTGGTTTTCCTTTACAGGATTTGAGGTTGCGAGGGCTCCTCTTGAGCACCACACGCTGCTTCTAACCCCGCTGCTCGGGACAAGCTCTCCCTTTCCCTCGCCAAGTGGACCAAGGCTGGGGCTGACACAATTCTCCAGAGCTTTCCAGCCAGGGCTCTGGGTCTGTAAACAGAGCGGGGAAAAGCAGGGACACAGCAGGGACACAGCTTTGGACCTTGCCACCACACAGGAGCTCTCTTTTAGCACGTTTGCCAGCCTTGTTTACAGGAAGGGCACGGGCGTCAGCCCTGCTTTCGGCCACAGATGACAGCCACAGCATTTCTCAAGGCCACACAAATCCCGGGGACAGGGGGACACAACCCCGCTCCACGCAGAGGACGCGTGCCACTCCTGACCCGGTGTCACCCACAGCTCCAGCCCCAGCAGGGCTGAGAGCAGCCAAATTTCTCCTCCAGCGGGCACAGACGGAGCCCCCAACCCGCCGGTGGTCTTGCAGATTTTCTCCCCCACCTTTCACAGCAGCAGATTTTGGCACAGACACCCAACGCCGCCAGTCGGTGCCTGCTGCGCCCAGTGCTGCCCCTGCACCATCCTGAGCTGCGGGTTCTGGATCAGTCCCAGAGGGGAAACAAACCCCGTGCATCCAGCCCGCGCATCCCAGCGTGGCCGTTTCGCCCTCAGCTGCAGCAGAGAGCTGCTCCTGCAGGGACCTGCTGCCAAAAAGCCCTGCCCGCACGGAGGAGCGGGGATTTCTCCCTCTCTCTACAACAGCTCCGAAGCTCGAGGCTCAGGATCCAGCCGAGGGTTTCCTCAAAAGGGAGGCAGGGACCGAGCTGCCAGAGGTCAGCCCCGCGGTGCTGCCACCCAGCCACATGCCGGGAAGAGGAGGCACGGACGGGACTTTTCCGAGCTGTAAGTGAAGTCCCAAAGCAGCGCCAGGCGTCGCAGGAGCGGCTCACACCTCCCCTCCTGCAGACAGCGCCGCGTCTGCCCCGTCTGTCTGGCCACGCTTATGGCAACACACCCCGTGCCAGACGGGAGGCCTCAAGGAAACTCAAACGCTTGGCAGCCGCTGCCTTTCCATGCCTTTCCCCGGGGCTGAACACAGAGCTCCCAGACAACTCGCTCTGCCTCCAGCTCCATGACCTGGACAGACTGTTGAACACATAGAAAAATAATTTGGGGATGAAGTAAGAGGTTGAGAGAGCGAAAAAGCAGAGATCAGATGTCAGCGAGGAGGGACTCCACGGACCAGGAGGCAATCCCCAAAAAACTCTGGGGTTTACCACATTAACAGCAGGAGTTCGAGGAAGACCTGGACCTACCTCCAACATCCAAATCCACCTTGTAGTTGACCGAATGGGTGTGAATCGTCCCCAGCGTGTGCTCCCCGACCCTATTGCCGTACCGCAGACCATCCCCGTGGAAAAAGGACGAGCTCGTGTACCCCGTGGCCTGGACTTTGGCCTCGATGGCCCCGTTCTGGTAGAAGATGAAGTCCCAAATGTAATCGTAGTTGCCCACAGTCGTGACGGACCGCAGGACCAGCGCGGAGTTGACCAGCCCGCCGTAGTAGAGCGACTGCAGGTTGGAGAAGTGGCGCCGCAGCGGGGAGCCCAGGTTCTGCTCGAAGACGCAGAGGGCGTTCTTGATCGTCCTGACGGCCTGGGAATGAGCCAGGTAGTGCACGTCCACGTAGCTCGCCAGGTAGGGGCAGTCGACCCCGCGCACCAGCGGGGAGCTGTAGCGCCCGATGCCGAAGCTCCCGTCCATGTAGCGCGTCGACATCCCCCCGGGGCAGTTGGAGCCGTACACCGACAGCGCCTCCTGCACGCTCAGCTCGTACACGACCCTCTCCCCCTTGTAGCGGACGTCCAGCAGCCGCAGGCCCGTCTTCACGCTCATGCCAAAGGCGAAGCTCCACGCCTGGAAGGCCACGTGGTTCTTCCTCAGGCTGTAGCGGGGGCCCTGCGGCTCGTACTGCAGCGGGAACGCCGTAGCCCAAGGCGCTCGGGGTCTCATGGACGAGAAGTCCCCGTCCGGGGGCACTTTCCTCACCTTCTCCACGCTGATGCGGCCCTGCACGTAGGCGCTCTCCAGCTGAGCCATGTCCCTGTAGTACTGCCCGTTGTAGAACACCCTGCTGACCGCCCACTGGCCCACGTCCAGGCTGCCGTGGTCCACCAGCACCTCCAGCCCCACGGGGTGCAGGAAGAAGCCGCTCACGTTCTGGAACAAGACGTACCAGGTGGCCCGATCTCCAGACTGGAAGCCACGGGGAGCAGCAGTCACCGCTGCCAGGCTGGTGCCGTCGTACTCCATCACCTGACGCATGAAGGACGGAGCCGCGGGGAACACCCGGCTCTTAAAAAATCCTGCAATCTGCTCGTACTCGACAGCCAGCGTCGGCCTGCGGTGGTACGGCACCTTCCCCCCGTACTTCTGCACCGTGACGTCCCGGTGATACGTCGGCACCGGCAGAGGCCCCACCACGTACTCGGTGACGTTGGGGTCCTCCTGGTTGCCAAAATAGAGCACGGCCAGCGCCTCCCGGGGTGGGCGAGCCCCCCCTGCATCCAGGAACCGCAGCACCTCCGCCTTGGCAGGGAGCTGCACGTCCACGGAGGCGATGCAGTTGTCAGAGGGTTTGGCGTGCGAGGCGTCCACCAGCGGCACCCCGAGGCTGCCCTGCAGGTACCGCACCACCTGCGCCAGCTCCTCGGGTGTCAGGTCAGCAAACACCAGGCTGCGGCCGTCCTCCGGGACCTCGGGCTCCGGGGGCTGGTGCTGGCAGGTGCCGGGACCCCGTCCCCTGGTCAGCAGCACGCAGACCAGGGCGAAGATGGTGGCAAAAGCCAGGACGAGGAGGATGAGCGCGGTTTTCATGTGCATGCCTGCTGCTGGTCCTCAGGCTCTTCCCAAGCAGGGTTTCTAACTGCTGCCTCTGTCAGTTTACCGCTGCACTGGATGGATTAGCACGGAGAGCACAAAAGGCTGGGAGAGGCGAGGGGAGGAGATCTGAAATTCGTTGTGACCAGAAAGGGCAGACCTCACTCAGCTGCAGCCTGCTCTGAGTTCCTCTAGGAGCAGTGCCCTGAAAGAACCAGTGGAGATGCGGGGTCAGTGACTCAGACCTCAGCTTCACATCATTCCGTTACTTTTTCGGTCCAGCCCAGCTTCCTGAGGCTGCTTGGAAAAGCGAGGATCCTGCAGTCAGCCTGAGGTGGCTGGGACCACTGCGAGCCTCTCACAGGCTGCGAATTGTTGCCACCCTGCAAATTTCACTTTGCAGCTCACCGAATTTCCATGTTTACCAGGCTGCTTCCTTGTAAACGTTCCCCCTGGCAGTGCCATTTCGAGCTTGGAGGTGCTTTTTGTTTTACTTTTTAAAATCTTCCACGTGGAAGCCTCTGCTGAGAACACATCCATCTGTGTAGTAGCAGGAAAACTTTGGCAGGCACGGAGAGATGGAGTTCAGGACGAGATTCAGGTCCCAAGGCGCTGCGAACAACCAGCCCTTAGTTTGCACCTCCGAGCAGCCCTGAGCTAACGAATCCCCCCGAATTCCACTGAAACGACATCAAGCAGCTTTTGCCTCTGCCTCAGATTCAAACAGAAACCAAGGCGCAGCTTCGGAGGAGTTCCCCCGAGGACAAGGCCGACCTTGTTCCTCCAGGAGAGCCTCCCGAATTTCGTGAGAGCCGCCCTCAGCCGTTGGTGCTCCCGGAGCATCACCGACAGCCCTCGGCCGAGCAGCACCGGGGGCAGACGAGACGCGCCGCAATCCCTGCCTGCCCCCGAGCTGGTGCCGAGAAGCACGAGGAATCCAAGAGCACCAAAGCTGGAGAGATTCGACCCAACGTTTCCACTCCAGCTGCCAGCCTCACCTCGCCTCACCCGAGCCTTCCCGTCCTCCTCCTCCTCCTCCTCCTCCTGTCAGAGTTTCCTGGTGGGAGACGGGGCCCTCCTCCAGCCCGCAGCTCGGCCTCGCGCCTTGCCCTGGGCTCGGCCTCGCTTACACCAGATACCATGCTGGCAGGCAGAGAGCCCCGCGGCTTTAGGACACGCTCCATTATCCTCACCACCCTGGGCAGCTCGCAGCCTTCTTTAGCCTCAGCTGCAGCTGGGCAGGCAGGGGAGAAGCGCGGCCGCTCTGCGTCAGCACCACTCGCCTCTGGTGCGCCGGCAGAGCCCCCGGAGCCACGGCAGTGCTTTCATGGGGCTGGAGAAGGGATCGCTCTGAAACATGGACACAGGCAATGGGAAGAGAGGACAGGTGATAAAAGAGCCTCTGCTATGAAGAACATGACAGGTTTCAGCTTTACTCTGCTCTCACCGACTTCCCACTGGCCTCTGATGGCAGGAGGAGCCTGAGCAGCCCCAGAGTGAGCACCCAAGTGTCGATTTCCACGTCAATCTTCCAATCTGCGAGGTCAACAAAGCTTCGAGGGTTCCTCGAAGATTAGGGCTGAAAGAAGAATTCCCTTCTGGTGCAAGCCTAGAGCACAGAACCCCATTTCAGGGGTACCACCGAGCTGGGAGTACTGCGCAAACCCCGGAGGCTGCACACACCACGTCCACATTTCCCTGAAGTTCAAAAGAACAGCTAATTTACTCTTGACTTCGCCTCTTGGGTTTGCATCCCAGGGCCCCAAAAAGCCGAGCCATACGCTGCAATTACAGCCTGTCATTTTCCGGGCAGCCCAGCCGTAGTTTAGGAGAACTGGAGAAGCTCCACAGGCCCTGCGCTGCCCCGCAAATCACAACTCAGCCCTGCAGCCCGCCTGTCAGGAGGCTGAAAATAAAGTGTGGGAACGCTTATTGCTGTGCACGCCGGGTACTTGGAAGGCAACAAAAGCACAGAAGCCCCAGCCTGCACTGACGTCCCCGTGACGAACGAGCCCACAGCACAGGGCCGCAGGGTACAGCTGGCACGACCGAAGCTCCCCGTGCCGCCTCTGCCACGGGGCTCACATCTAACAGCACGTTATTTAACACTATTTCTGCTGTATTTTTCAAGCTGAAGGCTTTTTAAAAGTCTGTGACGAGAATCAGCCTGCGCTTTCTGGAAGCTCTGTTTCAGAACAAACACAAGAGCCCTGAGCCCGTCCCCACCTCGCAGCAGCCAGCTCAGGGAGCCGAGCAGTTCCCTGAGCCTGCAGAGCCACGAAACCTGCGACGAAAAACCATCAGGGATCTTTAAGGGCCACGCAGGAGCTGCTGGTGCACCTTCCTCCGGAAGAAACCCGTGGCAGCTGAAAGCAAACCTAGAATTTTATAAATTACACTTCTCGCCACCAGCAGCGCAGCTTGTTTACGACCTGTTTGGTGCACAGACCTCGACTCAGCTCGCCAGGCTGACTGCCCCGTACCCAACACGGAGCGTTTCCCTCCTGCTGTTTATTTTGGCTGTTTATTTGGCTGTTTATTTAGGGGCTTCCACGCGGTGAGCTGCCCGCGCCTCCCAAAACAAAACACGGCCGCGCCGAGCTTGCTGCGCTTCGCTCACGCGGAAAGGTGGAGGTGGCAAAAAAACAGTCCCCGAAATTTATAGGAACCAAAAGCAGAGACAGGCGGCCTCTGGCTCAAGGAAACTCTGAGTCAGCGGCTGCCATGCAGCTGGGAAAGGAGTACAGTAGAGAAAAACCCTTGCCAGCTCCCCCTGATGTGAATGCGAAGCTGACGCCAAGCCAGACCTCGTCCCCTGGCGTACTCCCACCCTCATCTCGTTTGGTGCGCTCGTGTGAAGCTTTCTGGTGGAAATTGCTTGACCCTTACTCACGCTGGCTGCACTGTTTGTGCCTGCACGCCACCGCTGTGCTTTTATTCTCCTTCCACAGCTTCCACCTGCAGCGCAAACAGGGGCTGCGACGTCTCCAGAAGCTGAATGAGAGCCCTGACAGCGTCCTGGAGGGCAGAGCCGAGACCTCCGCAGCGAGGGGTGAAAATCCCACAGAAACCCTCCCCTGCTCCTGCGGGTGGCCCACGCTCCCTGCCAGCACCCAGCACAGCAGCCCTGGGTGCTCCATCCTTCACAGGGCTCCTGCGTGTCCCCTTTGTTCCCTCTGGCCGTGGCGAGGAGGTCCCCCTGCTGCTGCACCACGTTGAGTCCTGCCCACGGCAGCCCCTCCAGCCACAGGGATCGGTGTTTCCAGCTCCGTTCCCCCTTTCCCTGAGCAGCAGGGATTTGCCCACACCTCATGAAGCACCGCGAGGCAGGAAGGGGCCATCCACAAGCTGCTGCTGGTGCTGGGAGCAGGAAGATTTCCACCAGGCCAGGGCTCACCGGGCCACCCGCAGCTCCTCGGGCTGATCGTGGGCCCCACCTAGCGGCACCCAAACCGGGCAGGGACGGAGCCTCGGGGTCACAGCACGGGCTGGACACCGACAGCTGGCAGAAGGGAGATTAGGGAGAGGAGTTTCCTTTGGCTGTAGGTGAGTGTGACATTTACTGGGGGAGGCATTTGGGTGCCTGCCCCACACTGCAGGGATGTGGGAGCAGCCCCGCTGCAGCTCTCTGAGCAAATCATGCAAATCCCTTGTGTCTGTGTGACCCGACACGGTCTGAGTGCGATACGCAGGGCAAGAACGGGACCAAATACATCAATTCCAGGTCCCTGGGCCTAACGTAAGGCACGCTGAAGGGATAGGAAGGACCTACAGAGCAACACACGGCGGCATACGACAGTCAAAATGAGGAATGAGAGGGCAGGGAAGGAGCGATTGGATGGGAGAAAGGCAGGACTGAGGACAGACACCGACATGGCACAGCGTGGGGAAGAGCTCGGTATCACAGACAAGGGGCTAGCTTAAAAGAATTCAAAGTACCTTATTTTAATTTCTTGACATGGTAAAAGTTTACATACTTTCATCTGGCAAAGAGAGCCCGACAAATTAAAAGGAATCGATACAAAGAAACACAAGGGGAAGTGCTGCTCCCAGACAGCAGCGAGAACGCAGTTGGTTTGTTACTGAATATTTATTAGTGGGAAGACTAAGAGTTGACTTACTACAAACAACAACAGAAGAGTCTATAGAAAGGGCCCGTGGCCCCCCACACTCTGGGCAAATCCCTGGGAAACCAGCAAGAGACAACATGGCTCTTAGAGGTGGAAGCAGAGGAAACAAAAACAAGTTTAAAAAAAAAAAAAAGAGAGAAAAAAAAAAAGAAGGGGAGAAAGTTCATTCCATTTGTCACTGTTGTTACACTGAAGTTAACACAACTAGTAAGGCTACTGCACAATAAGAATATACGGGTGGAACAGCGAGACCCGGGAAACAGCGAGGTTCCAGAAACAAATGATTTAAACATTCCCTGAATGCGGGACTGAAGTAGAAATACTATAAATAAGAAACTTTTGGAGCCTGCAGCGTTATGGGACCACTTCCCACACACAAAAACTTGACGCAACACAACCAGTCATTTCCAACGGGGTTTGTAATGGACCATGAAACGTTCCAGTGGCTTAAGAGACACCGGGCACGCGAGGGTGCCCTTTTGCAGGGGAAAGACTAAAAGGTTTGCAGCGGCACCGGGTGGCAATCGGCCACCCTCACCCCAAGCACCGGCCGTCGGGGCTGGCCTGCTCCACGGGAAGCACTGCCAGGAGACAGCGGGGCGCAGTCTGACCACACGTGGAGACTGCCGTGGGTTTGGTATCAGAGCTCCGGGCCCTCCCTTCTCTCAGCCTGGGCAAAAAACAGCTCGTGCTGAAGGGACACCAGGACACGTGTGGAGTTAGCGTTGGTTTTAGCCACGGATGTGGCTCCAGGCCAGCTGCCAACAGCAGCAGAAGCCGCCTGAGCTCGCAACCAGCCAGTGCAGCGACCAGCCCCAGTGTGACAGGCACCACCTCGAGCTCTGCACTCACCTGAGCAGATCTGACGAGGCAGAGGCGGACGAGGCAGGCTCTGCCCGGTCAGAAGAACGCCAGGAAATGATTGCAGACCTCGCGGTGGGGCTGGAGCGTGGCTGCGGCCACCAGCCCAGAAGGGGCAGGGTCCCCTGTCCTTGCAATTAAGTCAGTGCAGAGTGTTGGCAGAGGGGCTGAGCTGCAGCCAGCAGGGACGAGAGCTGGCTTCCAGCCACCGCACCGCCACCCGGGCTGGGGCTCGCGCTGGTCTGCCCCGCTCCCAGAGACCCCAGGGAAGCCTCCAGCCAAAAACGGGACAGGACACGGGCTTGGTCTCTACTGGAGTTCCTACTACGGTAGGAAGAAAGGCATGAAGGAATGATCCTGCCTGGCTGGTGCTCTCACTCTGCAGTAGCCTCAAGGGCATCCCAAAGCAGCAAGGCCGTTTCGTTACCAGTTACTAGAGGGAGGGAGAGCTCCTGAGACCTGAATAAAACCAATCACAAAACTAGGCGAGAATTTCTTTAGATTTTAACTAAGAATGCAATACTATTTCCAGCCAGTTTCCCATCTCGATAGTCACGTAACAAACCAAGGCAATGACGGTCTTTAGTTGACTGAACAGTTCTCAAGTTCAAACGTTGACACTTAATAGAGGGTCTCAGCATTGCTGCTCCGAGGCCTCTTGATCTTCTCAATGTTTTTAAGGATCATGTCATGCAAAGTGACCTGCAAAAAGGGAGAACACAACTCAGAAAAGAAGGGGGAGAGTCCTCTAGCATTCTACTTTCACAACAAGCACCGATTAGAAGAGCAGCACAGCTCACCCTGGCAATGCTCTCGGCCCCTGCTTCACACATCTAACACAAAAATCACGTTTCTAACATCAAAGAGAGTCTAGGAAGGGTTTGTACTGCCTGCAGAATTTAGGATCGCAGGTTCCCACAGGAGTGGAAGGAATATTTTGTGCTAGACTCCTGTGAGCACTCAGCTGGAAACACCCGTGTGTCTCTGCAAGGTGGCGGGGAGGCAGCAAACGCTGAGCTCTTCTCAGAGCCAAATCAGACCGGGCGTAATCACAGGGGAAAGGGGAAAGCAGCAAAAGGATCAAAAGGGCTCCCTAAATTGCCATGCAGGAAGCCAGGGGGAGCTCTGGCTTTCCACTTACATATTGATTCCTCAGCTCTGAAATGATCAGGCGCAGACTAATGTACTCCTTCTCGTCGATCTCCGTCACGGTGCGGCGGTAATCCTCCTGCAGAGAGCAGACAGACGCGCGGCTGAGCGGCCCGAGGTCAGCGTGCCCCCCCCGCACACCACGCCAAGCTCCTGCTTTTTTTTACAAAGGAAACCCCCCCACTTCTCTAACGCAGACATTTCCCATCCTCATCCAGCCCCCAGTTTCCCACAGGAGACCCTCCTCTCCAGGACAGGGACGAGCGGCCCCAGGAGTCCCAAAAAGCAGCGGCAGGTAACGCGCGGAGCTCCGCGTCCCCGTCTACTTACCACGTGAGGGTACTTAGCTATTTTGGAAACCAACTTTGCTCTTGTGATATAATATCTGGTAGGAAAACGGAGAGACTGAAGGTCAGACAAAGAGCACCGAGATTTTTTTTTTCCCGGCCCAGCCTACCCTAAGAAAAGTTGGGGCATCTTCCCCACGCAGGCTGCTTTTCCCAAGAGGACTTCCCAAAAAGCTCGGCTCTTTCATACCTAGAAATCTGGTCCAGGTAGGATGCTGCCTCACTCTCCACGGTTCGAAGCTCAGCAACTGTTTCCTCCTGCAAGGGAGGAACAAAGAAGCCTTATCACGAGACTGCAACCGGCCTTCAGGGCTCTGAACGCAACCTGTCTTGGGAGTTTCACGTCAAGCTCAGATAGGGGTTTTAAAACCTAAACCAGCCCCATGATTGCAGCCAGAAACCATCAAACGATTTGGAGGGAACCCCAAACCCACGTTCCTGGAGCACAGCTCCCTGCTGCAGCAGGGCTTGCAGCCAGGGCTGCCTCACCTGAATAGAAACACCGAAGTTGTTTCCATCTTCTATCCTGGGGATGAGAAGCTGCACCCACATTTTGACCTGCAGCGGAGAGATCACAAAAGAGATCAACGCCGGGATCTTCACAGGGACCTCCCAAGCCCCCTAAGGTCCTGCAGCTCGTGATGAACCCCTACAGGTCCCTCACGCTCACGACACTTCTGAGAAAATTGTTTCCCACGTGGCTGGGATGCCCCACAAGCCAGCACAAGAACAGCTTCTCACAAGAAGCTCTCCTGGCTGTGCCAAAGCAGCTCGCAGCGGGCGTCTGAGCGTGCAAAAGGAGGGTGAAGAAAGGCCCCGGGGAAGGAGCCTGCACAACAGACACCCTCCTCCTCCACGAGGTGTGCTGTGGAGCTCCCCGGGGGCTCAGGAAAAGAGCATTTCCCTACACCTACCTCCCAGCCACCTCTAGAACGCGGCATGAATCCTGAATTTCCTCATTGACAGAGACAGAGGGCGCTGCTCCCGCTGCTCTGAGCGGCTTTGCCTCGCTAGGATCAGAAGCCCTCTGGCGTCCCCGCCGCCCCAGCGCAGCGCTGCAGCCCGCACCCACCGTGTTACACTTCTCGATGAGCAGCCTGATCTCCGGTTTCACTTTCTCGATGATGTCCACCAGCTGCTGGTTGCTCTTCAGCATCCCGTTGGGCATCACAAACACTTTGGTACCTACGGGGGGCGGAGGAGACAAACGGCTCCCCGTCAGCCCCAGGCGGGAGCACGGAGAGAGGAGCAGCTCCTGCACCAGGAGATCAGACCCTGAGGGGTCCACCCGAGCTTTTTGCCTCCCGTAAAGGCCTGAGCCCCCCTAGAATAAACCTGTGGGGAAGGGGAAATCGGGCACGGGACAGCAGCGATTACCACAGAAGGAGGAAGAGAGGAAACACGGAGCTTAGATAAGGGCTGGAGAGCTGCGGGCTGCTGAGGCTAGGCACGGAGGATTTTCCTGGTGAACGTGTACGAGGTGTTGCTGCCTCGGCTTAATCCAAAGCCTGGCGCCTGCCTCCAGGTGAGGGAAGCTTCTAGCACAGAGCCACGGGGAGGCCAGCTGCCTGTCAGCCAAGCTCCAGCTAGCGCTACTTAACGCCTATCAGAGGAATCCAAATCATGCTTCTAAGAGCTGGAACCCGACTCCTACACAACACAACATCCGTAGGCCAGGCCCTGAGCTTCCAGGACAGGTCTGCATGAGCAGCAGCTGCTATCAGGACAGGAAAGTGGGGGCTCCCGAGATTTCACGGCCCTAAAGTGCAGCGCAGGGAGCAACAGAGAGACTCGGGGACTCTTACCCTGAAAGGTCTCTTCGCGGTCTTCCAGCTTCCTCTTTTTCATATTTGGCTAAAACACACAAAACGTTTTACTCACAAACTAATCGGGCAGCTACCACCGCGTCGCAAAGGAAACAAGGAAAACGTCAGCATCCCTGCTGGGCTCCTGGATTCGAAGCACCCTCTTTTAAAATAACGGCTCCAGGCTCCAGAGCCCGATTTCTACAAGTCCTTTGTGAGAGCCACGGCGTGCTGTTAAACAAGAACACCCCAACCCCACGCAGAGCGGGCCATGCAGTTTTAATTATCAGCAGCGGGGATCTCGGCCAAGAGAGAAACCTTACCCCGTCCAGTCCGTCGTGGCTGTTGGTGAGAAGAATCGGGTCAGGCACTGGGAGGTTCATGTCCGAATGGATCTGGGTGAGATCATGAATATTCAGGATGGGCTCCTGGAAAACAAGGCAGGATCGGTGTTTAATGAGGAGTTCACAGCTTCTGGCCCACCAGGCGCAATGAGGCAACACAAACTTGCAGCTCTCTCACTGAGCCGACCACAAAATAAGAATGAATGAGGAAAATATCTGACAATGGGCCCGTGGAGAGGCCTCCCTCCGGCCCAGAGCAGATCGCCAGCTCTAGATTAGGATCAAGGCCATTGTCTGCGCACGCACTGGAGCCCCGCAGCATCACGAAGGATAGCCCAGAGCCGCTGAATATGTAGGAAGGGTGAGCGTGCTGATCACACAAAGAGAGCTGGAGAAGGAAGCACCCCCTCTAGAGCTAACAGAGCTCCAGTGCATGCCGGCAGCTGAGCCGCTGCTGCGTTTCTTTGTGATGGGGGGAAACACACAAGGAAGTGCAGGGGAAAGGCCTGTCCCCGTCACCTCGCTTTTCAGAGGGCTGCACGAAAACAAAAAGCAGGGCAGAAGACAACGTGGATCTTACTTTGAGGAACCCATCGAGTTCTAACAGCTTCTTTGGGAAAAAGTTTGCCACCAGATCTTCAGCCTGAGAGAGAAAGAACAGACGGTGAGGTGAAACTACCACGAGCAGACAAGAACACCGGGGAAATGGGCTGCCCCGAGGCAGGAAACAGAAGAGGAGGAGTTCTGCCAAGAGGCCTCACACACAGCCAAAAGGGGAAAGATGTCGGGAGAGCCACCGGGCTGTAAAACCTCACTTCGGTCTCTGGCTGAAGCCCTGAGCACTGCTACGGTTAC
Organism: Netta rufina; assembly: GCF_964035555.1. Lineage (NCBI taxonomy): Eukaryota > Metazoa > Chordata > Aves > Anseriformes > Anatidae > Netta > Netta rufina. Next base: position 1,107,798 of record NC_140148.1, on the reverse strand, counting down.
AGAAGGGACTCAAATCACAGCAGAGCGCGTTGGGAAGATGCGCCCAGACAACCCCTTTGCCCTGTCACACCCCAGGCAGGGGGATGCTCACCTCGCTTGTGATCCGCTCCCTGAAGGAATCGACCTGCGGAAGAGACAAAGCAGCGGTAAGGAATCGCTCCCGAAAGGAAAAGAAAGAAAACGAGGGCTTGATGTAAGCCGAGCGCTGCTCTGCGTGGAGGTGGAGATCATCCTCAGCCTGAGCCGTGTGTCTCTCCTCGCTTTTATGAGCAGGGCCAAGCTGGGGAATCCCATGGGCGTGATGAGATGAAGCTTGGTATCAGCCAAGCCCTGCTCTGTGCAGCAGCAGAGAGCACCCTCAGCCTGAGCCCTGGGCTTCCCCTTACTTTTAGGAGCTGATGAACCACCCTCAGCCTGAACGCTGCACTTCTCCTTGCTTTTAGAAACAGGCAGACCGCTCACAGCCTGAATCTTCCAATTCTCTTTGTCTTTCCAAGGCAGGTACACCACCCTCAGCCTGAATCCTGGGCTTCAACTTGCTTTTAGGCACATGTAGTCCGCTTAAACCTTGCATCTCGCCTTGCTTTTCTGAGCAGGTAGCCCACTCTCAGCCTGAATCCTGGGCTTCTCCTTGCTTTTAGGAGCAGCTACACCTCCCTCAACCTAAACCTTGCATCCTTCCTCGCCTTTATTTGCTGACAGATCACCCCTCACCCTGAACCCTTCACCTCTCCTTGCTTTTCTGAGCAGCTACTCCCCCCTCAGCCTGCATCCTGGGCTCCTCCTTGCTTTTCTGAGCAGTCACCCCCCTCTTCGCCTGCACCTTGCGCTCCCCCTTGCTTTTAGGAGCAGGCAGCCTCAACCTCCCACCCCTCCTTCCCTTCACGAGGCAGCCACGCCACCCTCACCCTGCACCTCGCTTATCCCCTCCCTATTCTAAGCAGGGCCTCACCGCGGAGGCCCCCACGCGGGGCGAGACGGGGCTCAAATCACCCAACCCCTCCGCTACCCCCACGGGCCGAGCTCCGCAGCGCTCAGAACAACCCGGAGGGGAACCGAGGAGGGAAAAACACCCCCCTTGGGTGCACTTTAACCCAACCGGAGCCCTTCAAGGGAGCATCCACACAGGCCTCGGGCCCGCCGGGGCCGCCGGGCCTAGCCCCGAGGCCCGGGCCGGCCCGGATCGCGCCGGCCCGGGCCTCGGGGCTAGGCCCGGCGGCCCCGGCGGGCCCTTAACGATGAGTTGCTGGCGGCGGAGCGCACCTTGAGCTTCACCTCCGGGTCCACCTTGAGCAACGAGGCCATGGCGGCGGGGCCTGCTCCGGGTCTCGCTGCGCCGCGGGGCCGCGCTCTGCCGCCGCCGCCGCCGCCGCCGGCTACCGCAGCGCCGCCGCCACCGCCGCCGCCGCCGGAAGTGAGCTCGGCGCGGAGAGGCAGCCAATGGGAGGTTGGATCTCTGCCCACGTGAGCAACGAGGAGGGTCCTGGTAGAGAGGAGGGAGGGAGGGAAATTAGGGGGGTGTGTAGGAAGAGGGGGGGGTGGGGGGGTTATGTAGCTGCCAGGACCTGGCGGGGAGGACTGGGGGGGTTGAGGGCGGAAGTGGAAGGGGAGAAGGGCGGAAGTGGAACAGGAGAGGGGCGGAAGTGGAGGGCTTGACTTCCGGCGGCGGGAGTAATGGCGGCGGCGGCGGCGATAGGAGCGCGGCGGTGAAGGGAGCCCGGTGGCGGCAGCATGGAGGGCGGGCGGGCCGGCGGTGGCGGCTGCACCACGCAGGTGAGCTTCGTGTGCCAGCGCTGCAGCCAGCCGCTGAAGCTCGACACCTCCTTCAAGATCCTCGACCGCCTCACCATCCAGGAGCTCACCGGTACCGGCAACGGGGGGGTGGTGGGGGGGGCGGAACGGGAACGGGGACGGGACCGGGACCGGGACCGGGTCTCGGCCGCTGACGGCTCCTCGCCCCCACAGCCCCGCTGCTCACCGCCACTCCCGCCCGGCCCGGGGATGCGCAGGAGGAGGAGAGCAGCGCCCTGAGCGAGGTACGGGGAGGGGGCACCGGGAGGACCGGGAGGGGGTGGGGGGAGCCGCCGGGTCCCGGTAACGGCACCGCCTGGTTCCCTTCCTCCCCCCGCAGGAAGGCTTCGCGGAGAGCCGGCAGGACGGCGTGTCCAGGAGGTTCATCCCGCCTGCCAGGTACAGTGGGGAGCCCCCAAACCGGGTACCGGGGCTTTAGGGGGGGTGGGGAGGAGCCGCGGGCACTGCCCCTCCCGGGGTGCCCCCAGTTTTGCCCCCATTTCCCCCGGTTTTGCCCCCCTCAGTGTATTTAGGGCACCGTTAATTGGTTGCGCGCTTTGGCCAAGCACCAAAACGCTGCCTCCCTCCTTCCCCAAAAAAACTGGGGGCGTTCTCCCCCAACTCCCACATCCCGGTCACGCCCGGTTCCCCCGAGCCCCCCTCACCCTCCCCCGGCGCTCACTTCCCGGTGAAATTCATCCCCAGAATGATGTCGACGGAGAGCGCCAACAGCTTCACGCTCATCGGAGAGGCGTCGGACGGCGGCACGATGGAAAACCTCAGCAGGAGGCTGAAGGCAAGTGGTGCACGGGGAGGGCACCTCGGGTCCCCGTCAAAATTTGGATCCTCGTCACCAATGCTCCACGAGGTGGAATTTATTCCATGACAGCCTTTGAGATGTTTTTCTTACAAATAGTTGAAAAAAAAGGTGGTTTAAAATCCAGGTGTGGCTTGCAGAAATGTTTCTGGGAAGGGAAGAGGCGCGCCCGGCTGTCGGGAGCTCACGAGGGGGACGGAATTTCTCCGCAGGTGACCGGTGACCTCTTCGACATCATGTCGGGGCAGACGGACGTGGATCACCCCCTGTGCGAGGAGTGCACGGACACGCTGCTGGACCAGCTGGACACGCAGCTCAACATCACCGAGAACGAGTGCCAGAACTACAAGTGAGCAGCCTGCTGGCCGTGGGTTCGTGCCCGGGGACCTGGGGACAACGGGCACCGAGCTGGGCCCCTGGGAGGGTGAGGGCGTGAAGGGAGGCGCCGGCTGCGGTAGTAAAAAATCTTTGCTCGCCGTCTTGTAAGAGATTTTTGCTCCCCATCTCGTTCCTTTTTGCTGTTACATCTGCTCTCCTGGCTCACAGCGTGGAGCCAAATTAAAAACGTAACGAGGATTAACCCTCGGCGCAGGCAGAGTGGTTTTTGGCGAGGTGCGGGGCCGGGGCCGTGGCGGTGATGCTGCGGCTGCCCTGCAGGAGGTGCCTGGAGATCCTGGAGCAAATGAACGAGGACGATAAGGAGAAGCTGCAAACGGAGCTGAAGGAGCTGGCGCTGGAGGAAGAGCAGCTGATTCAGGAGCTGGAGGACGTGGAGAAGAACCGCAAGATCGTGGCCGAGGATTTCGAGAGGGTCAGGGCGGAGGCGGAGCGGCTGGAGCAGGAAGAAGCTCAGTGAGTGAAATCCACTACGCGGTGTGGATTTTGGGTAGATGAGATTGATAATCAGTGATAATTGATGAGATTTGAAAGGGGAGGGACCTGGAATTAATGCCCCAAACCAAGCGGCTAATTCCTTGCCAAAAAAAAGCAACCAAACCACCGTATTATAGCACGTGAGCGCTTCTCTTTTCCTGTAAGCCTCGTACCCAGCGGTGCTTGGTTTCCTTCGGAGGTACCAGAAGGAATACTGTGAGTTCAAGAGGCAGCAGCTGGAGCTGGATGACGAGCTGAAAAGCGTGGACAACCAGATGCGTTACGCCCAGATCCAGCTGGACAAGCTGAAGAAAACCAACGTCTTCAACGCCACCTTCCACATCTGGTAAGGCAGGCGGCGGCGGCGCTTCGGGTTCCTTCACGAAAAGCGGAACAATTTGGTGTTTTCTGCCCGTTTTTCAAGCGGGGCCCCGAGCCTCCGTCGCGCGTTCCCAGGCGGCGCCGTTTCCTTGGCGTGCTGCCGGCTGCTCCCGCCCGGCTGCTCCTTTATAAGCCCTCCTGTCGCAGGCACAGCGGTCAGTTTGGCACGATCAATAACTTCCGACTTGGCCGCCTCCCCAGCGTCCCCGTGGAATGGAACGAGATCAACGCGGCCTGGGGGCAGACCGTGCTGCTGCTGCACGCCCTCGCTAACAAAATGGGGCTGAAGTTTCAAAGGTAGGCGCAATAAAATCCGCGTTTCCCTTCCGTCCCAGAGAAAGGAGCTGAAGGCTCACCTGCCTCTGCCCCGTCTCCTTTCAGGTACCGCCTCGTACCGTACGGCAACCACTCCTACTTGGAGTCCCTCACGGACAAATCGAAGGTAAGGTCCTGCATGAGCTGGAGAAAAACGACCTCGTGCAGCCCAGATCCCTGCTGAAAGGCACCGAAGACCGAGACTCTGCTCTTGAGAGCGCACCTCTGGGGATTTATGCCCCAGGGAGCTGGCTGCCCTGGTTTCTCCCCCAGGATCTCACTCCACGTCCACTCGTTGCCATCCAGGAGCTCTCAAATTACCCAGAGCAACTGGCCCGAGGAAATTAACACGATTTGGGAAGGCTGTAGGTGATCAGGAACCTGAGTTTTCTCCTGCTAGCCAGCAGCACTCATGCAGCAGGCACTTGGCACAAAACCAGCACCACCTATTACACGCCACAGAGCGTTTTAAGCGTCCTGTGACAAATTGGAAGTCTCAGCCAGGCTAAAGATCTGCGTTGGCAGCGTCTAAAGGTGAACGCTCGGGGTGCCTGACACTAATCTCTTTTGCAGGAGCTCCCCTTGTACTGCTCTGGAGGCCTGAGGTTCTTCTGGGACAATAAATTTGATCACGCCATGGTGGCTTTCTTGGACTGCGTGCAGCAGTTTAAGGAGGAAGTGGAAAAGGGCGAAACTCGGTTTTGTTTGCCTTACAGGTGAGTGCTGCTGTTACCCCCTGTCCTGCCTGGGCCTAGCCCACAGCCCCGCTTGCTGTTCCTGTCCTGGCTTTTGGGGATCATCGGGAGCTCTGCAGGGTGCAGGATTACCACACTTGCTCTTATTTCACTGGGATTTAAAGCTAGTTCCTCAGGCAAAACTCCACGGCTTGCTAGATTTCTTTTAAAGTATTCTTAGGTAGAAGTTTCTGAGCGTCTGATTGAAAGTTTGGTGCTTAACATCCCCTTGAAATTAAATGCTTGCTGTACTAATGTGCTAATCAACTTTGTGTGATGCAGGATGGACGTGGAGAAAGGCAAGATTGAGGATACAGGCGGCAGCGGCGGCTCCTACTCTATTAAAACGCAATTTAACTCCGAGGAGCAATGGACAAAAGCCCTAAAATTCATGTTAACTAACCTGAAGTGGGGCCTTGCCTGGGTCTCGTCCCAATTCTACAACAAGTAACCACGGCAAGAGCTCGCCCTGGCAGCTGTGGCGCCTGCTGCTTGTTGGAGAAACTCAAATCAAGCTGTCTCGTAAGGTTAACCAGTACGAAATGTTTACAATACCAAAAATCCACAAGACACTTTATTTAAAATACCGTTATGAGGAGTAGTATATAGAAAAGCAATATGTAAAGTTCTATCACGGAGCTGAACTGAATTAAAAAAAAAATAATAATAATCAGCTGTTAAATAGATGCTAAAGTGGTGTTTGGGGGTTTAGAGAGATGTATATAAGTTATTGTCAAGGTTCAAACTGCCAGCGCTGTGGGGAGGGCTCTGGTACAGCCTAACAGAACGTGGGGGTTAGGAAAGGAAAGTTTCCAATGCAGGGAATAACGTGGAAAAACCCTGAAGGTCTGTTTGGTCACTGCAGCTTGAAATAAAGTATTTTTTAAGTCGTATCAGCACTTGTTTTTGCCACGAGGGCTTGACCCTGGTCCCTGTGCTATCAGCTATTTCTAACACTGGCTGGAGCTTGGTCCTGCACAGGGGCACACGGAAAAACGTCCCAATAAAACACGATTCCAGCCCCAGTGCTTTCAGCTGGAACCTGAGCACCCCTTAGTGCTCAGACAACCGTGCTGAACAGGCCCCTGCTGCCAGGACAAAACAGGGGGGATTTTGTTCTTGCCACAATGCTGGCTGGCTCGATGGAGGTAAGAGCAACCAGGCTTCGGAGCGCTGGCAAAGAGGAACCTTAACAAGCAGCCTGGCAGAAAGAATTAGGTTTTAAAACAGCAGCAAACACAAACGGCAGCCCTGTCTGTAAGGGCTGGGCTGGGGCTTCCCAGCAGAGTAACGCTCACGTTGAGGCCTTTTCAAAACAACGCTCTTAGAATAAGTTTTCTGTTTCTTCAAGGAAAACATAATCACAACCTAAACGATGCAGCTCTACTAATAAAGCTTTTGGTGCTGGAAAACATAAGCACTGCTTTGTCTGTTACCTTCCCAGCGCTAGCGCACAGCCTAAAATAACGAGCTTCTCTAATTAAAACAGCACACAACAAGTTACAGAACACGCCGTGCTCAGAATCAGAAGAACAAGCCTACTGTTTGGGGTGCCCTGCGCGGTGTCGCAGATGATGGATGGATGGGTTCCATTTTTTGGAGCTTTATTTCCTCCGCTGCTGCTTTGGCGTGGTGCTGCCAAGGACGTGTTTCAGTACCGCATACGAAAATTCTAAGATGCTTTGTGAAGTGATGCCCGTAATGCAGTTTAAATGCTCCACAACCTTAAAAGTAACAATTATAACACTTATTAACAGTGTTTAAGGGACATTAATTTACAAAGCTACTTTTGAACACCCCCCAAATCTAACAAGAGCAGCAGGGCCCCACAAACCCCAAGACTAACGCCTTTGCCAAAAGCTGAAACCTCTCAGTGTGACAGAACAAGAGGATTTTTTTTTAAAGGAATTGCTTCTACCAAAGAAGTAAACTGGAAAAAAAAAAAAAAAAAAAAAAAAAGCTACAGAATGCAGCTCGCTGTGGTTAATGGGCTGCTTGTTACAGCATTCAGCAGCAGCTCGGGGAGAAAGCTGTCTGGTGGGATCACTGCTGGTTGCCAGTGAAGCTGCGTCTCTCTGGGTTCATTCTAGCTGTGCAGAAGCTGAAGCACGAGGAGGACAAGCTGGCAGCAGCGCGAGCGCACGCCTCTCTGCTGAACTGCTGGGCCATAACCCTTCCACCAAGGCGTGCACGCTTCCAGCCAATAAACTGGAAGGGGTCCCCTCCTTCGTGTCCCTCCCCGTAGCCTGCCGGTCTCCCGGCTGTGCTAAAACACATAAACAAGCCTCCTTTTTCTTTTTTTTTTTCCCCTCCATGTGGAGCTAATTTGTTTGGAAATGACGGTACCTGCTTCCAGTGCTCGGGATTTAGTACGAAAGCGCTTGTGCTGATGATTCCAACTGCCAAGAGCATGAAATCTTCCTTTACTGCCAAAAACTTGGCTCTGCACAAGTAAAAGCGTCTCCTGGTATAAAACGATGCTAGGTCTGTAGCTCCAAACCACCCACTTCTGTAAGCCCTGCACAGCCTCCGGCCACGTTAGCTCAGAGTCTTTCAGCCCAAATAAAACCGATGCTATCAGCGTTCACCAACAGCCCTACAGCTGGATTTTTCAGTTGAAGTTAAACACTTTCCTAGCTTGCCCCGAAAGCAAACGTGCAGCACATTGCTTTGAGCTGGTATGCAAAGATCCATTGACAATGCTGACAGCCCAACACATTAAAAAATTTAAAAGCAGGTGCCCAAAAAGCAGAATAACGAGAACCAGGGTACTATTTCTGAGCCTTTTTCCCAGGTTTCAACTTCAAATACTTATTTTAAACGCAAGCCACTTACACCTGCAGTTCACTTGGTGTCGAATTTTCGATGGCAGTCTTCAGTAACGTGTCGTAGATGGCCTCTCTTTCAAGATACAAGAAGTCTAGTAGCTGCACACACATCTGATGCAAGGGCTTTGCAGGAAGTAAGCAGCCGTTATGTCCTGGTGTAGAGATCACACGTAATTAGCCATACGTTTGGGGTCATTCACTTGAATCAGGAAGAGGCGTTAGTTACTCGAAGGGAGGGATAAAGATTTCTGGGGAGAAGTGCCCTTTGTTTCTGGAGCCTTCTCAATCTCAGCGTAATTACACTCATTCTGAGACTCAGGTTGTCAGAGCTGGGCAAAAAAAAATGGTTAAGTCATTTTAGAAAACGTGCTCTGGGGGTTTAAACTCAACCATTTACAGATTGGTTCGGGACTGGCAGTCAGACAACGTCCTGCAGATCGATTAAAGACAAAGTTCTCACCTGAAAGGCAAAGTCTGAAAAGTTTCAGGCGCCCTCACAGTGTGCCAAGAGATGTAACATGGGACGTTTGTTTCAGCCAGCTCTATTTCAGTAACAGCTCCATTACTCTTAATAAAATCTTTATCATTCTCTCCTACTAATACTCTTACCTAAAACCTCGAGAAGCAACTCGATGTAAGCCAGAGGAGTTGACACATTGATCTGGAACTGCAGAGTTTCTAAAACAGCAAGCTCTGACTCGAGCAGCTCCTGTTTGGTGTACGAGTACTTTAAGGATTGCAGGAATTTTAAAGCTGTGTTGCTGTTAACTATCTGAAGAGGAAAAAAAAAAACACCACCACAAGTTATTTTCTATTTTGAGAAAGGCAATAGGACACCTGTTACAATATTTGCTTCTTGCTTTGCTCCTCCTGTTAAATTTAAGCGTGACCCACTGCAGTTGTAAGACTGCACGTTAACCCAGCTGGCTCCCCAGCCTTTTAGCTGGCATGAAAAATCCAGCTGAGAACTTTTTCTTCGGTTCCTTGTAACCCCACAAGCCTTCCCCAGCCAGGGGTGGGCCCTTTGCAGCTGTACGCTTCCCAACACCCACAGGCTGGGATTCTTAGCGATCCGTACTGGGAAAATCTCCAGACAAATTTTTACAGGAGGAAGGCCAATGAACCTGCCCTAAATGCAAGTAGTTTAGGGCCTCGTTTTGCTATCCTTTGCATTTCGTTATCACTCCGGATTTTCAGAAAGAAAATCGATTCTTTAAAGAGGTTAGATAATTCACTACAGTACTGAAAACGCTACTAGCAAAAGTTTAGATAGCTTACGTTATAGTGCAAGGAAAGTTTGCTTGCAAGCTGAATGCACGACACCAGTCGCAGGACAAACGTGTCATAAATCTGTTCTTTCAGAGAGCTCCAACTGCTGCCTTCTTTGGTACCTTCCATGTTCTCACTGGGGGACTTACAGATTTGCTCTACTTGCTTGATCATAAACCTGCGAAAAACATTTTGCTGCTAAGAAAAAAAAGAAGAAAAGCAATTCTGCACGTAAACAGAAGAAACGTACAGCTATTGACTTGAGCAAAGTAAAAAGGCGAAGCTCTAAATGAGAAAATTATTCTGTGTTGTTTGAATGACTGGCAAAGGGCAGGGCTGGTACAGCCACATGGGATGCGTGCTTCGTTATCGAGGCGTTGATTACCTTTCAAGCAACTCTACCGCCTGATACCTTGCCGAATGGTCTAAGTGCCATTTTTCAGCCAAAAGGAAGATGAATTCTGAAGGGAAAAAAAAAAAAAACATGAAACAGAATGAGCGCGCGTCATTGAATTCAGACGGACGCAGCTCATCAGGCGGCTGCTCCAGCCTCGAGGGGCCTCACCCACGGTCCTGCAATCCTTGCAGCAGCCAGCCTGGCCGGGCAGCTCGCTGAGGTACCGCTCGTTCTCCGCGGCCAGGCGCAGCAGCGAGGCCTCCATCACCTCGGGGGCCACCCCGCCAAAGAGGGGCTCGGAGCTGTAAAACCTGGGCACCGCCTGGGACCCCATCCTAGCCATCCACCCCCCCCGAATTCAAAAAATTAAGGAATTGGGTAATTCCCAGCGCTAATTAATTGGGTAATTCCCTTAATTAACTATTTCGGTCACTCCGGGCAGTGACTATGTAGGTAATTCCCTTCATTACCGACAGTGGTGGACACCTGAGGGGGGTGGCGAGGCCACCGGCCACAGGAGCCCGCCTGGGGGCTGGGAGGCTTCACCCACAGCCTCCGAGGGTCGATGGGGCCGGGGCAGAAGCCCCGGGGGAGGTCCCGGGACCGGGGCTCCCGGGGCGACCTCGACGCCCCCGAGACCCTCAGGACCCCACCTCAGCGCCCGCCCTCCCGGCCCAGCCCCTGCCAATCACCGCCGCTTCCACCAATCACCTCGCGCCTCTCCCTCCCTCCTCCAGCCGCGTGCCGCGCCGCAGCCAATCACTCGACGCCTCCCCTCAGCGAGCCGCCCGCTCTGGTCCCTCCCCTCCTTTCCCATTGGCTCCCGCTCCCCCGCGGCGGCGGCAGCGGCGGCAAGGCAAGATGGCGGCGCCCAGGGAGGCGGGCGGGGAGGCGGCGGTGGCGCAGCGCATCGACCCCGCGCGGGAGCCGGGGCTGAGCCCGGAGCAGCGCCGCTTCATGGCGCAGGTGGAGCTCGCCCAGCGCCAGCGAGCCTTACAGAAGCGGCTCCGAGGCCGCAACGTGCTGCTGGCGCTGGGCATCGGCGCCGTGACGGCGGGGATCTGTATCCTGCAGGGCCGCGAGGGGACCGGGAGGGGACCGGGAGGGGGTTGGGGGTAGGGGGGGGGGGTCCCGGTGCCCTCCCGGTGCTCTCCTTAACGCCCCGCAGACGGCTACACCTTCTACTCGGTGTCTCAGGAGCGCTTCCTGGACGAGCTGGAGCTGGAGGCGGAGGCGGCGCGGGCCCGGGCCTCGCAACGGGAGCGGAGCGCGGCCACCTGAGGGCGGCCCGGCCCCGGAGCACGGCGTGAGGTGGCGGGGGGAAGCGGCCCCAGGCCGGCCACGGAGCGGCCCGGTGGGCCCAGCGCGGCCTGAGGGGTCCCGGCGGTTCCCTTGAGGTTCCCCTGCGGGCAGGGTGCTGCCCCCCCCCTCCCCCATCTCCCCCCCGTGTCCCACCGGGAATGGGAATGGGACCGGGACTGGGCGGGGGGCGTGCTCTGGGGTGGGCAGGGGGCTCTGCCGGCCGGCCCTGATGTAATAAACGCCTCGTGACTGGAGCCTGCCTCGGTGCCTGCCGTTAAATCAGCCGGGATCCAGCTTGGGGGCCCACACCCGGCCGGCTGCTGAGGTGATTTTCTCAAAAAGCTGAAAAGTTGCACCTTTTCCTTCTTATTTTTACCCGTTTTACTCAGTTTGTGCTCTTCTCAGCAGCCAGCTCCTCCACAGACACAGCCAGAGCCGCTTTGTGTTCGATCCGTATTTATGAAACGCTTCCCAGACGTGGGTTTGTAACAAAATTCACCCGCAGCCCACCCCCCCCGCAGCCCCCGGTTCCATCATTTTTCGGGCACGGCCCCGCGCTGATTTTGGGCTCGGAGCAGCCGAGGAGGGGAAGGCGCCGCTTTGTGCCGCGGGGGCGAGGCTGGAGGACGGCGAGGTGGAGTAAGGCAGAGGACGCAGTGCAACGGGGGCACGGAGCAGGCTGGGTTCTGCTCGGGGAGCCAGGACGAGGCGCGGGGCTGCGAGGGGTGCCAGCGCCCTGCTCCCTCCCGCAGCTGGAGCGCAGCAGAGAAGGGACAGGAGCAGACGGGGACACATAGGGATGAGCGGAGTGCTGCCAGCCCGGCCCTGGAAGGGCGCAGAAGGGTTGGGGCTGGGCCCCCCCAAGGCAGAGACCCCGCTGGCTGCTCCCCAGGAGGCGTGGGGGGCTCCCACCCCCTGCGGGGCAGCAGGCACTTGGTTGAGGTAGTTCACGAAGTCACTCCCGGCCGGCTGCCTACTGCGGGAGAGAGGTGTCAGTGAGCTGGGGGGGCGCTGGGAGCGCTTTGGGGGGGTTACAGGCAGCAGGATCAGGCCCCCGCCCCTTACCATGCGGCCAAAATCATCCGCAAAGGTCACCCCCTTGCTCACGCGCTGCTCCTGGGAGCCGGTGCTGCTGCCGCTCAGCGAGTTTCGCCGCATGATCCCTGCGGGGACGGACGGGCCCTGAGCTGGGGCACTGAGCTGCGCCCCGGGGGGGCTCAAAACTCTCCCAATTCCCTGCGAGGAGCCACGGAGAGCTCCGGGGTTTGTACCTTGGGGCTGCGCCAGCTCGAGGCGCTGCAGGCTGTTGCGGCGGGAGGGGTTGAAGCTGCCCTTGGAGAGGCGGCGCTGGCGGCTGGAGAGCATGGCGGCGGGGGAGACGATGCCCAGCGGGGGCTGCTTCCCCATCCGCAGGTACAGCTCCTCGATCTCCTTCTTCTGGCTGCTCTGCAGCAGCTGCACTTCAGCCAGGTGCCTTGGGAGAGAAGCAGGGAGGGGAGCTGAGCTTGGAAAACCCCCAAGTTTTCCAAGGGGGACAGGGGAACCCTCCCGGGGTGCGGCACCCCGCTGGGCACGGAGCCCCCCGGAACCAGGGGCTGCTCACTTCTGGCGCAGGCTCTGCAGTTCCTCCCAGATCTCCTCGTCCTCGCTCTCGGTGTCGTCGCTGCTGACGTAGGACAGGCTGCGGGAGTAGCTCAGCCACACCTGGCTCAGCACCGCCTGCGGGGCACCCTCAGCGCCCTCCTCCCCGGCGCCCTCCCGCTCGCTCTCGGCCACCGCCGCCACCGTGCCCTCCCCGGGCAGCGCCTCCTCCACCTCGGGGTCCTGCACCGCTGCCTCCGACTCCGAGGAGCTGCTGCTGCTGCTGCTGCTGCTGCTGCTCCCCGTGCTGGGGGCGGCGGGCAGGGGGGAGCCGCTCGCCGCCAGCTCGGTGCCGTGCTCCTCGCCCTCGCCGCTGCCCGGTGCCGGCGATGCGGCCGCTGGCTCCTTGGACGGCGTCACCTGGAAGCGGCCCAGGATCTGCGGCTTGGCTTCTGCCGGGGGGGGGGGAAGCAGCAGGGCCTGGGGGTGAGCTGGGAGGTCGGGGAGGGGCGCGGCGTCACCCCCTCCTCGGGGTGGGCACGGCCCCTTCCCCGCCTCACCTTCGTTGATGGGCGACAGCCGCGCTTTGGGCACGCCGGGCGGCAGCGACTCGGCGACGATGAGCGGGTGGCTGGGCTTGGGGGGGCCGAGCGGCACCTGCAGACACCCCAAAACCATCACGGCCCTTGCGACCCGCTGCCCGTTCACCCCCCCGGTGCCCTCAGGGCCAAGAGGGCTCCGCATCTCAACCCTAAAAGCCCCCCTGGAGCCCTCCCCGCCCCGCACTCACCCCGCTGCCCTCCAGGCTCCCCGGCGTGGACGCGCTCGGTGGCGGCGGTGCTGGGGGGCTCCCCGCGGCCTCACCCCCCGGCGGTGCTGGAGGAGAGAAGGGCACAGCACCCCCCGCAGCGGGGACAGCGGCCCCCAGCGCCCCGCCGCGAGCCGGGGGGGGCTTGGCCATGCTGGCGGGGTCGGGGTAGACGAAACGAGGGGGTCCCAGGACGAGGTTTTGAGGCCGAGGCAGCAGCGGGGGGTAGAGGTGGCCCCCCGAGGTGGCGATGGAGGAGACGGCGGGCAGCAGCGTGTGGGCCACGCTCATCACCGCCAGGGAGAAGACGTTGGCCAGGGACAGGAGCGGGGTGGTCGGGGACCAGGGTCCGCTGGTCACGGGGGGGCTCACGGGGCTGCTGGGGACGGGGGACGAGGGGAGGGCGGGAGGGAGGGCAAGGGGAACGGGGGGAGCCCCCCCCGGGGTGCTCGGGGAGGGGGGTTGGGGGAAGAGCGGCGCTGCCGTCGGCCAGGAGGGAGCCGTGGAGAGCAGGGGCCAGGTCTGCACCGAGCCTGCGGGGGGGAGAGAAATGGAAAAAGGGGGCGTCAGCGCATGGGATGGACGGACAGAGGGATGGACGGACGGACAGACGGACGGAGTACCTGCAGGGGAGCCCGGCAGCACCGGCGGCTGCCCTCGGGTTTGGGGTGCCGGCGGCTCGGCGGGGCTGGAGAGGTCGTTCTCCGACAGGGAGCTGCTCAGCGCCGGCAGCACCGGGGACTGCAGCGAGAGGCTGGGGCTGGTGCAGCCCAGGTCTGTGGTACAAGGGGGAGAAACGCCCGTGGTGCTCAGCCCCGGCACGATGCGGCCCCTTCCCCTCCTGTCGTGTTCCCCCATAACCCCGGGACCCCCTCTCGGCTCGGCCGGGGGCGCGGGACGTACCGCTGAGCGAGGAGGAGGAGGAGATGGAGCGCGAGAGCTCCTGCAGCTGCAGCTCTGCCTGCTGAGGAAGGAGACGCTGAGCACCAGGACGGGATGGGACGAGCTGAGCCAGACCCCAGCTTGTCCCTAAAACGTCCCCACCGCGAGCAGGGGGCAGCAACCGGTGGCTCTGCCGGGCACGGTGCCCCCACGACCCCGGGGCGCATCCTACACGGAGCTGGAGGGGATCGGTGCCCACACCGCACGTCCCCAGCACCGGGCAGCTCCCCCCCGAGCTGTGCTCGGTGTCCCCAGGGTCCCCAGCAAGGGGGTCCCGGGGCCGGGTACTCACGGGCCGGCTGCTGCCACCCTCTGCCTCGGGGTTTTCGGGCAGCTCGGCGGCGCCACGCCCGTCCTTGCGCAGCAGGGTCTCCACGCGCTGGATGATGTCCCGGATGCGGTGGATGAAGCCGTCCTGCTCCGACTTGAGGATGAACTCGTTGTGGACCTGGAAATGGGGCGGCGAGGGGGGTGCTCAGCGACCCGCAGCCGCCGTCCCCATCACCACCACCACCTCCAGCCCCATCCTCACCATGACGGCGGCGATTTCCTCGGGGTTGTCCCCGTCCAGGTCGAACTTGAACGTCACCATCTTGTTGTTGTAGGTCTGCAGCTGGCACTCCACCACCCGGTCGTTCTTGTCGGAGATCTGCGGGCGGCAGGACGACGAGCTCAGCGCCGCGGGGAGCGGGGACGCAGCCACCCCAGCAACCCCCCAAGCAACTCACGTTGGTGATGCGCAGCCTGGACCGGGCTCGGCGCCGCAGCAGCTTCCCCGCTGCCCTCTTGGCCGGCAGCTTGCTGCTCCTCTCGCTGGCTGAGAGCCCCTCGTAGCCGTCGCTCATCCCCGAAGCCACATCCGAGGCGTAGCTGTGGGAAGCCCCGAGGTGTCACCGTGCCCGTTCCCCTCCGCCGCCCCCTCTCCCCAACCCCACAGCTCGGGGCTCACCTGTCCACCGGGGAGGAGAAGCCGCTGGCGGGCGGCAGGCGCTCGGTGGGCAGCTGCACTGCGATGCTCTGCGGGGACACGAGGCCGTGAGCCGGGGCTGCTGCTGCTGCCGCCACCGTGATCCCCCCCCCACCGATCTCCCCAAAAGGGGGGACTCACCGTGGGGAAGCAGCGCACGGGGCGGGCGGGCGGCGGGCTGGTGGGGGTCCCCGCCGAGGCGCTGCGATGGGAGAGGTCCGGGGAGTCGAGGAAGCCGGAGGAGCTCAGGTAGCCGTCCGTTTCGCAGTCGGCTGGGGGCAAGCACGAGTTGAGCGAGCGCGGCCAGAAACGGGGCCCCCTCGGCTCTTAATCCCCTCCCCGGGAAATATATTTGGGGTGGAATGCGCGCTCGCCCCCCCTTGCCTACGTACAGGTGGCCGAGGAGTAGCTGGTGTGCCGGTACACGAAGTGCTGGTCGGCCTCGGGCTCCTCGGGCTCCGGTGGGAAAGCGCTGCCGAAAACGGAGTCCCCGGAGCCGGGAGTGGCCGGGGCGGGCGTGGGGACACCCGACGGCAGCGGGGACTTGAAATCCTCCAGCAGCTGCAGGACGCCGGGCCCCTGGCCCAGCTCGGCCGGCGGCACCGCGTCCCGCGCCCGCTTCAGCTTCTCCCTCTTGCGCTTGATGGCGACCACGCGGTCCCGCACGGCTTTGGCCACCAGCTTGTAATCGGCCTCGCAGACGAAACCCAAAATCACCTGTGCGGGAGCAGGGCTCGTAGCGGTCCTCGGGGAGCCCCCCGGCACCCCGTCGTCCCCCCAAAACCTGCACCCCGCAGCACCCACCATCTCCTGGGCCACCTCCTCGGCCACGTCCTTGTAGAGCTCGAAGAGGAACTCGATGGCGTTGTTGTCCTTGTACTTGCCGTGCAGCTTCTTGGTGTCGTCCATGCGCAGCCAGAGCTTCAGGCCGGACTTGACGCCGTCGTCCTCCTCGGCCAGCTCCACGTGCACGCCCGTGTCCTCCTGGAAGAAGGAGTGCTCCAGCAGGTCCTGGATGGTGTACCTGGAGGAAAAAAGGGTGCTCAGCGCCGGGACGCGGCCGCTCGCTGTGCACGGGGGGCACCCATGGGTGCAGGCACCCAGGGCAGGGCTCTGCGGCCCCGGCTCCTCTCCCACCTCTCGTCCTTGTCCATGCGGATGCAGCCCTCGATGATCTCCTTCAGCTCGGGCACCTTCACCTTGTAGAAGCTGCTGGGCTTCAGCCCCTGGGGGGGGCAGGCAGCACCCGTCAGCCTCCACCGGGGCTCGAGCAGGTTTGTGGGGGGCCCCAACAGACAGGACATTGCCCGGGGGGGGGCCAGACACCATTCGGCAGCCAGATCCAGGCCCCTGGGGGGCTTTGGGCTCCCACCCCAGCAGGTAGGAGCCGGCTGAGTCCAGCTAAAGGCGACCACGGTGCCCGTTCCACCCCATTAATGCTCCGGCGGCACGGGGCGAGGCAGACGGGTGCCCCTGCCCTGTGCGGCTCACGGGGCCGAGCCCCCTCTCACCTCCCCACCTAATTTTAGCTTCTTGCACAGCCTGCCAAGCCGCGGGGAGCGGCGAGGTCCCACTGCCCCCATCCCATCGCCGTCTCACCCCCCCCCCCCCCCGGCGCTCACCGAGGTGACCTTGCGGTAGATCTGGGCGGCGTTCTGGCACTCCGAGTAGGGGTACTCCGAGGTGGCCATCTCCAGCATGCACATCCCGAAGGCGTACACATCCACCGCCTCGTCGTACTTCTCCTCGTACATCTCCGGGGCCATGAATTCGGGGGTGCCTGGGGGGCACCGCGGGGCTCAGCGTCACCTCGGGGGGTGCCCGGTGCCACCCGCGAGCCCCCCAAATTCCCCCGCGGGGTTGCCCCCCGTGCCCCCACCTATCACGCTCTTGGCGAAGGAGGCTCGCTTCAGCGTGGCCAGCCCCAGGTCGCCGATCTTGACGGAGCCGGTGGGGCCGGTGATGAAGATGTTGTCGCACTTGAGGTCGCGGTGGATGATGGGGGGCGAGCGGGTGTGCAGGAAATGCAGCCCCTTCAGGATCTGCCGGCTCCAGCGCTGCAGCACTTTCAGCTTCATCTCCTTGAACCGCTTCAGGTAGCTGCGAGGTGGACGCGGGGGCTGGCATCAGAGCCCCCCCTGAAGGCACCAAGCCCAACCCCGGGCCCTTCCTCACCCCGACGCCGCCCCGTGCCCACCCCCAGGCTGCAAAGGGGACGTCGGAGCTGGGGTGCCAGTTGTGGGGAGAGGCCAGCGCTGCCCTGTGACCCCCCCGGACCCCCACCCAGCCCCATAGCGCCCTGTCCCCTTCACCGAGAGCCCGTGAGGTGGGTGAGGACCATCCCCTCGCCTCCCCTTCCCCTCCCCTGTGCTCCCCCCCGGCTCACGTCTTGAGGGTGCCGGAGGTCATGAGCTCCGTGACCAGCACGATGCAGATCTGGCCCTTGACGGACGACTTCCAGGAGTCGTAGAAGCGAACGATGTTGGGGTGCTGCAGCCCCTTCAGCATCTCCACCTCCTCACTGAAGCGCTGCCGCTCCGTCTTCGACAGCTTGCGCGTCTGCCGGGAGCAAGGTGTGGGCAGGGAGGATGGACAGGACACAGGGTTTGGGGCCGGTCCCCGAGCTCAGCCCACCCCGATCCCCACATCCCAGCCACGCTCGTGGCTCCTCCAGGACCTGGTTTTGGGGCAGGGATGGCTGAAATCCCCACACCACGACGCCCGCCTGCCTTCCTGCCCCATGCTGGGACTGCCTGGCCCTGTGATCGATGCCCTCGGCTCCCTCACGGTGCCCCCCACCAAAACGAGCACCGCCAGCCCACCGAGGTGCCCCGTGCAGCCCCGATGCCCTCAGCACCCTCCGTGTCCCCCCCCATAGATGGCTCCTGCCCCCCGGCGAGGCACCGGGCACCTCGGTGGCAGGGAGCCGGGCCGGCCTCAATGAGGCCTTTGTTGGGGAAGGCAGGCGTGGGAGGCTCCAGCCCAGGTTTTTCCATGTTCCTCCTGCTCGAGTTCATTAAAGTGGAAACCCAAGCTGAGCGCTGACACAGGCACCGAGCGGGGCCAGGGCCGCAAGGCGCAGACCCCAAAACCCCAGGAATTGAGGGGGGCGCAGGAGGAGCAGGACCCAGAGACACCCCGGGGGGAAGGGGCAGAGCTGTGCCCCGCTGCCACGACCCCAAATCAGCCCGGATCCCAAAGGGGCCGGATGGGCACGGAGCCCGGGGACCCCCCTGAGGGCACTGGGACGCTGCGGCCCCGTGCACGGCTCCGTGGCTGGCGGCCACCGTCCCTCGGCCCCGGCAGCTTTCGTAATATTTTTGTTGCATCACAACCGGCCCCGTGGCCGGGCTGGAGCCGCTCCATAATCCCCTCTCTCCTTTAACGCACGCTTTGAGACCCGGAGGAGAATTTGAGCCCTGCTGCAGGGGATGAATGGGACCTTTCATAGCCAGGGAGGAAAACAGCGCCCAAAATCACCCCCTGGTGCCCAAATGCACGCCCCGGGCCCCCTCCGGCCCTCAGCTGCCCCCCGGGAGCTGCGAGGAGCTCGGGGGGCTCGGGGTGAGGGCGTGGGGCGATGGGCTCAGGGTACCAACGGGGCTGGAGGGCAGTCACAGCATCTCCCCCAGCCCCAGCGATGGGCGGCACAGAATTTGGCCCCCCAAGGGGGATTTGAGCGAGGCTGAGGGGAGCCAAGCGCCTTCCCCAAACCCTCGGAGCTGCTGGGTTCGGTCCCGGCACCGCTCCTCCTGCAAACCCCAAGCAGGAGCTGAGCATCCCCGGGGCTCTGCCCCAGCACCACGGGGCAGCACGCGACCAGGGCTGCCAGCAGAGCCGCCGGGACGCGGTGTCCTTTCCTGCCAGCCACCTCCCGCGGAGGAAGAGGAGGGTGCCGGGGAGGGGGAGGAATTGTCCCAGCCCCATCCCGCTGAGCCAGGAGCTGGCTGCCGGGGAGCTCGGCAGGGCCAAGTGCAGGAGCTGGGGCCAGCGGCGGAGGGGAGGGATGGAGCAGGAGGCTCGGCGAGGAAACGTCGGAGCTGGAGCAAAGCCTGCGGCCACAACCCCCCCTGCACCACGCTGCCCGGGCGTGGGGGCCCTGCAACGTCCCCCTCTTGTGTCCCAGGGACAGACCCCGTGGGGCAAAGCTGCGATTTGCACCCAAAAAGGGGGCACCCAGGCAGCGAGGGGACGTTTCCAGAGGAGCTGGGGCAGCACCCAGAGGCCTCCCCTCTGGACACGGCCCCGGCACCTCTGGCCATGAGGGGGCCCCAAGGGCATCCCCCCCCCTCCTTGCCCACACACAGGCAGCCACTCCGTTCCCAAATCCTCTCCAAGCAGGCCCCGCTCTCCTTTCCCTGCCCAACATCAGCACAGGAGCTCTTCTGGGGGCACCTGCCCCTTTGGGGTGCTCTCACCCCTCTCCACGGGGCTGCAGGGGGGGGACACACAGAGGGGTCCCCCCCCAGGAAAACCACCAGCAGGCAGCGTATTTACGGCTCGATCCCACTCCGGGCCTCTGGTTTCCTCCCTGCTCCCTCCTTCCCCCCCCAACCCTCGGCACCTATCAACAGAAATAGCCTCCAGCCTAAAGCTGGAAAGCACAAACAGGGCACGGCGGGGCTGCGGGAGGCAGACACAGACGGCTCCGTTCAGGGCCGGGGGGCAGCGGGGACAGGGAGGTCCCCAGGGGGGGGCCCACAGGAAGGCAGGGGACAGGCAAAAGCGGTGCCCCCGAATCACCTGGCACCGCGGCGGGGCCAGGAAGGCACCGAGAGGGGGGGGGATTTGGGGTTGGGAGGCATCACGACAGCCGGACAAGGCTCTCGGGACCGGAACTGCAGGTCAGGGTTGAGGTTGGGAATTCATTTAGATTTTAAAGGCAATAAAAGGAGAGCTGTGAAAGACGTGGGACAAAGCTATTTTTAAAAGGGCAGAACCACAACCATTTTTATTTGCGGTTCCAAATCCTGCATTCGTGTCACAGTGTCTGATTCTTTGCACCATTGCTGAGAAAAGAAAAAATAAATAAATAAAAACAACTTTGAAAAGTCTGCTTATGCGCTCCCAGCCCCTCACGGGACGTGGATTTGGGGACAAGAGACACTGGATAAAGAACAGGACGGAGGAGGGGGGGTGTTGTGCTGCTTCTAGGCTGCCTTTGCTCCACCTGGAGGCACCCCCAGGAGCCCCCCCGGCATGGACACCTGCACGGGGTGCCCATCAGCACAGGGTGCCAAGCAGAGCTCCTGCTGCAGCACCCAGCCCAGCCCCCAGATGGGTGCTGGGGACCACGATCCGGTCCCCGTGGACACCACAGAGTAGGGAAATGGGACCAAACGGGTGCACGGGAGCCAAGCTGTGCCGGCAGCTCCGGCAGGACGGCTGCGAGCGCAGCGGGGTCGGGGCACCCAGGGGACACAGAGGCAGCCAGGTGGGATGCCCCAGCTCGGCTGAATCACCCGGAGAAAGCTCCGTGCCAGCAGCAAGCTGGTGCTCCCGGTGCCACACGGAGGGACGGGAGGCACGAAGGGGAGCTCAGGAGCATTCGGAGGGAGAATTGGGCGAAGCGAGGGTGGGACCGCGGCGTGCCCTCGGCTGAAGGGGTTGCGCAACCCCGCAGAGGCCGGCTGGAGCCCAAGCCCTCGCCTTCCTCGCCAACAGGCCCTGCTCGGCCCTCCAAAACTCATTCACCGTTATCCGAGGATCTCTTCGCGCGTTACTGGGCCGCAGCCACCCGAGAGGCGCAGCCCGCGCGGCGGCACCGGGGCTCAAGGAGCAAGACAACAAACTCGCAGGGCACGGTTTTTTTTTCTGCGCAAACAAGGACTTGGACCTTCCAGCTGCAGCAAGCACCCCAGGGTGGCTGGGAGTCCGTCGGAGACTTTGGACTTCACCAAAGCCCATCCCCAGGGGCTGCGAGGAGGGAGCAGGAGCCCCGCAGCCGGGCTCTCCCCCCGCAGCCTCCCCTCGGCGCCCAGGATCTCACCCTTTAAAAGCGAGGAGGGGAGAAGGCGACGCAGGAGCCAACGCCTCTGCCCCTGCCCTCGGCTTCCCAGTGTCCACATGAGCGGGACGGTGAAGGGAGAGGAGGGAGAGGAGGTGAGGAAGCTGCTTGGGGAAAGCCACAGGTACCAGGCTGCTAACAGAGGGCCCCTGGCAGCGCCGCAGGAGCCACTGCAGGTGCCCGCGGGCACCGCTGCAGCCAAGGGCAAGCAGCTGGCACGCAGCAAGGACGCGCCGTACCCTGAGCCTCACCGCAGCACGTGGCCCTAAGCACGCCGAGGGCTATCGCAGCGAGCCTCTGGGCCAGCTCCAGCACGGGCACGTGCGTGGAGGGAGCACAGGAGAGGGCCCCCCTGCCCCGTCTGCCCTTCCAAAGGGTGAGCTGTGAGCTAGCAGGCACCCAAATCGCAGCAGGGTGCTCAGCCCTGCAGCACAGCCCGGAGCTGGGTGTCATTCCCTCCCCCGGAGCAGGAGCTGGCACTAGGGGTGCTGACACCCCACGAGTGCTTTGTAGCATGGGGAGTGCCGAGGTGAAGGGAAAGCAGCGTGCAAGCAGCAGGAGGGCCGGTGAGCACGGAGCCTGAGCCCTGCACAGCACCGAGGTGGGCACGTGGGGGGGGGCAGCACCCAGCCCTGCTGCTGCAGCCCGGCGGGTGAAGGGTGCTGGGGTGGGCTGGGGGGGCACGGGAGGTCCTGGCTGAGCCCCCTACCCACGTTCTGCACCCTGCCGTGCTGAGCCATGCCGTGTCATGCCGTGCCATGCCGTGCCGTGCCGTGCCACAGGTGCGCAGCCCCCTCCCCGTACCTGCAGCTCGCACCACGCCACCTCCACGGTGGTCTCGGTGTCCAGCCCCTTGTAGACGGTTTTGAAGGAGCCCCGGCCGATCTCGATGTCGAACTTGAGGAACCGGCCGTCGGGGGACGTGGCCACGGCGCGCGTCTCCACCTCCTCGCTCTCCGTCTCCTCCGGTTCCCGGGGCCCGGCGGCTCCCGGGGGAGGCGGCGGCGGCGGCGGAGACCCCCCGGCGGGTAGGGGGTATCCCAGCAGCTCCAGCTCCACCGAGCTCCGCCGGTTGAAGCGGGACGAGGCGCGGCGGGGGTCGCGCCCCGACGGCCGCCGGCCGCGGTTACGGTGCGGAGCTCGCCCGGGGGGCCCCGGTTCCGCCGCGGAGCCGCCGCCGCCGCCGCCGCCTCCCGCCCGCTCCGCTTCGGGCTGGGACATGGCTCCGGTGGCGGTGGGCTCGGGTTCAGCCGCCGGCATCGGTCCCGGCTCGGTTCGGTTCGCTTCGGTTTGGCCCCGGCCGCTCCCGCAGCTCCGCTCCCGGTGCCGCCGCCCCGCAGCCAGGAGCGGTCCCCGAGCACCCGGCCCGGGCCCCGGCACCGGCCCCGGCCCCGGAGCGGCCCCGCCCGGTAGCACCGGCCCCGCCCCGGCCCGACCCCGCCTCCGGGCGGCCGCCGCCCCCCTCGTGTGCGTTGCGCCGGTGGCAGCGGCACCGGGAACCGGGGTGGGCACCGGGTGGGCACCGGGATGGGCACCGGCACTGGGATGGGCACTGGGGAGGGCATGGGGGAGAGCACCGGGATGGGGACGGCACCGGGATGGGCACCAGTACCGGGAAAGGCACTGGGGAGAGAACCATGATGGGCACCGGTACTGGGAAAGGCACTGGAGCAAGCACTGGGATGGGCATGGCACTGGGATGGGAACTGGGGAGAGCACCGGGATGGGGATGGCACCGGAATGGGGATGGCACTGGGATGGGCATGGCACCAGGATGGGCGCTGGTACCGGGAAAGGCCCTGGAGAGAGCACCGGGATAGGCACCGGTACCGGGAAAGGCACCGGGTCAAGCACCACTATGGGCACCAGCACCAGGACAGGCACCGGGCATGGGGACGGAGGCTAAACCGAGCTGCAGGGACACGCTCCTCTTAAATGTTCACCCGGAGCTCTGCACGGGAGGTTTCCCAGCCCCGTGTTTGCCAGGGGCCGCGGCTCCCCCCCAGCTGCAGCAGCGCTGAGACGCTCTCAGCTCCTGCCCCGCTCCTCCTGGGGTTTACTGCTGGGTGAAATCCTGAAATTAGGGTCATGCAAATGCCGAGATAGGGACGTGTCCGTCGGCCACGCGCTAGCCGGGGAGCCCTGGACAAGAGCTTGTTGTCTCCGCAGCTTAAGCGATGAGGTTGTTCTGCCCGGTGAAGCTGTTTACACAAAACACAAAGCGATCGAGGCTGGCGTTAATTTCTTTTCCCTAAGGTCGGATTGTTTCTGCCTGACGGTACAGGAAACGTGACGGGGAGGATTGAAGCGTTAGCACGGCCGTGTCCTCTGTGCAGATTTACAGTGCCAACCTGAGGCACGGCTGCAGCCCCACAAATCCCCCCTGCCCCTTGTCCGGGCAGGAGGAGGGAGCTGCATTTAATGAAATGTTGATTCCCTGGGCAGGCTGAGCGTCCGGCGGCTCATCTCCTGCACTCGGGCAGACCTCTGCTACCTCCACACGACCCCGCTCCTTCATTCTCCCAAAAAAGGAGGCTGGGGAAAACCTCCCCCAGAAAGGGAACTGGCAAAGTGCTCCTGTGCAGCACAGGCTGAGCTGAGAGCAAGGATCGTGTCCTGACCTACTCTGAGCTCCCAACAGCGTGCCCAGGGCACGTTCCTGGGGGAAAAGACACCGGAGGCTGCTCGGGGTGCACAGCCCGGGCTCTGCCTGGTGCCTGCAGCAGGGGCAGAGGCAGCAGCAGTTGCAGCAGCAGAGGCAGAGGCAGCAGCGACTGCAGCCTCCTGGCCCGCAGCAGCAGGCAGCGCCGTCTGCCAGAGCCCAAACCCAGCAGCGATGTGCTGCCGGCTGTGGTGCCGCGCTGTCCCTGCCGTGGGAGGCTTCTGCCTTGTGAAACCCGGCAGGGATTGACTCAGCGGTGCCAAGCAACGCGCGCCCCGTGCTCGGCTGCACCCTGCCCAGGATCAGCGCGAGGATGCGCCCGCTCGGCCCCAGCTCCGTTGGCATCGAGGGGCGTAGCCCTGCAGGCACCTCCAGCCCCGCTCCCTGCGCCAAGCTGCTGGGACACGTCCGGGGCTGGCGAGGAGCCCGTGCTGTTTGGTGAGGGCTCAGACAGCAGGAGCCAGGCAGGGCTCCCTGTCTCGTCGCCAGCAGGCTCGTGTCCCGTCACCGAGCGTTTGCACCGTGGGAGGAGATGCCTGGAAAGGTCCCGGAGGAGCAGAGAGGGTGGAAATTGGGCACGGAGCTCACCCTGCCCCACCGTCCTCCCCGGTGAGCAGCTGGAGGAGTCTCCTCTCTGCAGCCCTGGAGCGCCGCAGACGTGGCAGGAGCGAGGTGACCCAGCGGGGGGATGCAGCTCCCCTCCCAACCCACCCCAAGTCACCAAGCTGGAGCCAGGCTTGGGCTGAAAGCAGAAAGCTGCAGCCCACAGCGAGCCCTGCCAGCGCTCGGAAAACACGCGAGGCTCCCCGGCACCTTATCAGGGTGACATTCCTCCCGGTGCCAGCCCTGCGCTTTGAGGAACCGCCGCAGCCAGGCAGCTTCGCCGATATTTTGGCTGCTGGGAAGAGAGCAGGAGACTGGGATCGCCCTCCTCGGGGTTCGATCGCTCATCAAAGACCGACTCCAGAGAATTCTGCCAGAAATCATCGGCTGGGATGGGCCCAAGCACGGCGTATCTGCAGAGCCCCTCTGCCCAGGGGGGGCTGCGTGGGAGCTGAGCATCCCCAGCACGGGAGGGCTGACGAGGAGGAGGAGGAGGAGGAGGAGGAAGGCTCCCTGGAGACAAAGGGGATGTGTCCTGCTCGGTTTCAGCATCCCACACCTGCTGGGAGCCTCGGCCTCCCCTTCCAGCGTGCTCCCCTACCCTAAAGCATGGAAATTTGGGGAGGAGGAGGCGTCACTCCAACCTCAGCCGTGACCTTAGCCCCGGCAGATAACTGCTGAGGATTTCCTTCGCCCAGAATGACAGAAGCAACCCGCACACAGATGATCCCAACTCATCAATTTATCAGACCGAAGCAACTCCTGGTCCTCAACCAGCTCACGAAAAACCCCTCCGAGCTCTCTCCCTTCCCATGACCAGCAGAAGCTGAGTGTGCGGGACCCTGATAGCGCCTTATCGCGGCCCCAGCCCCCTGAGCTCCACCTCGCCCCGGCCCACGAGCCCTAATCTGCGCGGCCAGACGGCAGCAGTGACCTCAGAGCCGGAGCTGGGGACCAGCACCCGCGGGCCCATGCCGAGGAATCGCTGAATCCCACGCCCCAGCACCATCCAGCGGGGTCCCTGCCTCGTCCCGGCGAGGTGTCGCGGCCCCAGGATGCCAAATCTGCCCCACGAGGCTTTTGGCAGAGTTGGTGGCCAAGCTCAGGGCGCTCGGCTGCCTTCCTCTTGGCACGCAGCCCCATGCCTCGTCCCAGGGCCGTGCCTCCTGCTTCAGCTCCCTCTGCCCTGGTGGATCCCCCACTTTCCTTTTTTTTTTTTCTCTTGGTTACGTGGAATTGTTTCATTTCTTTCTGCCAAAAAGCACGGAGGGAGCAGGGCTCTGCCTCCTCCCCCTCCAACCCAACTTCCCAAACTGCAGCCCCGCGTTGATCAGAGCAGAACCAACCCCGCCACAGTGCCCCCAGGAGCGTGGACAGGTTTTGTTTTATTTTCAAACCATCAACACCAAAGCCCAGTGAGGAGGGCTCAGGTCCCTTTGCACCGATTTCAGACCCTGACACCCCGCCCAGGCAGCTCGCAGCTACGACAGGAGAGGCCGAGGGGAAGCTGCTGGAGCTGCTTCAGCCCCGCGTGGAAACGAACCCAAACCTCCCCTGCCCTTTGCCTCGTTCCGGGAGCGCGCACGGCTGCAGCGCCGCGCACGGGGAGCACGGGGAGGAGCTGCTTTAGGTGCAGGGAAGTCGTGCTTGGAGGCTACCCCGCTCCCTGCAGGTTAATTCATCTCCTTCCTATCAAGCCAGCACCCCGGGGCTCCCAAACCAAGAGTTTTGAGCACCCCCGGGGAAGGTGAAGCAGACGGGCTCTGATGTCCCAGTCCCGTGATTACGCCATAAAGCGCCACGCGAAGATAAGGAGGCCGGTTTGGGAAGACAATAAAAAGGCTTTGTTGTTGCCTGCCAGCAGGTGCTTACATCACCACGAGCTCCAGCTCGCCCCCGGCGTGCACCTCACCACCAGAAAACCCGCAGGGAAAAGCAGCAGCAGCCCGGCCCGGGAGGGTGCGCCGAGGGGAAGAGCACTCTTCCTCCTCACCTCGCTGAGCAAGCTGGAGGAGGAAGCTGAAAACGAGCCGAGAATCTCTGCCAGGAGGGCCTTGGAAAGAAAAAGGCTTAATTTTAAGCTTATCTAACGTCACATCGGCCATTTCCTAAGAAGGGAGCAAATTTAATTAGGAAGGCAGAGCGGCTCAAGGACGGCGAGGTTACGGCCAGCACAGGCAGCTCGGAACACAATGCGAGAGGTCAGCACCACGCACGGGCAGGGGGAGAAACACAAACAGCCCGGGCTTGTCTCTGCAGACTCATTATCCCGGGTCAAACGTGGCTGAAATTAAATGCACAGAACGGCCAGCACAGAAACATCCTGCGGGGGAACAACAGCAGGGAAGGGAACAGCACCCGGAGAGGGAAATCAGCGGGGACGGTGTGAAAAGGAACAAGGCAGACCCCAGGCACTGACCCAAGCCCCAGGGAGATGCTGGAGGACGCAGCCCCTGTGCAGAGACTTTCCCGGGTGCCCTCTGAGCTGCAAACACCCGGGGAGGGCCCCGGTGCAAGCAGGGAGTGCCGGTTTGCTACGCTCTGTAGTGCAGAGGAACAGGACACGGAGGAATTTTTGCCACCAGCCTCCCAGCACAGCTCCAGGAGCGCTGTGTCTGCAAGCAGGTGGGTACAGCCCAATGCAGAATGGGTTCCCGCTACAAAAAAAGGTATTTTAAAATTCCCCCAGTCCCACAAACCCAGCCTGGGCTCTGGCATCTCGTCTGCACTGCTGGTTACCACCGCCAATGGGTGCCAGCAGCACCGCAGCTGGAGCGGAGCCCAGCAAGGGGCAGGGAGGGAAGGACGAGCTGCTCAGCGCCAGCTGGAGTGTGCCGAGGGGCTCTGTGAGATCCTAAAAACGACCTCAGGGGCTTGGATGAAAGGTCACTGCAGCGCAGTGCCCTGCATCCGCCTGCGGCGAGTGCCGAGGCAAAGACCGAGCAAGGGGAGGCTCGCTCCTTCCCCAGGGGAGCTCCCTGCTTAGCAATTAAGGATTTACCGGGTCAAAGACTGGACCTGGGTCAGCTCCCAGCGAGCTGTGCCCCTCGTTGTCAGCACCGAGAATCTAGAACTGCATTACAACCTCCACCAGCCTCTCGTTTTCGAGCTTCCCCCGCCACCTCTGCACCAAACCCGAGAGATTTTCGGCGGATCGCACGTGGAGATGAAGGCAGGCGTGGCCCCGAGGACAGGCAGGAGGAGCCCCCGTGGTCCACAGCACGTGGAAAAGCCCCCGCACTGCCCGCTTCCACGGCAGGGGGGGGGGCTTTGCAATCCCCCCCCCACCCAACACGTGCTGTTTGTACAGCACAGCAAGGAGACGTGGCTGAAGGGCAGGGATTCGGTGGGCCCTCGTGTTTTGTTTCGGATGGAAAAATAAAGACAGACCCAAACAGCCAGGCGGCTCTATAAATACATCCTGTCATTTTAATTACTCCAGATTAGCTCCTTGGCACCCGCCCCACCGCACGGCCTGCTCTGCAGCGAGCACGTGGTTCTTCCAGCGAGGTCTTTTGCACCGCAGCAGCAGCAGCACGTCCTGTCCCCCTGCCTCCAGCACGAGCAGCGGGGAATGCCGAGCCCAGGAACGTGGCTGGAAGCTGGGAAGGAGCTGCCCTCAGAGGCCAAGCCTGACCGGCCACAGAAGAGCCCATCCCCTGCTCTCCCAGGAGCAGGGAGCAGCCACGGGAGCAGTTTTCCCCGGTTTCACTTCTGGGTGGTCCCTCCCAGAGCCGCTGAGAGCAGCTTTAGCCTCTCAAACACAACAGGGAGAAAAGAAAGACGGAGGAGCTCTGAGGATTTCTAAAAAGTCATGTCTCTGGAAGGCTTCACAGATTCTCCTCGCCCCAAGAAATCCCGAGTATGCAGCTGCTTTGCAGACAGGGCTTGAAACCAGGCCAGGAGACGAAACCTTCGCAGCTTCAGCAGCCGGAGAGGAGCAGCAGGGAGAGGGCTCCCATCAGAAGAACTTGACGCCTCGGCCGTCGTCCAGCGTGATGATTTCAGCCTTGTGCTCCTGCTGCAGGGCTTGCAGGGCACGAAGCAGCATGGCCTCATCCAGCCCGTGGAACTCTAGGGAAGGACAGGCAGCCCCGTCAGGGAGAAGAAGAAGGAACACAGCGGGAAACAGAGAGGCTCACGACATCTACGGGGAGGTGACAGTGCAGACGGAGGGCCCTGCAGGGCACCTCTCAGACCCCAGCACCGTAACACTACAGCAAAGCCACAAGGCCCCGCTGCTGCATCAGCCACAGAGCCTGGAGGTCAGCAGACACGAGGCAGCGAAGAAGCCAGGCGTGAAAATTCAACAGCCTGCAGCTCACCCCAGGCACTGGGAAGGCCCAGCTAATCATCTGTTTGGGTATTTGGATGAAGCGTGCCCTGAAAAGCTGCTGGGGGACACAGCTCGTGGCATTACCTTCATCTGCAGTGTCGTCGCCGCTGACCAGCTCGTACAGCGTGAACACGGAGTTGGTCAAACCGTTCTTCGACACCTGGAAACGTGAAAGCATCGGGCAGATCTGCGCGATTTAACGCCCTCCGCACGACCCCTCGCACACCCCAGCGCAAACGAAGCGTAACGCGGGCAGCCCCCAACGAGCAAAACCACCCTCAGAACGCGCTGGGGCGTCAGAAAGGTGAGAAATGACACCCGAGGGAGCTAACACAGCCCCACACAGTGAGCAGAATGGAAGCAGAAGTAGGGGGAAAGCACGAGGAAGACGTTCAGGAGTCTTTTACACAAGGCCCTCTGGATAGGGAAAGCCCCCTCTGTGCACTGGGGCAGCCTCCAGCTCCTCACCCACTGGTAGATGAGCTTCCCCCACTCCTCGGGTCTCCTCCACATGATGAGGAAGCTGGTTTTGTTCTTGTCCAACCACTCCAGGTTCCCTGGAATCAACAGGAGGAAGGCTTCCAGGCAGGGCACGGGGCTGGGACAGCAGTCAGGGCATCACGCCTGCGGGTGGCTGGAGGTGCTGCCTCCCCCCCGAGACCCCTCCTCGTGCAGCAGGGGACCCGAGGGGCTGCAGAAGGGGCGAGCTGGCCCCGGGGGCTGGCACGGGGAGAGCCCCGGGGCTGCTCCTGCAGCAGGATGGTGCCGGCCCGGTGGGGCTGAGCCCCCCCGGTAGAGGACAGACCCCACCCCGATGGACAGACGGACACCCACCGTTTTTGCGGAGCTCCTCCAGCACCACCTGGATGGACTCCAGCGGCAGCTTCCCTGGGAGGGGGGTTAAGGAGGCACTGACAGAGCTTGGAGGGTAGGGGGGAAGGGGACACGACACAGGGGTGGGATTTGGGGATGAGGGTAACTGGGATTGGGTGGGGGGGAACTGGGATGGGGTGGGTGTAACCAGGACAGGGCGGGATGGAGGGTAACTGGGACTGGGAGGGGGGGGGTACTGGGACAGGATTGAATGGGGGGTAACTGGGAGGTAACTGGGATGGGGGGTAACTGGGTTACTGGGACAGGATGGGATGGAAGGTA
Organism: Netta rufina; assembly: GCF_964035555.1. Taxonomy (NCBI): domain Eukaryota; kingdom Metazoa; phylum Chordata; class Aves; order Anseriformes; family Anatidae; genus Netta; species Netta rufina. The sequence continues at coordinate 1,078,030 of NC_140148.1, read as the reverse complement.
ACTGGGATGAGGGGGGACAGGAGGTAGGGTAACTGGGATGGGGGAGGGGGTTACTGGGATAGAATGGGATGGACAACCGGGGTGGGAGCTTGGGGGGGGGGGGGGAGTCGGGTTAAGGCAACCAGGGCAGGGGAAGGACAGCGGGGAATCGGTACGGGGAAGGGGTGGGGGTAACCGGGGGGGGCCGGTAACCGGGGCCGAAGGGTGTTGGGGGGGGGGGGGGATCCGAGGGGTTTGTGGGTGGCGGGGCCGTGCCAAGGATACGCTGCAGGCGGCGGTTGGCGAACAGGGGGCTGTCCTGCGCCTCCCGCACCGTCATGGCGGGCAGCCGGTGCCGCCGGCTGTAGGCGAGCGCCAGCGCGCACCAGGCCGCCAGCTGCTTCTGCCGCGTCTCGCCGTTGGGCTGCAGCCTGCGGGGGGCTCCGCCATGGCACCGGCACCGGGACCAGGCCGCGGCCCTCCCTTCCCCCGCCCCGGTTCCGGTTCCGGTCCCGGTTCTGTTCCCGGTTCCGGTTCCGGTGTGTCCCCCCCGTCCCACCACACACCGCCCGGTGCCTCCCCCCGCCCCCGGTGCCGGTCCCAGTGCCGGTGCTCACGTGAAGAAGGGCGGGAAGCTGTACTGCCACGGCCACGCGAAGCTCATCGCCGCCGCCGCCACCGGAACCAACCCCGCCGCCGCCGGCTTCCGGCTTCCGGCTTCCGCCCCGCCAAGCCCCGCCCCTCCCGCACCCGCCCCGCCGCTCGCCGCTTCCCCAGACCCCGCCCCCTCCAAAGCCACGCCCACCCCCTCCTAAACCCCGCCCACCTACCCGAAGCCACGCCCACTCCTCGTAACCCCGCACACAACCCTCCTAACCACGCCCACCCATCCAAAGCCACGCCCACCCCCTCCTAACCCCGCCCACCCCTCCTAACCCCGCCCACCCACCCCACCCCGCTACACCCCGCCCACCATCGAAGCCCCACCCCCACCCACTGTGCCAATCGAAAAGCCCCGCCCACCCCGCGAGGCCACGCCCCTCCATCAAACCCCCGCCCACACCCCTTCCACTCAAACCCCGCCCTTAGCCACGCCCCCTCCCGTTAAGCCACGCCCCCCGCGCCGGTGCCCGGTGGCTGCAGCAGCGCTGCCAGCGGGGGGGGGGCTCCCGGTGCGGCGGGGCCAGGAACGGGGCCATGGCCGGGAACCGGTGGCGGAAACGGGCACGGAAGAAGCACCCCGGGGCTGGGGGAAGCAGCCTTTACTGGCCCGCCGCGGGCTGGCGGGTGGTCAGGGAGGCACCGGGAGGGGGGTTCCTGGACCCATTCCCCCCGGTACGCGAGCAACCGGGACCCCAGCACCGGGCACCGGGCACCGGGCACGGAGGTGGTGATGGCAGCGGCGGCGGCGCCTTAGGGCTGCGCCTTGCCGTCCTTGCTGCGCCAGATGACGACGGTGACGAGGAAGGGGATGAGGCAGATGGGGGCGAAGACCATGGCCAGCAGCACGTCCTCGGGGGGGTCGAAGACCTGGTTGCCCACCGAGCAGTTGTGGAAGTAGCGGTGGTGGCTCTGGAAGATGAACCGCTCGGCCAGCGCGTTGGGGTAGCTGTAGTAGAGGTGTTCGGCCGACTCCTCCAAGCACGCCTGCAGCCAACTGTAGGGCCTGCGGGACGGAACCGGGGCGGGTTGGGGAGCGCTGGGAGGGTTTTTTGGGGGGGCTCGGGGTCGCCCCCGGCCACGTTTTGTCCCCCGTCCCTACCTGCTGATGACCTTCCAGTCGCACAGCTGCGGCGCCGTCACGTTCCTCATCAGGTCGACGAATACCTCCCAGCACCTCTCCGCCATGGCGCCGTACACCTCCTCTGCACGGGGACAGGCGCTGAGCGCCGGCACCGCACCGGGGACCGCGCCCGTCACCCACCGTGGATTTGGGGACGGGCGGAGGGGAAGGGGACGGATTTGGGGATGGGGGTGCTGCTGGTGCTCACCCACCTGTGGAGTTGTCCTTGGCCATCGGGGGGCTCGTCCTCGCCTCCTGGCTGAAGCCCTCTGCCTTGCCGGCCGTGTGGCACAGCCCCCGCCCCAGCAGCGCTACGGAGGGGACGGAGGGGACGCGGTCAGCGGGGTGGGCACGGGGTGGGACGGGAAGGGACGGGACAGGAGCCACGGGTCGGCCGGAGCTGGTGTTAGGGAGCAAGGAGGCGACGGGGAGGATGCCACCGGGCTGGCTGCGGGTGACAATGGAGGGGACGGGGGCTACCAGCCGGTGGCACGCGGTGGCCCCAGCGGGACCGAGCTTTGTCCCGTCAGCAGCCCGGGCAGGGCTGAGGCAGGAAGGAAGAGGAAGCGCTGACCGCAGCAGAACCCCCTCCATGCTCCATCGTGCCACCGGCGTGGGGCGCGTCCCCCCGGCACCCCGCCAGCCGCCCGCCCGGCCCCGGTGCAGCCCTTGGGAAGTCGCCGCCTCCATCCTGTCCCCTGGGCAGCGAGGCCGCGTTGCTTGGCGAATCGCCCCCCGTGGCTTTTTTGGGGGGCCGGGGGCTGGCTGGAGGGGACCTCTGGGGCTGGCACGGTGGCTACGGCAAGGGTAGCCCACCTTGTCCCCAAGGATAGCCCACCCTGTCCCCAAGGGTAGCCCACCCTGTCCCTGTCCCGCTGTCCCTCCTTGCCGGGACCCCCCCAGCCGCTCTCCCGGTGCTCACAGGAGCACCCCACAAAGGAGTCGCATGCACGAGGGTCCCTTCACGCCACTCTCCCACCTCTGTCGCAGCCGGGACCCCTCCATCCTCCCCCCCCCCAAGGTGCTGTGCCCGGGAAGGGGGTGCCCCCCATCCCCCAAAGGCAGCACCCCGATGCGAGGCGGGTGACGGCCCCCGCAGCGCCGCGTCCTGCTCGCCGCGGGGTTTTGGGGCTGAAGCGGCCCCGGATGAAGGACGGCGGCCACGTGTGGGGCTGGCACGAGGCACGGAGCCCCCCCCACGGCCACAGCCACCCCGCCGTGCACTTACCCCAGAGCAGGAGGAGCCCTCGGGAGAGGCGGCCGGAGCCCGTCGGCGCGCACGGTGCCATCCTGCCACAGCCTGCGGGGGCTAACGAGCGGGACAAGTATTTCAATGGAAATAACAGGAAGCGACTCCTTTCCTCTGACAGGGGCAGTTTGACTACAGGAGACGTGTGAAAAATGAGATTGCTCAGCGCTGCTTTCAAGCAGAGCTCCCGGCGGGACCCCCACCCCCCCCCAAAAAAAAAAAAACCCTTCTACCACCGCCGCCGCCACCGCTGGACCCCAGTGGGCATCGCCCCGCGCTCACCCCGGGCGGCCCGGCGGAGGAGAGAGGCTTCTGCTCCTTTCGCAGCCCCGTCCGGTGTGAGGAGGCCGCGATTTTGTTTACTTGTGTATTTCTCTTTAATCCTGTCTGGGCTGGGTTGTGAAATCCCTCGTCTCCTGCGTGGAGGGCAGGCAGCCCGGCAGCGGGGGGGAGTGGACCGGGGAAAGAGAAATTTCAAGCCTCAGCCCCGGGACGGGCGCTGCCGCTCGGCTCTGGGGTGTGTGTGGGGGTTTGGGATTGTGGTTTGTGGCCCCAAAACCGGGCTCGTAGCCCCCCTTTAGGGCACCTGCCCCACGCTGGGACTCATCCCGGGTGGGAGCTGAAGGGCCGGAGGCAGTGCCACGACGTGCACAAGGCCTGAGCGGGCAGGGAGGTGGCGAAAGGGCAGAGGAACGAGGCTGGCGACGCCGGCCCTTGGCCCCAGCCCCACCGCGGGGCTCTGCCAAAAGCCCTGCTCCCACCCTGGGGGCTTTTCCCCGCAGCCCCCAGCCCCGAGGAGCCGGCTGAGGCCGCGCCAGCTCGTTTCGCCCCGCGGCCGGGCTCCGACCCAAAATCTTCCCCTTTTAAAAAAAAAAAAAAAAACAAAAACCCTCCCGCGGGAGCACAGATCACAACTCAACGCATGTCGGGGACCCTCCCTGCCTTGGCCAGCTCCTATCTCCCCGCTGCTTCGCGCCCTCCCTCGCCAACGCTGCTGGCGGCCGAGCCCGAGCGGCCCGGGGGCTGCGCGGCCACCGCTGGCCCCGAGACGCATCTGGAAGCCATAAAACTGCCGGGGTCGCAGCCCCCGCTCCCGCTCCTTTTGTTGTCGGAGCCACTGGAGCCTCCCGGCCTGAGCGGGTGCCAGGGAGACACCCAGTGAGCTCAGCACGGCCCCTCCCTGGGCGCCCCGAGGGGACGGGAAGGGATGGGATGGGGGGAAGGCGGACAGCAACCGCCGTCACGGCCCCCACCCCGTGGCCTGGCACCGCGGTGCTGCCCTGCTGGGACCCATCCTGGGGTGCTGGGGAAGGGGCTCAGGACATGGGGAGGAGGCTCAGGACATGGGAAAAGGGCTCAGCCTCTGGGGAGGGGGGGTCAGCACATGGGGAAGGGGCTCAGCCTGTGGGGAAGGGGCTCGGCACGTGGGAAAGGGGCTTAGCATGTGGGGAGAGGGGCTCAGGACATGGGGAAGGGGCTCAGCATGTGGGGAAGGGGTTTGGCACGTGGGGAGGGGGGCTCAGCACATGGGGAGAGGGCTCAGACCATGGGGAAGGGGCTCAGGACATGGGGAGGGGGCTCAGAACATGGGGAAGGGGCTCAGCACGTGGGGAGAGGGCTCAGACCACGGGGAAGGGGCTCATCCCAGCAAGGCCACAATCCCAGGCCTTGGCGGTCAGACCCCCGGTACCGACCTCACCCCACAGCACAGGACCCCCGGACCCCCACCCCGCTCACCCTTCTCCCCCTCCGTTGAACCCCCGGGGTTTGCTCTCAGCCCAGTTCAGGCACTGGGGTACCCGGGGCTGTGCCACCCCCCGCCGGGCTCCGAGCCCCTCTCCGGGCTCTGCTGAGGGTGAAGGCGGCTGCGAGGGGCACGAGGCAGCCCAGCCCCACCGCCACAGCGGCAGCCAGCCCGGGGGGCATCCCCCCCGGCCCGGGGGGCTCCGTCCTGCTGCAGTTGCTGAAATATTCGCCGTGGACCTGCAGGAAGAAGGCGTCGAGAGCGGTGCTGGGCCAGGGGCAGGCAAAAAGCTGGGCCAGCAGCTCGGTGCAGGCGGAGAGCTCGCTGTAGGCGCTGCGGAGAATTGGGGAAAAAGATGGGGTGAAGGCAGCCAGGGGGTGCAGGACCCCCGTGGGGGCTGCTCGGAGCTGTCTCAGCACCCACCTCCCGATCTGCTCCCAGCAGCAGCGGCTGCCCTCGGGGGTGGCCATGAGGGCGGCGTGGAAGGGGGCCCAGCAGTACAGGGCCACCCAGTCCTGGTAGGAGTCCTGGCAGTGGGATGGCCCCCCCAGCACCTCCGGGGATCCTAAATTGTGGGGTCGGTTACCCACAGGGCACCAAACGGTGCCAACAGCCCCCAAGGGGGGCAGCCCTACTCACCGTCCTCGTCCAGGTCCAGGTAGTCAGCTGGAGGGACAGACGGAGCCGTCAGCACTGGGGGGGGACCCATGGGACCATGCCCAGGGCCCCCGTTCCCCTGTGTCAGCCCACGGCCACGGCATCGCAGCCTTACCTTCATCCTCGGGGGCTCCGTACTGCGGGTCCCCGCACCCTGCAACCAGGAGAAATGGGATGGAGGGCTGCACAGCTGGGGGCAGACAGAGCTTTTGGGGGGGGTCCCGGCACAGCGAGCCCCCTCCTCCTGCCCCAGGCAAGCAGGGGGCTCCTGGCTCTGCCTTCGGCTTGGCTGGGGCAGGGCATTTTCTGAGCAAAATGTGCGAGCCAAACCCGCAGCATCCTCCACGGGGAGATGCCAGAAGGGGCCGGGGAGATGCCCCCCAGCACGGCCTGAGCAGGACGGGGGGCAGAAAGGGGGCAAGGTCCCCATGGGGAGGCCTCCAGTCCCTTCCCTGCTCCCCCCATAGCCCCTTACCCTGCCGGAGCACTGCAAGGAGCAGGCAGCAGAGGAGCCGTGCCCGAGCCCGGAGCATCCTCCTACCCACCGGGACGGCTGCGGTGGGGCCGGGGTTGCCACCGGGGATATATCCCAGTCCCGGGGCCCGTCCCAATCCTTTCCACCCAGTCCCGATGGGTGGGAGGGTCAGGGGGGTTGGGGGGGGGCAGTGAGGTCTCTGCGTTGGCCTGAGTCAGCAGCGAGGCTCCAAAGGCAGCAGATGCAGGGGGCAGGAGGGATGGGGGCTGCGGGTGGGATGCGGGCACCCACTGCCCCCGGGGACCCGCTGCGAGGAGGGGGGTGACGGGGTGACCTTAGCGGTGGCAGTAAATAAGGAAAGGGTGAGCGTCAGGAGAACGGGGCCAGGCTGTTTGTGGGGACACCTCGTGATAGGACAGGGGGCAGCGGGTGCCAGCGGGAATAGAGGAGGTTCTGCTTGAATTTTTTTAGGGGGGGGGCAGCAGAGCCCTGGGACAGGCTATTCAGGGGGTTATGGGGTCTGTGGAGACACCCAAATCCCCCCTGTGGGACCTGACCCAGGCAGGATGAGCTCTCAGGATCCCTTCTCATCCCTCACCCTGTGGGGTTGTGTGACGCATTGTGCTGTGGGGCAGATCGGGGCTTGTAGGGGTAGTTTAGGGGGGCTGTGGGGCAGATCAGAGCCCCTGTGGGGCAGATCAAGGCTTGGGGGGGCAGTTTGGGGGGGCTGTGGGGCACAGTGAGGCCCCTGTGGGGCAGTTTGGGCCTTATGGGGGCTGACAGGGGAAGGACGAGCAGCCCCGAGCAGCCCCATCCCCACCGCCCGGGGCTGTCCCCACGCAGCTGCTTCCTGCCCGGCGCCGCCACCGCCCTTCCGAGCGCGTCCTGCCCGGGGCGAGGCGCACAGGATGCATCCCAGGGCCTCCCAGTGGCCTCCCAGTGGCCTCCCAGTGGCCTCCCAGTGCTCCCAGTTTCCAAGCTCTTGGACCACCAGAGGCTGAGCGTTGGCCCCGCTGCACCGGGTCCCGACACCGGCAGCCACTCCTGGTGCCCGCTGTGAGGGGGAACGGCCCCGGGACCCCCCGGGACCCCCCCCAAGGACCTCTCCCGGGACCCCCCCAGGACCCCCTGGGACCCCTGGGACCCCCCTGGGGCTGCTTGGCATGAGCCACACAAGGGGCGTGGCTTAACTCGAGGGGCGTGGCTTATCCCGAGAGGCGTGGCTTATCTCGGGGGCGTGGTTTAACCTGAGAGGCGTGGCTTAACCCGAGGGGTGTGGCTTTGAGCGGAGGGGGCGTGGCTTGAGCTGCACACCACGCTTGGCTGCGGGCTAAGGGGCGGGGCCACCACCAGGGAGGGCGGGGTCTCAGTGTGAGGGGCGGGACCTCTACACGAAGGGGGCGTGGTCTGCAGGTGAAGGGGCGGGGCCTCCGCGCACAAGGCGGGGTCTCGGGGCGAGGGGGCGGGGCGCTGCGCGATGGGGGCGGGGCTGAGGATGGGGGCGGGGCCTCTAGGCGGAGGGGCGGGGCTTCTGAAGGGGGAGGGGGCGGGGCCTCGCCTCGGCGCATGCGCGGTGCGCAGGGGAGCGCGGCCTCCCCCGGCGCGATGGCCGAGGAGTGAGTGCGGGGCGGGGCGGGGCCTGGGGTCCCGCGGGGGGCGGGGGGCGGGGGGGGCGGTGGGAGGGGAGGGGCCGCGAGGGGCCGCCAGGGGCGGGGGAGCCCCCGGGGGGGGGGTGGAGGGGGAAGGGGGGAGCCCGGGGCTGCTGGGGGGGTGTGGGGGGCACCGGGGGGGGGCAGAGAGGGGCCCCCGGGGGGCTGCTGGGGGGGAGAGGGGGTAGTTGGGGGGTTGGGGGGCAGGTTGGGGGGGTGGGGGGCAGAGTGGGGCCCCCATGGGGCAGATCGGGGCTTGGGGGGGTAGTTTGGGGGGGCTGTGGGGCAGATCCGGGTCCCCGTGGGGCAGATCGGGGCTTGGGGGGGTAGTTTGGGGGGGCTGTGGGGCAGAGAGGGGTCCCTGTGGGGCAGATTGGGGCTTGGGGGGCAGTTTGGGGGGTGTGTGGGGCAGATCATGGTCTCTGTGGGGCAGATCAAGGCTTGGAGGGGCAATTTGTGGGGGCTTTGGGGCAATTTGGGGGTTGTGGGGGGAATCTGGGGGGGCTGTGGGGCAGAGAGGGGTCCCTGTGGGGCAGATTGGGGCTTGGGGGGGCAGTTTGAGGGTGCTATGGCGCAGATTGGGGCCCCTGTGGGGTAGATCGGGGCTTGTGGGGGCAGTTTGGGGAGGCTGTGGGGCAGATCAGAGCCCCTGTGGGGCAGATCGGGGCTTGTGGGGGTAGTTTGGGGGGACTGTGGGGCAGACTGGGGCTCTGTGGGGCAGATTGGGGCTTGTGGGGGCAGCTGAGGGTCCTGCGGGGTAGCTTGGGGCCTGTGGGGCAGGCCAGGCCCCTGTAGGGCAGTGACTGTGTGGGGCAGGAGGCTTGGTCTGACCCCTCCATCCCCCCCCAGCCAGGCTCCCCCCAAAACCCTGCGGGCTCCGAGGGTAAAACCCCATTTCTGTAGGGTTTTGCTGCTGCCAGCCCCCGGGCACGAGGCTGGGGGGGGCTGCAGGGAGGGCAGAGCCCATCCGTGCCCCGCAGGAGGTGTTTGCAGCAGGGTTTGGAAACCCTGGGGGCCAAACCCTGGGGAGGGGGCTGCAGCATCCCTTCCCCGGGGGGGGGGCGAGCAGGGCTGCAGTGAGGCTCGAAGGCTGCCCCTCGTCCCTCCTCGAAACCTGCTGGTTCCTGCTGGTAACCAGCGGTGCCTTCCCGAAGGGAAGGGCTGCAGAACAAACAGAAATCCTCCCCGGCCTCCTGGCAAGGCCAGCAAGGCTCTCTCTGGACGTGAGGAGGCTCCTGGCGGTGTCGTTTTGTTCTGCCGGTGCCCTGGGCAGAAGGAGAAAGGGGAACGCCGCAGACACGTTGCCCGTGGAGGATTCACAGGAGTTCACGCAGGGCAGAGGCAGCTGAATCCCTGTCAGCACACGCAGTTCTCTTGCTGCTTACATCCAAGAGCTCTCCGAGCTTTTCGGTGCAATTTGTGCTCTTAATTGTTCCGTAAAAAGGACTCGTGCAGATTTATGTGATTATTTTTTTCCTAGTTAAAGCCTGTGATGCATTTAAAATCCACGTGTTGTTTTTTTTGTTTTTTTCTTTTTTTCCTAATACCACTCGTTTGTAACGCTAAGCTCTCCGTTGTTTGATATTTACTCTTCCTGCGTTTTTTTGTAGAAAAATGGAAATCGCCACTCCTCCGACGTCGAAGTGTATCATATACTGGAAAAGGAAAGTCAAGTCCGAATACATGCGGCTTCGGCAGCTCAAGAGGTTTCAGGCGAACATGGGAGCCAAGGTAAAGCTGGAACGAGAGGTGCCAGCTCTAGCTGGGAGGATTTCTGCTCGAGCCTTCGCTCTGGCTTGCAGCGTTTGAGCAGTTTTCAGCTGAGTGCTTCACAGGGAGAGCTGCAGAATTGCGTTTCAGTTGTAGCCATGGTAAGCCTGAAGAGATTTCAGCTCCCTTCGTGCTCCGTGGTTGGAGCAGAGCAGGGTAGGCAGCTCGGCTGTGTAGGCAGAGAAGTTCCCTGGCTGGGTGCTTGCAGAAGGTGCAGGGAGAGGACTCCTTTCCACTTACCCTGTGAAGTCTCTCCTTGCTTTAACCCCCTGGGTGCTAAGGCTCTGTGGGTTTCTGCCTCTGCTTTTCTCCGTGGCAGGTAAGATTTTAGAACAGGTTGGATCCGATCAAGAATTATTAAAAGCTGCTGGCTCTTGCTACGTGTTCAGCACAGTTTTGTACCGATGCTGAGGTTAATTAGGATTCCTTCTAACGAATGTCATCAGTCTGAAGTGCTCTGCCTTGGCTACGTTTTGATACGTGAAACAAAATCTCAGGAGGGGTTTTGATGTTCTAAACCTCGACGTGATTTTTAAGTTTCCAGTGCTTCTTTCCCTCGTTTCAGGCTCTTTTTGTGGCCAACTTTGCAAAGGTTCACGAAAAGACTCAAATTCTGAACGAAGACTGGAAGAAGCTTCGAGTTCAGCCAGTGCAGTTGATGAAGCCGGTCAGCGGGCACCCCTTCCTAAAACAGGTAGGGAGAGCAAAAGAAAGGCACAGCAGCAACAAAGGTGAATCAGAACCAGGGCTTTGCAGGGAACAGTGAGGATAATTTATAGATAGTTTGGTAAATGGGGGGGAGAAGCTTTTACTATCGAGGAGCCACAATGAGTGACCGCAGCCCTTTGCTGTGTTTGTCCTGAAGTGCAGTTTCCTCCTGTGGCTGCCTCCCAGGGGCTGTTTCCTCACTGCCCTTCTCTTCATTTCTCTCCCAGTGTACCGTGGAGAGCATTTTTCCAGGATTTCCAAGCCAGACGCTGTACATGAGGACGCTGAACACCGTGGCTCTGGTGCCCATCATGTACTCCTGGTCCCCCCTTCAGCAGAACTTCATGGTAGGTACGAAGGCTCTGCGGAGCAGGGTCTTTGTGAGATTAGTGCAGATCTTTGTGAGATTGGTGCGTAACCATTACGCGGCTGTGCAGTGATTAAACCATCCTCAGCCAACTTGTCTCAAGCGATGTCTGCTCAGGAGATGAGGGGGAGCATCGCTTTATTTGCTTGTTGTGTTGAACCCCACATCCAAGCTGTTTTACCCAGCTAGTCTCTCTTCCACATCTGTCTCCTTGATGGGGCCACCATTATTGCCTTATTTCACAGGATTCTAGGAGCAAATGCTTTATTTGTTTGCCTGGGCAGGGCTATTACCTTCTCTTTTTCTCCTTTAACTTCCCTTTTAAATGAAGACTCGCATTTCTTAGGCAGGTCCTTTCCTCTGTGACTGGATTACTCTGCTGCTCTGCTTGTAGGGATGCTATCGAGGATCCCAGTAGCATGGAGGACGATTTCAATACTGTTTTGTCCTGGCTTAGTTAAGATTATTTACAAAGCAGACTGCAGCTAGCCTGTCCCTTTGCCCAGTGTGGGTCTGTGTGTGTATTCCTACAAGCAAGGAGCTCCGTGGGACCAGGTGTAGCAGGCTGGCACTAGGAGATGTGACACGAAAAGGGCCCCTCGCCGGTGCCATGGCAATGAAAGCCAAATGTCCTTGCTCTGTGCAGCTGATGTGAGAATGCTTCTCAGCTCCAGCTGTATCCCTCCTGGGATGAGTTGCCATTTTGCCTTTCACTGCCCTAGTCCCACGCCACCTTAATCACCATGACCCCTCTGACATTTTCGCTTGTTTATTATTCTTGGCAGCGTGCACCTTTCTGAGTTTCCATAACCCTTGGATGCGCTGCTCTTATTTTTTTTTTTTTAAATCAGATTGCACTTTTTGGCATCAGGGTTATGCTGCTGGTACGGAATGACAAGGAAATGTCAGTGATGAGACAGCCAAAACTTCTGCTGGGGAGGCTGAACCTTTGCTTTACTGTGTGGTCTGTGTGGAATGGACGGCAGCAGCCCTGGAGGCACAGCCTGGGTGGGAATCAGCAGGTGCTGGGTTACTGAACATCATCTGATCTCTGTACAGGTGGAGGATGAAACTGTTCTGTGCAATATCCCGTACATGGGAGATGAGGTGAAGGAAGAGGATGAAACCTTCATTGAAGAGCTCATTAATAACTACGATGGGAAGGTTCACGGAGAGGAAGGTAACATGGGAGCGCTCCGCACTGTCCTTTCACTGCCCTCTTGCAAATTCGATATCAAAGCAGTTAAGAAGTCAAAAGGTGGCAGCAGTAACCAGCTTTTCTCTGAGAGCTCTTAGAGGAGGAAAGCAGGAATGTGCCTGTGGTGCTGGTTTGCAAGGACACGGTCCTGCCTTTTGATACCCCGCTCTGTTCTAGGCCCAGGATGCTCTGGAGCCAGAGCTCTTGTTCAGGGGCATCCACAGGCAGTTCTGGGAAGCCAAAAAATGTGCTAGACGTTAGGAGGAGCTCAGCAACATCGTTTCACTTTTACCTCAGCCAAGACTTCAATCGTTCTTTTCAGAGATGAAAAGCCAGCGAGTTTTCCTCCGTAGTTTCCTTGCCCATCGTAAAGGTCTGTCTGGAGGGAGGAAGGCTGTGGAAAACTCTCTGGTGTGGCCTGTGCCCAGATTCACAGAAATAATACACCACTCTTATGACTCTGTAGCATTAAAATCCCACCTATCCTTCCCAAATTGCCAGGAAGGTTCTGACTGATAATAATAATGATAATAATACCCGGTGGCTGGCTCATGATTTACCACCCCGAGGAGCACGAAAGATGATGGCCCTCCCGCAGCCTGGCTGACACCACTGTGTTTCAGAAATGATTTCAGGGTCGGTCCTCATCAGCGACGCTGTGTTCCTGGAGCTGGTGAACGCCCTCAATCAGTACTCGGACGAGGAGGAGGAAGGACACAACGATTCTGAGGCTAAGCAGGAGGATGGGAAAGAGGAGCTGCCAGTCACAAGGAAGAGGAAACGAACTGCAGCGGAAGGTGGGTTTGGCTGCAGAAAATGGGGCTGTGATGGTCGTGTTTCCATCCTACCTTGCTTTAGGAGCTGCCCAGTGCTCTCCTGCCCTCGCTCTTGTGGTTACTCGTGTGTCACTTAGGGGCAGTAGCCAGCTTGGCAAGTTCTGGTGCGGTAGATGAAAGGAGAAGGGAAGCCAGTTATTCTCACTGTCCCCTGCGGACAGGATAAGCAGTCATCAGCTTTAAGTGTAGCGAGGAGGAATTCAGATGAGTCATCTGGAAAGCCGTGTAATGGTACGATTAGCAAAGCAGGGGGGTATTACCTGGGGAGGATGTGAGATCTCTGCTCTTGGAGGCTTCAAAGCGCCGGCCTGGCAAGCATCTGTCAGTAGGTTTGTAGGGAGATCTCATTCTGCTGTAGGACAGGGAGGTGAAGCTTCTCAAATCCCTTCCAGCCTCCTTTTCCACCTATTAGTGTTCATCTGCCTCCTCCTGTGCCACCTGGGGGTTTTGCTGCGTAGAAGCAGCTCTGGTTCGTGGGATTTTCACATGTCCTGCGTGCCCTTCAGAATGCTGACGGGGAGTTTCACCTTTGATTTATAGCGATAGGAGCAGCACAAACACCAGCACCTTTTGCAGACGTAGGAAAGTATTGTCTGTAAACCTTGTCTTGGTAAAAAAAAAAAAAAGCAATATTCCACACGAAATCAGTAGTACTTCCATCTACACATGATGCTAATTGGAAGGTGGCAGAGTGCAATGCATCTGGAAACAATTTAGCCTGGTTGCAAGACAGAATTGTCTGTGTGCTTACGGTTCTGTCTCTTAAAACGCCATCCAGAACACCTCCTGGAATCGCCCTCTCTGGAAAAAGGAGAGGCACGCTCACGTCCAGCATAACCGAGCAACTCTCTTCTTTTTCCTTAGGTAACAAGAAGTGTTCAAAGAAGCGGTTTCCAAACGACATGATTTTCACTGCCATTTCTTCCATGTTCCCCGAGTACGGCTTTCCAGATGACATGAAAGAGAGGTAGAAGTTGCGTGTGTTGCTTATTCCCTTTGTTAGTGACGGCTAAAATTTGTGTTGTAGACAACAGCCCTGTGCTTTGGGCAGAAAGCAGAGCTCGCTTGGCTGCGGGCGCTGTGAGCAGAACATTTTTTGAGTATTAGCAACTTTTGGTTTAGCCTCAAGGTATCCGAGCCAGAGTCATGAGACCTCAGTCACACAAAGCCTTGTAAAACGTCCCGAATTAGGAAAAAAATGCACACGGGTGGCTGTCTCTGTTTGCTCCATAGGTACCGAGAGCTCACGGAGGTGTCGGACCCGAATGTGCTGCCCCCGCAGTGCACCCCCAACATCGACGGGCCCTGCGCGAAGTCGGTGCAGCGCGAGCAGTCCCTGCACTCCTTCCACACGCTCTTCTGCCGGCGCTGCTTCAAATACGACTGCTTTCTGCACCGTAAGTGCGGTCTTTTTTAATTTCCTCAGCGCTTTGTGCTCCTGCGTGCCTCGCTCGGCGGTCGCCAGAGGGTGACGCCTCCCTGGCGTTGGCAGCGGAGCCTTTGGAGGCTGTCAGGTGCCCCCAGAGCCTTTTGGAAAGACAGCTCCACCAATTCCCACGAGTGGACGGAAAGCAACCCGCCTGGCAGCCCGCTCTGGCTCACCGTTGTTCGTTGTGCTGTGCTGGGCCTCCTGGCACTTTTGTTCCAGAAGCAGTGCTGTGACTGGGCTTCGCTCTCACTTCGCAGAAGCTCGTCAGGGAAAGGCCAGGCTGTCACGCTTCCAAAGTCTGGACATGCCCCCGCGTTTTGTTGCCTCGCTGGAACTTTCAGCTCCATCTTAGTCATGTTCCTGCGGTTTGTTCTGCCAAAGGCTTTTTGGATAGGGGTTAGCTGTTGGACCTGCTGTTTCCCAGGTCTGAGAGCTTCCCTGGAAAGTCACAGGACTCTCTCCAGTGAATTATTTATTTAAGGATCTATTATTAAGATCATGCAGTCGTACTGTTTCAGCCTGAAAGCAGACATTTTTTCTACAGCCTCTCCTTCCCAAGTGTTTCCCCTCTGATGCTAAGTTCCCATCATCGCTAGGAGTCGGGCTGGCCAAGACATCCCCACCTTGTGCCCTGCTCTTGGGAGATCTGCTCCTGTGCTCCTGGTCACTGCCTCAGGCTCCCACTCGCCTTCACTCCCCTCGTGCTGTCCCTGTCCTTTGCTCTGTGGTGGGTGACCCTTGTTGGAGAACACTGATAGTAAAGCTCACTGTTATTTTTTCAGCTTTTCACGCTACTCCCAATGTGTACAAACGAAAGAACAGAGAGACGAAAATCGAGCCGGACCCTTGCGGAGCAGACTGTTTCCTCTGGCTGGTACGTTTCTGCGCTGCAGCTTCTGAAACCACCGTAGGAAGTGGCCTGGCCAGCCGTGCTTTTCAGTACTTTGTGGGTCTTTTTTTCCACAACTTTGGTGATTTTTCAGAATTGCCTAATTCTGAAATCTCACCCGATTATCTCACCGGATTATCTCGTTGTCACTGAATGTGGGGAAGCACGGATCCAGAGATGAGCCTTACTGGAAGCGTCTTCATGTCACCTTCAGATTATCCGGCTGAGATATCAGCGTCTGAGGGGAGCTGCAGGGCTGAGGCAGAACAAAGGCCTGGAAGATGTAGAACAGAGGCCGGGAGGGTGTCATTGCCAGGGCAAGAGACAGGGAAGCAGGCTGGAGGAACGAGGTGAGGGATCCAGCCCGTACCGGGCGGTGATGCTGAAGGCCACGAAGCAGCAGGGTGCAGTGCAGGCAGCTGGCAGGGCCGTGGCACTTACTGGAGGTGACCCTATTCCGTATGACAGGCCTCCTGCCTTCTCGTGGTGGCAGGAGGGCTTCTCCCAAGGCCTCTCCGCGCGTCCTGGCTGCGTGCCACCCACCCTGTGCTCTGCTCTGCTTGCAGGAAGGAGCCAAGGAGTTCGCTGCGCTGCACAACCCGCGGTCCAAGTGCTCGGGCAGGCGCCGCCGGAGGCACCATGTGGTCAGCGCTTCCTGCTCAAACACCCCGGCCCTCGCTGAGACACGGGAGGGAGACAGCGACAGAGACACGGGCAATGAGTGGGCCTCTAGTTCCTCGGGTACGGCGCCGTCCCTGGAGACAACCCTCTCCCATTTAGTGCTGTGACAAATAACGAGCGGGCGCTGCCACACGCGGGGCTCCAGCTATCGCTGCTCTGTCACTGTGTTGGGGCCGTGGAATTCAGAGCTGGGGGTGACAAAATGCCCACAGCTGGCCTTAAGCAAACACAGGGGACGCCCAGTCCTGCCCTGCGCTGCGGTGGGGTTCGTTATCCTCATTGTCAGGCACGGCAAGGAAGCCGTGACAGCAGGGGTGTGTTCTTGCTCATCCCTGGCCCTAACCTCTGCCTTCCTCGCCAGAGGCAAACTCCCGCTGCCAGACCCCCACCAAGCAGAAGCTGAGCCCGGCCTCGTCCCAGCTGTTTGCGGTGGAGACGCAGCAGGAGCCGGTGGAGTGGACGGGAGCCGAGGAGTCTCTCTTCCGCGTCTTCCACGGGACCTACTTCAACAACTTCTGCTCCATTGCCAGGCTGCTGGGGACGAAGACGTGCAAGCAGGTACGGCCCGACCTTCTGGTCTGGGCAGGCAGGCACACACAGCACCCGGCCCCGGGGCAGGAGGGAGCCCTTTGCTGCTGCTTGCTGCTTTTTTTTTTTCCTTCTTCCCTGCTGTGAACCGCCTGGAGGAGCGTGTTGCATCAACGCTTTGGGAAGCTGGGCGGTGTTATTTTGCAGCACGGCTGCTGGTCACAGAACAAGCCCCGCACACGTGCAGTGCTGTGAGGTTTTTTTTCAGCGTGCCTTATCCCAGCCTGGTGGGACAGGGGGTGGTTTTGTGTCCCAGGCCAGAAAAGCAAGAACACCCACAGCTTGGTGAAACTGGGGGCAGAGCTGCCTGCTTACTGGGACCCCCACCGTGCGTGTGTGTGCTTGCACTCTCTCCATTTGTGCTTTAGATAAAGGTGACTTGGATATACTGAACTTTATTCTTCTTTTTGCTTCTGTTTTTTTTTGGTAGGTCTTTCAGTTTGCAGTTAAAGAATCGCTTATAACAAAGCTGCCAACAAACGAATTAATGAATCCATCCCAGAAGAAGAAAAGGAAGCACAGGCAAGTGTTGGACAAGCTTGTTTTGTTCTTAAAAACGCAACCAGATCCACTGCTTTTCGTGCCAAAGCATTCCTGGTAATCCCCATCTGGCTCCCATCTGCGCACACTTCTCGCTGTCACACAGGGCTGATTGTGCTGCCGGCTGGGAGCTGGCCCCTGGCCCTTCTGTGGTGCTGTCCTCCTGCTCGGGGAGCTCTGCGGGGTCCTGCACCCACGGGCTCAGCCCCGGAGCAGAGGTCAGCACGGTGGCCGTGCCGTGCCGCACTGCTGCAAGGAGGCCGGCGCTGTCCTGACAGCAGCCTCAGCCCGAGCTCCCTGCCTCCTAACCTACTTTCTGTGTGCTGATCCGGCGCATCCAGCGTGATTCTGGCTCTCAGGCTTGCCTTAAATAACTCCTGTAGCTGCGCCGTTCTCATCTTTCTGCGCCGCGCGGCCGCCGGCTGCTTATTAATGCACTCTGCTGCCAGGCAGCCCTGCTGGAATCGCCTGGCCCCAGCTGGCTGCCGGCGCCCCCACCCCTGACACTTCTCTGCTTCTCTCGCAGGCTGTGGGCTGCGCACTGCAGGAAGATCCAGCTGAAGAAAGGTAAACGTCTGCGGCTGCGCTCGGCTGCGGTTTTGCGTGGCCGTTCTCCCCCGGGGGGCTCGCACAGGACACCGTGTCCTGCTGTCCGTCCCGGGGTGCAGGGGGAGCAGCTCCCCACCGAAGGGGCCGGTTTTTGGTGCCCCTGTGGCTGTGCCACCCCCATCCCTGCCGTGCCAGCGCTCTCTCCCAGGCGGTGGGAGAGGCAGGGTCCTGCTCCAACCGGAGGGGGGGCTGAGGTTTGGCGTGCAGTCCCCGTGCAAAACGGGCTGCGGAGGTGTAAAGCAGACGTGTGTGTCATGCGTTTGTAATTACAGCTGTGTGCTGGGCGCTGCTGGGCTTCCTGCCCTCTGCAGGCAGACGGGGAACGTGCACGTGCTCTGCTCCGGAGCCCCGGGCGTGCAGCTTCTAACCCTGCCTTTTCTCCTCTTGCTCCAGATAACTCGCCTACCCAGGTGTACAACTACCAGCCCTGTGACCACCCCGAACACCCCTGTGACAGCTCCTGCCCTTGCATCATGACCCAGAACTTCTGCGAGAAGTTCTGCCAGTGCAACCCTGACTGTAAGGAAAAAGCTGGGGCTACCAGACCCGAATGCAGGCAGCTCTTCTCACCCAGACAGGGGGAGGGCGCAGCCCTGGGGCTTGCTGAGGGCCTCTTTTATCCCTGCCTTCGTTTCTCTGTCCGTCTGCACCAGTTGGATTAGCAGAGAGATAAATCTAAGGGGAAACTCTGTTCCATGCTGCCCCGTGTCCCCCAGCAGCAAGCGATACAGGCTCTCGTTAGAGATTGCTCGTCTGCATCGAGCACCAAGCCCTGGGTGTCGCTGCCAGTCCCATGGAAGGAGGACGTGTGGCCAGCAGTTAGGGTGGGAGCTGGGGCATTGCTCTGCCACGCTCGTTTTCCCCTCTGGGCTCCCGTTCCCAGCTCAGGGATGGAGATAACAGCATTTGCACACATAACTGGGGCTTCTGAGGGTGGATTTGTGTCGGGTTATGACACAGCATGGGGCTGGAAGGGCTAGAAGGTGACAGGGAGCCAGCTCAGGCTCAGCTTCTCCGTCCTGACCTGTTCATATTATCAGAGCTGATTTCAATTTGCACATAATTAGCCCCGAGAGGCAGATCAAGCATCTCCAGCTGCAGAGGCAGGAGGGATCCCACGTGTGGGTCTGTCCTCTGCGAGGTGTGAGTGGCCCCCAGGCTGTTGCTCTGCTTTCTGGCTTTCAGCCGTGGGTGCCCAGGCTGAAAAATGTCCCTTTATCACGTTACATCCTTCGGTGAGGATCTCCCATCTCTCCTTCCCGGAGCAGAGGGGCTGCAAAGCTCGTTATTAGCACAAAGCCACCTTCCTCGTGTTAGCTGCGTGGTGTGCAGGCAGCCTGCCCCTTGCTCACAGCCAATTTGAGTTCTGTCTCTGCACAGAGCCCAAACAGCCTGCCAGGGCGAGACCCGGCTCAGCAGGAGCTTCTGTATTTTGTTCCCTGTCTTTGAGAAACCCACGCTGTGTTCCTGCAGGTCAGAATCGCTTCCCAGGCTGCCGCTGCAAAACCCAGTGCAACACCAAGCAGTGCCCCTGCTACCTGGCCGTGAGGGAGTGCGACCCAGACCTCTGCCTGACCTGCGGGGCTTCAGAGCACTGGGACTGCAAGGTGGTCTCCTGCAAGAACTGCAGCATCCAGCGAGGCCTCAAAAAGGTATCTGCGGTGTTGCCGTGGCTCTGGGCTGCTGGCAAAGGGCTGCCTTCGGGGCAGGGTTGATAAACGGATCGCTGCGGTGTGGGAGAGGGGGTGGGAGCCACCCGCAGCTGTCTGAGCGAGGGAAAAAATCAAACAGAAGCTGCTCTGCCCCAGGCTCCTACAGCACTTACTCTGGAGTATGGATTATGGGTGTGAAAATTGGGAGATGGGGGGGGATATGAGGAAGGGTGAGAACAAGGGAGTGTGAAAAATGGCTCCAAAGAAAGGTCAGGTCTTGAATTTTGCTGGTCAGGGCAAGGGACTGCGTATAAAAGAGAGAGAAATTCAGAGCATGGCGTGGTTGCTCCTGGGCACTGCCCTGAGCCCAGCACAGACACCTGGGGCTCGATCCCTGCGCTGCTTTGGAGCTGGGGGTGGTCGCTCTGCCCACCCGAACTGTTTTCTTCTGGCCTTGGCTCTAGCACTTGTTGCTGGCACCTTCGGATGTCGCTGGCTGGGGGACTTTCATCAAGGAGTCCGTGCAGAAGAACGAATTCATCTCGGAGTACTGCGGGGAGGTCAGTGCTGTTATCAATGGCTCAGTCCTCAAAATAGGGTTATAATCAAAGCTTATAATTTATTAAAAGAATAGAGATGTTAAAAGGATTGTGATATATGTTCATCTGATTCGTGTCAGTATGGAACATATATCACAGTGCTGCCCCGTGCTCGGGTGGGTGTGCGTCGTGGTTGTGCTGCTCTGTGGTTATCTCAGGGGCCTTCCCCAGCTCAGCCACGGCCACAGGCTCCCTCTGACCCAGCTTAGAGGTAGAAACCCGTGCCATTTCGGGACCCAGCTCTAAGCCCCACACCAAGGAGGGATGTCTGGTGTGTGTGCGTGCTGCTCCCCGGGAGCCCAGCTCCTCCTCTGCTCCTCCTGAGCCCTGGCGAACCCCCACCCGCTGGTGTGGACGGGCAGGAGGCACCTCCAGGAGATCCAAGAGCGTTGTTCCTTGCAGCCATCCTTACCGTGCCCTCAGGCACTGAGGCTCTCTCAAGGCGTTCTCCTTCTCCAGCTTATTTCGCAGGATGAGGCTGACCGGCGGGGAAAGGTCTATGACAAGTACATGTCGAGTTTCCTCTTCAACCTCAACAATGGTAACTCGCCTGGGGTTTCAAGGGGTGGCAGGGGCTGGTGGGTGGGCAGCCTCGAGCCCCTCCGTCCCGTGAGCAGCGGTTTTGTCTTCGCAGGGCACTGCAGAGCTCTCTTCTTTTGCCTTTCGACAGATTTTGTCGTCGACGCCACTCGCAAGGGAAACAAAATCCGCTTTGCCAACCACTCCGTGAACCCCAATTGCTACGCCAAAGGTGAGCTGTCCCCAGCCGGGCAGGTCAAGGCTGGGGAAGGGTCTCTGGGAGAGACCCAGAGGGGTCGCTGCAGGTTGGAGCCCCACAGGGGAGCTCCAACCCACCCTGAGCTGCAGCCGCATGTCCCCGACGTTGTCCCTCTGGTTGCAGTTGTGATGGTGAATGGAGACCACCGGATAGGAATCTTTGCCAAGAGGGCCATCCAGGCGGGAGAGGAGCTCTTCTTCGATTACCGGTAACGTGGGGCTGGGGACCCCGGGCAGGGCTTAACCCTGCTTTCCGTGCACATTTTCAGGGAGTTCAGAGGTCGTTCCAGCAGCTGTGGCTTTCCCTGTCTCGTAGGTACAGCCAGGCAGACGCCTTGAAGTACGTCGGCATAGAGAGGGAGACGGATATCATCTAGGCTGTGTGCCGGGGGGGTCCCCGCACTCCTTGCTGCTGCACCTTGTAAGCGATGCCATGTTTGCTTCACGCTGACATGACTGCTGCCCGTGTTCCCCTTGCTGTGTTTGTCACAAGTGCTACTTGCTGCCCAGACACCCGGAGAGAGACTTGGGGCAGGAGCGTGAGCAGCTGCTGCCCGGGTATCAGCTCTGCCCAGCCCCGGCACCTTCCCTGCTGGCTGTCTCCTGGGCTGGAGGGAGCCTCGTGGACCGAGGCGGCTGGGGCTTGAAGAAAAGCCACGGTGCAGAAGGTTTCCAGTCGCCAGCTTTCAGCCTCTTCCCATTTTCTGCTGACTGCTGAAAGCAAGCGAGGGGCTGCCTGCACCGAGACCCTCGGGGCACAGCTCCGGGGACAGCTCCAGCTCCCCAGGGACAAACTCTGGTCCCTGGTGCTGCCTCTCGCTGCCCTTCTTGTCCTGCCGACCAGGACAGCGACAGCATTGGAGCTGTGGCCACATGCCTGCACGTCCCCGAGCCTCACAGCTGCTGTCCCTGGGGCTTTTTTTCCCTCTGCCCCAGCTGGCTGGAGGACGGGGACCACCAGCACGTGGCTCGTGTGGCACGATCCCCTGGGACGGGGCGAGCAGCACTATGCAAAAAGTCACTTTGGGTAGGGAAGCTACTGAGCTGGTTAGAGACGAAATTACGGGGGTGCTGCTGCAAGCACAAGGGGAATCCACGGAAAGAAAGCACTGGGGGGTGGGAGGGAGCCCTCCCAGCCCACAGCTGGCTGGGTCTGCTGGGGCTGGGACAGATTTGGGGCTGCGGGGGGAGCCCCCCACTGCTCGGCTGGGGCTGCAGCCAGCCTGGGAGCTGGGGCTTTGGCCGCGCTCCAGGCAGGTGCTTCCTGACCACGCAGTACCAAAGCTGGTTCCCCCACCCTGCTCTGCCAGGGCAGTCCTTTTTGGAGAGGCATGGGCCCTTGGAGATGCATCGGGTGCTTCAGGAGCCTTTTTCATTGCACAGAATTGCTTGGATGTTGTTTCGGTGAGGTTTGAGCAGGGCGCAGCAGACTGCTGCGTGCGGTGACAGAGGGGAAGACTCCCCAGAAAGCTCTGCGGAGGTTTCTGATGCTTTTTGTCCTGGCCTTGGCCTTTGGGGATAAAGGGAAAACGTTCTCTGGCAAGGTGAGGTTTGGCCTTAGCACCCCATGCAAGAAGAAAAAAAAGCAAAAAGCACTTTAAACTAAGCATTCCCAGCCAGGCAGCTGAGCCCCGTGCGCTGCCCAGGGTGCTCTCAGGTTGGGGGGGGGGACCACGGAGGTCCCAGACCGCCACCGTCCTTCGGCAGCACCTTTGTGGGGCTGCTTGTCCAGGCCTGGGTGGGTGGAGGGAGGGATGGATGGATGCAGGGAGGGGTGGATGGATGGATGGATGGATGGATGGATGGATGGATGGATGGATGCCTCTTCCCTGAGCAGGGAACTGAAGGTTGGGGCTGTCCCCAGGAGCCACGTGTGCTGCCAGCTGGCCTGGTGCGGGGAGCTGGGAGCTTTGGACTCCTGTACCAGTCCGGAGCGGTGCTGCAGGACGGTGTTTGTCCAGGGCTGGAACCACAGCCCTGCTCCTTTGGGATCCCCAGGGCTCCCACGCAGGGCAGGGCACGGCCCCCATCGCATCCCCAACCGCAGAGAGCGCCCTGGGTCTGCACGGGGAGCTGAGCCCCTCCTGGCCCGGGTCTGCTCCCGTCCTGCCCGCTGTCCACCCCGCCTGGCGATTTGGGTCCGTCTGGAGCAGCGCTTGTACCCCAGCCCCTCTCCCTCTCCCCCATCCCTGCTCCCGCTGCCTCCATCCCCTGGCTTGCCCCGGCCCCCGCTGTCCGCTCGGTGTCCTGCGCCACGTTGGCCGTATCTGCACTATGCCAGGCTTGTGTCTGTGGTTCGTTGACGGTGAATTATAATGCACTTTAAAAAAGAACGTGGCTCGTAGCCTTTGTCACAATAAAGTGGTCGCCAACACCCCGCTGCGGCTCCCTGCGCTCTGTTCCCCGGCGCTGCCCCGCAGCCGAGCGGGATGAGCCCCCCCATGCCGGGACCCAACCCGGGCTTTGTGGGTCCCTGCGGCCCCGGTGGGTGGTGGATGTCCCGTGGGGATCACCCCAGTCCCCGGTGCTGGGGAGGAGCGGAGCCGCTCTCCCTCCGCACCCAAGGGGAGGCCGGGGGAGCGCGTCCAACGCCGTCGTTCTGCCTTTATTTGAGGCTCTCCGCATCTCGTCCAACAAAACGGATTTTTTTTTTTTTGTTGTTTAAATAAAGTGCCCAGCGGAGCCAGGCCTTTGGGTAGATAAATGCATTTCTGTAACATCGTCTGAACCACGATACAGCGCGCGAACGGGCTGGCGGTAAGGGCAGGACGAGCACCCCGGGCGGGGAAGTAGCGAACTACGGACCACTTACCACGACACTTCGACCGTGTAACACCCGACGTAACGTTCCGTTTTGCGTTTTTTTTTGTGTGTGGTTTTTTTTTTTTGTTTTGTTTTGTTTTTATACAAACCGAGAGAATTTAAAAAAAAACACCGGAGTGTAGTAGAATATCCAGCGACGACGACAAGAACAACGACACCGAAAAAAAAAAAAAAAAAAGGTAGAAAGGATCATCCGTACCTGACGGTCGGAAAGCAGCATCTCAGCAAAGTGCGGTGGCGTCATGCGCGGTGCACGCACGGGCAGGGTATTGCTGGGGCGCCCCGGGGCTGCGCTCCGAGGCTGGCTATTGCGTGGTTTCCTTCGTGGCTCTTGCTAAGCGAGTAAAGCAGCAGGTAATCGAGGCGCGAGCGGGGCGGGGGGCACCCCCACGGTGCTGCTCCCCCCCTCCCCGCAACCTCCGCGTGGGCTGCGAGGTGCCCCCGGGGGGGGGGGGTCCCCGCCGAGGAGCAGGGCTCTGGCAGCGGGTGGCCTCCGGCGGAGGGGTCTGGGGGTGCCGGTGGCCAGGTTGGGCTGGAGGTGGCCACGCTCCGGCTCCGGGGCCGGCTTCGTCTCGGCGGTGCTGGCAGTTCAGGTGTGCTCGGCCCTATTGGTCCCGCGACGCTCGCTCCTGGTCTCCGGGCGGCCCCCGCCGTGGCCGTGGAGGGGGGCTGCGAGCCCGTCCCACCCCTCCCCGGCCCCGCTAGTCGCCTTTCGCCTCCTCCAGGATCTGGGGCAGGTTCTGGTCTTTGCGCACCGACAGCGGTTTGACGGTGCCGCCGTAGTCCTGGATGGCCTTGGGCTCGTTGGTGTGGTACGAGCCCTTGTAGCGGTGGTAGTAGAGGTAGAGCAGCACCAGCAAGCCCCCGAGCAGCAGCAGCAGGAACGTCACGACTGCGGGGAAGGCGGCGGTGAGGGAGGTTGGGGAGGGGACCCGGGGACAACCCGTGGCACGGTGGGGGGTGGGGGGGGAGGACGCCGGCCGGGGGTGTCACTTACACCCGATGATGATCCCGATCCAGCCGTCGTCGTGCACGTGGGGGAACTCTGCGGGGACAAAGCGGGTGGGTGGGATGGGGCCACGGGGTTCTGTGCCTCCGCATCACCCGGGCAGAGTCTGGTGCTTACCAAAGGGGGGCTCGGGGACTCCCACCACCCCCCCCAGGCTCCCAGCACAGCACCTACCCGTGGCCATGTACCAGGGGTCCATCTCGGGGGGGATGAGGATGGTGGTGAGGGGCAGCATGGAGGCGCAGCTGGACTCCACCAGCTCCCCGCGGATGCTGTAGGGCCGCACCAGGCTGGTGGGACGGAAAATGGCTTTGAGGGGGACGATGCTGTTAAACTTCACCCCGGAGAGGCAGCCCGAGAAGCCGGGCGTGTTGTAGCGCTGGATCTCGGGGTCGATCACGCCGGTCTCTGCGGGGGCACAGGAGGAGGTGGCTCAGCCCCCGCCAAGGACCGAGCTGGGGCCGAGAAGACGCTGGAGCGAGGAGCAGGACCCAGCTCACCCATCACGCGCCCCAGGTACAGGTTTTTGGGCGAGTCCAGCTTGCTGTCCACGAACAGAGAGAACTGCTGCTCCATGACGGGCAGGTAATCCACCTGGGGGGGGGGCAAGCACGCAGTGTCAGCACCAGAGGAGTCTCCTGCTCCCCCTGCCATCCCATCGGTGCCCCGGCCCCGTACCTGCGTGTACAGCGTGCGGTGCAGGCGGGTGATGTTGACGTGGTGGGGTCTCCCGTCCGTCACCGGCTTGGTGGTGAGGGCGAAGACGTAGGGGCTGGTGCCCAGCTGGTAGCGCAGCTGCAGGCTCCCTGCGGGCACAGCACCAGGCGGCTGCAGCGCCGCTCATCGGCCTGGGGACGGTGGGGAGCCCCCCCCCCAGGACCCTCACCGTCATCCTTAATGAGCACGGCCATGTAGTCCTTGACGAAGGAGCTGACGTAGAGCAGCACGGCGGGCGCCGAGGTGGTGCTGAAGCTGAAGCTGACCTCCTCGCTGGTGAGGTTGTAGCCGGGCAGGGGCTGCCAGGGGCTGCTGACGATGCTGGCGAACTCGCGGGCGGCGTACAGCGACATGGGCAGGATGTTGTAGCGCACCCACGTGCCCTCCTCGAAGTACCCTCCGATGTCTGCGAGGGATCCCACGGGGGTGACGGGGGGTGCCGGCTCCTCTCCCCCAGCCCGGCCCCGCAGAGGGTCCCCCCGCGGTGCTCACCGTGGTTGCAGAAGGGCCCGTCGAAGGCGGAGATGCTGCAGTTGCAGCTGTAGTGGCTGTAGCGCTCGACGCAGAGCCCGCTGTTCTGGCAGGGCACCGGCGGGTCCTGGCAGTGCCCGGTGCAGTTGACCCGCACGCCCTCGGTCTCGTTGGCCTTGCCCTCCAGGTTGAGCGTCACCCCGTTCATCCGCAGCGCCCGCAGGCACCCCAGGAACGGGCGCATCTTGTGCTCCGCTGCGCCTGCAGCCGGGACGAGACTCAGCGCCCTGCGGCACACCGGGGGGGCACCGGGGACGTAGGGCACGGAGCGGGGGGTCTCTCACCGACGTAGAGGGGTCTGTCGAACTCGAGGCGCACGAAGCTCTGCGGCGGGGCTGGCCGCACCACCCAGGGCAGTTTGTCCACCCGCAGCCGGGCCAGCTTCACGTTGAGCTCAGCCTTCACCTGGTGCCACTCGTCGTCGTTCCAGGGCACCGCCGAGCGCACCGTCAGGTTCTCGTGCCCGTTGCCGATGTCGTAGGCAAACACCACGTCCCTGGTGGCTGCGGGGACGCGGTGTCGGCAGGGGCACCCCAGCCCCGCCGCCCCCCGCGCCCCCGTTACCCGTGCCCGTACTGTTGAGCTCCACGCGGACGTAGTTTCGGGAGCCGGGGTTCTCCAGGAAGACGCCGGAGGGGGCGGTGGTCTTGAAGTAGAAGGAGATGTCGAGGCTGTGGTTGGCCTGGAAGGTGGGGAAGAGCAGGGCTGCGCCCCTGTTGAAGGAGACGGTGTTCCAGGTGTTGCCTGCGGGGAGCAGGAGAGGATGAGAGGTGGGCATGGACCCTGTGCAGGGATGGACCCAACACAGGGATGGGACCCAACGTGGGCATGGACCCCATGTGGGAATGAACCCAATGTGGATACAGGACCCAGTGTGGGCATGGAACCTGCATGGGTATGGACCCAATATAGGATGGACCCTGTTCAGGGATGTACCCAACACAGGGATGGGACCCAATGTGGGCATGGACCCCACTTGGGAATGAACCCAGTGTGGATACAGAACCCAACGTGGGCATAGACCCAACGAGGGTATGGACTCAACGTGGGCATAGACCCAACGTGGAGACAGGACCCAACATGGACACGGGACCCAACGCAGCTCTGGCCACTCACGGTCCCCATAGCACCGCAGGGGCCCCAGCAGGAACTGCGCTTCGGAGCCGGAGCGGTTGGTGTCTCCCACCACCACCTGCGTGACGGGCAGGTGGTCCACGAAGGTCAGCAGACCCTTGTCCGTCCTCCTGCAGATGGCACGTGCATCAGAGGGGCTGCTCCCCACCACCCCCCTGACCCCCCCCAGCCCGTGCCCGCAGCCCCCAACCCTCACCACAGCGTGTGGTCGGCGTCGCAGTTGCAGAAGTACTGGGGGTCGACGCAGTTCTTGTCCAGCCCGCAGGCGCAGCGCTGGATGCCCGGCCGCGAGCCCCCCCAGTAGTAGTGCCGCTCGTTGTTTCGGCCCATCCAGAAGCTGTAGGGCAGCCCGGCTGGGGGCACAGGGGAGGGTAAGGACATGGGCAGGGGGACACGGCACGGCCCCGCGGCACGGCCCCGCTCCCCTCCCGGCGCTCACAGGGGGTGTTGAGCAGGCGGGAGTTGTAGCAGTGCAGCTCGATGCGCTGCTCGCAGTACTCGGAGGCGTTTGCCAGCGCCGAGACCTCGGCCCAGGAGGCGTTCCAGTACTCCACGGCGCCCAGGTAGGGCTGGTCCACGCTGGAACCCGTCACCCGCGTGGCATAGTGGCGGTTGTGCCGTATGATCGTCCATGCTCGGTCCTCTGCAGGGCAGGGGGTGTCAGGAGAAGCCCCCCGGGACGCCCCGGCTCGCTCCATCCCCGAGCCCGGGGTGCAGGGGGAGAGCCCGGTGCCTGCCCCCGCCGTCCTGTCGCGCCCACCTCGTATGTCACAGTACACCGTGAAGGGTTTGAGCGGCCCGCTGCCGTCCGGGTCGATGGTGTAGTTCCCCGAGGTCTTCCCGCTGACCCGGTAAGCATCGCACGACTCCTTGTAAAGGGCTGGAAGAGGGAAACGGGGCGGTGGGATGGAGAGAAGATGGGCACCCAGGGCCGGAGAGAGCCGTGGGGGCCGTGGTGTCCCGCCCTGCTGCGCTCACATTTGTGGCAGGTCTCTCCCTTGTACCCCGTCAGGTCGCAGATGCACATGAAGTCGTCCCAGGACTGGACGCAGCGGCCGTCGTGCTCGCACAGGTTGGGGGTGCACCTGGGGGCGCAGAGGGTTTGGGTCCCGGCCCCGCCGGCCCCCGCGCCCTCTGCCCGAGCCGGTACCTGTCCGTGATGCCGCAGACGTTGAAGAAGACGTCGGCGTACTTCCCCAGCCGGTGCTGCACCAGCATCTCCAGGTCCACGGGCTGCATGTCGACGCTCAGCATCTGCAGGCAGCCGTGGAAAGCCGTCTGGTTCGACCGGCAGCCGGTGAGCGAGGCCGGCTTGGGGCAGCCTGCAAGGCACGGGGCGAGGGGGTGAGCGGCACACGGGTACCCCACACAACCCCCCACACACCCCTGCCCACCCTGCGCCCACCTCCGAAGAAGTACTGGCTGCCGGTGCGGAGCTGGAAGGGGTGCGCCACCCGAAATTCGGCACCATCGTCATCGTCGATGGTCACCACGGCCGAGCCTTCCCGTGCCACCAGCTGCACCGAGTGCCAGAAGCCGTCGTTCAGGCGATGCCCTGCGTGGGGGAGAGGTGGGCGTGCAGTGGGGTGGGGGGCACCGACACCCCAACGGGACCCCCAGACCCCATATATCAGCCCCCGGCCCACCTGCGGCGAACTCCAACTTCTTCTTGCCGGGTTGGGCGATGGAGACGTTGATCTGGCCCTGGCTCAGCACCATCTCCAGGGAGCCCAGGCGGTCGGCGAAGCTGGTGTAGAGCAGGAGCCCGGCCATGTCCCAGGAGCGGAAACGAAAGCTGACGGCCAGGCGGTTCCTGCGGGGGATCCCCGGCACCTGCACGTAGTTGTTGATGCCGGCGAAGGTGATGGGGGTGTTCACCTGGTCCTGGCAGTAGTGGCCCACGCTGCCCTGCGGGTGCCCACGGGAGGCGGTGAGGGATGGGATGCTCCCGTGGCAGGGAGATCTGCCCCGTAGCCCCCCCCCCACCAGCCCCGATTGCCCCGCTCGATCCCGTTGCCTGGTGATGCCGGGTGGGTGCCCCAGGCCAGGGATGACCTCGTGCGGTCGATGCGGGGCCGCTTGGCTGAGCGCAGCAGCCTCCAGCCTCACATCACCCGAAAACACAGCCTGAACCTGGGAAAGGGGTCACCCCATAGCAGGGACACGGCCCTAGGGAAGGGGTCACCCCATAGCGGGGGCTGAGGACCTGGCCCCCACTTGGAAACGGGTCACCCCACAGCAGGGGCAGCACCACCGAGGAAGGGGGCACCCCACGGTGGGGCTGGACCCCTGCCCCCTAGTCTGGGGGCTGCACCTCGAAGCGGATGTTGGATCTCCGGTGCCGGGCCAGGTCGGCGATGTTGACCCCGTTGAAGATGATGTTCTCCACGCAGCCCCGAAAGTTTTGCCGGTAGGTGAGGTGCTGCTTGTCCTGGTCGATCACCCCCCCGAAGAAGAGCTGGGAGGCAGAGAGGGGGGTGCTCAGCCTCACTCCAAGGATGCTGTGGGGCCGGCAGCCTGGCAGCTTCCCCCCGCTCCCCGGACCCACCTCGGTCTCGAGGTCGAGGTGCTCGAAGGTGCCGTGGCAGCGGAAGCGTTTGACCTCCCCGTCCAGCGTCAGGTTGACGTGGTGCCCGTAGCGCTCGATGTGCAGCGAGTGCCAGTGCTGATCGTCCAGCAGGCTGCCCACCGCCACCGTGGTGTGGCCCTCGGTGGCGTGCACCGGGCTGCTGCCTGGGGAGGGGACACCGTCACCCTGCGGCCCCTTTGCCCACGGCCCCTCTGATCCCCCCGGTCGGATCCCCACATCCCCGGCTCACCTAAGCTGATGTGCAGGAAGAGCTGGGCTTGCTTGAGCTCCACCGTGATGTAGTCGCCCTGCGAGCCCTCCCCGTGCATCAGCACCCCGTCCTGCTCCACCGTCTTGAAGTTGAAGGAGATGTCGTCTTCCATGGTGCTAATCTTTTTGGCGCGGAAGCGGTAGGAGATGGCATCGTCCCCGTCGAAGTACAGCACGTGGGACCCTGGGGGAGAGGCAGGCTGGCGTTTGGGAGCGCTCCTCTCCAACCCCGCTAAGAGCTGGGGCAGGTTTATGTCATAGCCAATAATGGCTGCGGATTGCTTGGACGCAATCCTGATGGAAAAAGGGTTTTCTGGGCATGCCAGAGCCCGGCTGCAGCGCTGGCCTCGGTGCAGGAGCTGGCCCCGTGCCCTGCAGGTCCCTCCCGGGTCCCTTCCCCGCACGGGGACCACCGGGGCCGGTACTCACGGTAGGGGCAGCCGTAGAGGCCCAGGCGCAGCCCAATCTTCCCCCGGGGGTTCCAGGCCACCGGGATGATGCGGATGTAGCGGGCGAGGATGGGGTAGTGCAGGTCGTGCCGCACCACCCCGCTCTCATTCACGTTCCCAAAAAACGTCTGGGGACAAAGGGGCAGCTCAACGCGGGGCCAGCTGCCCCCCCTTCACCTCCCTGCTCCCAACAGGGGACCCCCAACCCCACGGGGGGACCCCACGGCTCCTACCCAGTTGCTGCCCTGCTGGAAAAAGGGTTTCCAGCTGGTGGGGTGGTCCCCGTAGAGCACGATGTAGCGCGTCAGCCAGTCGTACGTGTTGAAGGTCCCCTGCGTGGCCACCGCGTTGATCCTGTGCTTCTGCATCAGGTCGATCTGCAGCCAGGGCTGCTTGTCGCGGGGGTCGGGGGACCAGCCGCTGGTGCCTGCGGGATGGGGGGGTTCAGGCAGGACCCCGCAGCCCCAAAAAGGGCCGCCCTCAGCCCTGCCATTGCACCCCACTCGGGGAAGCCTCCCGTGCTCTTTGGGGATGCTGAGGGTGAGACCTTGCAAGGAGCCCCCTCCCCACAGCCCCCCAAGCTCCGTGGCAGCCCCACGGTGGGGTGGGGTCCCCATGTGCTGTCCCTGACCCCACAGGCGGGGGGGGGACTCACTGTGCAGCCGGGCGAAGCTGGCTGAGTAGAAGATGTTGTATCTGGAGGAGGCACCGATGGACGAGGAGTAGAGGGGCGCGACCAGCTCATCGTAACAGGGTCCTGCGGGGGAAAGGGGTGCTGGGCACGAGGGGGGTCTGGCATGGGGTGCGGTGACCCCACGTCCCCAGCAGAATGGGGGAAGGGTGGGGAGCAGCTCCGTGGTGCCAGGATTAAGGGAGGAAGGGGTGATGGAGGCAGGGGTGATGGAGGCAGGGGTGATGGATCCTTAGGGTGATGGAGACGGGGGGTGGCGGATCCACGGGGTGGTAGATCTATGGGGTGAGGGACCCACGGGGTGACAGATCCGTGGGGTGGAGGAGGCAGCCAGCCCCCAGCCAGCCCCTGAGCCCCATCCTGGTGGCAGCAGCAGCAGCAGGGCCCTCTCCCCGCACCGTGACCCAGCGGTTCTGCGTCTCCACGCCCCGCTGAGCCCAGCGCCGAAAACCTGCTGGGGGGGGGGGTGGCGGCAGCGCAGCCATTGCCGGCCCCTCCCGCGGTCCCCACTTTTGGGAAGGGTCCTCACCGGTGGCTCATGGCCCCCCCCAGCCCCCTGCAAAGCCGGAGGAGCGGCGGATCCTTCCCTGGCAGCTCGGCTCCTGCCTCTGCCCTCCCACTGCAGCGGGAGCTGACGCACCTCTGCGGGCTCCCGGCGCCGCACCAGCACCAGCAGCCTCCGCACTGCCGTGGGCGGCCGGGGAAGCCCCCTCCCCACCCAGCCCTGCACCCCCCCCAGCCCGGTCCCACACGGCCCAGGGACAGCTGCTGGGCCGGGAGCCCGCTGGGGGCTCTGGGAGGGGGGGGAGAAGGGGGAAGGAGGGGGAGTTGCAGGGGTGGGGGGGGGGGGGGCGCAAATCCTGGTGGCATCCGCAGAGGGGACCATGGTGGGGATGGGGGCTCCGAGCCCCTCGCAGGGTGGGGGTCGGGCAGCCCCCGGTGAGCTGTCCCGGAGGAGCTCCGGGGGGGTCTCCTGCAGCCGGGGGGGGGGGTTGGCTGGGGACAAGGGCAGCTGCGGTGTGCCCACGATGCCAGCCCCCCCCCCCCGAGCCTCCATCTCTCCCTGTCTGCCTCCCCATATAGATCCATCCCCCCATAGATCCATCTCTCCACAGCTCTACCCCCCCATAGATCCATCCCCGATAGATTCATCCCCCATAGATCCTCTGCCATAGATCCACCCCCAAAAAATCCCCCCCAAAAAATCCCCCCCCAACCCCCTCCATCCCCCTATACCCCCATCATCACCCCCTGCCTCCCTCTCCCGTACCCAGCGCCCCCCCCAGCACCCCCCCCCGCTGCCCCCCGCCTCAGTTGGGCTGCAGCCCCCAGGCCCCGACCCTCCCCTACCCCTGCACCCCCCCTGCCCCTCCCCAGCCCCCCCCCTGCCTTGGGGCCAGCCCCGAGCATCCCTGCGGCGCTGCCCGTGGTCCCGGTGGAGCCGCACCGGGGGGCTCCGGGGGCTGCCCCCCCCCCGCCTCGGGGTACCCGGTACGGTCGTGGGATACAGCTCCCGGTGCTGAGCATCCCCGGGACCACCGGAGACACCGGGCCGAGCCTGGGGACGGGGGATGGGGGGGGGGGTTGCGGCGGGGCAGCGCCGGGCGGGGCTCGGGGGGGGGGGGGGGGCGCCCGGCCGCTGGGTCCGGCGGTGACCTTGGGGGAAAAGAGCCGGGAGGGACACCGGGGGATGCCCGGGAGAACCGGGGAACCGGGGCTGGAGAGAGGTGGGGAGGGGGGGGGGGACACAGACACCGGGGCTGGGGGGGAGGACCGGGGGATGCTCGGGGGATGCTCGGGGGATGCTCGGGGGCTGCCGGGCTCCGTCCCGCAGTGCGGAGCGGCGGCTCCCGGGGCCGCGGCCCCACTTACGTGCGAGGCAGCCGGGGCCGGGGAGGAGGAAAGAGGCGCAAGAGGCGAGCAGGAGCCCGAGGAGGCGGCGAACGCCCATGCTGGGAGCGCCCCGAGCGCCCTCGGCGCCGCCGCTCCCGGTGCTGCAGCCGCGCGGAGGAACGGGACCGGCGGCTCCACCCACGGGGCGGCCCCGGGACGGGCGGGGTGCTGGCACGGGGATGGGGCCGAGCGCTGAGCCCCCCCCCCCGACCCCACCGAGATGCCGCCGAGCAGCCCCAGGAACCCCCGGTCCCGGTCCGCGGCAGCCCCGGGTGTCCCACCGAGCATCGCCGGGACCCCCGGTCCCGGTGTTAATAGTCCCCGGTGTCCCACCGAGCACCCCCGGGACCCTCAGTCCTGCCCCCGGCAGCCCTGGGTGTCACACCGACTGTCCCCAGGATCCCCGGTCCTGCTCCTGGAAGCCCCACGCGTCCCACCGAGCAGCCCCAGGACCCCAAATCCTGGTCCCGACAGCCCTGAGCATCCCACCGAGCAGCTCTGAGACCCCCGGTCCCCTCCCCAAAAACCCCCGGACACCTTTCCAAGAATCCCCGGTGTTATACATGGAGCGGTAATTCGTGTCGAGAAGATGGTTGGTATTAATAAGGAAGGGGGAGATTTGGGAGTGTGGCCATGGGGCTTGGAAAGCCCCGTGGATGAGATAAAATTAGACTCTTAACGAGGAGGCCATCGGGAATGTAAAAGAGTTTAGAGGGAACCCAGAAGGGTGATCCAGGAGACTCCATGCAGGCCCCGGTTAAGGCATGGAAGTTTCTGGGTGTTTGCTGTTGTTATTTGCAAAGTTGTTTGGCCAATGAAAAGGTGTTTTGAAAAGAACTGCTGGGGGGAGAAGGGTGTAAGAGGGGGCCTGACCTCAGGATAAAAAAGGCAACGCGATGAAGTCACATCAATAAAGAAGCAGGAAAAAGGAGTGAAGAGGAACAGGCTGGGGAATGGGGACCAGGACAGGAGCAGGCACACTGATTGCATCACGAAGATGGGTTCGGCCAAACTCAGCAAACTGCTCAGAGAAGCTCTACAGAAAGTCGCTGGAAATGGGCACTGGAGCTGGAGAGAAGCTGGAGCTGAGAGAAGCGGAGCCAGCACACAGCTGCCTCTCGCTGCTCAGCAGCTGAGCACTGTGGTGACCTGGAGGTGCCTTTTGACCCAGGCCCTATTGGCCTTGGGAAGGAGCTGGATGTGCTTTTCTTCGATGCAGGAAGAACGGGATCCATAAGGCCTGAAGACCGAGATGCTTGACAACTTGGAGCGAGACATATTGCTCAAAAGGGATGGAAAATGGAGACTGCTAAGTCATGGAACTTAAAGGATTGTTTGTCACCTTTCCTGATTGTACGTATGTACAGGCACACTCGGGTTTCGTATGTCGAGCCATGTTCTGTGTATTTAGGATGTTTGATGTTCGTGTGTGTGCGTTGGTGGAGCGGGGACTCCCCGCACACCCAGTGCTGTTTACTTGCCTTTTATACCTTTTATAGCTTTTATAGCTTTTATACTTTTTATACCTTTTATAAATATTTATTTTATAAATATTACTAAATTCAGATTGAGTTGAGACTTCATTTATAACACCAGGACCCCCGGTCCCACTCTCAGCAGCTCCAGTCCCCCCCGCTGAGCACCTCCGGGACCCCCAGTCCTGGTCCCAACAGCCCTGAGCAGCCCTGGGACCCCTCAGCACCGAAAGCCCAGGGGCTGCAGGGGCACCGGGTGCCAGCAGCCCTTCGTGGGACATGGGGGGAGTGGGACACGGGGTGAGCACTGCATGGGGTGAGCACTGCATGGGGTGAGCGTGGCCGGGTGGCTGGGAGGTGCAGTCCCCCCCCAGACGTGTTCCAGGCACCCAGCACCCACAGCTGCAGCCTGGGCAGGGAGGGATTTACGCCGTGCCAGCAGATGTGGCGGTGATTGTAATCAAGCAGCAGATTAAGGCCTGCGGGTTTAGGGGTCGCCCGTCCTCCCAGCGGTGCAGAAGACCGGGATTTAGCCCCTGTCTGCTCCCAAACGTGCCAGACACCCACCGAGGGGGGTGGCCGCCGCGTGTCCTACATACGCTGCCTCCCCCCAGCCCCTGCGGTGCCCTGCGGGGAATTCGGGGGGCAGCTGCAGGCTCACCCCAAAGGATGGGGATGCTCCGGGGGCCGCTGGGTCCAAGCAGGGTCCTGGTGCTGGGCAGGACCCCAGCGTGGCCGGGCACCTCGCTGCAAGGGGCAGGACGGCGCGGCTGTCACCTGCGGCGGTGCCGGGGCTGCTTCCTGTGCAGGAGCGGAGCTGGGGCCGGAGCAGAGGCTGAAAGAGGGAACAGAAAGCCCCAGGTGCAGGGGGGCTGCGGGGGGAGCTGGAGCCGTGTCCCCGAGGCTGGGGATGCAGGTGCCCCTCCTGCATCATCCCCCAGCCCCTCGCAGCGCTGGCGGCTCCGACCGAGCCGTATCGGGGGCATTTGCCCCCCGGGACCCCTGCCCCTACCCCCAGTAGGATGGCACCCCCGTAACGGGCACGGAGCGAAGGCAAGGGGAAGGGGGAACCTGCCCCCAGCCCTTCCCGTGCTTCCAGCAGCTCCACGGCCCTGGGGCTCCGACTGGGAGCTCCTGGGGCCAGCAGGGACCCTGCGCAGAGCCGGGATAAGCCAGGGAAAGATGTCTGGAGCCAGGAGAAAGGAGGGATTGAGGGATTACCGCTGCGAGAGGCGGAAAGCCTGCTGGAGCCTGGAATCAATTTGCTCCCCCCTGGGGAGAGGAAAGCGGGGCCCCTTCCCCGCAGATCCTAATCTGCCCCGTAAGGAGGAGGAGGGAACCTTGTCAACAACCAGCAGGTCGTCCCCCCAGCGCTGGGGGGGCACGGGGGCTTGGGGACAGAGCAGAGCATGGGACCCCAGGGGCGGGGGGGATGTCACGCTCCAGCAGCCGCCCCCGGTTCCTGGAGCCCCCCGTTTCCCACCAGAACAAGCCATGCCTGCACCAAGCACGGCTCCAATCATCCCTCCAGGCCAGCATCCTGCCTGCGCCCAGCCCCGTGCCAACAGCCCACAGCAGCCCCCGCTCCCCTCCTTGGCATCATCCCCGTGTGGCTCTCGCATGGGGTGGGAGATGCAAACAGCAGCCCCCCGGACTGGGGTCTCCTGGAAGCGCCGGGTGTCCCCAACCAGCCCCTGCTCGCAGCCCGGCTCTCCTCCCACCCCCAGGTGCTGTCCCCAGCCCCGTGTCACCAGCGCTGAGCGGAGCACAGCTATTTCTGTCACCCGGCGGCCAGATGCTGGCCGCAAAGCTGAAGACGTGGGACACGGCTCCGGAGCAGGGTCGTGGCTGCTTCTCCTTCCCCCCCTGGGGCTGGGTTTGTGCTCTCAGCGCAGCTCTCGGTATCGGGTGCAGCACATGCTCAAACCACAGGTTGCAGAGCTCTGAGACACCGGCGGCTCCACTGGGCGAGGAGGGGAGAGGTCCTGCAGGGCGATGGAGAAGGTGAGGGGCTGCAGTGAGGGTTCGCTGGGTGTCTCCGGGCGCAGACACCGCTCTCTGGCTCCCGTTTCTGCTTTAAAATGTTCTCCTGTGCACCTTGTGGATTGGGAGGCAGCGCCCTGGGGAAGGGCAGAGCAGTGCTGGGTGCTCCAGGTCCCCAAGCCCAGAGCGGGGAAGGAGCTGGGGGAGCTGCTGGGGGCTGATCCTGGCCAGTGCTGGGACTCGGGCACTGCTGCAGCCCTGGCTCATCCTCTCGGGCTCATGGAGCTGGAGGGAGACAGCAGCCGTGAGGCTGCTTTGGGTCAGATCCTGATCCTGAGCTCTCCAGCAACGAGGGCCCAGTGGTGCTGTGCCAGGCTGCGGTGCTGCCCCTTTCCCCTGTGGCAGGGATGGGAGCTGGAAGCACCGGGCGCTGGGAGCTGGGAGCACTGGGAGCACTGGGCACATCTACCCGCGACCTGTGCGAGGCAGGGGGATGCTCCAGGAGCATCCCTGGCCAGGATCAGGACCAGGCAGTGTGGGGCTGAGCCCCACAGGGATCCCCAGGGCTCATGCACAAGCATGAGGGTGCTTGGGGAAGGTCTCTGCGCACCCACAGCTACTGGCACCGCCAGCGTGGAGCCTGGGGGCCGGCTGGATGGGGCCCCCCGGGGCCATGGGCTTGGTGCGAGCCCCCGGGGGCATCAGGAGCAGCTCCCCCATGGTGGGGTCAGGGCAGATTTGGGGCTGTGCCGGGGACGCCAGGGCTGGGGTCACGTCTCCCCTCCAGCCCTGAGCTGCAGCAGGGAGCACGGGAAGGGCACGGCTGCTCTCGCAATGACTGAGCGAGGCAAAAGCCACCGCTGCCTTGGAGAGGGTGTGAGACAGAAACCTCGCTGCGCACGGGGCAGCCCACAAAGGGCCGGGGCGGTGGCGCTGCCGGGGCTCCCTGCAGCGAGCTGTGCTGCTCCACGGGGCTGGGTGGAGGCTGCACACCGCAGCGGAGCTGCGGCTGTGGCTGGTGCACGCCCGGAGCTTCCCTCGCTCCTCATCCCTCTGCGCAGGCGAACCCCAGCCCCACCGCCATGGAGACAGCGGCCACCACCGACTTCTACTCCTGGGAGTACAACCCCGCGTGGGACGACGGCATGCTGCCCGAGCTGTGCGAGAAGCAGGAGGTGCAGGGCTTCGCCCGCACCTACCAGCCGGCTGTCTACCTGCTGCTCCTGCTCCTGGGCACGGTGGGCAACGGGCTGGTGCTGCTCACGCACACCCGCTACCGCCGGGCGCACAGCGTCACCGACGTCTGCCTCCTGCACCTCGCCCTCTCCGACCTCCTGCTGCTCCTCACGCTGCCCTTCGCCGTCACCGTCACGCTGCAGGGCTGGGCCCCGGGCACGGCCGCCTGCAGGGCGCTGCAGGGCATTTACGCCCTCAACTTCTACGGGGGCTTCCTCTTCCTCACCTGCATCAGCGTGGACCGCTACGTGGCCATCGTGCGGGTGCCGGCCGCTTGCCGCCTGCGCCCGCGGGCTCGCCGCCACGGCTGGCTGACGGCGGGGCTGGCCTGGCTGCTGGCCACGCTGCTGGCGCTGCCCCAGTTCATCTACGGCCGAGCGGAGCAGCACCAGGACCTCCGGATTTGCCGCGTCGTCTTCCCCCCGGCGGTCTCGCGGGCGGCCCGGGGGGCCACCAACCTGGCGCAGGTCGTGCTGGGCTTCGCGGTGCCCTTCCTGGTGATGGCGAGCTGCTACGCGGCCGTGGCTCGGACGCTGCTGGCGGCTCGGGGCACCCAACCCCACCGGGCTCTGCGGGTGCTGCTGGCCCTCGTGCTGGTCTTCGTGGCCCTGCAGCTGCCCCACAGCCTGATGGTGCTGCTGGATACGGCCGAGCTGCTGGCCAGCTGGGAGGTGAGCTGCGCCCAGAGCCGCCGCAAGGACCTGGCGCTGCTGATCACCGGTGGGCTGGCGTACCTGCGCTGCTGCCTCAACCCCCTGCTCTACGCCTTCCTGGGGCAGCGTTTCCGCCGGGAGCTGTGGCTGCTGGCCAGCGATGCCGGCTGCGTGGGGCCCATCGACCCGCGCTGCCCCGGCTGCCCCAGTCCCCGCCGGCGTTCGTCGCTCTCCACCTGCCAGGACGTGGCGTAGGGACGCGGTGCCCGTGCCCCGGGGCGGGTAGCGGCACCCTTGGGGCTCAACACCCCCGTTTTGGGGGAGTTTGAGCCACCCTAAGTGGTTTGAACCACCCTGGTAGGGGCAGGATGGACAGAGCGCACTCGTGGGCAGACGGACGAGGAGCCCCACAGCGTCCTGCCCAACAATGGGATGGGGACGATGCCCCGAGCTCGGGGGGACCGTGCAACGCCAGCTGCCTTCTGGAAGGACCGTGCAGTGTCACACACGGCTCTGGGGGGATGAGCACGCCCCAGGGGGACCGTGCGGTGCCACGTGTGCTCCGGTGTGACCGTGCAATGGCCTCGGGGGCTCTGGGAGGGGGCCGCGGGATGCCCCTGAGCTCGGAGCGCTGCGTGCGGATCCAGACGCAGCAGGGCGCTGGGCAGGGCGCTGGCTTGCACTTTCCTTCCCACCTTGGCAATAAACCCTGCTCGAACCCCGCTGGGAGAGTGGCCCTGTCCCTGCGGGCTCAGGGGGACCTGGGAGGCGGCGGGGAGCGGGGAAGGGGCCCGGCACTGGCCGGGGGATGCCTGCAGGCGGCAGCAGAACCCAGCGCGTCCTGCCCGGCCCTGCCTGGCCCTGCCTGGCCCTGCCTGTCCCCACCCGGGTGCCCAGCACTGCAGGGCTTGAACGCGTCTGCCCCTGCCGGGACCCCCGGACACAGGATGGGGACCCCCAGATGCAGGATGGGGACCCCCAAACGCAGGGCGGGGACCCCCAAATGCAGGGCGGGGACCCCCAAATGCAGGGTGGGAACCCCCCAAACTGGGCTCCAGCAGCAGGAGGGAGCCTGGCTGCAGCCCCGCAGTGGGGAGAGGGGGCTCTGCTTTGTGCAGGGCAGGGGGCTACGGCCTAGGAAGAGGCAGGAGCTGGGGGTATCACGGCCCCCGGCCCCACCAGCACAGCCGAGGTGGCGGCAGAGGGGTTGGGAATCCCCCTGGGGCTGGCAGCAGCGTGATCCCCTGGGAAAAACCTACTCTGGGTCAGGCTGGAAACCCCCCCCCCAGCCTGAGGGGCGAGAGGGGCTTTCCTCTCCTTTCGTCTCCTCTCACTTCCCCTTGAGTTCTGGCCCAGCAAATCCCATCCCAGCAGGGCTGGGGTCGGTGCCTCCAGGGTGGGCACAACGGGGGTGCCCTCGTCCTCTATCCTGGGGCCAGGCTGAGCAGTGCCGTGGTGCTGAGCAGCACAGGGGGCAGCAGGAGGGGGGTTGCCTCTGGCTCTGGCCGAGCTCTCGCAGCCACTTCTGGGGTTTCTGAGAGCGGGGAAGTGCCTCCCCGCGCTGCGGGCTGGAGGCCTCTTCCCGCTCACCCACACACGGCTCCCGCTTTGGGATTAGCCCGGTGCTCTCGCTGGGAGAATCCAGCCCAGACCCTTCGCCTACTTCTGGGCAGGAAATGCAATTACCGCTGACTCAGCACCGCACAGCCCCCATCCCCCCGCCACCCCCCAGCCTCCCCCCCCCTCGCCAACCCGGTGCCAGATGGGGAGCACCTGGCCCTGCACGCGGCTCCCCATCTCCATACCCAATCGTCGCCCTCGGGCTACCCCGATCCCACCTCTGCTGGCCCCACGGCCGTGCCACATCGCCCACGCTGGCCCTGTGTCCCCTGCGGCCCCCCGGCGGGCTCAGCTCCCTCCCTCCCTGCGTGGCCCCGTGGGGCTGGCGGTGCTGCGTGGGCGTCGAGCTGGCAGCCGGCGGCTCCTGGGCTCCTGCCTGCGCATCCCCGGTCCCAGCGGCTGCAGGGGAGCGGGGCTGGGGGGCTTAACCCCTTCGGGGGCTGCGGGAGCGGGGCTGGGGGATGTCACGGGGCTGAGGTGCGACCCCGGCATCGGTTCCTTCCATGGGTAGAGTGGCCAAGGCTGGCAGGAGCACCCTGCCCTGCCTGACCGTGGCACCGAGGGGTGGCCAAGGCCACGCTGCTGCGGGTGGCGGCACCGTGCACCCCGTGGGGCCCCGTTCCCAGCCCCGGCACACGGCACCGGTGGTGCCAGGCCTCACCGGGAGGAGGACGGGGGCACACCGATGGGCGGGGGCTGCGCATGCCCTCGGTGCCGTGCAGCACCCCGATGCCACCACCGGTGACAGCCCCGGTGCACGGCACCGGGTGCCACCAGCCCGGCGGCTCCCAGCCCGGCCACCGAGCACCCGGTGCCCGGTACCGAGGTGCCGCTGCCCACACCGGGCGCACCGGGGCGGCCGGATCGCCCCGAATCCCCGACGTGCCCGGTTCCCCGCTGGAGGCGGGTGGGCACCCGGGGGTGGGGGGTGCCCGGTGCTGCCCCCCCAGCCCCGTTCGGCCGCGCGCCCCCGCCCGGTGGATGACGCAAACGGCGGCCCCGCCGCCCCGGGCGCGCTGGCTCCGCCCCGGGCCGTGCGCGGCGATTGGCGGGGGCCGGTGACGCGCCGGGGCCGGCCCGCCCGGGGCGGCGGCGGCGGCGGCGGGGCCGGTCCCGGTGGCGGCGGCCGGTGCTCGGCGCAGCGCGGGCGGCGGGGCCGGGCCCGGCGGGGCGATGCCGTTCCCCGGCGGGCTCTGGTGGCTGCTGTGCTGCCGGCAGGGCTTCACGCTGCTGCGGCGGGACTACGGCGACGCGGACCGGGAGGCGGACGGCGAGGCCGAGGAGGAGGCGTCCTTCGAGCTCCGAGCGCAGGGAGACCAGGTGGGTGCTACCGGCACCGGCACCGGAGCCGCGGCTGGGCAGGGCGCGGTGGGTGCCGCCGTGCGCCCCTCGTCCCGTCCGGGGCGCACGGCTCGGTTGGGCTCGGCTCGGCTCGGCTCGGCCCGCGGCTGTCCGGTACCGTGCTGGGCTGCGCTGCACCGGCCCCGCTCCCGGTTCACCGGCCGCTGCCTGCGGGCCCCGAGCGCGGCTCGCGCGGGGCTCGGAGCCCGTCCCGGTGCGCGCCGTGCGGGGCCGGCACCGCGGTGCGCACGGGTTTGCCCGGTCCCGGGAGGCTTCGGAGAGCTCGGCCCGGCGCTCGGGGCACCGGGAGCGGATCCGGCCCTTCCCGGTAGCGACCGGCCGGCTCCGGTCTCCGCCGCCGCTTGCCCGGGCACGTCCCTACCGCGGTCGGGGCGCGCCGGGGCCCGCGGGCAGGGGTGCCCTTGGCGCGTCCCCGCACCGGCCGCTCCCCGGTTCCTCCGGAACCGGAGCCACCGGGGCTCGGCGGGGCTCCCGGGCAGCCGGAGGGGGGTGTCCCGGCCGCGGGGGGCGTGCGGGCTCCCGGTACCACCGCAGGTAGCTGCGGGGGGGGTGCTCTGCGGTGCTCAGGGGGCCGGGCTCCTGCTGCTCCGTGGTGTGACCGGGGGGCTGCCCAGGGGCTGGGGCTGATCCTGGCACAGCCCGGGGGGCTGTGGACCCCCTGGGCTCGTCCTGAGCCCCCCGTGTGCTGCCCCTGGCTGAGCTGGGGCACTGGGGGGAGGCTGGCCGGGGGTGTTGCCCCCCTATGAACAGGGCCTGGGGCACAGTGGGGGGGGCACAGGGGCGAGGGTGCCTGGCTGGTGTCCATGGGGCTGCGTCTGCAGCGTGGCAGAGGGGACGGGATCCCCTGACCCAGGGGTCCGCCTGCCCTCCTTGGGAGCAGGCAACCTGGCCGCTTTTCTATCCCTTTGGGGCCTGGCTCCGTGTTCCCGTTAGCTCAGGCTGTGTCTGGTCAGTTGGGGGGGGCACTGGGGGCTCCCGGAACCCCCGGTGCCCCCAGCCCCTGTTCCCAAGCGGGGCTGGCTCCTGGCCGCTCAGCCCAAGCGGTGCTGGTGCCCCCGGGTCCCTCACTCGGTGCTGCGTGGGCCGTGGCGGCGGCTGCTGGCTCCCAGCCGTGGGGCTGCTGCTGGGGCCGCTCCTGGTGCCCTGCCAGCCCGGTGGGAGCCTGGGCACACGCAGGGCTACGGGGCGCAGCCAAAGCCGGGGCACTGCTGCTCCTCAGGCAGGAGCAGCGGGGCCGGATCCCAGCTTGGGATCACCCCCGTGCCACCTCCGAGGGTCGGGTTGGTTTGGGGATCCCTGCGGGATGGGTTCCTCGGGGTTGCTCTGTGCAGACCTGCCGGTCCAGGCAGTGCTGCCGGGGCCGTTCCCGGCACGCTCCGCGCCGGGGAGCAGGGCCTGGATCTCCCCGCTCCGGCTGCTTCCTCTGCTCGGGGAAGCGGAGCAGCGCGGCGGAAGCCGGTGCTTCCCTCCTGCCGGGCTGCCTTGGGGACGGCTGATAGCGCGGGGGTGGCCGGGGAGCCACGGGGCTGAATCCCTGCCCTTAGGGGACGCGGGGTTTGCTGAAAGCCAAGCTCGCTGCAGCCCCTCTCCTGCCCCGCAGCACCGTTGGTTTGCAGCCTGGTTCCCCTACAGCCGGGCTGGGGACAGATCTGAGCCCCCCCCCCCCCACTCCAAGCTCCCCCCTTGCAGCAGGGCCTGGCTG
Source organism: Netta rufina (assembly GCF_964035555.1). Lineage (NCBI taxonomy): Eukaryota > Metazoa > Chordata > Aves > Anseriformes > Anatidae > Netta > Netta rufina. The sequence goes on along the minus strand of NC_140148.1, from coordinate 1,035,734 downwards.
TGCTGGGATCCCCTTCCCCAGCAGTGCCAGGGGCTGGAGCTGGGCCCACCGGGTGCCAGTGGTGTGGTGCCAAGGGCACGGGCCAGCAGCAGAAGCCGTTTTGGGCTTTCCCGTGTCCCACAGGCTGCGCTGGCTCCGGAGGTCCAGGCTGGCGTGGGCGGCCGTGACGCTGGTTCCCCGGGGAGCCCTTTGCCCGCCCCACGGCCGCGGGGTCCTCGGAAACCCTCGGCGCCAGCCGCCCCTTCCCGGGAGCGTGGGAGCAGCTGCCCTGGCCCTGCCGCGGCGGCTTCTCTCCTCTCCTGTTTATTTATAACCCTGAGAAGGAGCCGGCCACCGCCGTCTCCTCCTGCAGGCCACGGCCAAGAGGAGCTGGGCACCGTCTCCGTGCCTCGCAGCCGGGCAGGAGCGTGGGGAGCTCTCCCTGGCCGTGACCCCAGTGGTAGGACAGCCCCGGCAGGAGCCGGCCCCGTGCACGAGGCGCCGGCGCTGCATGACAGGTGCCCTTAATGCCACGGGTCAGCGGAGCCTGCTCCTGCCCCGGCGCGGCGATACCTGGAGCGGCTCCTGCTCCCCCTCTCCCTGCTGCTATTTTTAGCAGCCGTCTCTTTTTCTCGGCGTTTTTGGAGCGCCCTGACCTGGCTGCGGCTGCCCCCGTGGAGCTGCAGCTGGCGGGGAGCCCGCGCCTCTCCTGGGGTCGCATCCTGCCCGTGCCGCCGCATCCCTGCGCCCCGGCGCTGCTGCCTTGCCCTGCCCTGCCCGGTGCCTGCCCGTGCCTGGGCTCTGCCTCATGTCCCTGCACGTGTGCCAGGCTCGTCACGTGTGTGGCACCGCCAACGTCAGGCCGTGCCGCGCGAGGAGGAACCTGCCCCCGTAACCCGCTGCAGGGCCAGGGACTTCCCTGCTCAGCGTCCCACCGCCGCGGGCAGGAAGTCAGCGGCCCCATTACAATGGGACTTTGTGCCGTAAGCGTATTACTCAGCACTGACCTTGTGCAATTCTGCACGGTATTCAGCCTGCCGGGGTCGGCTGAGGATACGCGGCCAGCGCGCCCGGCGGCTGCCCCGAGGGGTGCCCCAGCTGCAGCCCCAGGTGCTCCCCAGGACACGAGCCTGTCCCTCGGGGTCTGGAGCCGAGCGGTGATCGGGGGGAGGTGGTTTTGGGGAGTGCCAGGCGCTGGCTGTGGGGCTGAGACGTGTCTCCTTCCTCCCCAGGCGTCCCTGGAGGTGAGCCTGAGCCAGCCCACCCGCACCAGCAGCGGCTCGGAGCGGTGAGTGACCCCGTGCCGCCGGGCATCCCGTCGCGTCCCCCTCACGGTGCTGCAGGAGCTGTGCACCATCCTGCCCCGCTCGCCTGGCCGGGCACTTGGCAAGAACAGGGGCTGGTGGTGCTGGGACTGCCGGGCTCCGTCCCCATATCTGCTGCACCCTCGGGCTCATCCCCATCCCTTTGCCTCGGCCTCGCCGTGTCGGATGGCGCGGCTGTGGCAGGGTTTGCCAGTGGGGCCGTGCGTGGTCCCCGACCCCGGGAGGCTCTGCGGGGCCGTGTCCGTCCGTGGGGACCGTGTCCTGGGACGCCGCATGCCCAGGGAGATGGGGTGCTGGGGGCACAGGGGCCTGCTCGCTCCCCGTCCTCCCAGTGCCGACACCGCTGCCAGCATTCCTTCCTGGTTGTTCATTTTCCGAATTCCTTGGCAGGGCCGCGACTGCAAACAGCTTATTTTTAGCCGGGGTCATCTGCACCCGATGGCTGTGCCGCGTTCCCACCGCGGGGTTGCGGGGTGTCCGGTGCCCCCCGGGGACGTCGCTCCCCGCTGCTGTGGCACCGTTGGCCCCCGCTTCTGGGGGCTTGGCGGGCTCCTGCGGGCACCCGGGCTCAGCCCTGCGATGTCCCCAGGTCCCTGCTCGTGTCGGAGGAGATGCGCAGTCTCATCGTGGAGAAGGGGCCGGGGCCAGTGGAGGAGGACCCCGATGCTCTGGTGAAAGGTAGGCGCAGCGCTATAGGGTTTTTTTTCTGCCCTACCCCCGGGTTCACAGCTGGGGTTGGCAGGATTGTGCCCCAACGGGCTGGATGCCATCCGAGGGTGGCACAAGGCAGGGGACACGGGCATCCAGCGGGGTGGATGGTGCTGGTGGCAGGGGCTGAGGCTTTCTCCTTCCCAGGCTGGCTGCAGCGGGAGGTGCGGGGCGGCGTCAAGACCCCCTGGATCCGGCCTCGCAAGTACTGGTTCGTGCTGACCCCCGACTCCCTGGACTACTACAGCAGCAACGAGAAGGGAGCCAAGCGCCTGGGCTCCCTCGTGCTCACCAGCCTCTGCTCCGTGCTCTGGCCGGACAAGCAGACCTACAAGGAGACGGGTAGGGTGCCCAACGGGTGGGCGTCCCCTTGGCAGACCCTAACGCCCCGTGTCACCCTCCGGCACCCGGGGAGGGGGCGTTGGGTGAGCTGTGTGTCCCCCCGCAGGCTACTGGAGCGTGACGGTGTTTGGCAGGAAGCACTGCTACCGCCTGTACAGCGAGCACCTCAACGAGGCCGTGCGCTGGGTGTGCGCGGTGCAGAAGGTCATCGACAGCAAGGCGCCCGTGCAGACGCCCACCCAGCTGCTCATGCGTGACGTCGAGGTGAGTCCGTGGCATCGGAGAGGGGACACGGGGGGGACACGGCAGGAACTCGGCCGGGCGGCCCCTCTGCAGCCGCTGCTGTCGCTTCGCAGGAGCACTGCGGCAGCCCCGAGGTCCTGGAGCAGATTTACCGCTGCAACCCCATCCTGCGCTACACCAGCAGCCCGCTCTACGCCCCCCTGCTGCCCTTCCCCTACGGCAGCCTGGACCAAAGCGGTGAGCGGGCAGGTGGATGGGGGGAACCCCGGGGTGCCAAACCGTGCTGGTGCAGGGGACCCCAGGGTGCCAAACCATGCCAGTGCAGCGGGGAGGGCCGGGTGCTGAGCAGGAGTGGCAGGAGCTGGGCTGGGTCTGAACCGCTCCACGTCGTGGGCACGGTGCCCGGTTGCTGGGGGCGATTTGGAAAGCCCAAAATCGTGGCTGTTAACACCCCCTCCCCGTCCCGTCCCGCAGCCCCTGGTCCCCGCAGCTACACCACGCTGCGCGACGAGGCCGTGAAGCTCTTCAACTCGCTGCAGCAGCTGGAGTCGCAGCGGGACCCGGTGCCGCTGATCCAGGGCATCCTGCAGACCTGCCTGGACCTGCCGCCGCTGGTGGACGAGATTTACTGCCAGCTGGTGAAGCAGACCACGGAGCCGCCGGCGCCGGGCGGGCCGGGCGACTTGCACTACTGGCAGCTGCTCACCTGCATGAGCTGCACGTTCCTGCCCTCCCCGCCTGTCCTGCGCTTCCTGCGCTTCCACCTGGACAGGCGAGTGCCACGGAGCTCGCCGGGTTCCCACCGGGATTGGCGCGGGGTCCCCGGCACTGCTGTGACCCCCCCCCCCTCCTCTTACCCCGGTGTCCCCCCCGCAGGACGGAGAGCCGCTTCCCCGCCTCGGAGATGGCCAAGTACGCCTCCTTCATCCGGGAGGCGCTGGGCAAGACGAGGGGCAGGGAGTGCGTGCCGTCCCTGGAGGAGATCCTGGTGCTGATGCGGCGGCAGGAGATGGTCTGCACCGTGCACTGCCCCGGCGCCGCCGCCTGCAGCGTGGCCATCAGCTCCCACACCACGGCCGAGGAGGTGAGGGCCGAACCCGTGCCGTGCGCGGGGCTGGGGAGCGTCGGGCAGAGGGGACGGGGACGGGGAGGCAAGGTGGGGGACGCGGGGATGCCTGGCTTTGCCCGCCGTGACCTGTCTGTGTCCCTTTGCAGCCCTGAGCGCCGCGGCCAGGGACGCGCAGTCACCGTTGGTTGCCTTTGTCTCGCCCCAGGTGGCCCGGGAGCTGGTGTCGCGCCTGGGGCTGTCCCAGAGCCCCAACCTCTTTGCGCTCTACGAGCAGTCCCGGCTCCGGGAGCAGCCCGTGGGCAGCTCCACGCTGCTGGCCGACGTCCTCACCAGGTTTGAAAAGTAAATGTCCTGCTCTGCTGCCTACGGGGAGGGAGAAGGAAGGGGGGCAAACGGGTCCCGGGGACGAGGGGATGCTGCAGGGGGCTGCGCCCGCCTGCGTTGCCCGGCGCTGACGGCGCTGCTCTCTTGGCACAGCCTGGCCGGGGAGGAGCGGGAGCAGGACGCGCCGTGCCGGCTCTGCTTCAAGCACTACGGCTTCCTGGACACGGACAACGTCCCGCGGGACAGCCTGGAGTTTGCCCTCCTCTTTGAGCAGGTGAGAGCCGTGCCGTGGTGCCACGGGTGGCCGTGCTGTGCCACGGTGCTACAGGCGGCCGTCCCGTGCCACGGTGCCACGGGTGGCCGTGCCGTAGTGGCTGTCCCGTGCCATGGTGCCACGGGTGGCCGTGCCCTGGTGGCCGTGCCATGCCCGGGCACCCGTCTCACCCTGCCCTCCCTCAGGCTCACGAGATGGTGCTGCGGGGCTACGTGCCCACGTCGGAGGAGACGCTGCAGACGCTGGCGGCGCTGCGCCTGCAGAGCCTCAACAGCGACTTCTCCACCCACGCCCCCTTCCCGCGCCTGGAGGAGCTTTTCCCACCCCACGTCCTGCACGCCCGCCTGCCGGCCCCCCGCCCCGACCCCCCGCCCCCCAAATGCCGGGGGGCCCGGCTGCGCGCGGGGCTGCTGGCCGGGGGGCTGTGGGGGCACTCGCTGGCCAAGCAGCGCGCCGAGAGGGATCAGCGCCTGCGGGGTCGCCTGCGGGAGGAGGGGGCCAGCACCATGGCTGCCATCGTGGAGAAGTGGAAGCTGCTGCAGGGCATGGGCCGGCCCGAAGCCATGGCCGCCTACGTGGCGCTGGTGCGGGAGTGGCCCGGATTCGGCTCCACGCTCTTCGACGTCGACCTGCGCGCGGTGAGGCCCCGGCGCGGCGGCGAGGGGACGGGGAACGGGCGGGAGGGGGTGGCCCTGACGCCCCTCTCCACGCAGAGCCCGGTAGGAGCCGGTCCCCAGCGGCTGTGGCTGGGCATCGGGGCCAAGGCCGTGTCGCTGTACAAGCCGGGGGAGCCCGAGCCCTTGGACAGCTTCTGCTACGGTCGCATCTCCTCCTTCGGGGCCTCCGACAGCAGCACGTTCCGCCTCTCCGTGGAAGACCGGGACCTGCTCTTTGAGACCTCCCAGGTAAGGGACATCCTTCCGTCTGTCCCTCCGTCCTGCCGTCTGTCTGTCCGTCCATCTGTTGTCCCCCTCGGGGGGACTGTTGGGAACGTCCCCCTAGGGCGCAGCCCCCTCCGACCACCCGTCTCCCCTCCGCCCCGCAGGTGGACGAGATCGCCCAGCTCCTCACCACGTACCTCGCCTCCACGGCTGCCCGCCGGCCACCCCAGGAGCCGGCCCCCGGCCCCCCACCCCTCGATCCGGACCCCGCCGCGCTTCCCCGGGGGCTCTGCCCCGTGGCCGGGCCCTGGCAGCGCCCACCACCCACCGGCTCCTTCGGCAGCTAGCCCGGCGGCCACGGAGGAGGATGCTCCGGGTGGACGGCGCGGGGAGGGCGAGCGGCGGGGTCCGCGCCGACCCCCGGTGCCCCGCGCTCTCCCCGCTCCACCGTTGCCTTTCTGGTTATTTCCTTAATTTATTTCGAGACGCCCGCTCGCCCACGTCTCCCAGCACTTTCCCTGGAGGGGGCGGCGGGACCGCCGTGTCGCGGGTGCCCGGTGCTGGCTGCGCTCCTGCTTCCCCCGGCCGGTCCCCCCCCCAACGCTGCTGCCCCTCCAGGCTCGTCCCCTTCCCCTGTCCCCTTGGTGCCTTCGCCTCCAGCACTCGTGCTGCCCTCGGCGGCTCTGCCTCTGCCCTGGCTCCTTCCATCCCGGTGCTTTGGCCCGGGCGAGGAGGTGCTGGGCAGCAGCGCTGCCGTCTGTCCGTCCGTCCGTCCGTCTGTCCGTCCGCTGCACCCACCCTTCCTGGAAAGCTGCGGGCGGCTTTTGGCCGAGCCGCCCCGGGGCCCGGCGCCCTCCTGCCGGGTGGCCCCGCGGTGGGGCTCGGGGTGCAAGGGGTGGCCGGCCCGGGGGGCGGCAGGGTGGGCTGGGCAGGTACGGCTGGGGCTCAGCCCCGTGGCATTGCCTCTGTAAAGTTTGTCGGTTCCAGTCTTTTGGGTTGTTTTTTTTTGTTGTTGTTGTTGTTCTTTTTTGTTGTTTTTGTTCATTTTTTGTTGTTGTTTTCGTTGTCTTTTTTTTGTTTTTTAAATAAATGCACAAAAGGAAAGCGCAGCCCTCCTGCGTCCCCCAGCCCGGCAGGCGCGGATGGGATCCCGTCCCTGTGGGGACAGCGGGGGCCCCATCCCGGGCGGCCCCCCGTTCCGCCGGGGAGAGGGTTCGGCACAGCGTGTCCTTGGGGGGGGGCAGGGAGCCGCCGTCCCTGCGGCCAACGCCGGGAGCCGGGCTCCTCGCTCTGCCCTTTGGCATTTCGTCAACAGCACGGCCAGCGCCGCGGCTCCGCTTCCAGCTCCCCCCGGCACCCGCTGGCACTGGCTGCCCCGGCTGGGGGGGAACCGTCCCCGCAGCGGGCGCCTCGGCGGGGCCGGTGCCAAAGAGGGCGTGGGAGCATCGGAGCTGCGAGGGCCGGCGAGTATTTTTAGCCCGCTGCTCCGTGCCACACGGTCAGAGGAAAAGGCTAATTCTCACCTTGGGCCGACGGGGTTTGGGTTGGGGCCAACGCCGCCCCGCACCCAGGGCGCTCAGGACCACACGGCGATGCTGGACAGCCCCGAGCCCTTGCCCGATGCCACCCCGAGGTGCCACCCCCTCACCTTGGGGCTGGAACAGTGGGTAACCTTTTTTTTTGTGCACCCCGTGTCCTCCACGTGGCCTCACCCCTGTGAAACATTAACGCGGGCACCCGCGTACGGGACGGGAGGCGAAGGCAGGGCGGTGCCGGCGCCCGGTCAGCCGTGCCGCAGGTCCTTCCAGTATTTCTGGCTCTGCTGCAGCTGCCACCCGGCTCCCCAGCCCTGCCCGGCCACCCTGCACCATGCAGCAGGAGCCCCTTGGGTGCCGAGGCCGGCCGGTGAGGTGAGGTGAGTGCTGGGGCTGTGTCCACGAGCCACTTGGAAGCTGCTCGCTGCAGGTGGGGTCAGTGCAGGAACAGCCTTTATTAAAGCAAAATAACCTACAAAAATATAGATCCAGCCTGTGCCCCAGGCCTGATCTGGCGAAGGAGGAACAAGGCCCGTGCCCAGGGCAAGGGGACTGGCTCAGCCACACAGAGCCCTCGGCCCCAGGACCCAAATCTTTGGGCCAAGCCCGCTCCCGGCCCCCGGTTTCGCTCTCGCCCTCCTCTGTGCGAGCGCGTGCTCCCAGGGGAAGAGCTTTCCCTACCAGCAGCTGCCCCAGTCCCGTCCTGGGCCCGTGGAGCAGAGGCTGTCCCCTGCCAAGGGTCTTGAGGGGCAGTGCAGCTCCGTGCTGAGCCGCTCCTGCGTGTGTGTGTGCAGCCACCGTGGCGATGCCAGCCGCGGCCGGGCAGCTCGGAGGGGTGCTAAAGGTGGGCACAGCAGAGCCGAGCCCCGCTGGCACGCGTGGGGGAGGCCGTGGGACCCTCCCGTTCCCCCCACACGCAGGGCCCTCACTGCTCCTGCGTGCCCCAGGAGATGTAGTCGGGGCGCGTGGCCGCGTGGTACTCGTCGATCAGCTGCTGCACGATCTCCCGGGAGTTGTCCAGCTCGTCGAAGTTGTCCTTGAAGATGTCCTCCTTGCGGAACTGCTCCAGGAAGGCCTCCCGCTTGCGCAGCTTGTCGTACTGCCGGCACGTCCGCTCAAACAGCTGGAGAAAGGCAGCAGCGAGGGGGTCAGGAGGGCCCCGGGTCCCCGGGGAGCCCGCGCGCAGAGACACCAGGACGGGGCCCTCAGCCTCCCCCGGCTGCTGCTCAACCAGCTCCTGTCCCCGGCCAATGCTCGCCCCCAGCTCCTGCTTCTGGGGCTGCTTTAGCCCAGGAAGAAAGGAATCGAGCTCCTGGGAGAGCAGCACCAGGGACGGGGACCTACAAGGAAGGGTGGGAGCCCAGGCTCGAGCTGAACCCCGCCGTGCTGCAGGAGGGAACTGGCCCCCACCCCGCACCTGCAGGCCCTGATGGGGCTTTGGAAAAGGCCGAGAGGAGGAAAGGATGTGCCTGGAAGGGGAAAAGCTCAGCTCCGGGGGGCTGGTGCTGCCCCTGGTGCAGGGGGAACTCACCGAGGAGATGTTGGTGTGGTTTGCCATCATCAGCCCGCTGACGCGGTGTGCGGAGGGCAGGTAGGGGGACTTGCGGGACAGAGCCACCTGGATGCTGGCGGGCCCCCAGGGGATGAAGTTGGCCAGCTTTCGCTCCCGGATCCGCTGCAGGCTCTTGTGAACCTGGTGGGAGGAGAGCAGCGAGGGGGAGAAAAGCGCTGGGCAAAGCAGCCCCGGGAGCTGCTCCTCGCAGGATGCGTGACCTCAGAAAGGATTTCAGCAAACAGCGGGGACAAACGGCCCTCCTGGGAAGCCAGGGCCCACGCAGGAGCAACCTGGAGCCAGTTCTCAGGCTCGCTGAGGGATCCCCAGGCGGGAAGGTGGTGGCTGTGCCCTTCTCACACCACTCCCATGAGTGCCTGGAACAGCTGTGATGGTTTATCCCCGATGGTTTATCCCCGATGGTTTATCCTCGATGGTTTATCCCCGCCAGGAGCTCACCTGCGTGGGATCCACCTCCCCCTGGATGATGTTGAGGATGGCGATGTAGCAGTGGTTGGTCTGCCTGTCTCGCCCCGTGGACACCATCACGTTTTTCGGCTGCAGCAACCTCCTCATCACATCCAGAACCGTGGTTTTCCTCACGCTGGCCACCTGCAAAGGGCAGTCGGGGTCAGAGGCAGCGGGCGGGCTGCTCCCTCGCCCTCCCACTGCCCCGCACACGCACGCAAGGAGCAGGGGGCAGCTGGAGGGGAGAAGCCCTCGCCCCGGGGGGATGGAGCCACGTGCAAAGCCGCATGCAGGGTGGGCAAATCCCAACGTCACACCGCAGGCACGGCCAGGCTGAGAGCTGGAGCAGCAGCCAAGGCTCCACCGAGGGAGCTGAGCTCCTCCAGCAGCACAGCAGGGGCCGAGGGGTGAAGCTCAGCCGAGCTCAGGGCGCCGGGGCCACGTTTTGTGTTGCTGCCATCAACCTGTCCTGCCCTGCTGCCACGACGAGGAGCAGGGCTGGAGGAGAGGACGGGGTCGTTCCCCACTGCAGCCCACACCCCATCGCTCTGCAGTGAGCCCGTGGGGGGCTGCAGCAGTCCCTGGGTGCTGTCAGCTTTTGCCTGCACAGCTGCAGCCCTCACGGTGGGTGCCAGCACCCAAAGGTGCGTGCCCGCGGCGAGGACAGCTCGGCGGTGTGGCAGCCCAGGCCCCCTCCGAGCTGCCGGCTGAACCCCTCCCCACACTCCTCCTCCCTGGGAGGACAGATCACACGCTCGATACCCTTTTCAGAGCCAGCAGTTTTTCAGATTTGCTTCTCTGAGTAACATCCTGAGGAAATGCACACAACGAGAGGAGAACAGCAGCTGTTAGCCCCGAGCAGAACTGAGACGCGGCCAACGCAGGTGAGTGTCTCAAAACAAAACAGCCCCGGCCTCCCCTGCAGCCAGGGGGACACGGGCTGGGGCCAAGCTGGAGGTGAGAGGCAGCATTTGATGCAGCCGAGGGGCAACCATCCCTTCGGGGTAGGGGCTGACACCTGGAGACCACGCTCAGCCTCGGCGTGACACCGACCAGCGGCGGCCTGAGCTGGTGGCTCACTGCGGCGACAGGCCTGGCAGGCAGAGCTCGCTCTGATCGTTTCTAAGGCTGCCTTTTGCCAAATCAAACACTGTCTGCTCTCCCAAAGCTGCCACCTCCGACCTGAGGCGTGCAGGAGGCAGCCCAGCACACGCACAGCTGCGAGTGGCGTCACGCTCGGGCTGTCAGGCGAGGCGAGGTGGCTGCACGCGGCTTAGGACCGAGCATTTACAGCTCCCACCACGGCTCTGGGGCTGAGGGATGGCAGCAGGCGAGCGTGGCAGCTCCTGCTGCCCTCGGGGAACAGGAGGAACCCCCAGCAGGCTGCCTTAGGGACCGGGCTGCCTTACCGACTGGTCCGTAGTGAGCGGCGTGTAGCCCGTCATCAGGAAGTGCAGGCGCGGGGTGGGGATGAGCGAGGCGATCAGCCCGATGAGGTCGTTGTTCATGTAGCCGGGGTACCTGAGCGTGGTGGTGCTGGCAGACATGATGGTGGAAACCTTTTTTGGGGGAGAGGAGTGGGTCACCACGTGGCCACGGAGCGCGTTCCAAGCGCAGCAGGGCCAAGGGAGGCTGGGGTGCCCCAGGAATCTGCCCCGAGGAAGGGCAGGGGGCTCTCATTCCCGGCTCCAGGCTGCCCACAGTGAGCCCAGGGAGCTCAAACCCAATTAAAACCACCGGGAAAGCCCCGTGCCAGCTCCTCCGGAGGGAAGAGAAGAGCCCTTCTCACCAGCTGGTTGATCTGAGAGAAGGAGGGATTCTGAATGTGCAGCCGGTCTGTGGCGATGCGATTCAAGGCTGTGTTGTCTAGAACCACCTGCAGGAGGGGACAAAAAAAAAAAAAAAAAGAGAGAAAAAAAGCTCCGTGAAGCTTAAGGGAGGCACCCAGAGGAAAAGGCAGCCCCGGCCACGTGTCTGAGGGCACCGGATCCCGCAGCCTGGCCCAGCGCAGGCCCCGAGCGCCGCAGCCCGGCCGAGCCCTCCCGCGGCAGGTGGCAGACACTGGAAACCACGGAGCTGACTCATTCGTGGAGCGTAACTGACACTGTCAATGGGAGCTCTTCCCTCCGCCTTGGCCACGCTCCCCAGCGCTCTCCCGAAGAGCACAGCCCCTGGGCCAGCAGCTCACGGCAGCTTCAGCCTCGGCAGCTCCGCCGGAGCCTCCCCTGCCCTGCTCCCGGCGGGGATGAGCTGGGAGGGACGAGGTTGGGAGCTGGGGGAGGGTGAGGGCTGAAGGTGCTGCGTGGTTGGGGGCTGTGGGTGCTGGAAGCAACGCTGGAACGGAGCTGGAGTGGCAGGGTGCAGGGGAAGCACAGCCAGCCCCTCGCTGCCATGGGGAAAACCTGCTGGATCCCAGGGGCAGGGCAGGACGGCTCGGCAAGGGTCAGAGCGGAGTCCTCGTGCCCTGAAGCACCAAATCGGCCCGGTTGGAGGTGCTGGGGACCCCCCCTTACCACGCAGTCAGCGTTCTGAGTCAGCCTCTTCAGGGTCAGCAGGGAGTTGTACGGCTGCACCACCACGTCGCTCATCTCGTCCTGGTTCGGGAAAACCGAGTAGGTCTCCACCAGCTTCTTGGGATACCTGGGGAGAAAGCCCAGCCCTCGGAAGGGTTAACAGGGCCAAGGCAGCACGCTCCCCTCCCACCAGCTCCCTTTGCAGTCTCCAGGGCTCAGGACAAGCAGTGAGTCACCGGCGCTGCGTGCCAGAGTCGGCTCCCAGGGAGGGAATTTGTCCCGGCAGTGCCTACCCCAGCAGCACGGGAGCAGGCTGCCAGACGGAGCTACAGGCGAGGCTGAGCCATCCGCAGGCTGATCCAGCAGCTGCCTGCCGGCCTTTTCAAGAGGCTGCAAGCTCCGACAGGCGGGGACGGCAGCTCCAAGCCCACAGTTAGAGCCTCCCACCCCTCCCCGGCGCACTCAGGGTGGCAAAAGGCAGCTGCCTGCTGAGAGGGGCCGAGGGAAGGCAGCGCTGGGACAGCTCGAGCCCAGCTCCGGAGCCTCTGTAGTCCCCAGGCGTATCAGGAGCCGTCCCTTCCCCGGGCTGTTTGCCAGGGATTGCACAAGCCAGTGTTTGGGTGGGGGCGGTGGCTGGGGCTCTGAGTCAGCTCTCTCCAGCTCTCAGCTCTGGCTGGGTGCCCGGGCATGGGCCGGGCTCTGCTGCGGTGCGGGAAGGGGCTGGGGCCGAGCACTCACCTGTCATTCAGCCTCTCCAGGAGGTAGGAGCCCAGCCCCGAGCCCGTCCCGCCGGCGATGGAGTGGCAAAGCACAAAGCCCTGCGAGGAAGCAGAAGGAGGCGCGGGTCAGCCCCGAGAGCAGGGCAGAGGGTGAGAACCTCCCCTGCGTGGCCAGGGCTGCAGAGAGGGAGCCGAAGGCAGGCAGAGCTCAGCCCTGGCTCCTCCAGATCGCACGCTCCTCATGCCACTTCTGCCAGGGGGGGAGGAATCTGCTTCTCTGCACACACCACGAGGTACGACCGCTGCTCGGGAGCCTCCTGGATTCCTCCCAGCCCAAACCAGACTTCAGGACAGCTCAGACGTCACCTTCAGCACCCAGGTGCTTGTATAAAATGGACGCAGACCTTCTCAGCCCTTTCCCTGGGCAAGCCTTCCAGGGTCTCTGAAGCCAAACTCCCTCTACCTAACTTCAGGGCAGCTCCCCCCCGCCTTGCTGCAGGTCCCACAACCTGCTCTGAGAGCTGCCAGCTTGTTTTTCAAGCCGCATTTTCCCTCTCTCTGTTGCCATGTGACAGCCTGACACAAACACCAGCGAGCCGTGCCTGTCCCCACGCAGAAACTGGGTTTACACGACGGTAGCCAAGGTCCTGCCAGAGGCAGGCAGCAAAGCGGCCTGAAAGCTGTCTCCGAGCTCTTGGTGTCCCTGGTGCCCCTTCGATCCAGCTAGAGAGAGCACGGAGCTGCCGGGGAGCCACGGGACGGGGGTGGAAAGGAAAAAGCATGATAATGAGAGAGAAAACTCCTCCTGCAGACTGTATCCTGTGGAAGCAGCATTGGGGGCAGAAAAATGCCCCACTGAGGTAAAATGATTTCTGGGGAAGCCTGGTCAATGTAGTAATGACAGAAAAGACCTCGCTGCCCCAGCTCCCCTCCCTCCTCGCTGTCTGCTCAGCACCTCAGCAAGGGCTGAGCCTGACCTCATACAACATCAGCCTGGCTCTTAAAACACCAGGCAGGGCAACCGCAGCCAAAGTCCTCGATTTACTTACTTCCAAACTGTCGCTCCCATCAGCCTCTCTGTCTATTATGTCGAAGATATCTTCGTGGATTTTTTCTCCCTGCAAAAGAGACCAGAACGGGATGGGTTTCTTCCCCGCCAAGTCTGACTGGCGAGGCGGTCCTGCAGTCCTGCACCCAGGGTGCCCCAGATCATCAGTCCTAAGTCCCTGCTGAGCCACGTGGTGCTCTGCAGGAGCTGCTGGCCTGATGTAAAGCCTCGTGCCTCAATGCCCGACCTGCGCTCGCACACGGGGGCACCAGAGCCTGATACCTGCGAGAAGCCACTGGCCCAGTTGTTCCCAGCTCCACCGCCATGCTCGGACAGGTAGATGTTTTCTGGGTTGTACAGGTTGGCGTAAGGGGAGTTGAGGATGGAGTGGATGACGCGGGGCTCCAGGTCCAGCAGCACGGCTCGCGGGATGTAGTGCTCGTCATCTGCCTTTAACGAGGAGCAGCGAGATCAGGACGCAGCCGCGGCTCAGTGCGGCTTCTGACTGCGGGGAAACTGCGACCGAGCGTGCCACCCCCTGGCCGCAGGAGAGCACAGCACAGCCTGCGTCTGACAGAGGAGAGGAGGGCGAGAAACTCGTTACGTCCGTACAGCACGGAGCCTCTCCACGTGCCTCACAGCGTCCCCTGAGCGCAGAGGGCCGGCTCTCCCCCAGCAGTTAGGTGCTGCCTCCCCACCACGTCCCCTGCAGCACCCGGAGCAGGGCCGGGAGGGCTGGCAGCGGGCGGGCAGCGGGAGCGGGGCTCAGGCTGCCGCTGGGGTTTGCACGGGGACCGAGGCTGCGCGGCCGACCCCAACGGGGGGCTGCTGAGGAGAGAGCTGGAGCAGCCGGGAAGGCTCTGGGGGCATTCCTTGGGGCAAGGGGCAGCCCCCAGCACCCATGGGTGCAGCCCCCAGCCCTGCAGCACCCACGGGTGCAGCCCCCGTGCCGTGCCCCCGCGGGTACCTGGTAGAAGAAGACGTCCTTGCGGTCGGTGCCCTCGGTGGCGAACTCCTCCACGATGCCCTCGGGGCTGATGCCGTGCTCGGCGCAGAGCTGCTTCCAGAACTCGAAGCCGACTGCGGGCAGAGGGGGGGGACGGGGTCAGTGGGGGGGGGGTGGATAGGGAGACCCCCTGCAGGCCCCGCCCCCTCACCAAGCCCCACCCCCAGTCACCATCAGGCTCCACCCCCGTCACCCCCAGGTCATCGGTGGCCACGCCCCTCTGCAGGCCACGCCCCTATATCCAAAGCCCCGCCCCCTCTAAGCAGGCCCCGCCCCCACCCCTGCAGCCCCACCCCCAGCAGGCCCCGCCCGCGACAGCCTGAAGCCCCGCCCACCATCAGGCCACGCCCCCTTCACATACCACGCCCCAAAACAGCAGCCCCCGCCCCTCCTCAAGCCACGCCCCCTCCCTAAGCCCCGCCCCTTCCCTCACAGCGGCCCAGCCCCGCCCGGGGCCCGCTCTCCCGCTCCTCCCCGCCCCGGCCCGGCCCCGCCACCTCCCCCCCGCCCCTCCGCTCACTCTGGTTGCCGCACTGGCCCAGCTGCAGCGTGATGATCTCCCGCGGCATGGCGCCCGCCGCTGCGCTGCGCTCCCCTCCCGCCTCCCCGCCGCCGCCGCCGCCGCCTCCTCCCGCCCGCCGCCCGCCGCCACGGGCACTGCGCCTGCGCGCCGCGCACTTCCGCCCCACCGCCCCCTCCCCTCCCGCGGCGCCCCGGCAACGCGCGTGCGCGCCGCCCGGCCGCCTCCACCGCGCCTGCGCCAAGATGGCGGCGCCCAGCGCGGCGCCGGCCCCTTCGCCCTGGCGGCAGCCATGTTGGCGGCGGCCGGATGTTGATGCCGTGAGGGAGCCATGGCGGCGCGGCCCGGCGGGGCCGGCGAGCGGCGGCGGCGGGTGGAGGAGCTGAGCGCGGCGCTGCGGGGCCGCCTGGGGCCCTACGAGCCGCTGCTGGGAGCCCTGCAGGCAGCGCTCGTGTGGGAGCGGCCGGGCCGCAGCGCCCTGTGGTGGGTGGCGGCGCACGGCCTCTTCTGGTGAGCGCCCCCCGGGGAGCGGACGGGGACGGGGACGGGGACGGGCAGGGCCGCACCGGGCTGAGGAGGCTTCGGGGGGGGGAGGGTCCGGGCCCTGCTGGGCACTGACGGGACCGGGAGAGCCTGGGGGGGGGGGGCTGAGGTGATTTGGTGCCTGTGGGGCCTGGCAGCGAGCCCTGGGGGGGGGGGGGGGGGCAGGGCCCCAAAACCCCGGGCAGGGCCCCAAAACCCCGGGCATTGCCCCAAAACCCCGGGCATTGCCCCCAAAACCCCGGGCAGGGCCCCAAAACCACGGGCTTTGCCCCTGAAACCCCGGGCAGGGCCCCCGAACCCCGGGTAGGGCCACAAAACCCTGTGTAGAGCCCCCAAAACCTCTGGAATTGCCCCCAAAACCCCCAGCAGAGCCCCTCGGTGCCATAGGGGGTTTTGCTCTGTGCCCCCCGTTCCTGTCCCTCGCGGGGTTTGCTGAGCGCTGCCTTCTCCTTAGAGCCCTTCCCGGTCACGCTTTGGGGTTTGGGCTGCAGGCCGAGCTGCTGGGCGAGCAGTTTGGCTTGGTGACCTGTTGCTGCGTCCAACAAGCACTGGAAGCGCTGAGCTCTGCTTTAGCTTTGTCCCTCTCATAACAGCACCAAACCAGGCAGCAGGAACTGAGCTGGTGGGTGAACAGCAGGGGAAGGGCAGGAGGTTCTGCTCGCCTCTGGCCGGTGAGCTGTAAACGAGGGTGGTTGTGCTAGAAATGACACAAACAGATACTATAAAACCTTCTCAAGGCGGCTGCGAGATAAGCTCCTGGCCCAGGCAGTGCGGGCAGGCTGAATGCTGACTGATTACTGCTTGCTTTCTGTTCTCTTGCTGTAGCTGTAACCAGGTTTTGAGGGTGGTTTGTGCCTCCTTTCGTCTGTGTCAGGCAGATCGTGCTGGTTATTTATCTGTTTGTTTCTTCCTCATAGGTTCTTTGCTCTGACTTCTCTTCGATTGGTGTTCCTGGTTGCGTTTACTCTTATTGTAGTAGTTTGTATAGATAAGTGGAAGAACAAAATCTGGCCTGAAATTGGAGGTAAGTTGCAACGTTTAAGTTAATATCAGAACGTTAAGTACTGTTTTTAGATCTAGAGTGTGCAGCGTTTGGAGTTCAAGAGGTAAAATCCAGGGCTTTTTTCTGGTGTGAATCCAGAAGCAGGCAAGAATGCTGTAGGCACGTTCTTCCTGGAGTTGCTCTGGGAAGCCCTAACCTGTGTAAATAATAAGAGGTTTTTCTGCCAGTGTCTTGTAACCTTCTGAGTTTCCCTTCCATTTTGCTTTGTAGAGACTTGAGATCTTTTAGCACGTCATGAAGTAGCCTACTCGTTTGTGATGCTTCTGCTTGTGGGATGTCACCCCAGGCTCTTGTTCGCCCGTCAGTTGTGGTTTTATGGCGTGTTGGAATATTCACCAGTTGGGGCTTTTGTCATCTCTGTCTAATTTTAGTGAAGCACAAACTATCCTTGAGTTATAAGGAAATGATCTCTGCAACCTGTGTTGTACAGAATATTCTGCTAAGAGAAGAACTCTAGAATAAAGAGAGCATTTCACTAAATGGTAATGTTTGAAACAGCTGGTGTGTGAGAGTTAGGGCAGGTTTTGAAGCAGTGATTCATCTTCTAAGTATTCAATACAGGAGCAAGAAATTAAAATTTCAAAAATCCAATATAAAAGCAGGCGTTTATGGAATACGTCTGGATTTCTCCTCGGATTCGGTAATAAATCAGCTTCAAGGTTTAAGACAGGGATGAGTCCCAGCCTTGCCTACAAAGTAGAGAATTCATTAAAAGGAGAGGCATCTTAACGGCTGTTAATTAAATTAGTCTTAAGCTTTCAGGGAACAAAGCAGCTCTTTTTCTCATTTGTAATATTAGTGTGCTCATGAATAATACCAATCCGAGCAGGATTTTGTTGCTTTTGCATGGTCAGATGACCTTTGAAGCAGTGCATGTGGTTTCCATGCTCCCAGAGAGAGTTCTGTAACTAATGAGCAGGTTCTGCCCCAGCTTTTGTGCCTCAGCCTGTGTTCTGGGTAGTTCTTTGGAAGACATTAAAGCTTCGCTCGGTTCCTGCCATCGGCTTTCTGCAGGCTTTATAACCAAAGTGTTCTTACTGGTGAGGGAAGTGGGGAGAGTTACCTGCCCAGCTCCTGCATATCCTTGATTTAAACTCGTCAGGAGAACTGACACATCTCTGGCTCACTTTTCAAGCCCTGGTCTGGGTGAAAAAATATCAAAAGGCGTAAATCTGATGGCTCTGAATAAGCAAACTGTTTGTCCTTCACCTTCTGGGTGTGTGCAGGGGAAGGGAGGGAGATAAAAGTGGAACTTTTTTTTTTGCAAATACCTCCTACTGCAACCAGAGCAGCCTTCCAGATGCTGTCCAACAAGGCTGAGGAGCAGCACGGAGGCTCTCTTGCAGTCTTGTACCGTCACTGTACAAATTCAGAATGCGTTACGGAGTGATGCGTCTCTGGTTCTTAACAGTTAAAGTCTTTTCCAGGCACCTCCCAACTCATTAAAGCTTTACTTAAATCCCAAGAGCTAAGCATTCTTATGGCAAATTCCTTGCAACTAATGTCGTGTCTGTTCTTAATATTTTAGTGGCAAGACCTGGCGACTTAGACAATGAGAGGTAGGAAACTAATTGAATCCTCTGCTCTTTGGTGCTTTGCTGTGATCCTGTGTAATTGGTACCTGCACGTGCTTGGAATGTTGGCTTCCTAGAGAGGAAGGAAGGGGAGCAGGGAGCTGCTTAATGCAGTGAGGATGGAGCCCTCAGTCGTGCTGTTGTGACAGGTTTTTGACTTGCCCAAGCCATTATGTTATATTTAATCTCTGCCTTCAGACTGACTGGCAGTTGATGCTTGCTTGAGTGTTGTAAAACTTCCACCGCCACTTCCACTTGCACCCCCAGGTTGGAGGTGCTGCCTGAAAACCAATTCCTTTTGTGTGGGTCTCCAGTAGTAGGAAAACAACCGGGGCTTTTGTTGGAAAGAAAGAAGTCTTCTGAGACTAGATCTGGAACGTTTAAAGAGGCATTTCCCAGAAGCTGTTCCTGCATAGTTCTGACCTGACTGCAGCTTTAATAACAGTGGGTTGAGAAATGTTTGGGTGTTGCCTTCCTAATAACACCTTCCTCTCTCCGGGCACACCTTTCTGCCTGCTTGTGCTGCCTGGCCACACTTGGATGCTCAGCTCTTGATTAAATCACTTGAGCTGTTGCCAGAGAAGTTTGTTTGTTTACTGCAAGAGGCCCAAATACAAAAGGAATTGCTGTTCCTAAGCTTCAGGTTCCTGTGACTAGCAGTTAAGAAGCACTAATAGAACCTGCCAAAGATAATACCTCCGAAGTAACAGAACCTATTAAGTAAGGTACAAGGCTGCCTGGAAGCCTCATGCTGAAGTTTTGGGGGTTGCTGTTGACCAAGTCAATGCAGAGAAAGCAAATGGCTTCACTTGATTTGCTTCTGCCGTGCCCCTTCCCTTCCAGTAGCGTGGAAGCTCTAGTCTAAGACAACAAGAGGCTGAGTGACTCACATCACTGCTCCTTAGCTGCTGTGGGAGAACGGAGACGCCTGCAGAAGGGGATGCAGAGCGCTGCTCTTGGCAAGGCGCTGCTCTGAGAGGCAGGCTGAGGCTCCTCTCGAGAGCTGAGCAGCTGGGTGAGAGGAGAAAGTGGTGTGGTGACAAGCGCTTGTCACAAGGGATGTCTGCACTGAATCCCATGCGGTAATTAATGTCTGTTGCTGATTTTTTTTCCATCCACTGCAGCTGGGGATATGTCCACCCTCGGCTGCTCGGGGTGCCCGAACTTTGTCACCATTTGGCTGAAGGATGGGTGACCTGGACCAACTTCTTCAACAATCTCTTCGTTTTCAAGAGGCAAAGCCCTGGCAAGGTGAGAATGTGCAGGCGTTAGCAAATGGCATGGTTGTCCAGCCTCTGCTGGTATCCTTTTGTGATGGCATCCAGCGCTGGCTGAACGCGTTCCAAACAGGGGAGGTTACCATGGGAAGTCTCCCAGCTTGGCATGGCTGTGAAGCGGTGCAGAGGAATAGAAAGCACAGGCAGAATAATGGTGTGGAGGAGGGAGGAGAAAACAAGCGTTGGCACGTTGATTGCATTAGTGAAGTGGCAATAGAGCTGCTCCTTCTGTAGCTTTCTAGTTTTTTAAGTGTCTGTCAAATGCATCACCGCCAGTGGATTTTAGTAGGCAGAAAAAGTGTCATTTTTTTTTTGTTGCTCTTGTTTTTGAGGCTTATGCAAAGAGGAACCTGTAACTGCATTTGTGTTCTTCACTGTGAAAGAGTTCTCTCTCTTTCAGTCTCTTCCTCGCTTTTAGCATACCTGCTTTGGGAAGCTCCCTATAATCTGAAGCAAGAAACTTTGCTGTGCTGCCTGTGGCTCTGAAGGCAGACGCTTCCTGAATCTGTTCTAGTCCTGGAATGGGGTAGCGCTAGGAAGGCTTGGCTGCTGTTAAATTACAACTTTAGCTAGAATTCTGCAGGGAGCAAGATGGTCAAGAAGTGAGTGATTCCATTGCTTAACCCTGGAAACTCACCGTCTCCCATGTCTTCAGTTTTGCCTTCTAGTCTGTGGAGTTTTTACTTTCATGGCTGTTCTGGGCCGGTATATCCCTGGACTCCTGCTCTCATACTTGCTGTGTAAGTAGAAGATCCCTATGCCAAATACAGACTTGAAAATGAAAAAGGGATAGAAACGAGTAGGATCTGATTGTCTGAGGAGTCAGGCTCTGCTCCAAAGAGAGCAGCAACCGTTCCTGCTCCAAAGGAAGGGTCATGTTAATGGCTGTAAAATTTAAAGTAATGTGTTCTGCCTAGAATGTGGTGGTTCCTGTCCAGGGCTCTAAGGTCTCTGGTCCGGACACAACCTGTCTGCGTGGTTAGTAACAATGGATCTGAGCACTGAAAGGTCGGCCTCTCCGTTTTGTGACGTTGGCAGAGGTGATTGCACCAACTCTAAAGCAGCATCACCTTCAGTGCCCAGATCTTGCATTCTGGATGTGTGTGACACTGCATCACAACACGGGCAAGCTGTTTGCCAGGTAGCACACCGTGCAAACTTCTCATCAGCCTTCCCTCTTCCCTCAGTGCTCTTCGTCCTGCTGTGGCCCCTGGCTGTCTACCACAGGCTGGGGCACCGCATGTACCTGAAGCTGGAGCCAGCTCTGCAGCGGCTGGATTTCAGTGTCCGAGGCTACATGATATCAAAGCAGCGGGAGAAGCAGCGTAAGTTTCTAGAGGGTGTTTCTGGCCCTTCAGACACTGATACTTCATACCTGAACCCATCTGTAAACAAAGCCTCTGCTTGTGGAGTGGGATAGCCCTGCACGTCTCGCGTGGCAGTCACTCCAGTTCCCTTGGCAAATACTTGCAAGTACTTTGGGGATGAAACGAGGCAGCTCTGCCTCCACAGGAGTCTGCCAGGGAGTGCATGGTGTGAACTCTTCATGGTGCTGAGCTGCATCAGTTCTCAGCTGTCAGAACCGTGTGTTCTGGGCTGCAGTTGTACCGAGTCCTTCCTCTTTTCAGTGCGAGGTTGCTGCTAAGCATGTTCATCTCAGCAAAAGATCTGCAGCAGCCCAAGTCAGAAATGATCCCATTGCTCTGTTGAGGAACCAAATATGCTGTGTTATGTCCAAGCCTGCCAATTATTTTTTTTTTCTTGGTGTAAGATCTCTGTCCTAACAGCAATAATAAGCTTTGACTCTGGTTTCTGACAGTGCGTCACCGATCCCTTAATCAGGAGGGCACGGATGATGGGAGTGACAGTGAAGAGGAGCTTGCTGCTTTCTGTCCCAAGGTAGTGAACTGTACATGAACGTACTGGGTACTGTGGGTGTCCAGAACTGCTTGTACCAGCTCCTAGGCTAGGCAGTAACATGTGAAACGAGCCTCAGATACCAGCCTCACGTGAGGACTGGGTTTAACTGGCAGCCGCTGGATGATGGCAGAGGAATTAGCTTTCCAGTATTTAATATTTTTCTAATGTATCTCCTGTTTCAAAGCTGGATGACTCCGTGGTTGCCAAGGAACTAACCATCTCTGACTCGGAGCATTCAGATGCTGAGGTTTCCTACACTGAGAACGGGATGTTTAACCTCTCAAGGGGCCAGACTCCATTGACAGAGGGATCAGAAGGTGAGAGGAAACTGGCAGCTCCTCAGAGGTGTGGAATGCTGAGTAGGCACCGGTGCGACAGGTTGGAGGGAGGCCAAGCATTCCCTTCTGTCCCTGAGGTCTGGCTGTTTGATGTCTGTTGCTGGCCAAGATGAGATGAAACTACCTGTTTTTTCAGCGCAGAGCTTCCTTCTTAATTCCTGTGGTGCTTTGGTAGAGCAATTTCAGCTGCTCTTCAAAGGCAGATCCAGCTCTGCCAGTCTTTGACCGCAGAGATGTGTGTTGCAGCACAGCCTCTGTCACCGTGACCGGCCTGTCCCTCTGGTCATGTCATTATAGTGTAGGCACAACCAGCTCGTCCTGTCCAAGACCCTTCTGTACCCTCTGCTTATCTGCTGACTGAGTGAGAGGGTAGTTTCCTCTCGTTCAGCACCTGCATTCCTTGAGAGTGAGCTGGGAGGTAAGCAGGCACCCAGAATAGCTATGTGAGGGGGAGATTAAAGACAGCGTGATGCGGAGGTGATAGGAGACCGTCTGTCTTGGTGAGGTAATGGCCCAGATTTTGAGTGCTGTGCTGTTCTTGCCTTCAGGGTGTTTGGCACGTGCTGTGTATTTAAAACACTCTCTCCTCTTCTAGACCTGGATGGTCACAGTGACCCGGAAGAATCTTTTGCCAGGGATCTCCCTGACTTCCCTTCCATCAACCCAGAAGCGACTGGCCTAGATGATGAAGATGACACCAGCATTGGGATCCCAAGTCTGGCTTACCGCCCGCAAGGAACGGAAGAGTTGCACTTCCCTTATTACCAGGAAGAAGCCGGCGCGCTGCCATCTGTACAGAATCTCACTAACAACATAGCTGGGTTTGTCACCAGGGGGATGATCCAGCTTGCGCTGTCGGGAGCCGCTCAGCCGGGCTCTTCGCACAGCGACAATCCCCAGAGAGGTGCAAAGACTTACCTCAGAACGGCCAGCTCGGACTTGGACACTGACGCAGAAGGGGATGACTTTGAACTGCTGGATCAGTCTGAGCTGAACCAGCTGGATCCTGCTGGCTCACGGGGCCAGTAGGCAATCACATCACCTCCTTTCTGGTTTTCTGACGTGCGTCGTGGAGGGGAATCCTGGAAGGAAGAAGCATTGCACAGTTATCTAGATT
Source organism: Netta rufina (assembly GCF_964035555.1). Lineage (NCBI taxonomy): Eukaryota > Metazoa > Chordata > Aves > Anseriformes > Anatidae > Netta > Netta rufina. The sequence continues at coordinate 1,013,396 of NC_140148.1, read as the reverse complement.
GTCTCCCGTGTGAGTACGAGTGATACGACAACCAGTCCTGGCTGGGAGCACCGCTGTGAGCCGTGACTCTGTAGCCTCGCTTGGATTTTAAAATAAACCACCCTGGTAATTCGTAGGGAAAAGGTGTTGATGTGATGGCTCCACAATCACCCATGCGTTGCCCTGCATTGTCTGCCAGGATGCTGCTTGCTCCAAATTTCCTCACCTAAGACAATAAATCTGGTGTCTGCAGCCAAGAGACCACAAATCAGACTGAATTAGCGTCACTGAGAACAATCTGGAAGCTGACCTTCCGGGGCTGATACACAACAAGGTGAATGGGACTGGTTTCCCCTCAGACTTAGTGTCTAGGACTTAATGCTGTTCTGTCTTTAAGACAACCCTTTCCTGCTCCTCAAATGTGCACAGAAATCCCGATTCTTCTCTCCCAGCAATATCCAGCTCTGGGTAGAAACGAACACCTTGCTCCCCTTGTGGACGTGGTGGTGTACGGCCACAACTGTTTGTACTTGCAATGACCACTCATCTCCAGCTCAAGCTTTCTAGTGATGCTATTTTGTAAGAGACATAATGGCAATAAGACATCTACTGTGATGACTAGAGTCCTGCAAAGAACATCGACGTGTGGCAGCTGTTCTTGTGTTGCTTTCTTAAAATACCGGACTAACGATTTACTAAAACCCCCCTGTGTTATCCCCAAACACATCCGGCATGGACAGTAGCAATACTACATTTCCCCTGACACTGCCTCTTAGGGAACAACTAGGGAGAGGTTTTCTGGAGGAGGGAAGAAGCGGAGCTGGCCTGCTCAGCCACTTTTGTTCTGGGCCTCTTTCACAGCTTTGTATAGCTTAGAACCTGCCAGTAGGAATCGAACAGAGGACGCCAGCTCCAACCGCAAGGGACTGAAGAGCTTTTACCTGCTGTGGGCACTTAAACAAACCAGCAACCCATAGGGGAGAGACGTGTAAGCTGGATGGCCTGAGCCTTCCAGCCCTTTCCGAGTCACTGAGCTTTCCCATTGCTTTTTCTAAGCCATAAAAACTGATACAGATCACATTTGTGCAGCAAACAACTTACCTCTTCAGGGAAACTCCCGTGTATGTGCTTCTTTTTGTCTAAATCTGCTTGCCTGAAAGTGTTGGCCGTACAGATGCTTAGACTGTCTTGAATTAAGGAGGCATGGGTAAGGTGGGGGCTTTATTAATTTTATACTAGCCTAAATCTTTGGTTTGGCCTTGCAAGGACAAGCTGTCACCTGATAAAATGTCAGCCTACTTTGGGATCTGAAGTAAAGAGCCTGTCACAAACCTCTAGGATTGCTGGGTGATACCAAACGACCGAGTCTGTGTATTACATGTGCACTCAACAGTTTAAAATCCAGTTCTTGTTTCATCTTGGAATCAATCCCCAGAGCTCCTTGGGAGCCACTCGCCCCCTGGCTGCTCCCCAGCCTCCTCTCATCCCTCGGCTGGGCTGGGGCCGCTGCCTGGCAGCGTTGGTGTCAGCTCCGTCAGCTCCTCCTCGGCCCTTGGTTTCTTTTTCTTTGCCTCAGGAGCTGCTAAAAGAGCAGAGTTGCCGGGTGCCCCTGATTTCTGGGGAGCGGTAGCAGAAGAAGCCCTGCAGGGGCCATTTTTGGGGTTCTTTGGGGGGATTTTTCATTTTTGTGGGGCTGTTTTGGGGGCGGTATCCACCTGGTGGGGATCTTTTTGGGGCTGTGTCTCCCCAGTGTGGCCAGTTTTGGGGTCATATCCTCTGGTGGGGCCGCATATCTTCTGGTGGGTTCCTCCCTACGAGGAACACGGAGCCCAACCCTAAATAGGAGCCTAGAGCACATGTAGGGCGCCACTTTCTCCCATCAAAAAGTGCTCCCAACAGAAGCCTTTGGGTTCACCTGAACACCCTGGGGGAGATTGTACGCAGTCCCACACATAACGGGACTCTGCGCATTCTCTTTTCAAACACCAATAACTGTAACCGTAACTCTAAAACTAAACGTCAGCCTAAACCTAACCCTAAACCTAGCTCTAACCTGAAACCTAACCCTAACCCCAGCCCTAAACCTAATGCTGAACCTCACCCTAACACTAACCCTGACCCTAACCCTAACATTGACCCTAACCCTAACATTAACCCTAACAATTACTCTAACCCTAGTCCTAGCCCTAGGGCTAACACCAAACCCTAATCTAACCCTAACCTTAACCCTAACCATAAACCTGAACCTGAAACCTAACCCTAACCCTAAACATAACCCTAAGTATAATGGTGGAGGTAACCCTAACCCTAACCCTAAACATAACCCTAAGCCTGACCCTGATCCTAGCCATAACCATAGCCATGCACACCCTACCCCTAACGCCTAACACTAACCCTAACAATAACCCTAAGCCTAAACCTGACCCTAAGCCTAAACCTAGCGCCCGCCCTCGCCGCCGTGACCACGCCCACAGATGTGACCACGCCCTCTTGTGGCCACGCCCACTGCCACCACCCAGTACCCCGACCCCTCCCACCACCGTGACCACGCCCACTTCAAGTAACCACGCCCTCTACTAGACCTCGCCCAATCACTCTGACCACTCCCAACCCCCGTGACCACGCCCACTCCCGCCACCATGTCTATCACTCTGACCACGCCCACCCCCGTGACCACGCCCACCGCTGCTACCACGCCTAACCCCCTGACCACTCCCACTCCGTGACCCCACCCCCCACCCCATAACCACGCCCACCCCCTCGGCCACACCCCACCCCCTTCCTCCACATTGGCCGCGTCGCCGGCTGAGGGGCGGGGCCTCGGCGCTGATTGGCGGAGCGGCACGTCGCTCAGGGCGAGGCAGCGGGACCATGGCGGGGCCGCTGCGGGTGGCGGCGCTGGCGGCGCTGCTGGCGGTGCCGGTTCGGGCCCCGGTCCCGGAGCGGCGGCAGGAGGCGGCGGTGCGGGCCCTGGCTCGGCGCCTCCTGGGCCCCCGGGCGGCCTCCGCCGTGGCTCTGTCGGTGGACGGGAGGCTGGCGGCGGGCGGCCCCGACGCCTACCGCCTGCTGTCGCCTCCCGGTGCCGCCGTGGCCGTGGCCGTGACCGGTTCCAGCGGCGTGGCGGCCGCCGCCGGGCTCTACCGCTACCTGCGGGACTTCTGCGGCTGTCACCTCTCGTGGGCCGGGGCTCAGCTCCGCCTGCCCGAGCCCCTGCCGCGGGTACCGGCCGAGATCCGCGCGGCCACCCCCAACCGGTACCGGGACCGCGCACCGGGACGGGACGGGGCGGGAGGGGACGGGACGGGGCTGGCGGTGCGCTGGGGTCCCGGGGGTGGCGGTGAGGAGGGCACCGGGGGGGGGATCCCGGTAATGTACCGGGTGCTGGGGGGTCCCGGGGGCTCCGTTCCTGCAGCAGGCTCCCCGGTGCTACCGGTGCACGGGGGCTCCGTTACTGCCCTGGGTGCTGAAGTTGTACGGGGGACACCGGCGGCTCCGTTAATGCACCGGTTGCTGGGGGCTCCGTTAATGCACCGGGCTCCCCGGTGCTGCCGGTATGGGGGGGGTACCGGGGGCTCCGTTAATGCACGGGGTGCAAGATGGGGACCGGGGGCTCCGTTACCACACCGGACTCCCCAAGCGCTACCGATGCACGGAGCTCCCTTAACGCACCGGGTGCTGCCGGTGTGCGGGGGCCTTGGGGCTCCGTTAACGCCCTGGGTACGGGGGCACCCAGGGGGCTCTGTTCGTGTCCTGGCTCCCCCCCGCCCGGTGCTGCTGACGTCCGTACGGGGTGGGCTCCACTGGTGCCATCCGTGCCACGGTCTGTGCCAGCTCGGGCACGGAGCCGGGCACCGCTCACAGCTCGTTAGCCCGGGACAAAAGGCGCTCGCCCTTACGTAACGGGGGAGGCAGCGGGGTGCCCCCCCAGCCCCCCCACCCACCCCCGGTCCTTCTATCGTTGTGCCCCAGGTACCGCTACTACCAGAACGTCTGCACCCAGAGCTACTCCTACGCCTGGTGGGACTGGGCGCGCTGGGAGCGGGAGATCGACTGGATGGCGCTGAGCGGCATCAACCTGGCGCTGGCCTTCATGGGGCAGGAGCTCGTCTGGCAGCGGGTGGGGTACCCCCGGGGCCGGGGAGGGGGCCGTGGTGGGCGTCGGGCAAAGGGGGGGGGAGCTGACAGCCGGGCTGCCCGCAGGTCTACCTGTCCCTGGGTCTGAACCAGTCGGAGATCGACGCCTACTTCACGGGGCCGGCGTTCCTGGCGTGGAACCGCCTGGGGAACCTCCACGGCTGGGCAGGGCCGCTGCCGCGCTCCTGGCACCTCAAGCAGCTCTACCTGCAGGTACCGGGGGGGTCTCGTCCTGCTTCGCCCTGCTGGGGTGGTGCTGGGTGCGGGCTCCTTTCCCCGGGTGCCCAAAGACCCCTCGTAGGGCCCGGGGCTCCTCTCCCGTCGCTCCTCTTCCTCCCTCCTCTTCCTCTCTCCCAGTACAGGGTCGTGGAGAGGATGCGCTCACTGGGGATGATCACGGTGCTGCCGGCCTTCGCGGGCCACGTGCCGCAGGGGGTTCTCCGGTACGTGCGGCTGTGCCCGCAGACCCCACAGGTCCTTGAGCTCCCTGCCCGGCGGGTCCTGGCTCCGGGTCCCACCTTTGGGCAGCACCGGGTGCCCCTGGGGGCTCCCCTGCAGCGTGCGGTCCCATCCTGCTCCTGATCCCCGTCCCTGCCCTCCGGCTCAGGGTCTTCCCGCGTGTGAACGCCACTCGCCTCGGGGGCTGGAGCCACTTTGATTGCACCTACTCCTGCCCCTACCTGCTGGACCCCGAGGACCCCATGTTCCAGGTGATCGGCACCCTCTTCCTGAAGGAGCTGATCAAGGAGTTCGGCACCGACCACATCTACAGCGCCGACACCTTCAACGAGATGAGCCCGCTGTCCTCCGACCCCGCTTACCTCTCGAGGGTCAGCAACGCCGTCTTCAGGTCGATGACGGGAGGTGGGTCGGGGCCGGGGCCGCCTGGTGGCACCGCGGAAGAGGGTGGCGGTGGGGTCCGGGGGTGCTCCCCGTGCCTCACCCCGTGTCTCCGTCCCCAGCCGACCCCGAGGCGCTGTGGCTGATGCAGGGCTGGCTCTTCCAGCACCAGCCGGACTTCTGGCAGCCGGCGCAGGTGCGGGCGCTGCTGCACGGTGTGCCCCTGGGCAGGATGATCGTCCTCGACCTCTTTGCCGAGTCCAAGCCCGTCTACCCGTGGACGGAGTCCTTCTACGGGCAGCCCTTCATCTGGTGCATGCTGCACAACTTCGGCGGCAACCACGGCCTCTTCGGCACCGTGGAGTCCATCAACCGCGGCCCCTTCGAGGCTCGCCGCTTCCCCAACTCCACCATGGTGGGCACCGGGCTGGCGCCCGAGGGCATCGAGCAGAACGACGTGGTGTACGAGCTGATGAACGAGCTGGGCTGGCGCCACGAGCCCCTCGACCTCCCCTCCTGGGTGTCCCGCTACGCCCAGCGCCGCTACGGCGCCGCCAACGCCGCCGCCTCCTCCGCCTGGCGCCTGCTCCTCCGCAGCGCCTACAACTGCACGGGCGTCTGCGTCAACCACAACCGCAGCCCGCTGGTGCGCCGCCCGTCCCTGCACATGGACACCCAGCTCTGGTACAACGCCAGCGACGTCTACGAGGCTTGGAGGCTGCTGCTGAGCGCCGGCGCCGCGCTGGGCTCCAGCCTCACCTACCGCTACGACCTGGTGGACGTCACCCGCCAGGCGGTGCAGCAGCTGGTGGCCGATTACTACCTGAGCATCCGCGGCGCTTTCCAGAGCCGCGCGCTGCCGGAGCTGCTGACGGCCGGCGGGGTGCTGGTGTACGACCTGCTGCCCGAGCTCGACAGCCTCCTCTCCAGCCACCGCCTCTTCCTCCTGGGCCGCTGGCTGGAGAGCGCCCGCGCCGCGGCCACGAGCGACCGGGAGGCCGAGCTGTACGAGATGAACGCCCGCAACCAGCTGACGCTCTGGGGACCGAGCGGGAACATCCTGGATTACGCCAACAAGCAGCTGGGGGGGCTGGTGCTGGATTATTACGGCGTGCGCTGGAGCCTCTTCGTCTCTCTCCTGGTGGAGAGCCTCAACTCGGGCAGCCCCTTCCACCAGGAGCAGTTCAACCAGGCCGTTTTCCAGGTGGAGAGGGGCTTCATCTACAACAAGAAGCGGTACCCTACCGCGCCCGTCGGCGACGCGCTGGAGATCTCCAGGAAGCTTTTCCTCAAATACTACCCCGGGGCCATGAAGCGGAGCCGGGCTGGGCCAGCGTGATTTGGGGCCGTGCCTCTCCGAGCCTCCCCCAGGAGGGAGGGCAGAGACCCTGCGTCCTCACGTGTCGAGGCTCCTGCAGCTCCTCGCCTGATCGCCGCGTCCCTCCCCGATCGCCGCGTCCCGGCGGTGCTGGAATGAAGGCGCAGAGCCCCGCTGGGACCAGGCTGCGTGCTCTGCATGGGCAGGACGAGCCCCGGAGGGGGCTGGCAGGCAGCTGTGGGGGTGGCTGTTCCCCAGGGACCGCTGCTGCACCGTGCTCAGCCCTGACGGCCCCTCCTGGCTGCCCCACGCCTGCCCCACTGGAGCTGAGCCACCCCACGGCACGGAGCAAGGAGGCAGCGCTCTGCTGCCCTGCTGGCTGCTCGCTGGGACCTGGGACGGTGCAGACGGACAGAGGACAGACGGACAGAGGGGCTGGCATGTCCCCACCGAGCACCTGCCCCTGGCCAAGCAGCAGGGAGCCAGCCTTGCCCCATGGCTCGTGCCCCCCCCGGCTCCCCTCCTTGTGGGGCCGTCGGCCTCAGCGCAGCCCCTGCTGCGCTTGGTGCCTGTGGCACTGAAGGAGCCTTGGCAGAGTTTTCTGCGGTGATGCTGGGGCCGGGCTCCTCGGGCCGGGCTCTTTCTGTGCCTTTTCATCCCCTCACTGGGGCTCGGGCCAAGGCTGCGTGGCCGTGGGTCGCTCTGGCCCCAGGCAGGGTGGGGGCTGAAACCTGCAGAGCTATTAAAGGCTTGGACACTGAGTGCTGTCGGGCTCCTCCGCTTCTCCCCAGCGTGCAATTTATTTGAATTTTGGCAAGGGAGCAGCTCGCAGATGAGATTTTTTTTTTCCCCTGAGGAGGAAAAAAGCACGGTCAGCTGCGGGGCTGCTGCTCGGGGCTGTCCCCGGCTGGTGTGGAGCTCCGGGGCTGCCTTCCCCTCGTGCCCCCCGTGCCTCCTCCCTGGCTCTGCCGCGGGGTCTTTATCTCGGCAGCTGAACCAGCATCAAGGCAGAGGGAGGCAGGTGGAGGGGCCTTGAGATAAGCAGAGAGACAAAACACGGAGGGAAGGAGGGAGGGATGGGCCCCCTGCCCGGCCCTTTTAAACAGCGCAGCCCCCCCGGGGCCCGGCATTGCCGCGGTGCCCATGGAGCAAACCACGGTGCTGATCACCGGCTGCTCCTCGGGCATTGGGCTGGGGCTGGCCGCCCGCCTGGCAGCCGATTCTGCTCGCAGGTTCAAAGGTAAAGGGGCGACGCTGTGCCACAGGGGGTCCCGGCACCACTGGGGTCCCAGCACCGAGGGGGTCCCGGCACCAAGGGGTTCTCCCCCCGCCGGTCCCTGGGGCGGCAGCGCTGCCCCGCGGCCCCGTTTTCTCCCCCAGTGTTCGCCACCATGCGCGACCTGGCCAAGAGCGAGCGGCTGCGGGAGAGGTTTGGGGGCGGCTGCCCCGAAACGCTGGAGCTGCTGCAGTTGGACGTCACCGACCCGCGCTCGCTGGCCGCCGCCGCGCAGCGGGTGCAGGGGCAGCGGCTGGATGTGCTGGGTACGGTTCCCACCGCCCCCCCCGGGCATCAGCCGGGACCGGGTGCCAAATAATAGGATGAGCCACGGTGGTCCTGCGTGGGGCCGGGGGGTGCTGCAGCCCTAAGGATGGGGTTGGGGGTGTAGGGAGGAGGGAGGGGGTTTGGTGCCCGTGTCCCCGTCCCCGATCCGCCACCCCGGTGCTGGGGGTGCCCGGCTGACGGGGGCCGTGCCCCGGCAGTGTGCAACGCGGGGGTGGGCCTGATGGGCCCCCTGGAGACGTGCTCCGAGCAGGCCATGAGGACGGTGTTCGAGGTGAACCTCTTCGGGGCCATCCGCACCATCCAGGCCTTCCTGCCCGCCATGAAGCGCCGCAGGGCCGGCAGGATCCTGGTCACCGGCAGCGTCGGGGGGCTGCAAGGTGGGCGCTGCATGGGGGGGGGGGGGCTGTGCTGGCTTGGGGGGGGGGGAGCCCGGCTCTCAAAGCACCGCTCTGCCCCAAGGGGTGCCCTTCAATTCCGTGTACTGCGCCAGCAAATTCGCCGTGGAGGGGCTGTGCGAGAGCCTGGCCATCGTCCTGCGGCCCTTCAACATCCAGTGAGTGCCGGCGGCGGCGCGGGGAAGGGGCGCGAAGGTTGGGGCTGGGGGCTGACGGCTCCCCCCCCCCCCGTGGGGCTGCTCCTTCCCGCAGCGTGACGCTGGTGGAGTGCGGGCCGGTCAACACGGGCTTCCTGCAGAACCTGCAGCGAGCGGACCCCGAGGGCAGCGAGCTGCAGGGGCTGGACCACGACACGCGGAGCCTCTACCGCCGGTACCTGCGGCACTGCCACGGCCTCTTCCGCGACGCGGCCCAGGAGGTGGAGGAGGTGCTGCAGGTGGGACGGGGATGGGATGGGATTGGGATATGGGATGGGACGGGATGGGATGGGGAGATGGGATGGGACGGGATGGGATGGGGATATGGGATGAGATGGGGACATGGGATGGGATGGGATGGGGATATGGGATAAGATAGGGGGATGGGATGGGATGGGATGGGATGGGATGGGATTGGGATATGGGATGGGATGGGGAGATGGGATGGGACGGGATGGGATGGGATGGGGATATGGGATGGGATGGGGGCTCGGGGCCAGTGCTGAGCCCTGTGCGGTGCCAGGTGTTCCTGGAGGCCATCAGCACCCCCTGCCCACCCCTGCGTTGTGCCACCACCCAGCTCTTCGCCCCCCTGGTGCGCCTGAAGCTGGCCAGCCCCGACGGCTCCGACTACGTGCGGGCCATGCACGACTTCGTCTTCGGCCCCGGTGATGATGGCGGGGACCAGCCCTGAGCACCGGCACCCGCGGAGCACCGGTGGCAGGGGATGGGTCCCTTGGTGCCAGCAATAAACCCCTGCTGCTGCCACACGGCTCCGGCTCCGGCCCCACTGTTTGTGGGGCAGGGTGGGGGGTGTGGGGGGGTGGGTGGTGGGCATCGCCTGCGCTGGGAGGGTGGGACTGGGGAACCAGTGGGGGTAGTGGGATGGCTGGAGTGGGGTCATGGGGGATAAAGGGGGTGATACTGGGGCTGGGCAGCCAGTTTGGGGCTGTTTTAGGGACTGGTACCAGGGCTCCAGCAGGCACTACCGGGGGTCTTTGAGCCAGTGGGGTCCGGTGGGCAGTCCTGGGGCTGCGGGACACAGCAGTGGGGTGGGCGGGCAGCCGGGACCGAGCCCCCAGCGGGCAGCACCGGGGCCGGGCGAGCAGCACCGAGCCTTTAACGGGAGGCACCGAGCTTTTAACGGGAGGCACCGAGCCTTCAGCGAGCAGCCCCGGGGCTCCCTCCGGTTGCCCGCACCCCTCGCGTCCCCTCCGGCGCCCCGAAACCCCCCCGGGGGCGGCGATGCCGACCTCGCTCCGCTACCGGGGCGGCGCCGGGGCGGTCCGGTGACGCGTTCCGGGCGGGCTCCGTCTTCCGGCGGGGCCATGGCGCCGTTCCCGTCGGGGCTGCTGGTGCTGACGGCCCCGTTGGGCTCGGTACCGGGCCGGGCGGCGGCTGCGCTGGCGGCGGCGGCGGGGCTGGTGGCGGGGCCGCTCTACGTGCACCTGCAGCCGGGGCTGCTCCTGGGGGGCTCCGCACCGCTCCCCGCAGCCCCTCCGCCGGCTCCGGTTCTTCTCCGGGCTTTGGCCGCCCTCTACTCGGCGGCGGCGGCGCACCGGGGGCTGGACGTGCGCGTCCTGCTGGGTCACGGGCACCGGCTGGCGGAGCCGCCCCGCGTCCTGCTGGCCGACGGGGGGGGCGGCGACGAGGACCCGGTGAGCTTCGGGCTCCGGCAGCTGGCGGCCGCCGCTTACGGTTGCCCCCCCGGCTTGCCCACCCTGCTGCTGGGCGGCCCCGACGGTCCCCGGGTTGCCCCCGAGGGCACCGAGGGGGAGCTGCCCGCTTACCCCGACGTGGTGGTGGGGGGCACCTTCGACCGGCTGCACGGTGCCCACCGCCTGCTGCTCAGCGCCTGCTGCCTCCTGGCCCGGAGGAGGCTCCTGGTCGGGGTGGCGGACGGGGAGCTGCTCCGCCGTGAGTGCTGCGGGGGTGGCACCGGGCTGCTGGGGATTGGGGGGGACGGCCCCGGGGGTAGGGGAGGTGGGAGAGGGTCGTGGAGGAGGTCTGGGGGTGGTGGGGAGAGGGGCTGCGGAGTTTGCCCTGGGAAGCCTGGAGGGGCTTGGGGGGAGGCTGGTGGGAAGGGGGTCGAGGGGTCTGCACCCCAGTGTCCCTGCACCCCAGTGCCACCACGGGTAGGGTGACAGCAGGAGCCCCACCGGGATTTGGGGTGACAGCAGGAGACCCACCAGGAGCAGGGCTTTGGAGAAGGCAGGCCCCCAAAACCCCAGGACCGGTTCCTCTCCCTCTCTCCCTTCCCATTTTCCATCCCGTTGCGGCTCCACGCTCAGCCCCCGCGCCCTCCCCGTGCCCCGCAGACAAGGTGCTGAAGGAGCTGATCGAGCCCTACGAGCTGCGGGCCGCCAAGCTGCGCGAGTTCCTGGCGGACGTGCAGCCCCGGGTGCTGTATGACATCGTGCCCCTGGGCGACCCCTACGGCCCCGCCGTCACCGACCCCGAGCTGCGCTGCATCGTGGTCAGCGAGGAGACGCGCAAGGGAGGGGAGGCCGTGAACAAGAAGAGACTCGAGAACGTAATTTTGGGGAGGGGGCTGAGACCTCCCGGCCCCGCCGCCGGGGCTGCCGGCGGCTCAGTGGGCTCCTTGTCCCGGCAGGGGCTCGCTGCGCTGGAGCTCTTTGAGATTCAGCTGATCAAAGACCCTGAGCACGGCCGGAACGAGGAGGAGAAGATCAGCTCCTCCAGCCTGCGGCAGAGGCTGCTCGGGACGCTGCTGCGGCCCCCGCGGGTGAGGGGGGGACGCTCGGAGGGGTTGTGATGGTGCCGGGGGTCTGTGGGACTCAAGAGTGGGCTGGACCCCGCTGCTGGCTTTGGGAAATGCCCCTAAAGATGCCCCTGGTGCTCCTGTCCTGAACTCCCGGAGCAGGTCTGGGTGAAATATGGGGCAGAAAGCAGGCAATGGTCGGGGTTTTGGGGTCCCAAATGGGGTCACCAGTTTGGGTGAGTTGCGGGGTGAAAGCTCGATGCCCTCGTGAAGTCGGGGAGCCGCAGGGATGGCAGCCTGGGGTGCTGGAGCCAGCCCGTCCCCTGCCACAGAGGGGACATTTGGGGGTCTGCCTGCCTGCCTTCGGCACATCCCAGCCCCATGGAAGGACAAGTCCCCACTCTGCAGGGCCGGGAGCTGCCACGACGCCCGCGGGACCCTTGTGTGCCACCCCCCAGCCTGACGGCAGCCCCCGTCCCCGCAGGAAGCCCCCACTTTGCCGCCTCGCCCCTACGTGATCGGCCTGACCGGAGGCACCGGGAGCGGCAAAACCTCCATCGCCAGGCTCCTGGGGCAGCTCGGAGCCTTCCTCATCGACGCCGACAAGCTGGGCCACGCCGTCTACCTCCCCGGGGGCCCTGCCTACGAGCGGGTGCTGGCGGCGTTTGGGGCAGGTAGGGGTCCCTGGGGACGGCTGGGTGGTCCCAAAGGGGCAAAGTTTTTCCCCAAATCCTCCGTGCCCCGTGGCGGAGCTGCTTTCAAGGGGCTGGTTCGAGGGTCTGGGCTGAGCTGCTGCGTGTCCGACCTTTTCTGGAGTATGATAAGGAGATCCCGGGTCCAATCCCGCACTGTGGGGCCCTTTGGGGTCCTGTGCTGAAGTCCTGCTCTGCCCCGTGGGCCTCATCTTACCACGGGGGCGTCAGTGGGGTTCATCCCGTCCCAAACACCTTCCCCTCCTGCCTTGCAGAGATCCTGAGCGAAGACGGGACGATTAACAGGAAGGTCCTCGGGGCCAAAGTGTTTGGAAACCAGGTAAAAGCGGCACGGGGAGTGTCAATATTTAATCTCCCGAGCCAAGAGCTGTCTCTGCGTCTGTGCCGGGGGCTTTTTGCTTCGCAGCCCTTTGAGCTCCTGGCCCTATTCCTGGCAGCGTGCTGGCGGGCAGTGCCGCACGGCGAGGGCAGGACACGGGGATCACTTCTCCGTCACCGCGTCAGTGGCCGTGCAGGACATGCCCCCGGCACCCTTGGCAGCTGCTGCTGCTGCTTCCCAAGCCCTGCTCCCCTCTGTCCTTCACCCAGTGCCGAGCTGAAGCCCCGCCGTGCACGTCACCCGTGCCCTCTGGCCGTCAGGGGACTTGGACGCGTGGCAAGTGGGGCTCGGTGACCCCGCAGCTGCACGGGATCCCCCGCTCGCTGGCGCTGCCGCAGCCCAGGCTCCTCCTGAGGGTCCCTCGGGGGCTGGCAGGTCCCTCGTTGGCCCCCCAGGAGCTCTGAACCCCGCTGTGCTTCCCTTCCAGGAGCGGCTGAAGAGCCTCACGGACATCGTGTGGCCTGAGATCGCCCGGCTGGTCAGGAAGGAGATCGGGGAAGCCGATGCTCAAGGTAACCGGGGCGTGCGAACGGGGCGTTCGCTCCTGTGCTGTGCTCCAAGTCCCCCCTCCCCAGGGATTCTGCTGCTCTGGGCAGCACCGCGAGGATTTCCCGTGCTCAGCCCCTGCTGTTTTGGTTGGGGATTTTCACTGCTGCTGCTGTGCTTCCTGCTCCGAAACAGCCCGAATTTGTTTGTGGTGGAACCTCCGGGAGCAAAACCTTCCCGGCTCCGGGGGGGCTTGACAGGCGTTTGGCTGCAGGCATCGGCTTGGGGTGTTCAGGGGGCACCTAAACCCCCTGATACGGGGCATTTGGGCAAACACAGCCCCCAAAAGCAGCCCGAGGAGCGCTCGTGGTGCCTCTGCCCGGCCGGGAACGACGAGCGATGGCCTCGCTCTGCAGGAAAAGCCGTGTGCGTGCTGGACGCTGCCGTGCTGCTGGAGGCCGGCTGGCAGGAGATGGTGCACGAGGTGTGGACGGCCGTCATCCCCGAGGAGGAGGTGGGTGCTGCCCTTCTGCTGATCCCCTCTGCCCCCTCCCCGAGCCCCTGAGTGTCCCCCCCTGCGCTCCCCCCAGGCTGTGAAGCGCATCATGGACAGGGACGGGCTGAGCCAGGAGGCTGCTCGCAGCCGGCTGCGGAGCCAGATGAGCGACAGCCAGCGCGTGGAGCAGTCGCAGGTGGTGCTGTGCACGCTGTGGGAGCCCGAAGTCACCCGCAAGCAGGTGAGCTGCCGGCCACCGAGCCGGGCTTTGCATTGGGGTGGCGAGGGGGGGACCCCAGACTGGGATGGGGATGGAGGGCTGCGTGCTGGGGCTCACCGCGAGGCTGCCGTGGTGTGGGACGAGGGATGAGTTCACACAATCCCAGAATTATCAAGGTTGGAGGACACCTCCAGGATCCCCCAGTCCAAATTTTTAACCTAACACCCCTGCACTAACCCACATCACCGAGCTCTGCATCTGAACGTCCTTTAAAGCCCTGCAGGGCTGGGGTCTGCAGCACCTCCCCGGGCAGCCCATCCCAATCCTCTCAACCCTTTCGGTAAAGTCCTTCCTCACGTTCAGGGTTGGGAATGGAGCAGGGAAGGGGCAGAAGGTTTGGGAGCCCTTCTCGTGGGGTTCCTCCCCCCCTGACGGCCGTTCCCTGGCAGGTGGAGAAGGCCTGGGAGCTCCTGCAGCAGCGCCTGAGCCACGCACCCGCAGCCGGATCGCCGTCCCGCTAACGGCCCCGCGGGACACCGAGCATCGAGCAGCTCCGGGACGTGGGGCGAGGGCACCGTCCGTGAAACGGGTGCGGAGGGGCTGGGGCTGACCCCCCCCCTGCTGCGTCCTCACCCCGCAGAGGGGCCGGGAGCCCCCTGCCCTGCTGAAGCCGCCGGACACCGTGACCCCAGGAGTGGGAATGAGCTGGAATGGCTGCGGCAGTGCCTTGGGTCAAAAGGGCTGAGCCCCCCCCCGCTGCACGTCCTGAGAGCGGGGGGCACCGCCTGAAGCCCCCCCCCAAACCCCCAGGGCTGGGGACAGGCCCTGGGCACTGTGAGCCCGTCCCGCTGTGCCAGTTAAAGAGCAGTTTTCCTCGGCAGTGTCTGTGGGGTGTTTTTGTCCCCTTTTTCAGCCGTTCCCCCCCGGGGCTGCCCCCACCACCGCCACCCCGGGGGCTTCTTCCCCGCTCGGAGGGGGGCTGCAACCCACCGGGATGTCCCCCGGTGCCACCGGACAGTGTCCCCCCCGGTGCCACCAGCCCACAGCCGGGGCTGCTCGGGGCTCTGCCCTGCTCCCGGTGCCGGTCCCGGTGCCTTCATCCTGGGGCTCCCCCCCCTCTCCGTTCCCGTTACACCGGGGGTGGCTCCACCGGGAGCGGTTTGGGAGCCCCGGAGGGTCCCGGTGCTGGTCCCGGTCCCAGTCCCGGTGCCGGTCCCGGTCCCGGTGCTGGCCACAGTGTCAGTCCCGGTGCTGGTCCCGGTGCCAGTCCTGGTGCCGGTCCCGGTCCGAGTACGGGGGGGGGGGGGGGCGGGGCTCCCGGTCCCGCCCCCGGCGCTCCCCCGTGATATCAGCGGGCACCCGGGGCCGTTCCGCCCCGGTACCGGCACAGGGCACGGGGCCACGCAGAGCAGAGCAGAGCCGAGCCATGGCCGGGTGCGGGCGGACGCTGCTCGGGGCTGCTGCCCGGTGAGACACCGGCACCGGGACCCCAGGACACCGGGACCGGGGTCGGTGCAGAGCACCGAGGGGGCAGCAGCTCCGGTTTTCTGACCCCCTTTTTATCCTCTCCAGGTGCCCCGCTGCCCACCGCTCCCCGTGCCCGCAGCCGGTGCAGCCAGCGCGGCCGTTCCTCAGCCTGGTGGGCTCCGGTGCCACCGGGTACCGGGAGCAGCGCGTCCTGGGGTGAGTTCGGCACCGGAGGGGGGGCGCACCTGGTTACCGGGCGGGTTCGAGGTGCTGGTGCTGAGCTGTATTTTTGCCTCCCCCAACAGATATTCGGCGCAGCAGATGTATGAGCTGGTGGCCAACGTCGGGGACTACCGGCTCTTCGTGCCGTGGTGCCGCCGCTCGGCCGTGCTGTCCCGCCGTGGCCACGTGCTGCGGGCCGAGCTCGAGGTCGGCTTCCCCCCCCTCCAGGAGCGGTACCTCTCCGAGGTGTCCCTGGGGCCACGGCAGATCCGGGTAAGCCGTGGTGTCCCCCCCTGCTTGGGTTTGGGGTTTGCGTCCGGGTATTGGGGCTCAGCAGATCCGTATGGGGGGGAAAAGCTGGGGGCAGGGGGCACCGGGGGCGAGGGGCTGCGATGCACCCCAGATCCGGAGACCCCAAACTGCTCCTGTGGAAGGAAAGCTGCCCCCAGCAACGCTGCCCCTGCCCTAAAACCGCTCCAGCAGCCCCGTGTCCTGGCCACAGGTCCCCTGTTTGGCACTTGGGGATGGGGCCGTTTCTGCCGCTCTGCTCGGTGCTGGGTGCGCGGTGCCTGGACCCCCAGCAGCTTTTTTGCCCTCCCGCAGGCGGTGAGCAGCGACTGCCGGCTCTTCAGGCACCTGGAGACGCTGTGGCGCTTCGGGCCAGGGCTGCCGGGACGGACGGACAGCTGCTCGCTGGATTTCTCGGTGAGTGCACGGTGCTGGGGACCGGGACAGGCTTTGGGGAGGGGGCTGCCGGCCCCGCTGCATCCCCCTGAGCCTCCCCAGCACCTCTCCGCCTCCTGCCAGGTCTCCTTCGAGTTCCGCTCGGCGCTGCACTCCCGGCTGGCCGGGCTCTTCCTGGACGAGGTGGCCAAGCAGATGGTGGCCGCCTTCGAGGGCCGGGCGCGGGAGCTCTTCGGGCCGCAGGCTGCCGCCCGCCCCGCACAGCGAGCAGCGCGCCGGGCCTGAGCTCGGCCAGACCCTGCCCCCAGCCCCGCTGAGGGCCTCCCCCTATTTTATTTATGGCTATTTAACCACCCCGGAGATAATTTATTGTTTTTTGTAAGCCCCGCTCCTGTTGAACGCTGTCGATACCAGGACCAAGCTCTGTTTGTGGTGCTTGGGCAATAAAACGTGGGGCACGGACTGGCTTGGGACTGTTCTTTCTCCTCGTGTCCCCCATCCCTGTGCTGCCCCTTGTCCCCTTGCTGTCCCCATCCCTGTCCCCATGCTGCACCCCATCCCTGTCCCATCTCTGTCCCCATGCTACCCCTGTCCCTGTCTCATCTCCATCCCCTTGCTGTCCCCATCCCGTCCCTATCCCCTTCCTGTCCCCATCCTGCCCCCCATGCCTGTACTGTTCCTGTCCCCATCCCCTTGCTGTCCCTGTCCCCGTACTGCACCCCATCCTTGTCCCATCTCTGTCCCCGTGCTACCCCTGCCCCCATCCCATCCCCACCCCCTTAATGTCCCCATCCCGTCCCCATGCTGTCCCTGTTCCTGTCCCATCTCTGTGCTGTCCCCATCCCATCCACATCCCTGTCCCTGTCCCCATCCCCTTGCTGCCCCTGTCCCCGTGCTGTCCCCATCCCATCCCCATCCCTGTCCCCATCCCATCCCCATCCCTGTGCTGTCCCCTGTCCCTGTCCCGTTCCTGTCCCTGTCCCATCCCCATCCCATTCCCGTCCCCTTGGTGCCCCCGTCCCCGCCCCGCCCCCGCCGCCCCCCCCCGACCGTTCCCGGGGTCAGGGCCGAGGGAAGGCCGCGGCCGACGGCCTCTGCCCCGGGCCCGGCGCCCCCTGCGTCACAGTGACGTCAGCGCCGTTACGCAAGCACCGGGCAGCGACCCGGCCCCGCCCCCTTCCCCCGGCCCCGCCCCCTTCTCCCGGCCCCGCCCCCTCCCGCCCCCGGTCCCGTCCGGGCGCCCCCTGGCGGCTCCTCGGGACTGCATTTCCCATCAGCCCCCGCGGCGGGCACGTGACCGGGGCGGGCGGAAGATGGCGGAGCCGCCCGGGGCCGCGGCCGAGGACTCGTGGGGCAAGGTGAGAACGGGAGGAGGGGGGGGGGGCACCGGGAACCGGGCACGGGCATCCCGGGGAGGGGCTGCGGGGGGGTGAAGGTCAAGGTGAGGGGCGGAGGGCAAAGGTCCAGGGGGCCCGGTTGGGTCCGGTTGAGCCCGGTAGGGCCCGGTTCGGCCCGGTTGGGTCTGGTCGAGGGGGCCCGGTTGGGCCCGGTTGAGCCTGGTTGGGTCCCGGTTGGTCCCCGTTGAGCCCGGTTCGTCCCGGTTGGGTCCCGGTTAAGTCCTGGTTGAGCCCAGTTGGGTCCCATTTGGTCCCGGTTCATCCCGGTTGGGTCCCGGTTGGGCCCCGTTCGGCTCGGTTGGTCCCCGTTGAGCCCTTTTCGTCCCGGTTGGGTCTCGTTTGGGCCCGGCTGAGCCCGGTTGGGGTCCGGTTGGGTCCCTGTTAGGTCCCGGTTGGGTCCTGGTTGAGCCCGGTTGGGTCCCGGTTCGGCCCGGTTGGGCCCGGTCGGGTCCCGTTGTGCCCGCTTGCGCTGACCGCCGCCTTCTCCCCGCCGCCCCAAGGTGGACGCCGCCTACGGTGACAACGGCCTGGACTCGGGTAGGTGCCGTCGGGGCTCGGGGCTGTGGCCGGACCCGGCCCGGGGCTCCCCGGGACTCGGGGGAACGGCGGCAGGGAGAGGGGGGGGGGGCCCGTGGCTGCCCCTCGCCCCTCACCGGCCGCCCGCCCGCCCGCAGCGCTGCTCGGGGACTGCGCCCGCAAGGGGAGCGTCGTGTCCCGCGCCAACAGCATCGGCTCCACCAGCGCCTCGTCCGTCCCCAACACGGGTGGGTTTTGGGGGCAGGCCCCCGGTCATTGCCTCTTCTGATCCCTACAGTTGGGTTTTGGGGTCCATCTCCCGGTCATTGTCTCCTCCGTTCCCATCACGGGTGGGTTTTGGGGTCTGTCTCCCAGTTCTTGCCTCCTCTGTCCCCCACATGGGTGGGTCTCGGGGGCTGTCTCCCAGTTATTCCCTCCTCCGTCCCTATCACAGGTGGGTTTTGGGGTCTGTCCCCGGGTCATTCCTTTCATCCCCCTGCCCGCTGCCTGGCCCCATGTGGAGAGAGCCAGGGGTGCCCTAGGGTTGTCCCCAAGTTGCCCCGGGGGTGTCCCCAAACTGTCCTGGGGGACGTGGCAGAGCTGCGGGAGGAAGGGGCCCAGCTTGAGCCCCCCCCTCACGTGCTCACATTTTTTTGTCGCCCCGCAGACGATGAGGACAGCGACTACCACCAGGAGCCCTACAAGGAGTCCTACAAGGACCAGCGCAGGCGGGCGCACACGCAGGCGGAGCAGAAGAGGCGAGATGCCATCAAGGTAACCCCGAGGCCATGGGAACGTGGTGGCTCACCGCTTCCTGGGGCCCTGTGGCGCTCAGAACCCTGCTTTTTGTGCCCTTTTCCCTTTTTTTTTTTTTGCTGCTGTGTTTACTCCCCTGAGCCCTATGTGTGCCGGGAGCCGCCTTGGCTCCATCTGGCTGCATGGTGGGAGCTGGGGTTTGGCCCCGTGTGAAACCACAGCAGATCTGGACACCCCAAACCCTGCGTGTGAGCCCTGGGTGGCGTGAGGTGTGTGACCCCACGCCCCAAACGCGGGGCTCTGCTTCCCCACAGAAAGGCTACGACGACTTGCAGGCCATCGTCCCCACCTGCCAGCAGCAGGACTTCTCCATTGGCTCCCAGAAGCTGAGCAAGGCCATCGTCCTCCAGAAAAGTGAGTCCTGAGGGGGGAGGGAGAGTAAAAAGGTGCTCCCAAACCCCAAAACACCCTGCAACAGCTCAGGGGGGGGGATCTTGTGGTCAGGGGAGGCCGGGTGCTGACCCACGGGAGAGTTGGGGCCACCAGGAGCTGGTGGTGCCCAGGTTCGGGTCTGCTGCTGCCCTGGGGGGTCTCGGGGGGCCGTGCGTGCCCCCAACACCTCGCGTTGTATTTTCTTGCTTAGCCATCGACTACATCCAGTTCCTGCACAAGGAAAAGAAGAAGCAAGAAGAGGAAGTTTCTATCCTCAGGAAAGAGGTGATGGCCCTGAAGATCATGAAAGTGTAAGCAAAGCTGCGCGCTCGCCGCCCTCTCCTTCCTGCTGCTTTTCTCCCCCGTCCTTGCGAGGCTCCTGTGGTGCTCCCAGCACTCCCCAGGCAGCCCAGCACCCGGGGTACCAATCCTGCACCTCCCCGCTGGCATCCCTCCTCGTTAGGGGCTCGTTAGCTCGGCTCTGGCTCAGGCCAGCTGGTGGAGTTGAACGTGAGGTGGATCTGAGTCTGAAAATGGATCTGCTCCCGGTGGCCGGGAGGCTGCAGCTGCCCGGAGTTTATTCACCCGCGGGCTCCTGGCTGGTTGCAGGAACTACGAGCAGATCGTGAAAGCTCACCAGGACAACCCGAACGAGGGGAAGGACCAGATCTCCGACCAGATGAAGTTCAACGTTTTCCAAGGCGTCATGGATTCCCTCTTCCAGTCCTTCAACGCCTCCATCTCAGTCACCAGCTTCCAGGAGCTCTCGGCCTGCGTCTTCAGCTGGATCGAGGAGCACTGCAAGCCCCAGGTGAGCACGGGCACCGGGCGAGCCAGGAGGGGCTTCTCCAGTCCTAACGGTTCTGTGACTGTAAGATCCCACCTCCAGCTGCCGGGCTGGAAGCCGGCCCCTTAAAACAGTTCAGGAGGGGTCCTGCCCCTTCCCACCACGTCCTTAAGACACCCAAAAGTTTGCGGGGAGTTAAGAAGCCGTTGAGGGGGGTGAGGCACGCAGGCAGAGCAGGTCCTCGTTGTGCCGAGGCCCTGCAGCTCAGGACCACGGAGGGGTGATCGCTTCCATGCACCGTGTGTGCCCCCTGATGGGGATTTTAGCAGGAGCAGCTCGCTGGGGAAGGGCTGCTCCTCCCCTGCAACAACTGACCTGGTCTCCTCTCTGCCCCAGACGCTCCGGGACATCGTCATCGGGGTCCTGCACCAACTGAAGAGCCAGCTGTACTGAGCCTTCCCTCACCAGCAGCTCCAGGGCTGCCGCCTCCTCGGTCCCTGCCGGAGCTGGGCTCCTCCTGCCCAGGTGCCGGGTGAGGGAGAGGCCGGGCCGTGTCCCTCGGGGCTGTTCCTGAAGCTTCTCCATTTATTTATTGTGACTGCAAAACCGAAACGAGGCTGTGCGCGCATCTCTGCTCCACAGGTACCGGCACAGCTGACGTTACCAAGTACTTCTAGGGACTTAGCAAAGGGAAAAAGGAAAAAAAAGTGTTTTGAATTTGTCTTGGCAGCCAGCAGAGAGTCCTTAGCTCAGGCAGGCACGTGGTGGTTGGGTTTGCCTGTGCCACTGACTCTCCACAGCCACAGCCGGGCTGGCAGAACAGCTCTGCTCCGTAACAGGCTGGGCTAAAAACCCTTCTGCCCCTGGGAAATGAAAAAAGCAGGCATGCTAAAAGCTGTTGTGACACAAATTAGGAGGGTTCCACAGCTTCGGGCTCTCCATACCTCCCTCCGAAGCAGCTCTTAGGAGGGCAAGAGGCTGTCCTGGGCTTGCGGAGATGCTTTGGGGAGCTGCAGGAAGGATCAGCCCCTCACTGCCAGGGCTGTGCTCGCGGGGAGCAGCCGGGGGAGCCTCGCTGTCCTGACCTCTCTTTGTAGCAGTAAAAGCCCAGAAGGGAGCGAACTTTCTTTGCAGTCTTCTCCTGCTTGTGCTCGTTGAGATGTGCCTGGCTTCATCGCGCTTCAGGTCGTGACGTGGCCGTGCTGACCAGGGAAGTAGTGCAGTAGCCGCAGCCCCGCGCTGCCGGGAGCTCTCACTGCTCCTCCTTAGAACCATAGGATTTTTTTTTTATACGTATATACGCATAACCAGCCTTGATTTTATTTTATAAATCACTGAAATCATTGTGAAGCCCTCTCGGTGTCAGCTTTGCAGACAGATCCTTGCTGGGACAGTGACCGTGCTGCACGCTGCAGCCCCACAGAGCGGGTGGAGCAGTGCAGGAGCCGTTTGCTGCTCTCAGGGGTTTTTGGACCCCCTCCACAGCAGCAACGCCTGCAGCAGGGTCTGGTCTCACTCATCACCTTCTTGCTACCCCTCCAGCAGCTATTTTAGGGTGTTTTTCCCCCATAATGCTGTTTCCCAGCTCCACGTTGTTGGTCGGGATGCTGCAGCTTGAGCTTGTTTAAGCTGCTGCTCCTGACTCGAGAGGAACCCTTCTGGGGATTAATTTTTATACGAGATTCTTCCCCAGCCCCCTTTTTTTGGGTGTTCTTTTCAATACAAAGCAGTGGAAGCCCCCGAGGAGCTGAGCCTAGGGGCGATGCCTGGAGTTGGTAGCGCAGGGGCAGCCGTGTCCCTGGAGGGGTTGCTTGGTGAGGAAGGAAAACGCTGCCAGGGGCTGAGAGCCTCTGCCAGAAGCAGCCCCCCACCTCGCGAGGAGGACGGGGGTTTTTTACAGACCTGCCGTTATTTTTCTATGACGAGAAGTAAGGAAATAAATTGTGCTGAATGTTTTAATGACATCTCTGCTTTGAGTTCTTGTGACTGGACTCCCGGAGCCTTTCCCTGAAGCAGGTAAGAGCTGGACACGCAGTTTCTGGCTCAGCTTTCAGGGCAGCAGCACCCTCCTGGCTCTCGTCTTCCCCCCCAGGCAGGGGAGCTGCACCCAAGGGTGGCCCTGCAGCACTCTGAACACAGAAGACACCACACCAAAGCACGTCTGGAACAAAAGCACAGTGTTTAATGAATCCTAGTCTGTGTACAGCTCCGTGCACCCCCTGGGAAGCCGCCCCCTGCCTTTCAGTTTGCTGAACTCCTGCTGGGGCTCTGCAGCCCCCACCAAACCCAGTTCGTTCACCTGTACCAGGCACTCGCTTCCTCTTCTTGCTACACCACCAGAGCCTCCAAACCAGGGCAGTTACAGCTTCCTGGCCACAGCCCGGTGAAGACACCGGCCCTCAACAGGACACTGGGCTGAAGGTAAGGAAAAAAAAATGGCATTCCCTCTGCAAGGGAGAAAGGGAAAGGGCTCAGTGCTGAGTTAATCGTTCCAACCACCCTTCCAGGGGCAAAGCACTTAAAACAAACACATACAAAAGATGCAGGACAAGCCCCCCCCCCAAAAAAAACAGCCCAAAAACAGCAGCTGAGTTTCAGCAGCACGTTCTGTTCCCTGAAGTGAAGGCCTCCCTCAGCACCTCACACGGCTGCGGGCAGGGTGACGTTGTGGTCCTCGTCCGTCTCGATGCCAACCTCCTCCTGTGCAGGGACAAAGGGGGCTCGGGGCAGGATGGGAGCTGCTGACACAGCCCTCCCGGGGCAGACCGGGCGCTGGGACTTACAAAGAACTGCTTCTTGCTTTTGGGGTACCCCTCCAGGATGGCATCGAGCAGCTCGGTCGCCTGGCAGGACACAGAGAGCCCTGGGGTCAGGCTGGGGGCTGACTCCCAGCCTCTGCTGCAGCTGCCTGGGACTGGCCCGCAGGGGGTGTCAGAGCCAGCACAGCTCAGGGAAAGGTGGAAACTGCTCTTTCTGATTCAAGGAGCATTCCTTTTGTTTCCACAAGAAAAAACAATATTCAAAGATGTTTCTTACTCGGGTATTTCAGTGACACGGCCTTTCCCAGAGGCTTTGATGCACGTTAGTCCTTACCAAGCCCAGGCGGTGCTCAGCAGTGAGCACAGAGCGCCTTTAATAGTCACAGTGTTTGCCTGAAGTCCCCCCAGTCTGTGTCACAGCTCACAGAACGCTTGCCAAGCAATTCTGCCGACTGTGCCTGTCCCCTACAGGCACCAGTGTCACCGTGGGACTGTCACTGCCACTGTTCCCCCCACCAGAGCTGCCCACCCACCCTGTGTTCACTGCAGAGCCTTACCATCCGCTTCCTCTTCCTCCACTCCTTACAGTACAGCCTCTGCTCACTGCACACCTGCCAAGAGCAAGGCAAAGTGAGAACAACCCAGCCAGGAGCCGCCCTGCAGAGCCTCTGTAAGCCCAAAGCTGGGAAAGGTCTGGTTCCAAGGACGTTGTACATCTGGGCTATGGCCAGAGGGGTTTCGGGCAGCAGGAGCAACTCCAAGCCCTTACAGGGACATGAACTGCGCTCAGGAGAGGGACAGGTTGAATTGATAAAGTGCCCAGTGACTGCCTGAAGCGAAGGCTTGCAAGGAAAAAGCAGCTCAGGCTATTTCAAGATACATCTAAGGGACACATTTCCAAGATGCGTGCGCAGAGCTCACACAGGAGCAGCTTGGGCCCAACACCAACCTCTGGCATCCTGGGGCAAGCCAGACCGGGAGCAGGGTAACCCAGCCAAGGGTTTGGTACGTCTGGCCCCAACCTGGGCCCTGCTGCGTGCCCCCTGCTCAGCCCCAGCCCCTCTTCACCTTCTCTTTTTCCTCCGGCGTGACGTGGTTGGTGGCAGACTTGATCCTCTCCAGCTTGTCCGCGTAACCGGCGCAGTCCTTCCTCAGCTCCTCCACCTCCCGGGCCATCTCGGGCGTCGTCATGGAGCCGCTCAGCTCCCTCAGCTCTGCAAGGCAACGCCGATCACCGGCAGGACCAGCAGCCGGCTCCCGGCCAGCCAGCCCCGCAGCCCACGGCCGGCACCGGGGCCGTACCGGGAGCCCTCACCCGCTTCCATCTGCCGGCAGCCCTGCTGCAGAGCCTGCAGCTGAGCCGACAGCGCCACGATCTCCCCGTCCAGCCCTCGCAGCTCCGCATCGCTGGCGGCCGGGAGCTGCTCCTGGAAGAGGGGAGGGAAGCAGCAGGCGCTCAGCGGGGCTGGAGGGGGGGGGGGCTGGGGCAGGACTGGGGCCGGCCCGGAGCTCACCTGGTCGGCGAAATAAACCTTCTGCTTGCCGTACACCTTCTCGCGGATGCGGCCCTGCTGGGCCAGCTGCTCCAGCGCCTTCACCACAGCCTGAGGGAGGCGGGCGGTCAGCAAGGCCCCGCTCCCCGCCCCGCTAGGCCCAGCCAGGCCCGGCCCGGCCCGCTCACCGCCTTGCCCAGCCCGTGCTCCCGCTGCAGGTTCCCGAAAACGTCCTGGGCGCTGTAGGGGCGGTTCTGCTCCCGCAGGTACCGCAGCAGGACGGCGGCGGCTCCTGGGGGACAGCGGCGCGGTCACCGCGGGCGGCCCCAGCCCCGCCGGGAGCCCCCCCGGCCCCGCCGGCCCTCACCGCCCGCGGCGGGGCCCTCCCGCCCCTTGCTCATCCTCCTCCTCCTCCTCCTCCTCCGCCGCCCGCCGACCAAATGACGCGCTTCCGGCGCGGCGAACGAACCACCCCCGACGATTGCAGCCAATCGGAGCGGGAGGGAGGAAGAGGGAAGGGCGGTGATTGGATGAGGGACGCGAAGCCACGCCCAGAAATGGGAGGGGCGGGGGGTGCGCGGGTTGTTTGAGAGCAGGGTCCGGGTCACGTGGTGTGTGTGTATGGGGGGGGGGGGGGGGGGGCGTCGAGGCTCCCGAGGGAGCTCAGGTCTACCCAAAGGATTCCATTGGGAGCAGATGGGGGAAAGTGTCCAGGGCCCTGGTTAGGGTTAGGGTCATTAGGGTTAGGGTTAGCTCTGCCATTAGGGTTAGGGTTTGGGTTAGGGTTAGCTCTGCCATTCGGTTAGGGTTCAGGTTAGGGTTCAGGTTAGGGTTAGCGTCGTTAGGGTCAGGGTCATTAGGGTTAGGGTCATTAAGGTTAGGGTTAAGGTTAGGGTTAGGGTCATTAGGCTTAGAGTTGGGGTCATTAGGGTTAGTGTTAAGGTTAGGGTTTGAGTTAGGGTTAGAGTTAGGGTTAAGGTTAGGGTCAGGGTTAAGGTCATTAGGGTTGGGGTAAGGTTAGGGTTCGGGTTAGAGTTAGAATTAGGGTTAAGGTTAGAGTTAGTGTCAGTAGGATTAGGGTTAGGGTCATTAGGGTTATAGTTAGGGTTCGCTTTAGGGTTTGGGTCTTTAGGGTCATGAGGTTTAGGGTTTGGGTTAGGGTTTTGCTTAGGGTTCGGGTTAGGGTCATTACAGTTACGATTAGGGTCAGGTTTAGGGTTATTGTTCCGGTTAGGGTTGTTTGGAAAGGGAGGAGGCGCAGAGCCTTGTGTCCTGTGGGGTTGCGTAAAGGCCCCCGGGGCCGTCCCGGTGTACCCAAGGCTCCCGTTGGGATCTCCCCGCTCTGGCCCCAGCGCCGCTCCCGCTGCTCCCCGGGGTCCCCCTCAGCGGCGCGGCGGAAGTGACGTCATCAAACGGCGCCACGGCCCGGGGCCTAGCGACGGCGGCGGCGGCGACCGCGACCGGGGGCACCGGGGGGGGGAGGCGGAACCCCGGACCCCAGCCCCGGGCCCCGGTACCGGCAGCCGCCCCCCGCCTGCCCCGGGAGCCGCGGTCGGGTGGGATCCGGCCGGTACCGGGGGCCTGGAGCGGGGCTGGGGGGGGCCTGGCCGTTAACGGGCGGCGGGGAGAGGTGGGCCCGGCACCGGGTGCATGGGCCTGTGGGGTGGGGGCGGGCACAGCTTGGTATCCGCACCTACAGCTCGTTATCCCCACTTATAATTCATTATTCCTTTGCTTCATTACCTTAATTACACGTCCCGGCGCTCCCTGGCTGTGGCGCGTTACCTCTGGGGTGAATTATTTTACCCCGCAGCCTTTGATGTCTGCCTGGTGCTAAATAAAACGTTTGTGCTCGTCCTCACAGGGCCCGGCCCGGCCCGGCTGGAAGGTGGCAGCGAGGCTCCGGGTGTCGGCGTTTCCCTTCCCTGCAGCCTCCAGCCCGTCAGTGAGGAAGGCAGCGAGGCCGCGGGCAGCACCACAGCTGCTCCCTGCGGGGTTTAGGTGAGGCCCTGAGCACACAGGGGCACGGCCGAGCACCTTCGGAGGCCTCCTGAGGTGGGTGTTTCTGAGCATTCTGTTTTCCTACTCCATCACGAGTTGCTGTAAGGGAAAGCAAAGTGGGAAGTGGTTGGCGTGTCCCCCAGGGGCCTGTGAGCAGGTGTGGTGCGAGGCCTGGGGCTGGTGAGGCTGGGAGGAGGCCAAGGAGAGGGAATTTCTGCGGGAGCTGTGCCGCAGGTGCTGTGAACACAAGGCCTGGAATGCGGCAGGTGCTGCCCAGGTGGGGGTATAGCTCAGGGGTAGAGCATTTGACTGCAGATCAAGAGGTCCCCGGTTCAAATCCGGGTGCCCCCTCCCCTTTTCCTCCACTTTTTGCCCCCAAAAGGTCCATCTGGGGCTTCTCAGTTGACTGCTTTCCCCTGAACTCTCTGCAGGGAACATCCTCTGGCAGACGTGGTGGTAGCCAGGCAGCAAGAAGAAGATTGACAGGAGAAGAGGACTGGCACCGTGGAGGTTGTGAGCAGAGAGGTATTTCCTTCAGTGTTTTTTGTGCTGGGAGTAATTTGTTGGTGTGCTGGAGTTGTTTGAAATGAGCGGAAAACTTCCAGCCGTGGAGGAGGCTGCCACAGGGGGTATAGCTCAGTGGTAGAGCATTTGACTGCAGATCAAGAGGTCCCTGGTTCAACTCCAGGTGCCCCCTCTTTTAAATGGCTTTTTCAACCAGCTTTTGGCCCAGGAAAGCTCAGGGCTTCTGCTCTGAGTTGCCCTGTGCTGTTTTTGTCTAAATTTGCAATTTTCTATAGTAACACTTTGCAGAAATTACATCCATTGCCCTGTCCAAGCTGCTGTTGGGGTGATGAATCTTAACCCATGGTCAGACACTGGCTGTGTATAAATGTTTTTAAAACCACCTGGTGCAGGTGTCACTCCAGGGGGTATAGCTCAGTGGCAGAGCATTTGACTGCAGATCAAGAGGTCCCTGGTTCAACTCCAGGTGCCCCCTCTTTTTATTGTGCTTTTTTCAGGAAAAAGGACGAGGCGTTTGCCTCATTTTTAGATCCTGTGAGCTACTGTTTGGCCAAAGGGCTGGTCTCTGAACCAAACCCATGACAGAGCATTAATCTAAAAACTCAGCCAAATTTGTATGCGTGTCAGTGACTAAGCAAAGGCACGATGCTGCCTTCTGGGCTGTAGGAGTCGTTTTGATCAGCCAAGAGATTGCAGTGGTTCTACGCTTTGTCTCCTGTATTGATTCTCTGAATATACTTTGGCATGTGCATTTCAATGCAAAGGAGTCTGTCAAATAATAAAAAAAAAAAAAACAAACAACTGAGCTCTCTGTGATTGTTGCTGTTGTTGTTTTTTTTTTTCCCTGCACCTTTCTGGTTGCTAACCCAAGGGGGTATAGCTCAGTGGTAGAGCATTTGACTGCAGATCAAGAGGTCCCTGGTTCAACTCCAGGTGCCCCCTCTTTACCTCCTTTTCCATCCTTTCTTCTTTACAGACAGAATAGGGAGAGACCTTCTTATTCCCCAGAGGTTTTAGAGGTCACTTCACGTTCTTTTGCCAATCTGTCATGGTTTCAGCTGGGAGAGAACTAATTTTATTAGTTAAGGCTTGTATGATGCTGTGGTTTGGATTTTTGATGAAAACAGTAGTGATAATGTTTTAGTTGCTGCAAAGCAGTGCTTACCCAGAACCGAGGACTCTTCTTCTCCTGCTGCCCTGCTGGGAGAAGGCTGGGAATGCACAAGCCAGGAGGGGAGCAGAGATCAAGACGGCTGCCCCACACTGGCCAACGAAATGCTCCGTACCATCTGATGCCGTGCAATAAAAGCTGGGGTAAAGGAGGGAGGTGGCAACATCGGGAGCTTCTTGGGCAGCCAAATGCCGTCTTGTTTGATGAGCCGTGGAAGTGATGAGCCACTGGAAGTGGCTGAACACCTGCCAGCTGATGGGAAAGGGTGAATTCATTCCTCGTTTTGCTTTGTTTGTGGGCACAGCTTGTGCTGTACCTAATAAACCATTGTATTTATTACAACCCCTGACTTCTCGCATTGTTCCCTGTCGGGTTCTCCTCCCCGTCCCACCGGGGCAGAGCGAGCTGGAAGCAGCCGCGTGGTTCCCAGCCCCCTGCCAGCTTTACACCACAACAGCAGCCCACACCTTCCTATTCCTCCTGGCTTTTTGCTTTACACACAAGCGCCTGAGGCGATGCAGTAACCGAGATAAACACCGAGCACCACGGCTTGGAGGAAGCCGGGATTAACGCAGCCGGGCGCTGGCTCCCGCCCCCGGGGGGACTCGAACCCGGGACCTTCGGCCCCGCGGGCAGCCGCGCTCCCCCCTGCGCCACGCCCCAGCCGCCGCGGGCGCGCGTGGCTCCGGGGCAGGGCGCCGGGCTGGGAGCTGGGAGGACCGGGGTTCGAATCCCACCGCGGGCAGAACCGGCCCCGGGAGGGTTCCTAAGGCCGGGCCCTCCTCTTCCGTTTCCTTCCGCCATCAGCGGCGCGGCGGAAGTGACGTCGTCAACCGGCGCCACGCCCCGGTGACGAGAGGCGGCCGGAGCCCAGCGGGGAGGGGAGCGCGGAGCGAGCGGCGCCATGGGGGGGGGGCGACCTGGTGAGGGGGGGTCCGGCCGGGGCGGGGGAGGCCTCGGGTACCGGTACCGGGCCTCGGGTACCGACACCGGGCCTCGAGGGATCCCGACAGGGCCTCGGGGGGGCTGGGAAGGGCCCTCGGGGTGCGGGCTCCGGGCCCGTGGGCTCCTGGAGCAGGCCCCGGGCCTCCGGTACCGGCCCCGGGCCTCGGGGTGCGGGCCTCGGGCCCCGAGGGATCGGGACAGGGCGTCGGGGTGCGGGTTTAGGGCCCCGTCCCGCTCGGGGGGATCCCGAGGCCGTTCCCCGGCCCCTTATCGGGGTGCTGAGTCAAGGCCCTGCTGTGGTTGTCGCCCCCCGCAGAACCTGAAGAAGAGCTGGCACCCGCAGACCCTGCGCAATGTGGAGAAGGTGTGGAAGGCCGAGCAGAAGCATGAGGCCGAGCGGAAAAAGATCGAGGAGCTGCAGCGGGAGCTGCAGGAGGAGCGGGCCCGCGAGGAGATGCAGCGCTACGCCGAGGACATGGGCACCGTCAGGTGAGGAGCGGCCGCGGAGCCCACAACACGGCACCCACAGCCTGCTGGGGACCGGTGCTGCCTGGTGGGGTGCTCCGTGCCCTGCTGGTGCCCCTGAGGGATGTATTTTCTGCACTGTTTTTAACGTGTGCGATGCAGAAAGTCTTCTGTTCGCCTTCTTAAGCTAGTGCTTTAAGTTTTACCTTTTAGTTTTACCTTTAGAAGGGAAAAGTTTTACTGTTAGAGCTCTGTAATAGAGAATAAGACGCTCTTGTTTGCAACAGGAAAAGAGAAGAGAAGCTGGAGTGGATGTACCAGGGTCCTGGGGGCATGGTCAACAGAGAGGAGTACCTGATGGGTCGCCCCGTGGACAAATACGTCTTTGAGAAGACAGAAGACAAGGATGCGGGCTGTTCCAACGAGACCGGGCTTCTCCCAGGCTCCATTTTTGCCAAGTCTGGTGCCAATTCTGTTCTAGACATGGCAAACAAAATCCGTGAGGATCCGCTCTTCATGATCAGGTACCAAACATGGGGGTGAAAGCAGCAGTAGATCAGACAAAACGTTCGTGACAGTAACTTGATAAAAACTATCTTAGTTTTTTACGTATAGAGTGCTGTTAAGTTTGTTCCTCAAAGTTTTATCTGTTTGTTTGTGAGCTGTAGGTTGTAGGTGCCAGTCCTGGCTGCAGAGAGTTCACCAGCCACTTACATGACTAGCAGGCTTTTGGTTGTGTGTTCTAGGCACAGCAACAAGTCAAATAATGTGTTTGAGTCAGTTTGCTGCTTTTTGGTAGTTTTTCTAACTTGAATTCAACAAAGATTGTCATACTTTCTTGATTCATCTCTGCAAACTTATGTCACCCTCATATGTGTGTGTGAATTGATCCGGTTTGCTCTGAGAGTTCAGCCATTTAACAGCATTGTAGCCCAGTGGATGGTAACAGAACGATTTTTGTTTACCCTTCTAGTTGTGCTCTCGTGGAAAAGAAAAGGACAGACTTCATCTTAGTTGGGCCTGTTTTGCTGAATGTACCAAATTTGCCTGTTTTTCTGCTTTATGTGTTTTTAGAGGTTGTGCTTGGGATCTTAAAATATACTTTGAGTTGCTTGCAAATACTAGTTTAATTTTCTTTTATTCTGCTTTAGAAAGAGAGAGGAGGAGAAGAAGAGAGAAGTTCTGAATAATCCTGTGAAAATGAAGAAAATCAAAGAACTGGTAGGTTTATCTCCGTACTCCTCCACAGACTCAAAGCGCTGAACCGAGGACAGGTTCATAGGTCAAATTAATATTTAGGAGAAGGAGCTGAGTTCCATTTCCTGACTCATAGGAAAACAGAATAAATTCAGCTTTGTCTGTTCCCCGTATAATAGGACAAGGTTCCTTATCAGTCTGTCAGCAACAATTAATTTCTCGTCCTTTTGGATTCAGTGGTATTTTTTTCTTCCTGCTCCTAGGCTGTGCTTTTTTAGCTAGTGATTTACTTACTTTGCCCTTGCCTTGTGATGCTGACTGCACGAGTGCAGGGACAGTAATTATTGCTAATGAGATAGTGTTTTGCTTTATAGCTGCAAAACAGCTTGGATAAAAAAAAGAAGAAGAAAGAGAAGAAGAAGAAGCACAAGAAACATCGACATCGCAGTTCTAGCAGTGAAAGTGCCAGCAGTGATGATGAGCGAAGCAAAGCTAGGTATGTTTTTGAGGTGTTGTAATAAAAATACCTCATGTCCTGTTTCAGTTGGCTGTTTTTCTTGTCTTTCTAATCCTCTGCAAGCCTTACCTTTCTAATTAATGCTCTTAATTTGCCTAACCATTTCTCTATTGTTACTTCATTGTTTTTGCATTAAGTTATTTTTGTGACATTTTAAAGTAAAAAATATTATGTTATTGAGCTCATCTGCATCAAAACTACTGCTCTGTTTTCTCGTTAGGTCTCAGAAGAAGATGAACAGTTCCTCCTGGAAACCTGCTCCTACCAAAGTCCCAGGATATGGCTTACAGGTAAGGACCCATGTTTCACACAGCTTTCAGCAGCAAATTCCTGGGTTAGGGAAGAGCAAGAGTTGAGGCAGCTTGTTGCAAGAGGCTGCTCCACTAAGTAGAAGGGGATTATGATTTAAGAAAGTTCAATTTGGAGCCATCCAAGCCTTGAAACCGAAGCTGTTCAGATGCTGGTAGGACATTTATTCTCTCTGAACTCAGGTTAGGATTTATTTAGTTTCTCTTACCAGGGTCACACGTCTGTTTAAATGCTGTGCTTAATTGTCAGAACAATTTCAGTATGATACACCGTAAGTTAAACTGTCTTAAAGGTGAAACCTTTAATAAGAACCTAGGAAATGAGATAAATAAACACAAACAAAAATGTTTTGTGTGGTTCCTGCCTTTAGTCTAAACTGAGGTCTCCTCTGTAGCCTCGCTGTGATGCTCTCAGGGGACATCTGTCCTGAAGGTCACTTTTGCATTCCAGGTAAGGGACTCTGATCTGAGCCACAAGTCTTGGAGTTCCCCAGCTGCCAGCCAGGAGAGGGCCCCCCACAAGCACCGGGATCGCTCCAGGTCCAGGAGCCAGTCCCGCTCGCCGCAGAGACGTGGGAGCAAGAAGAGCACAGAACAGTCGGGGTGCAGGGGATCGAGGTCTCCGTCCAGGCACAGCAAACAGTGAGTGGAGCTGACACGGGGAAACATAAACCAGGGGCTGCTGGTGGGGGCGGTTCTCAGGAATCAAAAGCTCTGTTACTCAGTCTCCTCCTGCCACCGTGGTCAGTTCTGGGTGTAAAGGCAGGAGCTGCACAGCTGTACGAGTGCAGAAACACACAGGTTAGCAGCTGGAGGGGCCCTGTTGTCTGCAACGTGCTGCTCGTTTGCGACAGCCTCCTCCTGGGTGCACACATCAGGCATTGCTTATGACTGTACTTAATTTGGGCCCCTAATTTCCTTTAGAAGGTACTTGTAATTGCTGAATTACCCCTACTAAACGCTGATAAAAATCAGATACCAAGTGCTCGTTGCTTGCTAATGAAATAATTAAATCAGATTAAAAATATGACTCAGTACACGATTAGTTTCCATTAACATTTGCTTACAAAGCAGCCAGGTAACGGTCCTGTAGTTCCAGGAGAGATTTTAGTTTCAGAATGTGTACAAAAAATCCAGGTAACGTTTAGAGGTGTAATAACGTATGTTTTGTTCGTCTGTCCTAAAAAGAGGTAATTTTGTGTTACAAACAGCAATCGAGAGGAGAAAGGAAGAGCCAGAAGCCCTTCCCCTAAAAAGAGCTACCGACGACAGCACGTTCCAGGGTACACGAGGTAAGCAAAACGTTGTCCCTGTGCTTTTGGGGGGAAGTTGCCCCAAAGACTGTGAAACAATTGGGTGTAATTTGTGAATCAAATTTGCTCTGTTGTCGAAAATAGATTGTATCAGATGTCGGGAAAGTCAGACAGAGATTGACGAAGTGCTCAGCTCAGTGCTCTGGAGCTTGGTTGTTCGTTAACTCCTTGGACAGCTTCCCAAACCGATTCACGGGGCTGCTGGCTCGCCATATGTCTCGCATCACTTTGCGAGGCAGTAATGCGAAGAAAGGCTTTGTCCTACGGGCTGTTAATTAGAGGCATTCTGGTTTACTGTCATCAGGAAAAGGTGACCTTGACAGCATCACCTTACCAGTCAATTAAAAATGAGAAGGCTGAAAGGAAGAGGAAAACAGCCTTTCCTGGGGGCATGGTAGAGCAGAATGTTTAGACTTGAACTTATAAGCTTTGCTGATTGGGTACCAAAGGAAAAGCCATGTTAAACACCCCCAATTTTGAGGGGCATAACTCATAAAGAATGTAAAAGGAAGAGAGGGTTGTGGCCTAGCAGAGTTTTATTTACAGTAGTGGTGTTTTCTACACATCTAGAAAGATCTCTCCGGAGGAACTGGAGCGTAAACGCCAGGAAATGATGGAAAATGCCAAGTGGCGGGAAGAAGAGAGAGCAAACAACCTCAGGAAACACCGAAAGGAGGAGGAGCTGGAACGAGAGCTGGAGAAGCTGGACTCCCGGGATGGAAAGTTCTTGCAGTGAGTGTCTTTATTATCTGTGTTTTCATTCCGGGGAAATACAGGCCACATCTTCTCAGGAGTGGGTGGTGGAACCAGCATTTGAGATGCTCAGATTATGGTGTAGATCTGTCTGTACTTCTTTGAGCCGTAAAACTAGGGACATCTAGTTCTTCCAAATTCTGTTAATTAATCTCAAAAATATTGTAAACTTCTGTGGTAACCTGTCTAATTTTTTGATTCATTATTCTTTCTGCAGTCGCTTAAAACTAGAGAGCGCGTCTACTTCCACTCTAGAGGACCGAGTAAAGCGCAACATCCACTCCCTTCAGAGAACTCCCGCGGCCTTGGAAAAAAACTTTATGCAGAGATGAAACTTGTTCTCCCCCTGCTCCTGTGCAGGAGCTAAGCGGACACGTATCCCCAAAGGTGAGAGGCCTCCAGCCCAGGCTCACTGCTCTCTCCAGGACCAGTTTCCACCTCCCAAAGAGGTGCTGGATTTCTGTGCTGCGGGGTGCTCCGGACTTCTGGCGCTGCGCCTCCCTGGGTGATGCCCTCACCCTCGCCAACACACCGTAGCTGGAGGAGCTGCATGCCTTCACGTTCCCTAGCCTAGTGCCCGAGCTCTCCCTGTTCTCTCCACCTCGCGTGGTTCCGTTTTTTGTATGTCCTTAGCGCCGGGCTCTGCGGGGCGGTAGCTGCTGCGTCAGGCTCCTGCGGGCTCCTTTGGCTGAGCGAAGCCGTGCTTCTGGCAGCCCTCACGGCCCGCCCCGACCCCCTGCGGGCCCGGTGCGTGGCACAGCCCCGGCCCGGGGGGGGGGTCGTTCCCGGTGGGGGCAGCTCCGGAGGGGAGGGCGAGGAGCGGAGCTGTGACCACACAGGATACGGGTGCGGGGTCGGTGCGCGGCAGCAGAGGGCTGTGCTTGCAATAGAGCCGTTCCTACCGAGCCGTCCGTCCCGGAGCCGTCCTTTCCGAGCCGTTCGTGCCGCCCGTGACCCTTCCCGTGCCGCTGGGGGGGCGCCGGGGCCGTGGAGCCGCACCGGGGGCTCCTTCTAGTAGTGGCACGTGACGTCAGCAGCGGCCCATTCATAATTCCAGCCGCCTCGCTGCTCATTGGTCCATCCCCGCGAGGGGGCGTGGCCCGGGCGGGGACGTCCCGCAAGCAGGGCGAGACCACCTTGGGGCGGGGAGGGAGGGGGGGGGCGGATTTTATCTGCCCGTTCTTTTCTCAGCGGCCGCTCCTCGCCGAGCCGCCCGCCGCAGCCCAACCCCGTTTCTTTTCGCTCCGCTCCGCTCGCACCGGGGCTAACCGGTGACCGGCTCCGTTTCGCCGCCCGTTCAGCACCCCCGTTATTTATCCCCCCCCTCCGCTCCGCCATATGGTCCCTCCCAGCCCCGCCCCCTCCCTCCGCCATCTTGGCGCCCCCTCAGCGCGGCGCCGCCGGGGCTCGGCCGGGCGCGGCGGAACGAACCACTGCGGGGGCAGGCGGGGGGGGGGGGGGAGCTGAAAAAGAGACAGGGAGGCGGGGACGGAACCACCTCAGCGAGGTGGAGGGGGGGGGAAGGAACCGAGGGGCCAGGCCGGCGCCGGGGCTTGACAGGGGCTGGGCGGTACCATTGGGGGTGTGGGGGGGGGGGGGGGAGGCGCCGCGCCGGGCGGGACCATGCGGTAGGGGAGGGGGGGGCGCGGCCGGGGGCTCGGGGGCTCCGCCATGGCCTCGAACTGCGCGGGGGGCTCGGCGGCGGCGGGGGGGGGAGGAGGAGGAGGGGGAGGTGGAGGGGGTGGGGGGGTCGTGGGGGGGCTGAGCTCGGCGTTGAGCGCCAGCAAAACCAAGACGAAGAAGAAGCACTTCGTGTGCCAGAAGGTGAAGCTGTTCCGGGCCTCCGAGCCGCTGCTCAGCGTCCTCATGTGGGGGGCCAACCACACGGTGAGCGACCCCCGGGACCCCACGGTGCCCCCCCCGGTTCACCCCCGGTTCCTCCGAGCCCCCTTGGTTACCCTGAGCCTCCCCCGGTTCCCCCCCGGACCCCCCCAGTTCCCCCCAAGCCCCCCTGGTTCCCCTCTGGACCCCCCCGGTTCCCCCGAGCCCCCCCGGACCCCCCTAGTTCCCCCCAAGCCCCCCCCGGTTCTCCCCACTCTCCCCAGGCCCTCACCGAGAGGCTCCCACCCCCCCCCACCCCCCCAATTCCGGCCCCTGGGCGCCCACCCCATGAGGGGGGCTCCGTGGAACCCCCCCCGGTCCCCTTGGGACCCCCCTCAGCCCCCCTCGACCCCTCCTGCCCCCCCCCATCCCCCTGTCCCCCCGGGCCCATCCCCTCCCCGGTTCCCTCAGCCCCCCCCCGGGCCCTCCCTCAGCCCCCCCCCAGCTCCTCACCCCCTCCTCACCCCCCCGCCTGCTCGCTCAGGGCCCTGCCTTTTTTTGGGGGGGCTCCCCTGCGTCCCCTCGTTGGCTGTGCAGGAGCCCTGACACCTCCCAGTTCCATCCTAAAACCCTCGGGCACCGTTTGCCACCCGCCTCCCTCTGCTTTAGGGCTCTCAGCTGCCAGGACCCCGGCCCTGTGCTCCCGGGGCCCGGCCTCGGTTTCCCCCGGGGGTCGGTACCGGGAGCAGCTCCTGGGGAAACGCCTCCGGGGCCACCTCCGCTGCTCGTCCCTAAGAGCAGCCCGTCCTCATGGGCTCCTCTGGAAGCCTCCCCTCTCTGTAAGGGCTGGCACAGACCTGGCACGGGAAGGGCAGCAGGGATGCAAGCAGTGGCTGCTGCTCCGGGAGGTGCTGCAGGTGCCCAAAGGGTTCAGGATCCTCATCCCTTCGGTGGATGCACCCTCAGGTTCAGGCGCCCGTTTCCCTGTTGCATTAATGGGGGATTCCTAGAGAGCGAAAAGGGTCGGGGTTTATTCTTTGCAGAAGCAAATAACGCTCTGGAAACACAGAATTACATTCCCAGCTCGCGTGACAACGGAATGAAAGCTCCCAAGTGCAGCTCAGCGCCGCATTGTCTTCCTCAAAGGATCTTCCCAGTGCTTGCTGCTCGCTGGCTTTGATCAGTGATGCTGTTAGGAGCCGTGAAGAAACGGGGAAATCGGGGAGATTCCTCCCGGTTCCGTTTGTGGGCTCCTAGGGCCGGTTGCTGCTCGGTGGCAGCGAGATGTCCCCTTTTAGCTGCCCGGTGCTGGGAGCTCTGGCATCATTTTTAGGCTCGGGATCAGGGCGCTGTAACTTTTGGAGCACTTGGCCGTGAAAACACTCGGGCACGGGGAAGGAGGCAAGCTGAGAGCTGTGGGGGAACGCTGAAGCAACGAGCTGCATCGGATGAGTTTATGAAGGAACCGCTGCCAGAAACAAGGACCGTACCCCGAGGGGCTGGGGAAGGGTTCAGCAAACTTCAGCCGTGACCTCCTCACCCTCGGGCAGGCACCCAGCGTTTCCCAGCAGATTCTTCCCTGTTTTATTCCTCCAGCTCGCTGCCTCTGCTCTCGGCTTGCGTTGGGGCGAGCCTTGGGGTGCCTGGAAGGGCCGGGAGCTGGCGTGGCCGTGCCGGAGCGTTTGTGGTTGCTCAACACACCCAAAACTGTGCAGAGCAGGGCGAGGTGTTGGTGTCCCGCTTATCCAGGGAGCAGAATTGCTGGTGCTGCCCCAGCAGATGGGTCTGGGCAGCCCGTGAGGATCTTCAGGAGAGGCTTTGAACGTCGTTAGGTATCTTACAGGGGATTCTGCACCCCAATTTTTCAGGGCAGGGTGGATCCCGGGGCTGTGGGACCTGCCCCGGGGTCCCTGCGGCACAAAGCGCTGTCAGAAACGTGGCATTGGGATGAACTTTCCCGTGGACGAATCAAACAAACAAACAAAGCGAGCGTTTTATGCAATCCTCCGTCTCTGCTGAGTGAGGAAATTCTCTTGGGTCCATTAACGGAGCCTGGCAGCAGCTCGGCCCTGCCTGGTGTTCGAGCAGGCGGACCGGCAGCTGCTGCGAGGGCAGGAGGAGAGGGCTGGGGAGCACCGGGAGCAGCCACGGGGCTGGAGAGGGGCTGGGGAGCATCTGGAGCTGCGATGTTAGCGCCTGGAGAGCAGGAGCTGGTTCTGGAACACCTCCTCCAAGCGGTTCTGTTCAGATCCTCAGCTGGGTCCGGGCCGAACCGGTGGTCCCCAGCCAAAACTGGGAGCAATCGGAGCCGGGGTGGGGCCGAGGCTGGCGTAAACGGGGCCAAACGTGGGTGGTGTCAGCCCAGCAGCCAGATTTCGAGCCAGAAAACCACGGAGGGGAGAGGACCCCGCGTGGGAGCTTGTGGCTAAGAGGAGGGAGCCGCGTCCTGGAGGTTCGCCCTCGATTTCTGCCTCTGTCAGCTGCTAGCTGGCACTGAGCGATCCAGCAAACGTGGAGATGGCTCCGTGGAAGCTCTGCTCGTGCCTGCTGTTGTCATGGCACTGCGGGAGGCGACGCGGCTCCGCGGCTCCCTGCTCCTGGTGCCTCCTCGGGAGCCCCCCGGCAGCGGGGGGAGAGCCTTGGTGGGGCGCGACGCCGCTCCTCACAGATCCCTGAGGGTCCGGGGATGCTGGCAGGCGTTAAAAAAAATCCTGTTTCTGTTGAAAAGGGGGTGATCTTTTAAAGCAGGGACTCCAGGAGCTGCTTCCCTTGGGGGAAATGAGGAGAGAGCTGCTGGGGGGCAGCTCAGCGAGCAGCGCGGGGCTCAGGAGCCAGCACCGCTGCAGGCTGGGGGTAGGAGGCTGAACCTTTGTGCTCCTCAGCCCCGTTTGCCCCCCAGGGGTACAATATTGCCTGCTCTGCCCGTGCTGCAGCCCGTCAGGGTGTGGGACTGCTCGCCAGCAGGCTTCTGAGTGCTTTGATCCCAAAGAGGAGGCTCCGCAGTCACCGGGAGCTTCCCTCTCTCTCAAGGCACGCCGGCGTCCCCAGGGCGCTGGTAGAAATTATCGACTCCAAGAATCATCACAGCGTTGCACGGGGGTTTGTTGGGCCGGCTGCTGATTAATCATGCTCTAATTCATGGAAAAACGGTGGGTTTGCTCCCTCCAGCCCTTGCCTGGTTGTTCCCTGCTGAGAGCTGCAAAGTTTTGCTGCAGGTTTGGGTTCGTCTCCGTGCTGGTCGAGGTGATTTTTTGCTGCCCGTCTGCCAGCTGCTTCCTCGGGGTGCTGTGAGGTGGAGCAGGAGCTACCTGGAGGTGCCGGGCTGAAAGGCAGCGAGAGGAACAAAGCGTTGGTATTTTCCTGCACGAGTTCCTGGCGTAAAGAATCCCGGAGAGGAGGCTCTCACGCTCCATCATCTGGATCCTGTTAGTAAACAAATTGCGTTTTCCCATCCATTTGCTAATGGTAATTGCCACTTTGAGGCTCCAGTCAGGTTTTGAAACCAAATCGTGCCTGGCCCGTCCGTTCTGACAGCTGTCCCTGAGCGGCACGGAGTATGGAAACGTGATTTATTGACAAAGGAATTGGCTTTGGTGGCAGGGACAAGTGATCAGCTGCGGATAAACCCAGGGTCCTGCTGACCACTGCTCCTCTGCTGCCAGGCAGAGGGGCGAGGAGGGAGAATTGGGGCTCAGGGGAGAAGGGGGGGGCTCTCCTCTTGCCTCCCTCGCCTGCTGCTGTCCTGACACCTTGTCACCCGCTGCCTTGTCCCCTGCTGGGACATCTCCAGGCACGGGGCTGTCCTTTGGTCTCGGAAGGAGGTGAGAAACCAGCCGGGAGTTGTGAAGCATCCCTCCAGCAATGCCTGGTGAGGATGCCAGGTGGTTTGTCTGTAATGAGGCTCGGTTTTAAATCCCCTGGGACCCTCCCAGCCCGGTGTGTGCCCAGTTTTCTGCGAGGCCGTCGGGTTTGTGCCCTGCGTGCTGTGACCTGGGGCAGGACCAATTTCGTGGGAGCTGCTGCATGGTGCAGGTGGCAGCAGCAAGATGCTCTTCTTGGTGGTGCTGTCAGCTCAGGGCTGATCCCCGTCGGGGATCTTTCTGCCCAGCGGGGAAATGGGAAGCTCCTGGCGTGAGGAAACCCTGCAAAAAAAGGCTTGTGTGCAAGAGGATTCAAAGACAGGTTCGGTCTGAAGGGCTGGATGGCTTGGAGAAAGCCAGCACCGCGCTGGCACCAAGAGCTCGTGCTCCACAGCAGCACCTCCGAGGTTTTTACAGCTTGGGGATCTCTAAATCCTTTGCAGGAGGGGGTTGTGGAGATGCCCCAGGCACAGCCCTGCCCGAGATCCCTCTGCCCACCTCGAGGCCAGCCCCGTGGAGAGCTCCCGAGCTCCGGGCACGCTTGGTACGGACGGGATCCACCCGGGGGGGGACAGCGGGGTCAGGCTGAGGGACTGCCGGGCACCTGGGTGCTGGGCACCTTGCTGTGACCTTGCCTCCCGTGGCATAAATGCCCGGGGCCACGCTCTGCTATATATAATCTGCTGCACGCCGCTGCCTGGGGAGAAGGCGAGAGAGCAGACGTGTGCCAGGCGCTCGTCACGGCGCTCCCCGAGGCTGCTCAGATTCCACCACGATAAGCGCAGGAGAGGAGCCCTGCGGGGCAGCGCCGGCCGCTGCTCTTCTCTGCTTGCTTTGGGGCCAGGTTTGGTGTTTTTGGGTGGTGCTGCTGCGGGGCCAGGCCCTGCCACCCGTGGGATTGCCCCGCGAGAAGGCAGGGCTGGGGTCTCCCCTACCCACGGCACGGGGTGGGGGCTTCTCCTTCCTCTTCCCCTGAGATCCTGAGAAAAGCATCAAGTGCTGGAGTTGTGGGAGCACGCAGGGCACATCCCTCTTACCGAATAAATCAATCAATCAGCCCCAAACCATGCTTCATCTCAGGCTGGTGGCAGGAACCAGGAGCCATCTGATGGTGGTGGAGGACCTGCCGCGAGCGCTGGGACCACGGGCGGCCACCTCAGCTCCTTGGGGAGCTCCATGAGGCATCAATCCATGGCACAAATCCCTTCCTTCTCCCTGTCCTCCAGAGCCAGGATCCCAAAGCATCCAGAAAGCTCTGCTGCACGCAGCTGGAAGCTGGGAGAGGTTTGCTTTGGGGTTTCTGCTTTGGGCAGAAACGAGGACACCCGCAGACGTCTTGACGTCTCGCCTTGCTCGCGCTCCTGTCTGAATTCCTGGCAGGGAGGAGAAAATCTCCCGACTGCTGCTCCCTCCCAGCCATCAGCACCCTTCCTCCGGGCTGGAGCAGGGCTGCAAACGGTGTCTTTGTGCCTCGGCACCGCCGGGAAGGGGGCTGAGAGCAGGCGTGGAGCTGCCGGGCTTCCCCTCCCGTTAGACAGCCGTAATTAGGGCTGGAGGCAGCACCTCTGGCTCGGCACAGGGTTAGCAATTTTCTCTTCCCCTTTCTGCCAGCGGGAAGGTGACAGCAGGGGGCTCGCCGGGGCTGAGACGTGGACCCCGGGGTTTGGGAGCTTCCCACCGGTGCTTTTCCCTCTCCTTTTCCCTCTCCTTTCCTTTCCCTCTCGCCCAAGGGCTCGCTCGGTGCAGGATGAAGCCCGTGGCTGAAGCCGGGGAGGTTTTGGCCTCCTGCTCTGCTGTGATCACAGCCCAGGGAGGCGTGTGACGTGATTTATGCATTCCCCACACGTCCCGAAGCACTTCATGGGAGTGCTTAATGCTCCTGGGTGCTGCTGTGAAGGAAATACCGGGCAGGGCTTCAGGGAGCACCGGCGGGGCTCTTGGTGGAGCGGCGGCCGCTTTCCTTTCCGCTGCTGTGCTGTGTGGGATGGCAGCCTCTGAAAATAGGCACCGTTCCTCCTTGCGGCGCGTGTCTGTGTCTTTCCAGTCTGACGTTTGTTAAATCTGGTCTGGTTTTTCCATCGGGAGCGACGGGGAGAGGATGTGAAAAGTGCCCACCTCGTTGGGGTGGCCTCGTGCGCCTCCGTGCCCCTCGTGGAGCCGAGCTGTGCCGCGGATCCCGCTGCAGGATGGTTTCTTCGTGCTTCTTTTTGCCTCCAGCTCCTCAGAGGAGACGTGGCAGCATCTCCGGGCTGTTTGTGCACGCAGGGAGCCCCAGCACCGGGCTCCGTGTCCCCATGCTGGCAGCCTGCACCCCGTCCCCACGCAGCAGGAAGGTGCTGGGCGTGCTGGGGGTCACCCATTCTGCTGGGCTTCGGGTGCTGGGAGCAGAACCTGGAGCTGGCAGCTGCCAGAACTGTCTGCAGCTCTCCAGCACTGCCTGCTCTCGAGCTCTGGCTCCTCATCAGGGCACTGCCTGGGGCAGGGCAGCCCAGCACCACCAGCAGTGGTGGCCGCGGGGCGCTGCGGCGTGAGCCCGCCTGTAGGATCCTGGCTGAGCGTTGGTTCTTCTGCTCCCCTCTGTCCCTGTGGCTGCCACACATGGCTGAGGAGCAAAAACAATCGAGTGGAGTGACTCATCCCTCCGGAGAAGGTGGGATAAAGAGCAACCAGAGACAGCAAACATGGAAACAGCACCCGCAGGGAGCTGCGCGGCGCTGCCCGCTCCGTGTGCCGGCTGCTCGTGGTGGAGGAGCTGCCCATCCGTGGCTTGTAACACCGAGAACTAGTCCAGAAGTGGGCTGATGCAATGCTTCCCAAATAAAGGCAAAGAGGAGGTATTTAAGACATGAAATCTGCTGTTCCTTGGTCTGAAGGTTGGGCTCGATTCTAAGCTGGATCCTAAACGATCAGAGGAAAGGGCTGAGGGTGGCTGGGGAGCAGTCGCCCCGTGATTGATTCAATGAGAGGTGTCTGAGCAGCCCGATGGGTTACGTCCCTTCAAAACCAGCTCCTGGGGTAGCTGGCGTCCCGTGAACCCATGGATGGTAGCTGCAGGGCGGTGGAATTTGGGTTTTGAGTCTGCTTTTCCTTTCTCTTTCAGATCAATGAACTCAGCAATGTTCCCGTCCCTGTCATGCTGATGCCCGACGACTTCAAAGCCTACAGTAAGATCAAGGTGGACAATCACCTATTTAACAAGTAAGCGTGAGCTTCACGACTTATTTGTAACTAAAACCCTTTGTGTAGGGGCACCTGGTGGGGTGGAGGCCTTTGGGTTTGTTCCCTGCTCTAATGCCAAGAGGATCTGGCCCTGCCAGGAGCACGTAGCAGGACACGGGGACGTGGGAGGGGGGATGTCCCCCAGCCCTGGGGGTTGCTGTGCCGGGCAGCGAGGGGTAGGGACGGTGCTGGGCTCGTTGGAGTGCTCTGGAGCGTGCCAGGCTGGAGCTGAGTCAACCTCTCCGTGTTCTGGGCGAGGTTTGGCTCACGCTGACCTTTATTTTGATGCCCCGGTGATCTGATCCCGCCTGAAATCAGAGCCTCCCCCCGATTTCCTCCAGCTTTTCATCTCAAACAGCAGCAGCGTGTGGCAGGGGGCAGCTGCGCTACCGAACGGAGCAAAGCGATGAAGGAGGAGGAAAGAGAAATTATTCTGTCAAACCTGGCAGGAGTCAAGGCTCCTGCCAG
Source organism: Netta rufina (assembly GCF_964035555.1). NCBI lineage: Eukaryota > Metazoa > Chordata > Aves > Anseriformes > Anatidae > Netta > Netta rufina. Next base: position 970,877 of record NC_140148.1, on the reverse strand, counting down.
CAGTCCTGCACCAGATGACTTCTGTAGGCATCCAAAAAGGGGCAAACATCGGCAGAACGGGGCCCTCGTGGGCAGGAGGGGGCTTGGATATCCGGGGTGGGTGATGCAGTGGGAGGCGAAGGGGGCCTGGTTTCACCAGCTGATCGTTTCACAAGGATCTCTGTTCTGCTTTGCCCTAGGGAGAACTTGCCAAGTCGCTTTAAATTTAAGGAGTACTGCCCGCTGGTGTTCCGAAACCTCCGGGAAAGATTTGGGATTGACGATCAAGACTACCAGGTACCTTCTCTCCTCTCCCTGCCCTCCCGAATCCGTTCTCTGGGACACAATAACAAAGCTGGGGGAGAAAACACAGTACCAATGTTATTTGTGGTCAGTTTTTTGGGTTTATGAGCACAGTTTGAACGGTTTTACCGTTGTCCCCCAGCAGCGGAGCAATCACAGGACGAAAAGATGATCCCTGCTCCGGAGAGCTCACGGTGTGGGCAGGGGCTGGGGGATAACAACGAGCCAGACCTGCAGGGACCATGAGCCTGTCGTGTTTCTGTAGGTTTGGGTGCTGCTTTAAGTGCTGAATTGGGTTTATCCAGGTGAAAAGTGAAAGATGCTGCAGCTCTGCCAGCAGGGCCACCCTTGGGTGCACAGCCTCACGCACAGGAGGCTGTGCAGAACCCGCTGCTCAGAGGCCACTTAGATGAGGGGAAAGCCAGCGGGGCAGAAGAGGGTGGCTTTGATCTCTGCGTGGCCTTTAGCCGGCCGAGTGCTGGGTAATTAAACCCCTTATCTTTGGCACTCCGCTGCCCTTGATACAGGCGGGCATGGCGCCAGCACTGAGTGGCCGAGGGCTTCAACCAAAATGCTCAGCAACCTGCCAGCCCAGAGCAGCACGTTGGCGGGGCTGAGGGCTGCAAGCTTCGTGCTCTTTCTGTCCTTTATTTCCCGTGAATCTCACTGAGCTGCTTCTCCCTGGTGGTACGGCCACTCGTGCGTGTGTGTGCGCCTTCCCCACGACTCTCAGAGGTCTCCCCATGTCTAGGTTGTTGCCTGAGCAGCTCCTCTTCTGAGCTTGATGGAACAAAGAGCTGGCTTTGCTTAGCTTAGTGAGGAACTGGGTGTACCCACCTGGTTTCTGGTCTCGTGGCACGAGGAGCAGATGCGTAGCACCTGCACCCCTTCTTCTGCCCCCATCCCCAGACCCAGGGGAGAGCTCTCGGGTCCCTCTGTGAGAAGGGACAACCTCTGAGGACACTGGCATCGGTGCCAGGGGCTTTTTGCTTCTTTTTCTGTGTCCCAGAGTCACCTCTGCTGGCTGCTGGGGACTGTCCTCCTCCTCTGCTCCCTGCCCCATCGTGCTGGAGCCAGGCACACTGAGGGTGTTTGCTCAGCAAGACGCCTTTTTGGTGCAGAACTGATGGTTTGCTTTGTTTTTCTTTCACAAGGGGCCGGCCATCCCCAGGAGGAGCAGTAAATGCTGGCTGCTGCCCCGCTCTGGGTGCCAGCCCAGCTCCCTGGAGGATTATTCCTTCTCCTTTGCCCCTCGTCCTGCTGTGCCTGTTCTCTGGGCAGCAGCACCCTGCCCCTGGGCTGCCTGGGCCGGGGCACTGCTTTGTGCTGCCTTCCTCCGTGCCCCTTAATGCACTCCTTGCATGCAGCGAAGTGATTTCTCCTAATTATTCTTTCTCCCCGTCCATCTCCTGTAGTATATTTTGGAAGTTTTTTTTCTCTTTGTGTTTAAGAAATGGTCAAAACCGTAGGAAGTGCTGTAGGAGCACCCCCAGCCCTCTTGGTTCCCGTGACCTGGTCTGTCCTTTACACCTCACTTGTTGCTCCGAAGGATTGCTTCTTCCACCTCGGGCAGAGCCGTTCGGCTGTTTAAAAGTCTCTGGTTAGAACAGAAAGCAGAAAACATTTATCGAGCTAAATTCAGGTGGGTAAAATGCAGTGGGAATTGAGCCAGGATGCTAAATATAACGCTCCGGCTCTGGAGGAGGTGGAAATGACAGGAAGGGAATGAAGTAAACCTAAGGGCTGGGAGTTTGGTAATGTCCATATGTGGTCACAGTTTCTGCTTCCCATCTCCTCCAGCAGAAACGCTCTGTGGTTTTGAGGTGAGGGGTGATTAAACTGTGTAGCACGGACTCGTTTGCAAATGTCAGCAAGAAGTGAGGGTTTTTTGTTTGCCTTTATTTTCCTGACAGCTTCTAGAGCCATTGGCAGGAGCAGAGTTTTTCCCCTGCTTCATTAAAGTTTTAAAGGCTTTAAATGCCTCGTTCTGAAAGGAAACCTCTCGGCTCGCTTGCAGCGTGACACGGTAAATCCCTGGGTCGCAGCAGGCTCTGCTCGCCTGCCTGTCTGCAGAAGAGCAGGCTCCCTCTGCTGTCTGCTCCTCAGACAGCTGAAAGGAGGCGAGAACGGTGTAATGGGTAGCTAAAAAAATATATCACAGGCTGCTCTGCCAGCCCTGAGACCCTGAAAGACATCACCTCGAGCTAACGACCGCGCTTCAGGAGTCAGTGCTGCAGTGTCTGGGAGCACAGCTGTCCCCAGCTGCACCAGTGGCGAGGAAATACCAGTTTGAGCCTTGTACTGGGGGTTGACAAAATGGCTCCTGAGCACACGCAGGTGACTGGAAAGCGGTTTTTGAGCAGTGGCAGAGGAGCCTGGCGACCTGCTCAGGTCAGTCTGGGAGAGTTGTGGTTGAACAGAAGGATGGGGCTCGCAGAAAGTCCTCCCACCTGGGAAAAGGGATCGGGGTGGATGAGAACAGAGCCGTGCTGTGGCTCAGGGAAGGAAGCAGGCAGCTGCTCTGCGGTCTGCTCGGGATTTTCCAATTGTGCTGCACGTACAAAAAGAAGCTGCAGTGCTTCGTTGCTAAGGGTGGAGACAGGGAGATGAAGACAGATGCTGCTGGTTGTTGGAGGAACAGCCAGGCTATTTATACTCACAATCCTTTTCATCCGATTGTAGGAATAACTGGCTTCTGGTTTCTGAATGACCTGTGAAGAGTTCCTGAGACTTTTGCCAGCTTGGGCGTTGCTTTGGGGTGGGAAGGAAGGCAGGCCGCTCTCGTTCATTTTGTTCCCTTTTTACTTAAACCCTGGAAATATCCTGACAGCTCTTTGTTTCCCAGGAGGAAATCCTAAGAAGTTTTCACAGAATTACAGAATTTATAGGTTGGAAGAGAGCTCTAGATCATTGAGTCCAACCTCTTTTGATACTGCCTTCTTAAAAACCAATTAGTTAATGAATAAGAATAATAATAATCTTCAGAAGTACATGCCAGGTGCTGGAGTAGGACACGTTACCAAACTGCAGGCCTAAGTGAAAGCTCTAAACGCCACGTTCAGACTTCTCAATAAGTCAAGTGGGCTTTAACCTCAGCAGTTCTGAGCTCGAAGATGCTTTCTGATTAAGTCACAGCTCATTTGTACGTGTGCTCGGGAGCTGGGCTGGGACACGGCCACGGCTACGAAGCATCGCATCCCTGGGCTGGCTTTTCTTCCAGAGCCAGGCTGTGGAGCTGGTCCTGGTCACCCGTGCCTCACCTACCTTCTGAGACTTCTCTTCTTTCTTCTCCGGGGGGGTGGCAGCTCCTGCCTCTCCTCCTCCTCACGTTTCTCTTCTGTTTCCCTCAGAACTCGGTGACGCGAAGCGCCCCGGTGAACAGCGACAGCCAGGGCCGCTGCGGGGCCCGCTTCCTCACCACCTACGACAGGAGGTTTGTCATTAAGGCGGTGTCAAGCGAGGACGTGGCGGAGATGCACAACATCTTAAAGAAGTACCATCAGGTAGGGGGAGGCTGGAACCCTGGGAGGGGAGGTGGCGAACGGCTTGGGATGTGCTGGAGAACCGGAGCTCGGATGCGCAGTGAGCGACCTGGTGGAGCTTGCAAACAGCTTTTGCAGAGGAAAGCAGTGTTGTTCCTTCACACCTGGGAGCCAGCTAGGGCTTGCCAGCCTGCTGCTTCACAGCTCTGAGTCCTTCACAGCTCACCCTGTCCCCTACCTCAGTGAATGATGAAGTTACCTGAGCCCTGTAAGCATGCTCCGAACTCAGTGCTTTGAATGAGCCTTTCCAAAGGGGCTGGGGAGGAGGCAGCTGCTTGCAGCTGGGAAGAGAGGCAAGTGGCACCACTGGAAATGTTCTGCCCTGGCCCGTGTTAGCTGCCAGTCCTTTGCTCCTTACTTTCAGATATGTTTGCATAGCCCCAAGAAGTGATATTGGCCAGTGCCAACAGCAGACCTGCCCTGCTGTGTCCTGTCAGGGGTGGGCTCTGTCTGACAGTGCTGTCCTTCTCTCCCCTTCCCCAGTTCATCGTGGAGTGCCACGGGAACACCCTCCTGCCCCAGTTCCTTGGCATGTACCGGCTCACCGTGGATGGAGTGGAAACCTACATGGTGGTTACCAGGAACGTGTTCAGCCACAGGCTGACTGTGCATCGGAAATACGACCTGAAGGTGAGCGTCTGGGGGCAGTCACGGAAGGGAGGGCTCCTTTTCTGGGAGGGCGAGAGTTGGTCTTCGTAACACCTGCTTGGGAAGGTCCAGAGACCCAGGTTTTGGGGTCTCTGGCTAGGGCTTCACTTAAGACTCAAATGACATTCAGTTCTCCTATTCCAAGCAGCCTGTGCTACACCAGGGAGGCCTGCAAGTCTGTCTCAGGCATGAAAAGGGATTTGATACTGGTTTTAAAATATTGGGGGGGGGGAATATGTTTTTTTGTTTGTTAGGTGGTTTGTTTTTTTTGTGGTTTGTTTTGTTTTCGTTGTTTTTTTTTTTTTAACCTGCACAAAGAAATTAAACGGTGTCAATAAATTCCTCAGGAATATAAACACAGTGCAACAACGACCTCTTTATTCTTTTGCTAGGGCTCAACAGTATCCAGGGAAGCGAGCGATAAGGAGAAGGTACGGACTGTCCCCGAGCAGCCTTCCCTTCCTCCTGGTCTTTGGAAGCAGGTGGGATCCCACTGACTTCCCTCTTCCCAAGGGGTGCTGAGCAGGGGAAGTTAAACGGGCCCCGAGCGATACCCTGTGTGTGTGCCACCTTCCAGGCTGTGCCCAGGAACTGCTTGGGCAGAGATGGTACAAACCAGCCCAGCTCTGCTCCGATTCTTGGCGTATCTCACCATGTTTGTAAAATTGGCTCCTGGTGCCGTTAAGGGGAACCTGCAGCCAAGAATCCTGCCCCTGAAAACTTGGGCTCTGACACTGCCGTGGGAAGTCCTGGTGCTACTTTTCTGTTTTATTTGCACACGCATGTGGCCTTTGCAGGCTGGAGACCGTAGAGGAATCCCATTTCAGCTTGCCCCAGAATTAGTCACTGTCAGAAGCAAAGGAAGTTCCTCTTACGCCAACAGCCCTGGCATCAAGGCACAGCTGCACAGTGCCCAAGTATCCCTGGCTCACTGGCTGTTTAGTCTCTGGCTTTTTCTGCTCGTGCAGTTTGTCTCAGACTATTCGTGTTGGATCTATATAAAGCCACCGCATGCTCATACATCATTCTAAGAAGAAAATAACTGAATCCCCAGTTGCACAAGGGGTTGTATGTTCTATATCCTTGAGAACTCCTCGGGGCCTGTTGCAAACAAATTCCTCAAAACACAGTGGTTTTAATTTTTTCCGCAAGTCTTCAGGGAAAGAAGCATTTTATTTTTCTTCCCCCAGTCAGAAAACAACAAAATGCATTTCTTTTCTATTCTGGGAGCTGGTTGGATCGTCTCTGGCTGGAGCCCAGCTGTCAGCCTGCAGCACGTCTTCCTGGCAGTCTTTAAAGCCAAGTTGCTCTCTGTCTCCCTTCACCTCCCCTGAGGTACAGGGAGCACATGGATGTGCTGTGCTCTGCCTCTTGCGTTTTTCATGCTTAGTGGACAGGATGAGGCCTTACAAACAGGCAGGAGATGTTCTGGTGCCACCCCACACTCGGTCTCTGAGCACTATCAGCGCGTGGCTGACGGAGCAGTGTACCTGCCTTCCTCTGGGGCGTGGAGAATTTGATGTGGGATTTTTGTTTTTTTGTTGCAGGCCAAGGATCTGCCAACGTTCAAGGACAACGACTTCTTGAATGAGGGTCAGAAGCTGCACGTTGGGGAGGAGAGTAAAAAGAACTTCCTGGAAAAGCTGAAGCGGGATGTGGAGGTAGAGTTTCCCGGGGACAGCTTTTACTCCGAGTGTGCCTCCCATACCTGGATTCTGGGGCCACTGGCCCAAGCAGTGCAGCAGGGGCTGAGCAGCAGGTCACTCCTGCACCAGCCAGGCAAATGCAGTCAGGATTGTGCTGGTGGCAGAGGCCATCTGAGTGCCTGGGTAGATTCTGTGGAGTAGAGTCTAATCTACTAATTAGTAAACAATAAATAGTCTAAAAATAAATAGTAAATAATAAATAGTCTAATAAAAGGGTTTAGCTTTCACTACTGCACTTTCTTAGGGAGATATTGGGAGGGGCCGGACTGAGGATTTCTGATCCCACATGGATACTCTTTTCTTTTTCTTTTCCCCACTCGCCTCTTTCTCCCAGTTTTTAGCTCAGCTGAAGATTATGGACTACAGCCTGCTGGTCGGGATCCACGATGTTGACCGAGCAGAGCAGGAAGAGATGGAAGTGGAGGATCGGGCAGAGGATGAGGAGTGCGAGAACGACGGCCTTGGAGGCAACCCCATTTCCTCCTACGGCACGCCCCCCGACAGCCCTGGCAATCTCCTCAACTACCCTCGCTTCTTTGGGCCTGGAGAGTTCGATCCTTCTGTGGACGTCTATGCCATGAAAAGTCACGAAAGTGAGTACTGTGGAACATTGCCCCCAAAAGGGTCGGGAGGGCAGGGGAGGTGTCCTCTGGCCTGCCTGAGCTAAATGGAGCAGAGGGCTGTCACAGAGGGACAGGGAGGACGCTGCCAAGTGTGGGAGTGTTGAGTTTGAAAGGTTGGAAGTGATGCTTGGAGAGCAGTTAAGTGTTCAGGGAGTGTGGGGGTCTCTGCTGTGCCCTTTCCAGTCGTTCTCTGCCCTTCCCCAGCCTCCAGCTGCCTTGCTTTCTCTGCTGGTTGCACTGACACAGACCTGCCCTGTATTTCTTGAGGAGGGGGGTGCAGCCGGGCTTCGCTCACAGCTCAGGGTGTGCTAGCAACTCTCTTGCCTCGCTAGGTGCCCCCAAGAAGGAAGTGTACTTCATGGCCATTATAGACATTCTTACGCCATACGATGCGAAGAAGAAAGCTGCACACGCTGCCAAAACGGTGAAACATGGGGTAAGCAGCCTGCTGCATGCAGGGAGGATGGGCTCTGGGGCTTCTGCTTTGCCTGCGTGCCTCTGTGTGTGTGTGTGATGCCTTTTGACACCGATTTTCTACCAGTATGGGAATCCTCTGATGATCCCTTGCCCAAGAACTGCTGTTCCTTCACTGTCTCCTCAGCCTGTCTTGCAAGATTTTCCCTCTGGTTGGTGGACAGCAAGACTTGAGGTTCCCTGTTCCTTCCTGGAGCAGAACAAATAATTATCATGCCTCTAGTCTGCCTCACACTGCGTTAGGGGCCAGGCCTCTTCCCTGGCATCAACTTCGAACTTCCCAAAAGGGCTCAAAAACCCCAGATTAGTGGGACGTGGAGTTTTTCATGCTTTTCCTCTTTTAAACCATAAAAGAGCAACTGCAATGCTTTGACTCGGTGATCTGCAGAAGATGCAGAAGAAGCTAAAATCAGCTTGGGGATCTCTCTAGACCTGTTTTATCCTAGAACTTGCAGGCTCTGTTGTGGGTCTCTCCCAGCACAGCCAGGCCTTGTTGTCCTGATCGCTCCCTGCTGTCCTCCGTCCCCCACCCTTTGGGTTTGCCTCCCGAGGAGGGTGTTCTGACTTGTCTCCTCTCTGCCTTGCAGGCTGGGGCAGAGATCTCCACCGTGAACCCCGAGCAGTACTCGAAACGCTTCAACGAATTTATGTCCAATATCCTGACATAGTCATCTTCAGCCTTCAGCGAAAAATGAAGAGAAGAGGGGCTACTTCCAACCAGAGAACGCAGCCTGTGACACTAAAACAGACACTGTAGCAGCTTGTGGGGTGTGTGTGTGTGTGTGTTTGTGCGTGTGTGAGCAAGACTGAGTGCGTGGCACTGTGTGACTTACGAGAAAACTAATTCTAGGTGCACCCTCCAACAGTCCACTTGACCCAGGTGGAAAAGTGGGTTTTTGTTACAGAAGTGCCCAGACGTAGATTCGAGGGCTTTTTAAAACAAGAAAAGTGCATTGTTTCTGCACTGCTCTTTCTAATGACGTTTTCTCCTCTCTGATCAAGAGACTCCCGTAGGGATATGACATGTGGCACTGTACAAAAGGGTCGCTCTAGATCACATCCAGTGAGAGTGAAGCAGTGCCTGATTCCACAAACTACTACTTTTTTTTTTTTTTTAATTATTATTATTATTGGACTGTCTTTAACAGAAAGACATACGAGCCCTTTTATTTCCCTCTTGGTAGGAATTGGAAGGAAAATAGCTCACCATTTCGAGGACGGAAAATATTACTCTGATAAGGAGGAGTCGCTGAACTTTAGGTAAATTCAGACTGGGACACTTTATATTTTTTGGTTAATTTAAGTAACAAAACCTTTTTTTTTTTTTTTTTTTGTAACTGCACTTGATTTACAAGAAAGATGAGGGAAATGAACATCTACCAAAGATGATCGCTTAAAAAGGTGTAACTCCTAGAACTTCAAATGACAATGTGTGGAGTAGTAGAGACATTGCACAACCTCAGACGATAATGTGCTCAGAGCCATCGTGCTTTAAATTGGCCAGCTATGAAGAGTTTGTGAAAGAAGAAGCAAAATGTGTTTTGTGCCCGTAGGTTTGGGATAGTATTTGACTATCTGGAACATTTCCCTCTTGCACCTCAGTCAGGAATTGCCATGTCTCTTAGATTATAGCTTCACATTGCGGTTCTGCCAGTGTTAATCTAGCTAATGTTCAGTCTTCCTTACTCACCCGATCTGCAACAGGTACTTGAATTTGTTTCCTGACAGAGGTTCTTTGCCTGGTTGGTTTGTTTTTGAGATGGCAATGTGACTTGCACACGAAGGAATTGGACTCGCCACCCGTGGGGAGTGCTGGGAGCTGGGGCTGGAGCGAGTCCCGCTGCTCAAGAGGACTCAGGACTTGAGCTGGAATGGCTTTTACTCTTTGCTCCATGCCCCTCTCTAGAGCGACAGTCAAGGAGTGGAAATATTCGAACACTTGCGCCAGATTCTCCCCCCATCCTTTCCCCCCCCCCCAGACTGGGACTGATCTGCGTGAATAACGTCCTGTTTTGTCTCCAGAACGCTTGTAATATTTTTCACAGCCAAGCTTGTCAGACTTGCTTTGGGTTTCGTTAGCTCTGCTGCACAACAGTTACGGATCTTTTGGTTCTTTTTTTAACCTCCTTTTTCTTTCTGAGCAGGATTTAGTGTTTTGAACCAAACTCTTGCCGTTGAAACATGTTGCTTATCTGCCTTGGAACTGTTTTCACATATGCCTTTGTTTCGGGAATAAGCTCTTCTGAATGTCTGTCCTGTGCTGTAACGCGTGCTGCAGTTTGCTGTGTGGAACTTGGTCCTTTTGAGAGATAACTGGTGCTCATCCCATCCTGGTAATTTCCCTAGACTAACGCTAGCTCTGGTCTGGATTCTGGATGTGGGCCTGGGTGTTTGTGTCCAGACCCCTGCTCGCGCTGTGAATGCCGCAGGTCTCAGCTTCCAAGGGGACAAAAAGGGGGCTAAAGAGTCAGCCCGTGAGAGCGCACTGTAAATAGGGTGTCTGGAAAGTCACACGTGAATATCGGGGGTTGTAATGGGATACGAATCTTTACTCATTCGTGGGTCATTCCCTTTGATGTGGGACAAATTTCTTCTGCCTCTGTAGTCCGGTCCCTGTTTGGGGTAACGTGGGGGGCTAAGGCACCGTTGTCCGAGAGGCCGGAGAGCCTCGTGTCTTAAGGTGCCCAGCTGCCAAAGCCACAAAACAAGTGCAGGTATGAGGACACCTTGAAAAGGGAGGACTTAGAGGGTATTGTCAGCTTAGTTTTGTGGGCATTATATCGGTTGCTTTTCTCTTAAAAAAATAAGCACTTACATTTACTATCAATTGGAAATTAAATACCAATCACTTTTTATTCCTGACAGTTTTAAAAATCTGCATTGAATCTGCAACTTTGGCCTGGTAAGTTTGCTGTTCTCCTTTTGGGAAACTAGCTTGTATTTTTTAAACTGTTTATCCTTAAATCGTGTTAAAAAGGAAGAAGAAAGGGGGGGAGGAGAGAGGGGGAAATCAGTGAACTGCAGACATCCTACGAGGAGACACTAAAAACCAAGCAACCCAAAGACAGAAGAATGGAGCTTGTGTAGCTAGGAGCAACGATTTCATTCACTGAAGTTCGTAAACAGGAATGAAATTAAGATGCAGTTAATTCCTGCAGCAGTCTTTACAGAACTGATCCCAAGGGCTTACGAGCAGCTAACTGTATTTTCGTACTCCGCTCTGAACAAACTCCTGCTAGAATTAAATTGGATGTCTCTGGCCCAAGTGATACAAAAAAGCCCCGTGAACTCCATTCACTTTAGCACTTCCCCAATTCTGCCACTTCTGTCAAGTTGCCATACTGTGTGTATTAAAGTAATTAAATGCAATTTTCTCACTTAATGATGTATTACCCAGGTATGTAACTTTGTTTAACGTAAGCATTTTGTATATTGTTTACATTTTGAGAGGTAGCATTATGTTAAAAATGCTAATTTTTGTTTCTAGACAGTATTTTTATTACCAGAATAAGAGGTGAAGCTGCAAATATTTGATTTGTTTTTAAAAGGGACTTTTTCTTTTCCTTTTTGTTGTTGTTGTTGTTTTGTTTTTTAATCTTGTTTTAGGTCACTTTTTTAACTCAAGTATTTAAAAAGAAAACCCAGCCCTTTCAATTCTGGTTTTACAACTGCTTGTGCTAGTTTGTTGTCTGTTTCTGGTGTGAATTTAGTTCTAGTTGGCTGAATGTAGATATTTCTGTCTGTAGCATGTACCCTGCGGAACACTTTACACTGAAGTGCGTTTGACTGACAACCACCCTCGGCTGCAAGAGCTGCAGTAGGTAGGCAGATCGCTCTGATCCCAGGCCTAGTGCAGGATTTCTCAAGTTGCAGTGCGATTCTTTGGTCAGCTGGAGTTTCAAAAAGGAAGAAAACCTTAGTGGGCAGAGTGACTCCAGTGCCTGAGGGCAGGGTGAGTGTGTGTCAGAAGGGAGCTGCTCGATCCATCGTCCTGCCTGTGCTGGGGGCCTCTCTCTTTCTGAACACGGGCCAAAAATGTCCAAATTTAAGAACTGCAAACTGCTTTGAATCCAGAGCTTGCCTCTTCCCTGCTGAGATAGCTCCTAGGGCATAAAGAAGAGTAGGAGAGGAAGAAGGCAGAGTGCAGTCACTGTTTGAGTGCTGTTCTGCCCTTTTAGTGCAATAAAAACCACTGGAGAACGCTGATGGGTCACCCTTTAACAGGAGCCCCATGTTCGGAGGTAGCAGGCAGCACCCAGCCTTCGTGTCAGTGCCAGGGACAGGGCCTGGCAGCTGCGATATGAACCAAGTGTCAGAGGGAGTTCACTTCTCATGGCCAGGAGCAGGGGAATCCTCCCCTCTTGGCTCACAGACAGTCTCTGATTGATCAGGTTTTAATTGTAATAGCCATGAGCACAAAATCCCTCACAAGGAAAATTCTGGGGCAGTAGGTGACTCCTGGGTTCCTGTAAGTGAGGCTGTACTGCCACATCTGAGCATCCTGCTTTTAATTTGGTTTATCGTAGTCAGCAAGAGCACTACAGGCCTTGAGTTACTTCCTCGTTGTCTGGGAGAAAAGCCCTGCTTTCCCCTCCAGAGCACTGCCCCAGCTACTTCCAGTGGGAACTTTGATGGGGTCTCTCCTCTTAGCCCAGTTTAAGGCACGAAGCGAGGCTGTATGGTAATCACGGGCCGTGTTTGGTGTAGGGGATGTGTCTCAGTCTCAGCAGCTGCCTCCCAGTCCTGTGACTACTAAGCAGTCTTTATGGAAGCCTCCCTTCAAGCTGCACACAGGTCAAAGTGTTCAACCCCGAGGTGGTACAGACCTTTCAGAAGTCAGTGTGTGTACTGAAACTTGGTTTGCAACACTGCGTAACCCATCTGCGACAGATCGTTACGATGCTAAGCTCCAAAAACAAAACAGCTCTCTTCTCCCCAGCCGTGTCTTAATGCCCCGTTTCAGGTTTGCCTGTCACCTTCCCCTACTTCTGCAGAGCCATTCTCCAGTATCCATATTAGCCACTACTGATTTTCCTTGCTCTTTGAAATGAATTCTTGTGTAATAGCAATGGCAACGCGTGGGGAACCAACTTCTGGTCATCCGCCGTTTTTAGTGGTTTTGGTTTTCACCACTTTGAACTTGTGCTGGTCTTTGTTTAGCTGCACACCGCTAAATGCAGCTGGATGGAGTTGTGTCAAGTGAGTGTATTACACACAGGTTACAAGGGTGGGCAGGGCTAATCAGTGCAACTGAAAAAATGTGAATAAATTAAGTTTAAAACTAAAAAAAAAAAAAAATGCATTCTAGGTTTTTTCACTGCTGTTTTTTAAATAGGAATTTTAAGTCCTCTGTGCTTGTCTGTTTGCTAGGAGCAGTTTGAGACACTGTTACTGTTTTGAAATGCATGCATGTTACAAGATGAGTCTCCAACCAGAGAAAAATAAAATTAAAACTTTGTGTACATCTGTTCCTCATTGCTGTGCTGTGTAGTGTTCTCCTGATCAGCTGGTACTCCACGAGGCATGTGCTCGTTTTAAGTCCTGTATTAAACACAGCTGGAAAAGTCTGTTTATACATGCCTGGAAACCGGGGCTCTTAAGTAAAAACTAATTTTACCAAGTACTGGCTCTGAGAACAAATTAGAGCTAACAGGAAAAGCTCACACTGCCTCCAGGGAGGGGCTGCTGACTCCCTAGGGTGCAGCTGAAGCTCCGCCACATGTAGGTGTGCCTGGAAACGTTAGGATAGGTGGCTTAGAGAACGATAAGCTCTACCACTGCGTGCAACTCAAGCTCCTTCTGATAGCTTTAGAGATGAGAACTTAATTACCTACCTACCGTTCAGATTCAAGAAAAGGAAAGTTCACTACAATAAAGAATTTTATTAAAAAAAAAAAAAAAAAAGTCCAAGCAGACTGGGGTGTGAAACGCACGCACAGTTGTGCTGGGCTAGTCCATGCGAGCTTTCAGGGTCCGGGTAGTGATCTTGTCCTTTTCACTAGAGGGAGAGAGAGAGAAAACTACCAGTAAATTCCTGTTAAATACTTCCTTAAAGAGCATCACTTCTTTAGCAGGATGCAACGTGCGTGTGTGGTTCGTTTGCTAGTGCAGGTGGGATGATCTAAACCTGAAGGTGGCTGTTAAAACTCGGCAAACCCCATCCTCCTGCCACTCCTCCCCAGGGAAGCTCAGCAGGTGCAATAAGCAGCAATGCCTGGGATATTCTGTAAGCAGCAGTAAGCAACACCATGAGCAAAACAAGCAGCTTCCTGACTGCATTTGGACTTGTGAAGCAAACCATGCATCCAGCTTTGGCAAAGAGCATCCTCTTGGCCAGTGTGCAGCAGAGAGCGGCCATGAGCAATCAAACAGCACTTAGAAGGGCCACAGCATTACTAAAATGCTACTGAAAGGGAGCAAGATCCCTCAACTGACTTTAACATGGAGCATGTGAAATTCTACCTCTGTTCTGTAGGGGAAGAGAGCAGCACTTACATTATGTGTACAATTACGCCCATTCCAGATACAGCATCTCTGTCCACTGCATTCAGCATGGCCTGCGAGATCGTTTCGAAGAGGTGATCAGGTTCCTGAGGAACAGAAGCTATTTTAGTTGGTGAAAAAACTACATGTTGAGTCATCAGATTTTGCTCAAACCTCAAAATATCATCCCCAATGCTGCAAGATTTTTCCTACAGGCTGCTGTAAGCTACAGCCTCTTTCTTCTGAACTTCTCCAGGAAGTATCAAAGGACAGAGCTTTTCATCCAGCCTGTTTAGCTCTGGTTCTCCAGTTAACAGCAGGAGGCTGAATCCAAGAAGCAGAGCTGACCTTGGCCGCCTCACTCACCATGTCAGGCTCCCAGAGGGACTCGCACATGCCGTACATCTGCTCTGAGCAGGTGCCGCTGACCACGAAGTCGTCGGTTATCATGGGGCAGCCGATCAGGTCTAGAGAGCAGATGAAAGGTTCGTGTGTTATGGGGTCCAGGCCAGCGATGACCGGTTCTGTGTAGTAAGGTCCAAACCTGTGAAGAAAAGCACAGCAGAGGTTTTTTTCCTCAGTTTTTCACCAGTTCAACCACCTGGAAGCAGATGCACATCACATGTAAGCATCCATACAAGGAAAATATTACACAGGTGCTTTTGCTGGGGGATCTTTCAGATCAATCTGGAAGCATCTTGTGATGGTTTTAGCATGGCAAAGTAAATGAACTTGTACTGTTATAGGAGTATTTTAACAAAACCCAGTGTTTTGCAAGAAAATTGAAGATAAGATTGTCTCTAGATAGAAATCTCCTTTTCCCATATCAAAACAAGTCTTTACGAGGAGCCCTCCTCATCCTCCCAGCTCTCTGGAACGGGATCAGTACCGACAGCCACAGCCTTCACTCACACACAAGCAGTGACTCGGGTGTTTGACAGTTACCGTCTCTCATAGAGCAGGTTGGAAACCATGCTCATAAACGTCTGAGGCTTGATCTGCCTGCCTTCCTTCAGCTCGTAGAGATTCAGCCTGAACTTCAGTCTTTGGGCACTGCAATAAGAGAGGAGAAACAACATTAAAGCCAGAGAAGGCTCCTTTCACTTTCATCTTCACCCAGGCCTGGCTGTGTTCTGTTGCGTGCTGAGGTAGCAAATCTGATGCGTGCCTGTGACAGGTGAGCACCCCAGATGCAGCTCCTTTTATATGTGAAATTATTCAGGTGTCTTAGCAGCGACAAGACCTTAAATCGTGCAGTTTTACTTTTAGAAAAGAATCTGTTCTCATATTGCAAACATCAGCAGAAGCTTTGTAAACCCAATAAATAAAAGACAAGGGAAATAGCACAACCCCTGTGTGCTGTGAGATCAAAAATGAGCACATCATTAACGTAAATCAGAGCCTTTTGGCTCATCTGCAGCCAGCCCCAGAGAGCCCCGGTGATGGGAGGCTGAGAAAAGGAGCGCTGGTACCGGCTTTGTGCCCTCCCCAAAGGAGGGAACCCGGTGATGCTCAGGTGTTAGCCCCCACGTAAAGGGGGGCTCTGTGAACCCGGGGGCCAGGCAGCACTTACACGGTCTGCACGTCGGTGGCCAGCCCCGCCAGCCCGATGTACAGCCTCTCCCCCATGGGGAAAATCTTCTGGAAGTCCGTGGTCACCATCTGCGCCTGGATGCCGAACCGCCGGTCGGCGGCGATGGCCACGCAGCCCTTCCCCTTCATGGCCATCACGGCCCCGCCGTTGTACGACATGATCGACTGCGAGACGGGGCGGGATGAGGGGGGGGCTGCACCGGGACCCCCGGGAACCCCCAGACCCTCCCCCGGGACCCTCCCGGGTGCCCTTAGAACCCCACAGGGTCCCCCCAAACCCTCCCCCGGGACCCTCCCGGTACCCCCGGGTACCCCCCGGGGCCCTCCCGGGACTCCCCTGGACCCCCCTGTGGTCCCCCCAGCCCTCCCCCCGGGACCCCCCAGGTCCCCCCGAGCCCTCCCGGTACCCCCCGGTGCCCTCCCCCAGGCCCTACGGGGAGCCCTTGACACCCCCCGGGGCTCCCCCTGGGACCACCCCGGGTCCCCTCCACCCTCCCCCGGGACCCCCCAGGGCCCCTCCGAGCCCCCCCGGTACCCCCGGGGCCCTCCCCCAGGCCCCACCGGGAGCCCTTGGGCCCCTCCGCGACTCCCCTGGACCCCCCCGTGATGCCCCCAGCCCTTCCCTCGGGACCTCTCGGGACCTCCCGTGACCCCCCGGGATCCCCCGAGCACTCCCGGGTCCCCCCGGTGCCCGCGGCCGGTCCCGGTGCCCACCATGGTGCCGGTAGTTGCCCCCCCGCCAGGCCCGGCCCTGCTGCTCCTGCTCCTGCCGCCTCCGCTGCTCCGACTCCTTCGTCCCGCCTCCCTCCTCCTCCCATTGGCCGCCGCTCGCCGCTCGCCGCCCGCCATTGGCGGCCGGGCCCGCCGGGGGGCGGGCAAAAAGGGGAGAAAAGTGAAGAGTCACGGGGAGCGGGGCATGCCGGGACGGCGGCGGACCGAGGGGAGGGGGCGCGGCGGGAACGGCTGGGGGGGGGCACAGCTGGAAATGGGGAACAGCTGGAAATGGGGAACAGCTGGATGCAGTGCAAACAACTGGATGCAGTGTGCACAGCTGGATGCAGTGAGCAAAGCTGGAAACAGCACAGCTGGATGCAGTGGGCACAGCTGGACGCAATGCACACAACTGCATGCAACACGCAGGGATGGGTGCAGTGCACGCAGCTGGATGCAACGTGCACAGCTGGATGCAGTGAGCAAAGCTGCATGCAGCACACAGAGCTGGATGCAGTGCACACCGCTGGATGTGATGTGCACAGCTGGATGCAGTGCGAACAACTGGGTGCGGTGAGCAAAGCTGCATGCAACACACAGAGCTGGATGCAGTGAGCAAAGATGGATGCAGTGTGCACAGCTGGATGCAACATGCAGAGCTGGATGCAGTGTGCACAGCTGGATGCAGTGAGCAAAGATGGATGCAGTGTGCACAGCTGGATGCAACATGCAGAGCTGGATGCAGTGTGCACAGCTGGATGCAGTGAGCAAAGATGGATGCAGTGTGCACAGCTGGATGCAACATGCAGAGCTGGATGCAGTGTGCACAGCTGGATGTAATGTGCACAGATGGATGCAGTGCCCACAGCTGGATGGGCACGGGGCTAGCACCCCGCTGGATGGATGTGCAGGGTGTTGCACAGCTGGGCACTGGGAAAAGTTGCCCAAACTTGTCTGAACTGAAGTAAAAACCCCAGGAAAGCCGTCCTGCTTCACTGTGCACAGCCCTGTGTGGGTCGAGCTTTGTGCATCCTCCCTCTGCCCTTGGGGCCAAAGCCCAGACGTGCCCAGTTTTGGAAAGGGCAGCACGACGAAGTCACTCTGTAGAACAACGAATTGTGGCCCATCCTGGGGAGGTGAAAGGGTCTGGCAAGTGGCCGCGGGGGTATTTTTTATTCAGAAAGCAACTGAAAGGGGGATTTGCGCTCTGCAGAGTATTGGATTTCCTTCCCCATCCCCGCTCGCCAGCTCTCCCCTCTCCTGGAGGAGATGGGATTAAACGTTTAATTTAGGGGAGTGATGTTGTGCCAAAGGGAAAGAGATCCATGTGTTTGGAAACGCTCTCAAACGCAGAGCAGAGCAGCCCGCCTGCTTTCAATGAAAACCTCCGGCCCGTGCAGGCCCTGCTCAGGGACCGAGCCCCGGAGGCTCAGCCTGTCCCGTGCCTGTTGTATTTTTAAAGAGTTTTCCATTGTAAAAGGTTTCTTGCGGGAATGAAGTCAGAGGTCACATTGTGCCTGGCAGGAATGAGCCACGCGCTAGGGAGAGAAGGAGCACCAAAACCAGACGGGAATCAAAGGCAGATTTCGGCAGAGGCCCGGGGGGGCTCGGGCGGTACCCGGGAGGTGATGCCCACGGGGCACCTCTGCCCTTCGTGCTGTCAGACCTGGATGGGAGCAGAAATCCTCATCCCCAGCCCCAGCACTGCTGGGCTTGGCGGTGGGAGTGTTGTTTGTGGCTCTGAGCTGGAGGCACCGGGGGTCCGCCTGGCACTGCCTCGCGCCCTGCATTGAAACACCAATGACGTTATTTTGGGTACGAAAATAAAATCAGGGCAGGCAGGGAACATAAATAGATTTTACAAGACTTTGTAGGAGAGGAGAACTCCAGCAATGCAGAGCCTGGACCCCCTTCAGCTTTTTTTTTTTTTTTTGAAACAAAATACAGGCTCTGGGTGGAAACACTTCCAAGTCTCTGCCTGGGGCAGGGGGCAGAGGCTGAGCAGAAATGTTCATGCTCAGCCTCCGACTCGGGGAAGCTTCTCCCTGGAGTGAGCTGTGACCCCTCGGGGGGCACGGGGGGCACCTCCTGGCCCTTCACAGCTTGTCCCGGTCCATCTCGGCCCTGTCCGAGGGCAAGGAGCTGCCGGACACTGGCTGCCCCCTCCCTGGTGCTGCGGGGGAGCAGGGAAAGCCCCCCGGGGGCTTTGCAAAATGAAAATCCCCCCCCTGCCCGGCGCTGGGCTCCGCCGGGTTGGACTCGGGTGGGGAGGGGGGGGGGAAAAAATAAAAAATGGAGTAAAAAAGGAAAAGGTGCGGCCCGTCCCTGGGTGGGCTCGAACCACCAACCTTTCGGTTAACAGCCGAACGCGCTAACCGATTGCGCCACAGAGACCGCGCTGGGGAACACCGCTGCGCCCGCCGCCCTGAGCCAGAGCGCCCCGGGAGCGCCCCGGCGGCACCCACAGGGGGCACCCAGGGGGAGCACCCAGAGGGAGAACCCAGAGGGAGCACCCACCCGGGAACAGCCACTGGGAGCACCCATCCATGGGAGCACCCACAGGGAGCACCCATAGGGAGCACCCACACTGGGAACATTCATCCCTGGGAGCACCCACCGGGAGCACCCATAAGGAGCACCCATAGGGAGCACCCACATGGAGCACCCACCCCGGGAACATCCATCCCTGGAAGCACCCACCGGGAGTACCCAGACCCGGGAGCACCCACCCCGGGAATATCCACCCTGGGAGCACCCACCTGGAGCACCCAGCCCTGGGAGCACCCACTGGGAGCATCCACCGGGAGCACCCACCCCGAGAATACCCACCCGGGGAGCACCCAGCCCTGGAACACCCATCCATGAGAGCACCCACCCGGGAACATCCACCCTGGGAGCACCCACCGGGAGCACCCAGCCCCGGGAGCACCCATAGGGAGCACCCACCCGGGAACGAGCACCCCCCGGGAGCACCCACCCCGGGATGGGGACACGCGTGGGACATCGGGGCTGGCCGGAGCCTCCCCCCGCGCCCATTCCCTCTTTTCTCTCTTTATTTCCCGGGGTTTCTTTTTATTTTTTCTTCTTCTTTCCCTGCCTTTCCCCCCCCCGCTTTCCTTTTTCCCCCCGTTTCTGTTTTCCACCTTTTCCTTTCTTCCCTTCCCTCCTTTTCCATTTTCCCTCTCCTCCCCCTTTTATTCCCCTTTTTATTCCCATTTTTCCCTTCTCTTTCCCATCCTCTCCCCTCTGGCCCCGCCGAGCACCGACCGCCGGCGGCCCCGGGAAGGTCCCGCAGGTCCCGAAGGGGGGTCCCGGGGGGGTTCCGGGGGGGGGTCCCGGGGCTCTCCCCGGGCGGTGCCGCCGGGGTGGGGGGCGCGGGGAGCGCTCGGTGCTGCGGGGCTGGGCACCCCCACCCCGGCCCGGCTTTGGGGCCCATTCCAGCGCATTTGGGGCAATTTTCTTTTCTCCCCGAGCACTGGGGGGGGGTCGCACAGAATGGGGGGGTCACAGCGAGGGGGGGTGGAAGCACTGGGGCCGTTCGCAGGTACCGAGGCACCGCCGCGCCCGGGTCCCCCGGGGGCGCAGGGGGGGCCCTGTCTCGGTGCCCCCCCCCTCGGAGGCAGGGCCGGGGAGGTGGGGGGGGGCAACGAGGGACCGAGAACGGGGCCCCCCCCTCCCCGCAACACCCCCAAAGGAATGAGATCACGTGCGGCGGGGCGGGGCCTGGCGGCGGCTGGAGGAGGGAAAAAAAAATTAAAAAAAAAAAAAAAAAAGAGGAGGAAAAAAAATAAAAAAAAAAAAAAGGAGGAGGAAGGGAGGGAAAGAGGAGAAAAAAAAAAAAAGAGAGAGAGAGGAAAAAAAAAAGAAAAAAAAAAAAAAAAAAGGGCCCCGGCCGCAGCGCCGCGCCTGAGCCCAGCCGCGCCGCGCCGAGCCCAGCCGGGGGCAGCGCAGCGGAGGGGCGGCCGCGGTGCCCCCGCCGCCACCAGGTAGGGACGGGGCCCCGGGCCCCCCCCCGCCGGGCCCCGCCGCCCCCCCCCCCCCCCCGCCGGGCCCCCCCCCCCCATCGCCCTTTTCTCTCCGCGTTCAAGATGGCCGATGGATGGCCGCCTCCCCCCGCTTTGTGCCGCCGTCGGCCCGGGGGGGCGGCCACCCCCCCCTCCACCACCACCACCCTCCGGTGGACCCCCCCCCCATCACCGGGTACCGGTGACAGCCCCAGGGCCCCCCCCCCCGGGTGGGCTGTCAGCCGGCGCCGAGCACAAAGGGGCACCGGGGGCTCCCCGCCGCCGCCGCCGCCCCCTCCCCGGGCCCCAAACGCCCCCCCCCGGGCACCGAGCAGCGGGGGGGGGTGGGGGGGGCGCGGAGCGCGTGCCCGTGGCCGTGCCCTGCGCGTGCCCGTGCCCGGGGGTGTCCCGGTTCCCGTCCCGTCGCGGGCCGGGGGCTGTGCCCGCGCGCGCCCCCGCGTGTCCGTGCCCCCCCCCCAAAAAAACCCGGCCCGTTCCGCCCCGCGGTGGCTGCCCCGTGCCGGTGTCACCCCCCCCCCCGCGGCCGTGCCGGGACCCCGGGAGGGGCGGGGGGTCCCGTCTGGGGGCCGCGGGGGCTCCGCTGCCGCCGGGAGAGCGAGGGCAGCACCGGGGTTGGGGGGGGGGGTCCCGCGGGCAGGGGGCGGCCGGGAGGCTCCAAGTTAGCGGTGACTTTGAAACGCCCTTCCCCAGGCGGGGGTTTTGGGGAGGGGGGCGCCGTGCCCGGCCACCGCCCACGGAGACAAAAGACCCCGAGAGCCGGGACCCGGGGGGGGGGAGGAAACCCGGGGGGGGGGGCGCGATCCCGGGGTAGGCGGCGGGAGCCGCTCCGCCAGCACCGGGCAGGGGTCCGGGGGGGGGTCCGGGGCTTTGTTCGCCCCCGCGGCAGGAAATCGCGGCTGTTATCACCCGGGTTTATTAAAACCGGTTTGCGCCGGTGGCTCAGGCTCCCCCCCCACACCACCACCTCCCGGCCCCCCCTTCCCGGGGAGACCCGGGCCGCCATTGGCGGCTGCAAGTACCAAAAACATCGAAACCCACCCAAAACGCAGCCCTGGGCAGCTGCGCGCCCCCCGTCCCACTTGGCGTTCCCCGGGCTGGGGGGAGCAGGGGGCTGCCGGTGCCCCCCCCCCTCACCTGGGGCTGCAGGGGTCGGGGGCACCTGCCCGGGGGCAGCCGGGGGCAGGGCACCCGCGTGTCCCCTGGGGGTGGCACCCGGGGGTCCCCTGGGGGTGCCCAGCGCCGACCCCCGGGGTTTGGAGCTGCCCGCCCGCCCCAGTGCCCCCAGCCCCACTGCCAGCCCCCCCCCGGGGCTCCGCTTGTCCCCGTGCTGGGGCAGCTGCAGTGTCCTTGTGGTCCCCGTCCCCGCAGCGTCCCCATCCCTGTCCCCACGGCGTCCCCGTGCACCTGCCTCCGGGGACCCTGCGCGGAAACCCAGAAGCCTGGAGTGCGAGGAGGGGGCGGCACGCGGGGTGGCTTCCCCAGGACACGCGCCTGACACGGCCCTGGCCTTGCACACACAGCCCCGAGCACCCCCTGCACACGCAGCCCCCTCCGCGCCCCATTTTCTCCCTGGGCACAGGATTTGCCCCAAACCCATCCCCATACGGCAGCGGTTGTGGGGCTGGCGGGGTGGCACGGTGTTTTTTTGGGGTGTTGGGGTGCTTGTGAGGGGACTGGCTTGGTGTCGGCACCGCTGCAAGCCCGGTGTGCACGGGGGGGGGCACAGGTGTGTGCGTGTGCCTCCAGCTGCGTGCACGTGGGGCTGCGCGGGGAGGGCCCCGTGTGCGTACCCGGGGGGGGCCGTGCGCCGCCGGCACACCCTGGCGCTGCCACCGCTCTGCCCACGCTCATTGACACAAACCCGGGGCTTGTTCTCCCCTCTCCCCGCCTCGGCTGGTTGTAATAAGGTTCTGGCTCCGCTCCAGGTATCGGGGTTGCCGTAGAAACAGGAAAACTGCAGCGATTTTGGGGCCCGGCTCCGCCGGCTCCCATCGTAGGGTCCGGAGCAGGCAGGGGAGAGCGCAGGCAGTGACTCCCCGCGGCCCCCTGTGCTGGTGGGGGCACAATGCCTGCACCCCGAGGCCCCGTCTGCACACCTGGCCTTGCACACTCGGTTTTGCACACTCAGCTTTGCACACCTGGCTGTGCACACCCGGCCTTGCACACTCAGCCCTCCCCAGGTGCCCGCGTGCGCTCCTGGCCACGGGCAGGTGGCCGGCCCCAATCCCATGGGGTTTCTATAGAAACCACGAGGCGGTGGCTGGAAATGCCATTTTCACCAAACACACCCAAAATATGCTCGTGCGTGCGGGTGTGTGCGTGTGCACGTGTGTGTCTGTGTGTGCACAGCCCGAGGAGCTGCAGGCAGGACCCACTTGGGGACCAGGAGATGCGAACTCGCATCCAAGGGAGCTGGGTGGGGGCTGCGTGGGGCTGTGCGTGGGGGCTGCTCCTGCCCCCCAGGGCTGTGGGGTGCGGGGTTGGGGCAGCCCCAGCACCCCCAGGCTGGATTTGTCCCTCGGAGGCTGCTCCTGCGGGTCCTGGCCTGGCACCGAGCGGCTGTTTTGGGGATTTCCCTCCAGGGAGGATCCGCCGCGGCGCTGCTCCAAGATGCACAGGACCACCAGGATAAAGATCACCGAGCTCAACCCCCACCTGATGTGCGCCTTGTGCGGCGGCTACTTCATAGACGCCACCACCATCGTGGAGTGCCTGCACTCCTGTGAGTGTCCCAGCCCCGCTGCACCCATGGGTGCCCCGGCCCGGCCGTGCCCAAGCCGCAGCAGGGCTGTGGCCAGGGGCAGCAGGGTCCTGCCCCGGGTCAGTGCGTGGCGTGGGGCTGGTGGTTTTGTTTTTTGTTTTTTTTTTCCCCCCTCCCCGTTTGCTCAGGTCTCGTCTCTCCCTGCAGTCTGCAAAACCTGCATCGTGCGCTACCTGGAGACCAACAAGTACTGCCCCATGTGTGATGTCCAGGTGCACAAAACCAGGCCCCTCCTCAGCATCAGGTGAGCAGGGGGGGGGGCTCCGAGCCCACTACCAAGGGATCGGCACTGGGGGTGTCCCCCCCAGGAGAGGCTGCCTGGGTGCCTGCAGGGGTTGCCCCACACCACCCCCGCTGTGACCTGCGGCCACCCGTGCGCTGCAGCTCCCGGCGCTGCGCCCCGTGGGGACGGTGCCGTGGCCCTGGGGGGGCACCGGGGGGGCTGGTGGTGGCGCAGGTGAAGCCGTGCCCGTGGCACAGGGGCTTCGTGCCAGCCCGCGCCTGGCTGGGGACGCAGACACGTCCCATCGGGGCGGAATTGGCTCTGCAGGTGGTTGGCATAGAAACCGTGAAAGGCTGCAATACATCACTGGGCGCTTTTTTTTTTTTTTTCCTCCCTCCTCCTCCTTTTTTTTTTTAGCCTCTTCCATGTAAATCCGTTTCTGTAGTAACACTTTTTCCGCTTTATGTTTTTTTTTTTTTTTTCTGGTTCACTATGAAATATTTACACTCCGGCTCCCACGGCTCCCTCACCAAAGCCCCCCCCGCCTGTGCGCAGACGGGAACACGGCACAGGAGCCGTGGCAGCCCCGAGCCCAGCCATCGAGGGTCCCCTTGGTACCCCACTTGCCCCCGGCCACCCTCATTTGGGCGATTTGGGGCCAAGGGGGTGAATCACAGCACCGATGGGTGCTGGGCGTGATGCTGAGCGTGCCCGGGGTGCTGCCCGCCTGTGCCCCCCGGTGCGGCCACGCTGGGCTGAGTGGGGTTGAGTCATGCAGCAGCAGCGGCCGGCTGGTAATTAAGCTGCCAATCAAGCGGCAGAGGTTGCTTTTTCATTAGCTTGCTGTAAATTATAAAGCAAATTCTCTGGGTATGTATTATAAATAAAATCACAGCGGGGCCTCGTGAACCGGAGTGACATCACCGAGGAATTAGGGATGAAAGACGTGGTTAGGCTAAAAATAATATGTGAATAGCTGCTATGGTCATTTGTTTTCCTTTAAAATAAAGGCCTTATTATTAAAGTGGAAATAATTGCAGATATAATTTACTTTTCACCATTCCCACTGCTCTTGCTTTGTTTTGGAGATTTTTTTATTCAGCTTTTAAAGGCTGCCAAGGGCCCTGCCTGCAGCGAGACGGAACCCAAGGCTTTGAGCAAAGCCCCAGCCCCAGGGTTGGTGCTGAGGCTGGGACCTGAGCTCCTCCTGCTCGAGTGCTTTTGGAGATCCTACCTGGGGGTGCTCAGATTTTAGCCAAAAAAACTCACTTTGGTTTGTAACAGCTCGCATTTGGCTCTGTCCTGCCATGTGTACGGCAGGGGGAATGCAAAGCCTCGGCCGTGAGCTGCGTCTGAGCCCAGCGATAAAACGAGATGCAAATTAAAACTTGCAGAAGCATTTTGCTGATCTTAGATTTTTTTTTTTTTTTGCAAGTTCTTGGTGTGTTTTTGTGATAGTTTTGACTACTGAAACGGATCCTGGCCCCAAAATGATGCTGTCATCATCCTCGGCAATTACGAGGATTTTTGAGATGTTTTCTTTCTTTTTCCAGGGTTAACCCTTTGGGGGGGTGCAGGGGGAGCTGGGCTCGCCGAGCTCCAGGCCCACAGCTGCTCCTGCAGGGCAGGGCTGAGCTATTGCTGCAGGACGGGCACCAGAATTTGGGATTTTTCACGGAGGGAGACGGGGGAGACGTCCCAATCTGGCTGATTTTTCTCTCTCTTTTCTTTTTTGTTTCCCCCCAGGTCAGACAAAACCCTCCAGGATATCGTGTACAAGCTGGTCCCGGGGCTTTTCAAAGGTACGGGCACGGACGGTTATAACTGAGGGAGAAAGAACGGGTTTGGGGTTGGTTTTAAATCCATCCCACCCCTCGGGGCGCCTGGTCCCCAAGCTGCGTGCCGCCTGCGTGCACCGATCCCTGGTGACAGTGACAGGGTCTGGGCGGTGGGTCCGGGGTCTGCGCCCCCCCTGCTCCTTTCCCCCTGCCCCGTGCTGGGTTTTCCTTCACCTTCCTCCCCCCTTCTCTTGCAGACGAGATGAAGAGGCGGCGTGACTTCTACGCGGCCTACCCCATGGCCGAGGGTGAGTGGCAGCCCGGGGGGCGCCCCCGGCCCCACTCGGCCCCCGGCCGCGGCTCAGCCTCCCCCTCCTCCTGCCCCCCAGTTCCCAACGGCTCCAACGAGGATCGCGGGGAAGTCTCCGAGCAGGACAAGGGGAACCTGGCGGATGACGAGATCGTCAGCCTGTCCATAGAGTTCTACGAAGGGACGAGGTAACCGCTGCCTGGGCTGGGGTTTGGCTTTGGGACAGGGGGGCAGCAGCCAGCACCCCCTGCCCCACACCCCGTCCCCTATCTCCCATGGGTGCTGCGGCCGTGGGCTCCCACCCACCCAGCGGAGCCTGAGGCTGAGGCATCCCCGGCACCAGGGGCGGCCTCCAAGGGGGTCGTGGCGATGGGGGCAGTGGTTCCGAGGGGTTGGGGCACTGACTTCTCCTTCCTTCTTTCTTCTCCTGCGACTTTGTCCTGCATTTGCTTTCCTGCCCCCCAGGGAGGAGAAGAAAGGGAGCATCGAGAACGGGGACCTGGAGAAGGACAAGGTGAGCGTGTGGGGCCCAGGCACGGGGAGCTCCATGCGCAGCCTCATCGGGATGGTGGGGGGACAGGGGGGCGCCCCCAGGCCATCTGCTGAGGAGGGTGGGAGCTGCCCCCACCCACGGGTGGGCTCTCAGCGATGTCTCTCCCCTGCCTCCCCCTTGCTGTGTCCCCAGAAGAACGGGGTGCGGTTCCTGCGCTGTCCCGCCGCGATGACGGTCATGCACCTGGCCAAGTTCCTCCGCAACAAGATGGACGTTCCCAGCAAGTACAAGGTGGGCGCGAGCCCCCCGCGGGGTGTGCGGGTCCGGGGGGGGCCGTCCCGTGTCGCATCCCCTGCCGGCAGCGTGCCCGGCTTCTCCCCTGTTCCCAAATATTGCGGTAGCCCGGGGTTTGCATTGGTGGCAGGTGAGTGCTGAGCAGGATCCGTCCCTGCTGGCCCATCCTTGCAGCCTCAAGGATCAGGATTTTTTACATCAGCTGTGGGTTTGCTCTGGCTGCTGGCAAGAAGGGCGCTGGGAGCCCCAGCAGGCCCCATTCAGCAAAACCCCGATGTCCCCTTGGTGGCTCTGATGCTGTCCTCTGTGCCAGGTGGAAGTCCTCTACGAAGACGAACCCCTGCGGGAGTATTACACCCTGATGGACATCGCCTACATCTACCCCTGGAGGAGGGTAAGCGCAGCCGCCCCCTTCCCCGCCGCGGGCTGCAGCTGCCAGGGCTTCTCTTGGAGAAAAGCTTGGAAAAGTGCTCCTTGAGGTGAAGGCACATGGCGCTGGAAAACTTAAAAAAATGGAAAACCTAACAATTGGAAAACCTAACAATTGGAAAACTTAACAATTGGAAAACTTTAAAAATGGAAAGCCTAACAATTGGAAGACCTACCAATTGGAAACCTTAGCCATTGGAAAATGTAACAATTGGAAAACTTAAAAAATGGAGCATCTACAAAAAAATTAACCCCCCAGATGCCTCCCCGCCTTAGGGAGGTTTTTCCTGGAGGCCAGCTCCCACCCGCAGCTCCTGGGGGGCCCGCGGGTGCTCTCCTGCCCCTCTCCCCCCTGCAGAACGGGCCCCTGCCGCTGAAATACCGCGTCCAGCCCGCCTGCAAGCGGCTCAAGCTGTCCCAGCCGGCCACCTCCGAGTGCACCAACACCAGCGGCGCCTCCGAGTGCGAGTCGGTCAGCGACAAAGCTCACAGCCCCGCCACGCTGCCCGCCACCTCGTCCTCCCTGCCCAGCCCCGGGACGCCGTCCCACGGCTCCCCCAGCTCCACCGCCGGCAGCGGCCCCGGCCCCGCGCTCAACGGCTCCTCCTCGAACTGCCACCCGCTGCCCCCCGCCGCCAGCCGGTGCCGCAAAACGACTGTCAATGGCAGCGCGGCCTCCGCCTTGACCTAAAAAGGGGAAAAAAAACACCAGAAACCAACAAAAACCAACAAAACAGGGACGCCTGGCTGGGTTTTATATATCTATATATATTATATATATACATATATAAATATATATGTGTACATAGGGAGAAAAAAATTATACATACTTATTTTCTATTGATTGACCAGATTAATTTAAAATGCAAATAAGACACATAAATGTGGTTGAATATTTTTAAATGCTTTTTTTCTTTTCTTTTTTTTTTTTTTTTTAATTTTAACTTATGGAAGCTGCATGCCGGAGCTGGGAGCCACGCAGGCGCCGCCGCCTGCCCTGCTCATTCTCTCTAACGCTTTTCCCTTCTCCTCCCCACCCCTCTCCCCTCGTGCCCGCTCGGAGAGAGACGGGGCGGCGAGCAGGGCCTGCAGGACGCACAGGTAAGGGCTAAGCACAGGTAAGGGCCAAGCACAGAAGCCAAAAACTGCCCCCGGCTGCCTCGGCTCCGCTGGGCTCTGGCAGCGGAGGGGGAGCTGCTCCGTGTCCGCGTGCCCCCAGCCCCGCTGTGCCCTGAGTTGTTTTTTTTTTGCTTTTCCGTGGTTTTTTTTTTTGCACCAGGCTCAGTAACGTGGTGCCCGCAGCCAGCTGGTGCCGATGGCCGCTTGCTGGCACCGAGCGTCCCTTGCCGGTGTTGCCCACCCTGCTTTGCCTTGCCATGCACGTTTCTGTTTCTTTTGTGCTTTCCCTGTGTGGTCTCTGGACGTTGTTTCAGGCTCTGATCTAGCAAAGCCTTACACAGACGCCTCCCTTTCTGCACAGTAAGTAGTTTCTTTTTTTATTCCCAGCTAAAAAAAACTACACTTGGGCCCTGATGCTGAAGGGCCAGCTGTACCGGGGGGGTTTAGGAGCACAAGCCCCAGTGAATATTGGATTTTTCCTTGCCAAGGGAGCTGCCACCTCCCTGGGTGTGCCTGTGGCCAGGCAGCTACATGGTGGGGGACGCGGGGCCAGGAGCCACCTGCACCCACGGGACCCCCGCGCCACCGGCCCCCTGGCAAATGTCCACAGCTTCGCCACATTTCAGAGCTTTTTTCCCCTCTGTCCTTCCCACCCTTTCCTCCTGCCCCCACATTGGATTTTAAAATAAAAAATAAAAAAAAATGACTACAGTGCCTTTAGCCAGGAGGCTCGGTGAGGGGAAGCGTGGGAAGGCGCTGCTGGTTCGGGCAGGAG
Source organism: Netta rufina (assembly GCF_964035555.1). Classification (NCBI taxonomy): domain Eukaryota; kingdom Metazoa; phylum Chordata; class Aves; order Anseriformes; family Anatidae; genus Netta; species Netta rufina. Next base: position 942,608 of record NC_140148.1, on the reverse strand, counting down.
CCGCGCAGCACCGGCACCGTGCGCTCCGGGGAGGGGACCAACTTCACAGCCACAAAAAAAAAAAAAAAAGCACAGGAGCCCCGGGGAGCGCAGACCCTGGGGGTTCATCTCCCCTCTCACCTCGCTGGGGAGGGGGGACGAGTGACAAAAACCAAGCAAGTGCCTGCAGCGCCCGGACAGCAGCCGGCAGCGGCACGGTGAGAACCAAAGGAAAGCGGCACGGGAATTGCGTGGACAGCCCGGCTCCAAAGGTCAGGACCGGGGGGGTGTTCCTGTTGTGTTCTGTGTGTTTTTAAGCAGCACACCCCCAGTACGGACTCGGAGGCACCTTTGCTGTAGCACAGCCCCGGGCTCCCCGCCTGCGGGGTGCTGGGGACGGGCCCCGGTTGTTTTTTGTCTCTTCCCCATCCCCGGCTGGGGCTCGAAGTGTGTGTGGGGGGCTGCGTTCGTCTTGGTTTTGGCACCCCTTTTCTTGTAAATAGGCTAAAATGGACTGAGGGAGGCAGCTGCAGCGCCTCGGTCTGGGGGGTTTGTGTGGGGCTCTGGGGGGGGGTTGTTTTTGTTTCTTTTTTTTTCCTATATGGTACAAAACCAAACTGCTCTGTATGTTTGCATCCTGTACGGCGTTTTAATGTCCTGTAAGATACTCTGATGCCCATATATCGTTATTGGTTAAACATTTGTATAACGACAGCTTTGTACATGGAATAAATGCTGCAGATTGCCAGTCACCCGGCTGCGTCTGAGGGACCCAGCTCCTGGGAAGGGGGGGGAGTGAGTGGTGCCCCCCAGCTCCCTGCTGCTCCCGGTCCCGGGGTGGGGGGGGGGTGGGTTTCGTTTCCCAGCCTCTGTGACCCCCGTCGGGGCCGAGTTTCCGCAGCGGGGCCGTGCTCAGGGCCGGGGGCCGGGGGGGGCCGCCTGCTCCCGGTGGCTGCCGTCGCAGAAGGGGGGGGTGCGGGTGCGTTTGCAGGCGCACAGCGGGGCCGCCCCGTCTGCCTCGGCCGTGAAACGCAGCGGGGACACGCCGGGGGCCGCCGTCCGGTGCGAGCCGTCGCAGAAAGGCTGCGGGGGACAAGGGGGAAGGGGACGCGCTATGGGGGGGGGGGGTCCCGCTGCTGCCCCCGCCCCGAGCGGCCCCGAGGGACCCCGCGTCTCGTCTCGTCCCCCCCCCCCCCCTCCCCAGCTCCCCGCTGTCGCGACCCCGCGCTGTGTATGGGGACATTGGGGGGGTCAAAGGGGGATGGAGGGGATTTGGGGGGAATCGGGGGGGTCGCGGGGGCTCCCTCCCCCCGCCCCGAGCCCGACCTGCGTCTTGCTGTGCCCGCAGGAGCACCACGCGTATTTCTTCCCCGCCTTCAGCTCCACCACCAGCGGCTGCGGGGGGGCGGAGGAGGGGGCGGAGGGGGCAGAGGAGAGCGCGGGGCTGCGCAGAGCCCCCGGGGGGGCCCGAGCCCGGCCCCCGAGCAGCACCCGCAGCGTGACCGCCCCCAGCCGCAGCATGGCCCCAGCGCCCCCCCCCGGGCACCCCCCCGAGGCCGGCTCCGCCTCGCCCCGCCCCGCCGGAAGAGACCGGGGGGGGCAGGGGGAGGGACATTGAGTTCCCCCCCCTTTCCTTTTTTTTTTTCTTTTTTTTTTTCCCTTTTTTTTTCCTTTTTTTTTTCCTTTTTTTTTTTCCTTTTTTGTTTTTTCCTTTTTTAAATTATTTTTATTATTTTTATTTTTTTTTTAACGTTTAACCCCTGGGGGACGCCGCTCTGCTGCCAGCCGCCGTGATTGAGCCCCCGCAGATGGCCGCAACCGCGGGGGGGGGGGGGACGCGATCACGATCGGGCCAGGGGGCTGCTGCTGCCCCCCCCCGGGGGCACCCAGCACCTTCACTACCTGTGGGCTTGCAGGAGGGAGCTGCAAGGGGGGAGCCTGTGCGGGCAGCGAGGGGAGAAATGGGCCAAGGGGGTGCAGCCGTGCTCGGTCCGAGCCCTGAGCGCAGCACCAGGGGGCTCCAGCCACGAGCCCCGTCCTGGCAGCAGCTGCAGCTCCACGGCGATGCCCCGGTTTTGGGAGGGGATTTTCTGTACCGAGGGTTCTCACGTAAAACCCCCGGAGCTAAAGCAAAAGCTCCGCCTGGCCTCACTGCCCCTGCACAGCTGCGAGCGCCCTGCTGGGCACGGAGAGCCACGGCTGGAGCTGGGCTTCGTCCATCAGCGCTGTCAGAAGGACCAGAAGGGCAGCAGCTGTGCTAGCAGGCTTACAAGCTCTCTGGCTGCCTCTGCTCTCCCGTCCCAAGAAGCTTCCCTGCAGGACTGAAGCCCTGCGGACACCCAGGAGCCTTGGCTCCATGGGTCCTGCACAGCCAGCATCCCTTCTCCAGGCAGATCGAAGCGTGGGAGAGCTGGTTCCTGAGCAGATTCCTCCTCCGTGCCTCTGCTGCTCCACCTGGAAAAATGGGTGAGGAGGGGACACCTCTGAGCTGCTGCTGTGAGTTACCATTGAGATTGTTGCTGCCTCCCCCCGGCCGTGAAGGTGACATCCGCAGCCTTCACAACTCCACGAGCACAGGAGAGGCACCAGGGACACATTCAGCTCCCTGCCTCAAGGCTTTTTTGATCACAGGCACTTGATTATTTTTACTTATGTGGGCTTAAGAAACCGCACAGCACAGCATATACCAAGGGCAACAGTAAATAAGAGAGCAGCGTGAGCTGCCAGCCCTGAAACGTGCTGGGCTGGGAGAGAGCCCTTGAACAAACCGCCTGGGGCACAGCGGTGCCTGCTCAGCCCCATCGGGCTGGAATTGGACGGACAATGCAGGTGTCTTTAAGTGCAAACATAAAACAGAGCGATGCCCTTATCACCATCTGGTGTAGAGGTGTGCAAACAAACCCGGCTTTAACTTGAAAGGCTTTGGGAGCAGCCGGCGTTGCTGCTCTGTGCAGCTGGCCCCTGATGCAGCCGTGGCTTCGCTCCCCTTCGGAGAGGAGAGGGAGGTTTAGACCGACTGATGGGCTTGTGCTGAGCAGAGAAGCCCCCCGGCACATGTCCCTGTCTCCAGGCCTGTGCAGCAGGAGAGCATCTGCATCCCGAGCCAATCCTCCGGTCACGCGAAACAACTGCAGCCTGTTCTGAGCTCCCGAGGGACCCGCTCCACCACCGCAGCGGCCCGCGGCCCCGCTTGCTTCAGGCATGTCGGTCACCTCTCACCCTGCCAACTGGCCTGAACATTTCACCCCGAAGAGTATGATATCAGCTGCTTGGTATGTCCCCCCTGGAGTCCTCTACCGAGCACACGAGAAGACCTCGTCTATGTCTGTGTTGTCTTTGGTAGGCAGCCAAGGGGCTCGAGCCATCTGCATCCATGCGCTCTGCAGGGACAGCGCCGGAGTCAGAACCAGCCCCAGCCAGCCAGGGCAGCCGGTTTGTGGCTACAGCACGCCTGCCAGTGTAGAAACAGGGGAAAAATGAGGCTCCGTGGTGTCCAGGACCGAGACAGCCACTGTGTGTGCAAGAGCCACGTCTGGTGACACTGGTGAGTGGCTGGGAGAGAACAGTGGCAGAGCCTGTAGGAGCTGTAGAAGAGAGGGGCTTTGCATGGGATTGCTTGGACAGATACATTTCATGCACCTGCTGTAGATATATTTCTCCCATTATCCTGGTCCAAGAAGATGCCACGACCTGCTTATCTGTCACAGAACCACGGAACAAAGCTCAGTGCCATCCTTTCTTGCCTCTCCAGCCCCCTCCTTGCAAAACAGGAACAGAAATGCGACCGAGAGCTAAGCAGTGGAAAGAGAAGAACCATGCCAGGAACAAACCAACCCAACGCTGCAGAAATAGTCAGCTTCTTTGTGCTTCAGGGCTCCAAGAAACACAGCAGAACTGGATCCGGGCCCCTGGTGCTCCATGAGCAGCCCCCGTGCCTCCCTCCCAGCCTGTGCCCTGGCACCGAGCGCCCGCACGCTGCCTGCCAGCTCCCCAGCGGGTTTCCTCCTGCACTGGGCTCCTCTCCCACCACTTCCACACCAAAGGACCGAAGCAGAAACACTGCATTTCCTTCCAGTCTGAGAAACCAGAGGACAAGTTCCTCAGCTGGCACAAGCCGCTCTCCGCCCTCAGCAACCCATTACATCGGTGGGGATCTGCTCCAGGTCCAGCGGTTCTGGGCACCAAGAGGAGGCTTTGCAGCTACCGGCCACAGCAGAGAGCAACCGAGTCCTCAGATGCAGGCACCAAACCTGCTTCTCCCTCCAAGTAACTCCTACAATGACCCAAAGCCTTCGATGGTCCAACTCTGCAAGCCCAGGCTTTGTGTGGCAAACTCTGCCTCGCGAGGTGCAAGGCCAGCAGAGGCAGAAACCCTGCCCGTGCACCTCAGCCCCACGGACAGCACAGCGCCCAGGTGGGGGTTCATCACCCAGACCTCATTCTTTTTTCAGTGCCGAAACCCTAACTGCATTAAAAAGTCTTGGATGTTAATATTAATATTATTTATTATAATAAAGAACAGTCAAGCAGCGTGAAAAAAATATATCTTAGCTACATTACCTTAAATTGCCAAAAATATACACATTTTTCTCTTTTATTTAATAAAAAACAAATCAAAACAAAAAAGACACATGCAACATACTAAATGAGACATTAGCATCAAAACGGGTAAAGAAACGTACCCCAGTGCAACTGAAACACAGATAATCTTTAGCTTTTATTTCTCTTTCCCCTGCTCCTCCTTTCCAGATGCGGGTGCTCGGCGGCGGCCCTCCGGCAGTGACCCTCCTGCTCCCCTCGGGCTGCCAAAGGCACCTTTGGCTCTGGGGCAGGTCGAGGCGATTTGACGAGGAGGAGCACGCTTCAAAGGGGCCAGGCGCCTTTGGAAGAGGTCGGAGAAATGTGTAAGTGCTATCTGAACGCCTCTTCCCCCCCTCGTCAGCTCCAGCCTCATCCTCGCGGGTCCCGGAGAGCGGCTTCGTGCTCCAACCAGCGCCACAAGCGAACGCGGGGACGTGCCCAGCAGGAGCAGGGACCCAAGACCCCAGCATAGCTCAGCCCCTCCTGCTTTTAGCAGAGATCCTGTCTACGAACACAGTCCTTGAATTCAGTCCTCGATTTCCAACCGGGTGGGCTCCCCGGGTGTCTTCCCAGCAGCATTGCAGGGCTCCTGCGGCATGTTCCAGCCCCGACTGCGCGCTCACCTTCCTCACGTACCTCTCGCTGACCCCCTGCCACCTTTCTGCTGTCACCCAGGGATTTGGGCACCATCCCACTGATCTGAACAAGGTTTCTATTTGTCCTAGGAGCCAGCTTGCTCTGGGGACAGCCGTTAACCAGCCTGCCCTCCTCCATCCCCTCTGCTCCCGCTCCCAGCTCGTTAATCCCAGGGCGTGAAATGCGGTTAAATTTTGGAACAGTTTGACCAGGCCTGGACACGACGTCAGGTCCCGGTGGTTCCCGAGCAGTCTGAAGGCTGTGCTGCTGGTAAGCACGACAGCACAACAGGTGGCAACTCGAGTTTGGGATCTTCCAGAAAAAAAAAAAAAAAAAAAAAAAAAAATAGAACATAACTCAAACCCAGACAAACCCAGCTGGGCAAGCAGCTGGCTGGCAGCTATCACATCTGCAGATTTAAGAGCCACTGCTGTACCCCCAGCCCTCCTGTCCGTCATCCCGCTGACCCAGACCCGCGCTCGTCGCTGGGCCCAGCAGCTCCTGACTCCCATGGACCTGGTGCACGGAGGTTGGCAGGTCCGGGCCTCACCTGCCTGCAGCCATCACACACACACGGGGCACGGCAGGGCTGAATTTAGCACGGCAGCCTCGGAATTGGCTGTGGCACCGATGCTTGCAGAGGAGCAGGGGCACAGCGTGGCTGTTTGGGGAGGAGGGAATAAAAAAAAGTGCAAGCACATGACTGTGCCAGGGGAAATTTCAGGGATGGGGAGCCAGGATTGGAGTCAAACCATTTGAAGCTGAAATATCTCATTCACATTTTGTAAGGATTGGGTTGACGGACGGGGGCACGGCTCAGCCCACAACACGACGGCTGGGGATGGGGAGCATCAGCAGGAGCCACGCTTCAGCTGCTCCTCGCTAGGCTGCAGAGACCAGGAGGGAGGGAAGGAGACTTTTTTTTCCTGTATTTTCACTTTTAGCTGCCATCTGCATCTTGCCAATAGCTTCTTAACCTTGTTAAAACATTAGCTTTTCTGTATTAAAAAAAAATTATATATATATAATATATATATTTCTGAGCAGACAGCAGTGTTCTGCCCAGTTCACAGAACGAGAGGCTGAGATCAAAAAGGTTCTTCCTCTTGTTTTAGCCTTACCCAGCCATTGTGGTGATAATCCTCCAAACAAAAGTAACAAAACAAAAAAGGATGAAAGATTTAGCAGATGAGTTTTTGCCTATCACAAGCTTCCCTAGTACTATCAGCACAGCCCCACTGCTGACAAATTTGAATAGTGCAAACCAGTTAGGGGCAGTGGGAATGTGCTGAAAAATGGTTGTTAAGGTCTGACAGTTATTATTATTATTATTTTTTAAGACCCTCAGAGTTTCTGTTTGCTGGAGTCTTCGCACCTGCCCCCACCCACCAGAGCTCTGCATTTAGCCAGGGGACGAGGCAAAGGGGCATGCGTACGTTTGACGTAGATGTTCCCCTTCCCTCGGGGCAGCCCCACCTGTCCTTCAATCAATCCATCGCATCCCAGCTCAGAGGAAGCCGCTGCCTTTGCCGAGGTTCCAGGCTGCAAGACGGAGGAGTTAAGGTCAAGAGGTGGAAAACAGCGAAGGGTCCGATGTCCCAGCTTGGGAGGTTGTCCCATTGCTCGGAGATCCCTTTTCTCAAGTGCCCAAGACCAGTGGAAGAACGTTGCTAGGTTTTTCTTGTTTTTCTTTTTTTTTTTTTTTTTTTTTTTTGCCAGACTGGAATGATTTGTGGTGGGTAAGGATGAACAGGTACCAGATCTGGGACTGTCTTTTCCACACACACACATTTCTATCGCCCAGCTTAGCCTAGGAAACAAGTGCCAGGTTCAAACGCACCTTCTGAAGTTGGCTACGGTAAGGGTAATACTGGCTACGGCCCCTTTTTGCAAGCTGAAATTTTAGGCTTCGGAAATCTTGGAAGTAGACTGAAAGACGGCAGGAGGAGCAGGAGTGTGCTTTTCACGGGAAATGTACAGCACCGACCCAACAGCAGCTTGTGAGCAGACGTGGCAATGTCCTTTAAAGAAGTTGGTGGCTTTCACCTCCCCAAGCACCGATCCTTCCCCATCGCTCCACCACTCGTGTCTTTTCAGGCTGGGTACGGATCCAGCTGGCGTGCAGGGGCATCGTACGATGGCTACAGAGACAACAGCATCCTAAGAGCCCAGCAGATGAGAAGCAGTTGAGAAACCTCAGCTGCAGGGGGCTTCTTCTCAGCCTCCCCATCTGGGCGAAGCAGACCACGCGGGCACTGCCACCACGTCCCACTTCCCCAGCCGTGGCACATCCAGGGCTGCCTCCGAGGGCACTGCCAGATTCCTCTGCACCGTGCCGAAAAGAGTCCTCAGCAGAGGGGCCTCCCTCCACCGAGATCTTGGCCAAGGGTGCTCGACGGTCTCTAGTGCCTCGGCCTGGGGGCTACACGCACGTACACACATGCTTGCACTCCCGGCAGGCAGCTGGTGTTAGCTCTCCTCCACTCTGCGTGGAAACACAGCTTCACTTTGAGCATGTGTGGCACAGCCCAGCGCGGCAGGCTGCCCCCCGCCTTCGCTCCTCCCGATGCCAGGGCTTGGTCAGAGACGTGCTGTCTTCCAAAGCACCTCTTGGCATTGCCCAGCGGCAGGAAATGCTTCTTGGAAGCCTTGTGCTCATTGCTCTAACAGTATCAAAGTTGCTGACTGTGGAAAGCCACATTCCCCTGGCTGAGAGGAGTTGGCTGCTGGTTTGTTCGGGGTGAGGGGGGAGCTTAGCCCTTGTCCTGGGTAAGAGGAGCTCCCTTTTCATTCATGCTCTTTAAAAAACAAACAGAAAAAGAGACGCAGAGGAGACAGGTATCAGTACTGGACAGGCAGCGACACGAGGGGGCAGAAGCAGATAGCTCTGCTGTGCTGCTGACCTGGCCCTGCTCACCGCGACCTCTCGGGCGCCACCGAGATCATCGGAGACACGGGAGCCCCAGGCTTCCCCTCTGCCCGGTTCAGGCCAAACAGGCCCCTCGTCCCTGGCCTTTGGCTCCTAAGTGTCTCCAGCCAGGACTGGACCTTCTGGGAACTGGTACGGGCCAGGGGAGGATGAAGGACAGGCAAAAGTACCACACCATCAGTCCCTAGACGCTGGTGTTCCAGGACAAGGGTGCTTTACGGAGAGGCTGCAGACCTCTCCGCACCTCCACCACCTCTCCTCTCAGGTGCGAGATTCCTTCTAAACCCCGGGTTTCAACATGCAGTCACCTTTACATCTCATCACGAGGCCCTAATAGGGCCAGCACTGCAAGGGGCACGCTGCCCGTCCAAGTCTTAGGGTCAACGGAGACAAATCTACGGCCTGCCTCTGCCTCGCTCCCGCAGCAGGTCTGGTGTGTGTCTGCGCCCGCGTGCACACAGGGAAGGGCACCCCGGGAGCTCTGTGCCTACCTCACCCTGCCTGGGCCTTACAGAAGTCCACGGAGGTCGGATCAGGCCGTGACACGGGCTAGTGAGGGATGGAGCAAAGCCAGTGGAGGATTCTGGCTCTGCTGCCTACGCGGTGCCCTCGTTCCCCCGTTAACTGCAGCGCAGACTGCCTCTCCCCGGGTCTGCACAGCGCCTAGCACCACGAGCTCACTGGGGTTAGGGTAGCGCTAGCAGCATACGCACCGTTCCTTTTGGGGTGTTGCCATCAGCCTGCAGGTTGAGAAACGGGTTAGTCTGTGCTGTAAGGACAGGTGGGATGCCTGTCCCCGAAGCCATGAGGCTGTTCCCAGGAGCGCTGAGTGGCGGGGTGGCCTGCGGAGCCAGGAGGGCATTGCTAGGGTTGAGCTGCTGGGGGGAGAGGGAGGCCATGAGGGAGCTGCTGCTGGGGGGCGCCTGGGGGGCCGAGGTCATCAGGGCGCTGGTGCTGGAGTGCAGGAGGGGGGCAGAGGTGGCCGCCAGGAGGCTGCTCATGGACAGCTGGGACGAGCTCGTCATCTGCAGCCGCTGCAGCTCCCTCTTCTGCTGGATTTGCTGCATCATCTGGAACACCAGGGCCTGCTGCTCCTGCAGGGAAGGGAAGGGCGAGAAGAGCCGTCAGGGGAGGGACAAAGGGCTCAGGAAGAGGTGACAACTAACCCAAAGGAGCCAGGAGCCAGAGCAGCACGCTCCGCCCCAGGCACTGCAACTGGCAGCGCAGAGGAAGTCCCCTTCCTCATTTATCTACAGGTAGAGAGAGGAACAGCCTGTGAAGTTCATTAGCATGCCGTGCTTCTGCCCTGCCCAGCCCCACTGCTTCCTGAAGCATGGGATTAGCTGACCCTCACTGAGACACCTGCAGGCACACCGATCTACTCAGCCCTTTCCAAACAACTGATCCGTGGATTTTAAATCTGGGGTATACACTGACCTGGATTTCTGTGCTGGCTGCTGTTTTTTTGTTGTTTGTTTTTTTTTTTTTTTTTCCTCAGTCTGCCCTGCTTCACAGCTCAGCCCTGTCCCACAGGGTTGGTGCAGGTGAGCAGGACGGGGGGATGAGGGCCACGGCTCACCTGCGCCCAGAGGGACGCCCTCAAATCCCACCAAATTGCGGAAATCACTATGGCAACCATCGACCGAAACGGCAGGCTGAGGGCTGACATTGTTTCCATACCCATAGGGATGCAGCTGATGACACGGTGACATCAGCCGCTGAAAAGAGAAGCCTTTTGAAATTTGCTTTTCCTCGGTTATAAATAGCCTGACCCAGAAACCTATCCCAAACACTGGGCCACGTCCAAGGGAGATATAAATGTGCACGGCTTCATTGACGGCGTTAGCGCTGCCATGCAGCTCCACCGCAGGGGAGGGACAGCGCCGAGGTTTCTGCAGGGTGAGTGAATGCAGCTCTCAGGGGCTTGTTTACCATCCACCTGTGCAGCCTTTCCCACAGCAGCCTGGGACGGGGCTGCCTGATCCTTTTTCCGACCCCAAAGTCCTCGTCCACCTCCACAAGTCCCCCTGCCACCTCTCGTTCTCTTTGCCAATGTGCCCAGGCACACTCACGAGCCTCAGGGCTCAGTAATTTGGTGTTTATCTCGTCCTAAACTCGAGCAGTGTCCTCAAGCAAGTTCCTTCTCTCCTGTGAGCCTCACACATCTGCAAGCCCCGAGCTCGGTGCTCTCGTGGCAGCAGGAGCAGACATGATTTGCATTCAGAGATGTCTGGAGGAGGTAACAGCACTCCTGATTTTACGGAGGCTTAGCGTTACCACGTTCTCACACCCTCAGGATGTGGGAAACCCAGATTAAATTTTTTCCTTTGTACAAAAAATTGCAAATCCCCATCTCCCCCCTCCAGGAGGTGCCGCACCTTCCTGCCTAAAGCTTTTCTTCTCACTGCACCCACCGCAGCCCCGAGACAGGGGAAGAGCACGTGACGCCGCAGCCCCCTGGGCAAGGGGGGTCGTGTGTAGGAGGGAGCCGTACTTTCTGCTCCCTGCTCCGAGGCTTTCTCATTAAACAGTTCATCAGATAAAAGGTGCCAGCAGGCACACTTACCGGATTAAGCGGTTGAGAAGTCAGGAGCTGCTGGAGCTGCTGGAGCTGCTGTTCGTGTTGGTGCAAGACGTGCCGCTGCTGCTCTGTCAGGGGACTCAGGCTGGGCACGCTGCGAGGGGAGCAGGGCAGGGAAAATCAGCACGGCCCGCCTTGGTCCTGTACACACAGGGCCTCCCTCCCTCCCTCCCGGTGCTAAGCTTCTGATGGAGAGGGCAGGGCCGTCCCCGCGAGCTCCCCGTCCTCACCTGCTCAGGCTGGTGGAGAGCTGCAAGGTCGGAGGCCCGCTCGCCTGCGTCAGCGCGCTCGGAGGCTGGGCGGCCTGAGCTCCGTTCAGATTCCCCAGGATCCCGTTGATGGGCATCTGCTGGCCTCCTGCCAGGGTCCCCATCAGGCCGTCCACCATGGGCACCGTGGAGAGGCTGTGGCTGGCCGTGGTGCCTCCCCCCAGCCCGCTGCCTGCCACCCTGGCCAGGCCATTCACCTGCTGCACCCCGGGCAGGGGTAGCGAGGCAGGACTCTGCTGCAGCATGGGCAGGGGTGGAGGAGTGCTGTGGAAGGACAGGGAAGAGCTGCTCCTGCTGGGGCAACCTGAATGAGGGTCCTGGGGGAGAAATGGACATAAGAGCATCGGACTGGGGCAGCTTGTGAAAGGTCAGCTCAGCTCCAGGGGGGGCTCTGGACAGGAGCTGGAGGTGGGAAGGGGGGCTGTGAGTGCAGGTGTATGCTCAGAGAGGTCCCAGAACTCATGCATACTTTGCTGGATGTCTGCAAGCGCAGCCAGAATAACCTAGAAGCATTCTCGCCTCTTGCTCTCAGGCTCAGCTCCCCTCAGCACTGAGATAAACCGAAGAGCGGCCACTCCAGAGAAAGAAAGCTGATTTCTGGGCCTTCACTACTCGGATTTATGAGCTGGACATCACATCAGAGCACTGGACTGCACTGCTCTGGTCCCGCCCCAGGTCCCTTTCCCAGCTGGCTGGGGGAGGCGGTGGCCCCTGTACCTCAGAGGAAGTGGAGAGCGAGTTCTCGATCCCAAAGCTGTTCTTGCACGGCGGGCTCTTGCTGATGCTCAGGGAGTCGTTGTTGCAGACTGGAAGGAGGAAAGAAGTGAGAACGGAGTCAGGGGTGGAGCCTGACGTTGCCACAGCAATGGCAAGGGAGAGAGCTTCCATCAGTGGCTGCAGCGAGATAAATGGGTCAGATCCTCCCTGCCGTGTCCCCCCCTGCCCACCCCGGAGCACCGCTAGGAATGGCACGGGGTGACACTTCCCACTGCCCCTCACCGTTGGCAGGCAGGATGTACTGGGCCTGGCTGCCCGGGCCGTTGCTGCTGGTCACCACCGGGAAAGGGACGGAGAGCTGCACGTTGAGGAGCTGCAGGCGCTCCTTCTTGGCTGTCAGCGTCATGATCTGCTCCTGAAGCCGCTGGTTCTCCTTCTGCAGCGAGTGCAGGGCTTTGAGCATCTCTACAACTGCAGGGAACGGAAGAAGGGAAAGGAGACGGGGTCGGGGGAGAGGATGGGGGGCAGAGGGAAGAGGAGAAGGGGAACCGCACAGGGGTACCGCAATTAGACCACGCTGGGGAATGAGACTGACCTGCAGATCACAGCCCCGCTGCCAGCTACCCCCCCATGGCCCAGGCTAGGGCTTTGTCCCCAGCCTGGCTCCTCTGCCGTGGGCAAAATCCCAGCTGGCTCTGCCAAAACCATGCACAGGGACCTCTCCTCCCGCAGCCCGTGCCCCCAGCGACTCACTGTTTACGCCGGCTTCCCCATTGCCCTGCTTCTCCAGAAGCTGCTCGATGTTTGGGGTGGCCTGGGGAACATTCTCCAGCTGCCCGCTGCTGCTGCAGGACACCGTCTGGTCAAAGAGGGTCGGCAGGCTGCTGATGGGGGACCTGGGGAGGCAGGGGGGGGGATGTCAGCGACGCTTCCCTTAGTCTGCACCCGCACCCTGCTCCCTTCTCCTGCATCTCCTCTGCCTGGGAGCGGCCGCGTCCCTCCCAGCCTCCATCTCCTCGGCTCCGCTCCAGGGCAGCCCTCCATCCCCGTTCACCCCGATATCAGCCGAGCATCCTGCCTCCCCCCACCCCTGCTGCCCCTCTCCTTACCCCAGGAGGAGGCGAGATGCTCCGTGCGTCCCCCCCCCACCCTCTCCCCAGCTGCTTTCCGCGCTCCCCGGGGCGCGGCGGAGGGCTCCTGAAGGACACTCACATGGACGAGAGACTCTCCTGGGGCGACGTCCCTCGGCAGCCAAAACTGCAGTCCTCCAGGTCGGGCTCTGCGTGGGGAGAGGGACAGGAGGGGGCTCAGCGGCGGCCGCTGCCGGCAGGTGCCCGGCAGCCGGGGGTGGGCGCCCGCTAGAGGGGAGCACGGAGCAGCCCGGCCGCCCGCATGCGCCCCCGCCGCCCGGGGGAGGCGACAGAGGAGGGGCCGCGTGTCCCCGCGTGTCCCCGCGGTCCCCCCCCGCCTCTGCGGGTCTGCGGCTGGGCTGCTGCCCCCCTCCCCGACCCCCCCTTGGCAGCAGGAGCCTTTCCCTTTAGCCGCAAGGCGGGGGGGATGCGCGATGGCTGAGCCGCAGGATGGATCCCGTGCGCCCTGGTGCGCCTCTCCAAGGTGCCACCGCAGCGCCGTGCCTTCAGCATCCTTCCCCTGCGCCCCAGCGTTTCCAGGTGCTCTGCTCCTCTCTGAGGTGCTTAAAGAAGTGTCCAGGAGCTACCCCTATGGCCACCCCTCTGTCCTACAGAGCACCGCAGTGCCAGGGATGGAGCTGCTGAGCGTGTGCCCGTGAGGGACATCTCCTATCCAAACACTGAGCAAGGAGCGAGGTGGATTCAGCTGCCATTTGCTCTCCATCCCCCGAGCCTGCCAGCCTGTGAACACACGTTCCCCTCGCTCCAGGACGTGTCAGATGTTGTGACTACAGCCTGCACCAGCTGGCTGGCTCGCCCCTCCTCTTCTTCACACAATAAGAGACGTTTCTTATGTGCAAGAATCCAGGAAGTCTCCTGCAGGGAACACTGCAAGGCGCTGTGATTTACAGGGTAGTGCCCTGAGCAGGGCAATAAGTTATTGCCAGTGTTTTCTGCTGCTGAGAACAAGCACGTGCAGCTGCTGTTTGGCAGCTCTTAGGTATGAGACCGATCCTCACCCCTTCGTCCATGTGGGAACATCTTCCTGACCATCAGCTAGAACTGGTTCACCTTTCTGGGCAGAATCCACCACTTTCCAGCAGTTTCCAGCCAGCAGTTCCCAGCCAGCAGCAGCCTCTCGGTGCAAGGCACCACGTGGAGACAAGGTTAGCAAAGTCCTTGAGATGCTGGAAGACACGAAGCCTTCCTATTTTCTCCACTGATGATCAGCTACCAGAAGGCTGGGAACGGTCAGTGCTTCTCCGTACCATTTTCATCCAAAAACCACCTCAACTTTTCAAAAAAAAACACCCCCAGCCCATCACGTGCAGCTTTGCCACAATAGTTTAAACTTGCGACCAAATAAACATTTGGCTAAGCTCTGCCTGTCTGCGTGTTCTTGTCTTGTTTGCTCGCACACCAGGGAGGTTGTGTGCATATACACAGTGCCAGTTTGCTGCAGCCAGGCTCCATCCTCAACTATCTGCTGGCCAGCACCACCCTGTTGTCTGGGGGACCGGGAGATGACTGAGTTATCACACAGAGACAGCACTTCGCAGGGCAGCAAGTAGGAAAAAGAGGCTTGGAGGCAACTGCAGAAGATAAATACGTTTGGCCTGTCATCATAATGAGGCAGGATCCAGGACAAGCCGTGGGAGGATGAACTAGACAGTAGCTAAGCAAGTGGGAAGATAAGAATCAGACTTTTTACACTGCCAAAGGCACCCGGTATCAACCTGCATCAGTGATAACAGTTTCTCAGTTCTCCCATCTGTAAGACAGGATAACACCATTTCCCTACATCACATTAAAATCACGAAGAGCTCAAATATTGCTGCCACGAAATCCATGTCTGCAGGGGATCTGTCTACACAGACACTCTCAGGAAAGGTAATCTGTTTTAAAGACAAGGCAGGAATACTTAAAACTTCACAACCACTCTGTTAACGACTTGGGATTAAAGCAGTCGTCACACTTTAAAATGAAAATGGCCACACAGGAGGTTTAATGCATGTTAATTAACCCCCCTGGAAAAAAAGGAGAATTTGGCTTAACACCCTCTGGGTCACTAGCTCCAGCAAGAGGAGATGGTGATGGAGAAAACTTAAAAGGTGACAACAGGAGCTGTTCTGAAGGCTGCCTGGAACTGGAAGAAACATGTCCTGAAACTCCTAAAATCCCAGACAAACAAAAAGAGCAATCTTGGAAATGGAAACTAAGGATCAAGCTTTCTCGAGCACTTCGGATGCTGGGCTTTGCCCACATGATTCATTCATTATTAGCCTCGGGGCTGGAACAGACTGCTGAGCGCTGTATTGTGCCTGAACCACAAGGCTGTTCCTGAAAGTTGACTTGCTTCCTTCTCCTGTCAGCACTTTGCCAAAATAACAGCAAAGGGGAAGTGGCAGCGGGTCATCTCCTCTCTCCTGTCGGTTGCCGCGAGGGAAGAATAACTCTTGGAATCATCCCATCCCTTCCTTAATTCCAGGTGACCGAATCACGCCTGGCTCAGAGCTCCCATGCAGTGCCCTCTCTCCCCTGGTGCCAGCTGTGTGGTTACCTCCCCGTGGCACTCGAGCAGACACAAGCTGCCAGCAGGGGCATGCAGACAAAGTGCTGCCAGTGACAGAGAGACAGACAAGGAACGTCCATGGGCTTGCAGAGGTCATAAGCAAGCACACAAGTTCATTCATGCTTCACATGCAGGCATGCACGCTGGTTAAGGCGAACAGGGGCACACCGGCGTCAGATTCTCCAGAGAACTCAGCCCTAAGGAGGACTGTGCCTTTTACAGTCCTGGCCTGTGACGCTGGGCAGAGTTTTACCTCCCAAGCTCAGCAGCCAGCATGCCGAGCTGCCAACGTTTCTGGGCTAGGGGAGCAGGAGACAGTCGCACCACTAACTGCAACATCTGAAAACCAGGAGGGTGCTTTTGTTTAACTACTGGTGCAAACCAAAAATCAGGCCCATTCTGCTCGGAAAAAAAAAAAAAAAAAAAAAAGAAGTCTTATGATGCTTCAAGTTTCCTGCTTATTAACCAGGCAACTTTCCAAGAAAAATGAATTTGCCTTGGTGGGAAAAAATGAGCAGTTGTAAGCAATTCAGTGTTGGCACGTTCACGTTTGGAAGTTGAAAACAGTGAATTTTGCATTTCATGACAAAGCCAAAGCGGAAGAGCAGAAACTAACTCAAAACAGAGGTGGGAGATGAACATTAAGAGTGCAAGATCTCTCTCATTAAACAACAACAACAACAAGAAACCCTTCAGCTTATTTCGAGGAAGCAAAAGCTCGCAATAGTTTTCACCAGGTTTGCACAGCTTTAGTAGGTAAAAAGGCGAGAGATTTCCGTAGCGAAGGATTTCCACTCTTGCACCTCCTCAGCACGTGCCCAGGGACACGCGTTAGCCATTGGACACAGCAGCAGATGTGCTTTTACAGGACCGAAGGCCAAAACTTCCTTAGGGCAATGCAAGCACCTCCTGGCCTGGGGAAAAAGGCACTGTCCCTCTCTCCTAGCCCCTGGCTGTCACACGCATGGAATGGGAGCAAGCAGGGAGGGCAGCTGGAGAACTATGAGTGCGGTTGTCTTGCCTCTTCCAGGGAGACCCCTTCGGGAGCCCAAGCTCACATACCTTCTGGTTCACGTACCTGCCCGGCTGCTTTCCGACTGATTTAGGAGCGGGTTGATTGACAGCCCAGATGTGAGGGGGCTTCCGAAAATATGTGAGGAGGGGAGGCTGAATGTTGAACCTGCCAGTGAGAACACCTACATGGCAAAACAGGGGGGAAGGGAGAGGGGGAAGAGAGAGAGAGAGAGAGAGAGAAATTACTTCTCAAAAATGCAAGAGGAAAATAACTTTTCATTATCCCTCCTCTTCCTGACTCTTGAACCCAGCTTGGTCTTGAGAGAGCGTTAAAAATATCTTCTTGGAAGTCTCGCTAGACAGCTGAAATCTTCCCAGCCCCATCTCAGAGCCAAGAGGCCTGAATGAGCTGCGTAACACTGGAGCTGTAAAACTAACTCCCTCCTCCCTGTAAAACACCTCTCGCTGTGAGCTCCTGACCAAGGACCAGGCTCTGTCTCCTGGCACACACGCAGCCCACCCAGCTGGGAGGTGCGAGCCCTCCCACCGAGCTATCTGTACTGCACAGCGAAGGTAGGGCTGGCACCAGGGCCAGCAGCCAGCAAGCAGCAGGGACGCAGCACACGCACCGACAGCCAGGCCTCTGCCTCCCGACCGTCCCGTCCTGTCTGTGCTGCATTTGCAGCCAGTGCAGAGTGCCCTGCCCTTTTAGGCTGCAGTTCCTCTCTGCCCCCAAACGGGCTGTGAGGCCAAATTGCCTCTGCATCTTTCTAGTGCCTCTGAGGGAAGCCACTGTTGGCAGCTCCCCTCCAATCTGCAGGAAGAAAAACATCGTTCCCAAATGGAAAAAAGCAGCTCCTCTGTGCCCACAAGCTAGTCCTGCTCTGCCTGACCACCAGGCCCTCTCCTGCCCTGCTCCTGATGTTCTTACCTGCGTGGTGGAGACCGAGGAGGAAGAGGAGGCTGGGATGGTGCTAGCAAAGGGAGACCGGTTGAGCTGTGGGAGAGACGACGTACCCTGGTGTGCCAGCAGGCTGGAAGAGAGGGGTGTACTGCACACAGCTCGGAGCACTCCGCCCCCGTGGGAAATGGGGTCCTTGTTACTGGTGTAGATCCCTGCGAGGGGAGGAGACGCGTTAAGCATGGCCTGGAGGCAGCTGGCGCTGTGCAGGGCTTGGTCTCAGAAAGGGAGGGTGACGCCAAGCACGGGACCAAGCTGAACGTGCCCTTCATGGCCCGGCACACAGTGATGGTGTGGCAGCCCACAGTCCTTCTGTCAGAGGTGTTTCCAGCCTTCCCCCTCCCTCTCATTTGCTGCCCACAGCCGGTACAATCGGGCAGAGAAACCACAGCACACCGTGACTCACCAAAGCCACAAGCCCGTGCTCTTGCTGAGCTATCCCCTCCCCTGCCACGGTGCCCACGGACCAAGGTGGGACACGGCCAGAGAAATGAGGAAGGAAGGTGAGGAGGGAGCTGGGAGGCAGGGGACCCGTCCAACTCCCCATCTGCACAGCCCCAGGTCGGGTCCTGCAGCGCTCTGCCAACATCTCTCCGCAGGAGAATGAGGGGATGAGCAGGGGGAGAGCGAGGCCTGGCAGCCTCCTCCTCCCTGAAATATCACTTTGTGGTTTGGGAGGGGGAAAGGCAGGGGAAAAAAATTGGCCTAGGTTTATGATAATGGAGGTCCCAGCGATTCCTGCAGCTCCTCTCCGCTCTCAGACAGCACAGACGAACGGGCCGCGGCTCCCAGACGCACACAGCAAAATTATATCCCCCCCCCCTTGCAATCTGACCTAAATTGGAGCATCTGCAAACAACCCACAATAGACCGATGACAAGTTCTGCTGCCAGAACAGTGTCAAACCTCAGCCCCGAGCTGCACGCCCCTCCTCTGCCTGCTGCCTTAACCCCTTCCTGCCGTGCATCCCCGCTGCCCTCAGCCCTGCCAGGCCAGGGGACTCCTTCAGGAACTGCTGGCAGCCTCTCGGCAGAGTTAACAGCATCCTCCAGCCCTCCGTGGATGTGGTCAGGCCAGGATGAAAGGGTTTGCTCTGAAAAGAGGGGTTAAACTTGAACCTCTCATGAGGATCCCTCATTTGGGGTCGGATTGCGGTTGTGCTGGTTTGGCCTGGGAACATCCCTGTCTGTAGGCTTCAGAAATTCAGCTCTGGTTTGCTGAGATGGTCCAGCACTCGAGGGAGAAGGGCTTGAAATGCTCCCAGCTCCAAGGAGAAATGAAGCTGACCCAGAGGAGACTGTGGGATGGACACTACGATGGAAACGGGAGGCCAGACCTGGTTTTTACAGCTTCTGGGAATGAAAGCGAGGGACCGGACCCTGGGCAGCTGCAGGCTCAGACACCAGCCAAACACGATGCTGAAGAGAGCGGGGCTGGGAGCACCCGTGCACACCTGGAGCCCTGAGGGGAGACATACCTGAACTCAGCAGTGGGGATTCCATGCTGAGGCTGGGCAGGTTCCCCGTGTGGCTGAAGGGCCGCGAGGAGTTGCTGATGCTGGAACTAACGAGGGAGCCCCCGGAGAAGGGCGACGAAGACGTAGACGTGGACCCAGCCAGCTGGGCACCCAAAATCTCTTTGCTTTTGCCCCCTTTCGGCCTGCCAGGCCCATGCTTGTTTTTCTTGCTGCCCTTGTGCTTCTTTTCTTTCAGCACCTCTCCCTCTTCCATGCTGAGGGACGGCATGCGCTTGTGGCTGCTGCTGCTGCCGCTGCCGCCAGCGGCCCCGCTGCTCCCCACCGAAGGGCCGCTGACAGGGTTCGAGGCCTTGTAGTCCACAGGGGAGGCATCACGGCCTCGCTGCTGGCTCACGGCCGAGGTGGAGAAGCGCATGATGGACCCGAAGCCTGAGAAGATCACCTTCTGCTCAAAGATATCCCCCTTCTGGCCTTCATACAGAGGGGAGCAGTGCGAAGACGAAGAGGAAGAGACAGGCTTCCGGTACTTCTCGTCGTCCTGCTCGAGCTTGGGGAATGTCACGAAATCCTGGGAGCACTGCAAGGAGCTGCAGGAGGTGCCTGGGGGAAGCAGAGGGGAAGCAGATGTAGGAAGGCTCGCAGTGGCAATAACTCAGCCCGCAAAGCAACGAGAGCACGGTCACAAGGCAGGTCCCCTGGCACAGGCCAGAGACTGAGCTGAAGGACGCTTCTGTCACCTCCCAGCCCTGGCCCACCTCCCCCAGCTGCTCTCATGCTCTCTGGCGAGCACAAGCGGTGCACAAAGCAGCTTCATCCACCCAAACGTGCGTGTGTGTGCTCCCCGAGGCCCTGCACCACCACCCTCCCTCCCGCCCCGATGAGGGTCCCAGCACGCGAGCGGTTCTGACAACAGCTCGGAAAAGGACCGAGGAACATCAGAGCAGATGGGAGCCCTGCAAGGTTTCAACTCAAAGCTCAGGGGAGCCCGGGTATCAGGTTTTGGCTCAGGTCTCTCCCCCGGCACTCCTTAAAGCACTCCTGCAGACAGTACCACCTACGGAGGCGAGGGCAGGTGCTGCCCATATTGCCTGCGCGCGGTGTCCCCTTCCCTCCTCCCTCCGCTCAGACATCTGGATCTGTTCTGCCTTGCAGTGCAGCAGGCCTGCGCAGGAGGGGAGCTGTAACACTCATCCCACTCGGTTATTCCCTCTGTGCATGGAGCGAGTAGCAAGGAGACTTCTCCCTTTTCTCTTCGAGGGGTTACAGAGCAATCAGCAAAGATTCAGAGGGCTTAACGGTGAAGTGAAGCATCACCCCCATCCCCTCTTCCCTGGCTTCTCCTTTGCCCCTTACCTGCAGGCTGGAAGGTCCCGCTGGAGGAAGCTGAGCTGAAGCCCGCCGAGCTTTTCCCACTTCCCGTCTTTTTCCCTTTGTGGCTGCTGCCATGGCTTGAGGACTTCTTGCCTTTCACCTCCGATCTCCCGACCTCTGAGGTCTCTTTGCTCCCCTCATGGTGGCTGGTGGAGCCCTGGCGAGCAGCAAGCACAGAGGTCACTCATTTGGGCCAGATGTGGCCGCAGCAGGGGCTCTTTTTATCCATTTCCCCTTACGAGAAGTAATTGCTCCCCCTGCCCACGAAGTGACGGCCAGCTCACATTACTCACAGGAGAAAAGCAGCATTCCCCTCCACCGCTCCTTGGTGGCATCAGTCCTTCTACTCCTAGGGATTTCACTCATCCCATCTCACTGCAGGGAATTAAACAGGGCGCTGACCATCCCAGCACAGACACCAGAGATCCCTGCACTGTGGCCGAGAGGAGCACCCACCCTCCGAGGGCTCCTCAGCCCAAAGAAAATCTGAAAACTGCTGCGATTCAAGCTCATATTTCAGCTGCATCTCTCAGGTGTGCTGCTCTCCACAAGGTCATCCCGCCTAGGAGAACCTGCCTGCCCTTCTGCTGTGATGGGAGATTCCCAATGCACCCACCCAAACCCCTCTGCTGCCCGTCTGGGGCTTTCCAAATCTACCACAGCAAATATTCCACACAGTGACATTGTTAAGCAGCATCTGACCATACAACAGATGCTCCCCAAACCCCATATAAGCCTCCGGGAGACAGGGAAGCCAGGGGGATGAAGAGGCTGGGCAGATGCGTGGAAATCCAGGAGCCTGGGAGGAGAGAGAGAAGTGTGGGAGTTGGGCAGAGGGGGATGAACTGAAAACCAGATTCCTCGGGGCACCCGCGCTAGGATGTGGAACCTTCACCTTCAAGTCACTTCAAAGCCTTCAGAGATCGCTTCCTGCAAGGTATTACTGCAACCAAATCGATATCATAGACGTGGTTCCAACGTGATGGCCACAGCCCAAAACACAACACCTGCACGTTAACGCCGACATCTTTTACTTCTCACTGAGAGCAGATACAGGGGAGACACGGAGACGCACAAAACCTTTCTGAAATTCCACTACCCCTGACTCCAGATGACCTCTTCTTAGGGAGAGCTAAAGAAAAAAGGGCTTGTAATGCAGACTCATGAATGCCCAGATAAAAATCTTCCCCCATTCCTCCCACATGGTTTAATCACTCCGCACAATGCAACAGCTGGCAGCCTAACACACACCAGATGTGCCGGGAATATGAAAGACAGGAGGAAGGGAGTGGTGGAAATTAGGGGGGGGAGAAGGGGGAATCTGTATTTTCTCATCACAGACTCCTGGATGTAGGAGATTAAGCCTTCTTGATTTATGAGCTCAGAGGGAGCGTGAAAATCTTTCCGACTTTCCACATCTGCCTGGAGGGGGAAAGGAGAGCGGTGCCTGGGGGCTACGGGAAGTCCTGAGAGCGTTCACAAAGTCACAGGAACGAGATGGCTCATGTCCCGGCAGATATGCAAAGCCCCAAATTTTCCCTCCATAAATTTCTCTCTTTGGAGCTCCCCACAAGGTGCACGGGGCCACGGGAGGGCAGGGGGAAACCACGTGAGGAGACATGTTCTAAATCTGGAGTGTCAGGAAGGGAGTGCAGGGCAAGTAATGAATTAGTGCAGGGTGGAAGGGGGAAACCTGAGCTGGGAAATAAATCTTAATTGCGAAATTAAAGGCAAAAAAAAAAAAAAAAAAAAGAGGAGGGAGAGAGGCTGAGCTGGCGGTGGATGGCTGGACACTCACCTGCAGGGCTGATCTGACCTCACAGACCTCCCCGACAATCTCCCAGAGATTTGGGGGTAGGATTTTACTACCTACAGCCAAATGCTATCCTAGATAGTGTTTGCCAAAGAGGTCACGGCAGATGGAACCGTACGGAGCTACCGGGAGCCCTCTGCACCACTGGGAGCCCTTCTCCAGCAGCCGTCCCAGGGAGCCTGCACGTTGGGGTGAGGGCCCAGGCACTGCAGCTGGGGAGCAAAGAGGGAAACTGAAACCGCCCTAAATCACTTCCCCTCCCCGTGCCTCTGTTTCTTCCCCCCCTTTGCTCCGTGGAGCCTGCAAGCTCTGTGTGGCACTGCAGCCTTCCAGGAGACACACGAGAACGGCCAAGCACAACACGGCCGTGATTTGGAGGGGAGGGGCCCCGCTCCCTTAATGCCAATATTAATAATAGTAACGAGGGCTGCAATCCCGTCACCTCCCTAAGGAAGCAGATTCTCCAGCTCAGGGCTGCTGCCTAGAGGAGGCAGGGCTGGAGAAACCTGCAGGCTGGCTGCTTACGTTGGACATACACAGAGGTCTGAAGCTCTAGACCACTGGCTTTTCTCCAGCCCGGAAAGCTGTAGGTACGTGTGCATGTGCAGAAACGCCGACGTTCTGTGTGTTTTGCAAACAGGTGTGCATGGGGGAGAGCAGGCTGCGGAGAAAAAAAAAAAAAACAGGGAAGCGCTGGGGAAGCGAGAGCTCCCTTTCAAAATGAGGCAGCAGTTGCGTTTTGAAGCCCTGTTTTAAGCAACCAAGTACAAAACGTCATCGGAATGAGCCTGCTGCCCCGGCTGGAGGTGACAGGCTGGCGGGGAAACTCCTGCCTTCACCCCTGAGCCGGGAGAAGTGAGCCAAAGTCGCGCGGGCACCCGAGCACAGGCATGCACGCACCTCCTCCCCCCGGCACTCGCTGTCCCCCGAGGGGCCGTACCTGTTTCCCGGCCTCTCGGTGACACTGTGCAGCACCCAAGCTCTTCATTCATTAATTTATTTATGGGAAATCAGAAGAGCATCTCTTTGCCTCCTGATTGGCGGGGCGAGCTCCTAGAGGGAACCACTGACGAAATGCAGAAGGGGTGGGGGAGGCCGGTGCAGCCTCGAAAACACACAGAGCTGCTTTGCCCTGGATTAAACTACTGGCGAGGGGAAGCAGGGAGGACGCAGCACAAGGAACAATGCGACGAGAGCAGGAGCTCCTCCAGCCCACTCGGCACAGAGCGATGTGCTGAAGCAGCCGCCCGGGCAGACCGTAAGCATCAGCTGCCTTCCCCGGCTGGATCGCTCGGTAGAGGTCAAATGAGTCTGCCAGGAGCCTTGGGCAAAGCGCTCGTACGAGCTACAGCATCTGTATCTGAACCCTGTCAGCAGAGAGATCAGGCAGCGCCGTGCCGCTGGTCTTCATGGGCAGGGGCAGAAGACACAGATGGGCTGGAGATTGTGCCTTTAACTCCTTGACGTCCCCGGTAAATTCACACTCGTGTCAGGACAAGGGATGCTAGAAGGCTCAGGGATGCTCGCTGCGAACATCCGTGCTGAGACACGCTGTGACAGCAGGGGGAAGGAGCAGCCTCCCCCCACAAGCCCCTTCCCCATCACCGCTACCGGATTTGCCCGAGCAAAGCGCGGCGCAGAGGTTCCCGGGATCCGTCAGCCCCAGGCCTGCCGGTAGATGCCGAGAGCTCAAATAACAGTGGGAAACCTGGAAAACCTCCCCGCCGCCGGTGGCTCTGCAGCCGCAGCCCTTGGCCCTGCTGCGCTCCCTCTCCCAGCACCTGATGGGGGTGGGTGCGGGGAGCCCTTGGCATCCGCGGCTTCAATTACCAAACCCAGAGCGAGCCAGATGTTGCGGCCCAAAACACGTAGCATGTGCGAGTGTGTGTCAACAAGTGATCGTGATGTCTACAGCTGGCAGGAGGAGGCAGCTGGGGTGGCTTGCGATCCCGCAGATTTACTGCAAGTGCAACAGAGAGCAGCAGGACGGCTCCCCGGGGGCGGCGGGGGGGAGAGGGGAGGCTCGGTGCGTGCCACCCGGTGTGCTCGCTGACACGGATGGCCAACACCAAGCTCCAGCTCCAGGGATGGACCCCAAGCACAGACCCCGAGCACAGACCCCAAGCACAGACCCCGAGCACAGACCCCGAGCACAGACCCCGAGCACAGGAACCGCCTGCTGAATGCATCCGGCAGCGTGCAGCTGCAGAGCCGGAGCAGCCCCGGCTGCCAGGGCTTGCTGGTGAGCCTCATTGCTCTTCCCCTGGAAAGAAATCATGCTCTGCCTCAGGCCTTCCCCACGAATGCCATCTTTCCAAGAGGCTTTTCAAAAGCATTACCAGTTGGCAGCACTTTGGGATTTTGGGATGGACCACATGAAAAAGCTAGGAGCTATTACAGCCAGACACCATTACGCAGAGGGGATGCTTTCTGCTTCCCTCCCACTCCCCCAAAATCTGCAGGAGCTGCAGGTAGCCAGCATGACAACAAACCAGAGTCTATATCCAGCACAATCCCTCCTAATCCATCCAAAAACCCCAGCCCGGGAGCACCTCTGGGGGATTTTCAGTCCATCTGCTCTCTTGCAGGGATGCTCCTGGGCCCCACAAGCAAGATTTGCTCCTCTTTGAGAGCAATGGCAGTGGCATTGCCTCAGGACGCTTTTCAGAGGCAGGAGGAGAGCTCAAAAGAGGTATTACGAAAAGTCATTTATGTGCTGTGAATTCACACCCTAGTTTCACTTTCCGGTGTAGATGAGAGCTGAGGCCACCGCTGTGTGTTCAGTGCGTTCATCCCCAAAACCAGAGTGAGGCAGTGAGAGCTCGTCACTGCACGGACAGGGCACGGACGTGGCACGGACGTCTGGTCAGGTCCCAGTGTCAGGGATTAATGGCATTTAGGTTCCTAGAAGACGCAGGGAAGCACTTCAGTGAGACACTGAGAACTCTGGCAGAAGTCAGAAGTCTAGCACAACCGATTTCCAGAGGAAACCACATCAAAGGACCTTCATGACTGAACGGTTCAAGAGGGGAGCACAGGGTGGACACCACAGTAGGTGAAAACTGGAATTGAAAAATAAAGCTGGATTGCAAAGTTAAAGAAAAACGGGAACCCAGAGGTGGGGTTGCCTGAGGGAATGAGGAAGTGGGACACGATGGCACAAGAGGGACCAGCAGTGCTGTTCTGCACAGTCACACCACCACTGCCAGCTTTGGTTTTGCTGCGTGTACCCTACCTGCCCTCCAGCACACTGCTGGGACGAGCAGCACTAAGCTAAAACCCAGAAAGGACAAAGAAGGCTTGGGCTTCAGAGAGGAAACTGCTTGGACACAGTACATTAATGCATGAATGTGTTCTCAGAGCTTTACATTAGTCTAACCGCTGCAATGCTGCGCTGGTGCAACTCTCCAGAAAGCCTCACGCAACCACCCCGAGGGGTTTGTGCAGGGTGCTTTTGGTAACAGAGAGCTTGAACAATGCTTTGAGAAACTGTGCACAAAAATGCAAGGGAAATACATTCTTTGTTATGAGGATTAATAATAACTCCCTAGGGAAACACTAAAACCCTGTCACTCAAGCACAGCTACAGTAATTAGGATCTCCTGAATTTTAGCTTACAAAGAGTTGAAAGCTGCCTGTAAAACTCAATTGCACCCTTCCCTCCTCATTTATAAAGGTCTGGCAGGGCTTTGGAGGAGACAGTGGGTAAGTGTCTAACAACCACTCCAGCTGGCCAAGAGTCAGGGTTTGGATTTCAGTTTAGTCTGAAAATAATCTTGGTAGGCCATCAGCTCCCGCCAGCTCTGTTCACAGGGTGAATCTGCTGTTCCCAAAAGCCAGAGCTGAGCTGCCTCAGCACGGGTACAGGTAAGTCAGGAGTGGCTGCAGCTCGCAGCTAGTCCTCCATTCCGTCCTCCTGCAGCTTTCTGCTTCTCCCAGCCTAAGGCTGCCTTTGCCATTTCAGCTCTAAACTGCATCTTCTCCCTGCTTCCACACTTGGCCTCACGCAGAAGACAGAAAAACCTCTCCAGTTCTAATCCAGAACAACCCCGTGCTGATCAGCAGGAGCTTTCATTCTTCCAGGCTGCCCCTGCAGCGCTTTCACACTTGCAGACCCTGCTAGCCTGTGAATTTTCAGTTTCACAAGGCAGCCCTGCCATGTATCGGGCACACGAGCCTTTCCAAGTAGCATTTCTGTGCCCAAAAGGACATTCCTGGGACATGTTATCTATTTGCTCTAGCAGGAGCTCGGCCCTAATCATAGTCTCACACCAGAACAGCCCTGCTGAGGAGCTGCATTAATTTGCTTTCCCACTACAGAGAGGGGGGCACAACTCCAAAGGTCCACGCGCTGGAGTAACCTCACTTGTTCCCTGACACTGAAAAACTGCAAACTTGGCCTTCACCTTGTTGCATGCAGGCTTGAGGCAAGTTCCACTGTGGCTATTCTGCTTTCCTAGAGTTTGGATCTGGCATGAGTTACAGAAAGCTCAGGGCTGTCCTGATTTACAGCCAGGTGCAAGAGCCGACGTTGGCAGCACAGCTCCAGCAGTGAAGAGCAGAAACCCACTGACATCCTGCCGCTGCCCCACCAGCCCTGGGCACTGAGCAGACTCTGGGCAGCCAAACCTTCCTTCTTCTTACCTCAGGAGCAAAACAGGCCACCACACGGTGCCTGTCTGCCTTCATTTTCCTGAAACGGAGGAACTAAATGGGACCCAACCTCCCGTTGTCTCACACAGTGAAGCAACCTCTACTATGCACTTCGAAGATCTTCCATGCATGTAAGATTGTCTGTTTTTTCCCCCTAGCTCTATCAGTTTGTCTAATAAAGGATAATGCCTCCTCCCACAAGCTTGCCTTGCTTACCTACCTGCCTGAGCTGATTACCATGTGGCAATAGAAAAGGCCAAAGCCTGGATATTTATCTATTCTGCGAGAGCTTTAAATCTGAACATCTGCTGCAGAACAGGCTGGCACTTCCAGCTCGATCACTTGGGAGTTCAGCTCCATGATTGTGTCGTCAGTGCTGACAGAAACCGAGACAGCTGCCGCGTTAAGTTCCCAAGGCGGGCGTTGAGGTGGGGAGGCAGGCAGAGAGAGTGAGAATGTGACGAATCAGGAATCGAAATAAGTGGACAAAAGCTCTTTCTCTCCTCTTCTGCACCACCCTTCCCACTTCCTCGGAAAGCCAGCCTTGGTGGCTTCCTCCTTCCCTCTCTCCCCACCCCGCACTCACGCGCTCGCATCCTGCGGGTTTGGTACCTTTTCTGCAGCGACGGGCACCGAGGCTGGCGTAAGGCTGGTGGGAGATTCTGGACGTTTTTTGTGCTTCTGTTTAGGTCTTTCCTTGTCCTTACGACTCTGCAAAAGAAATCAGAGAATACTGGAAGGCTCTTTTCCTCTGCTGAGAATAGCAGTTGTAAGGGAAAAGAAAGGAGGGTGTGTAGGGGTGGATTTACAACCATACATTCATATTCCTCTTCCCTTCTCCACCCATCCACAAGAGCCCAGTATCCCTTCCCCCACGCCCCAGCTTCTGGCTGGGAGCGTCCCACTATCTCTGCCCCAGCTGCAGCCAACATCTGGAGCACAGAATATCAACAGAAGCCCCTGAATCAGTTTATGGTAAGATGATAGGGAAGGATTTAACAAGCTCTGGCTGATTTCAAGAAACCTGAGCTTTCCTCTTGCTATTTCCCCAAAGGGGCTCTGTGCCCCCTTATCCTCGCTCTCTCCCTTCTTCAAAGGCTTCTCGGATACACCCTGTACAGCCAGCGGAAGGATCTTGACTCCAGCACGTGTTGCACGTGCACAGGTAGAGAGATCAGTCGGGGGAGATCTCAGAAACCACGCTTGAATCCAACCCAGAGATCCTCCCCACCTCCTCTCCCAGCAGAGAACAGCTGGGCTGGGTCCATCTCTGCTAACTGCAGCCAGACTAGTTAGATTGATTTCTTCATCCTGTTTTCTCTCTCACTAAAACCCCAGAAAGATGGGATTCTTCAAGCTGCAAACCAAGGAAAAAATCATGGCCTGAGAAACACGGAGCGCTGCCCACCCTGCTGCTACGGTCTCCTGGGGAACGCACTGCAACCGAAGTGGCT
Source organism: Netta rufina (assembly GCF_964035555.1). Classification (NCBI taxonomy): domain Eukaryota; kingdom Metazoa; phylum Chordata; class Aves; order Anseriformes; family Anatidae; genus Netta; species Netta rufina. Next base: position 914,471 of record NC_140148.1, on the reverse strand, counting down.
GTGCTTGCGTCCTGCTATCTGGATGTTTATGCTAAAACCGAGATGTTTTCAGGGAATGGACTGAAAACACACGCCTGTGACAGGCCATGGCTCCCACCGAAGTCAGTGGGGGTTGTGGATGCCCGAGCCAGCTGGCAGGCACGGTGGCAGGATAGGAGAGCGTGCTCCATCACATGCTCCTGCTTCCTCACGGTCTTCCTCAGCCGCGTGCTCCTGTAGGGACAAAGCTGGCTGGCAACGGGAGCTTTTCTGTGCTACTGGTGTCAGCTAAAGGCACGGCCTGCTTGGCTGGAGCTGTGGAAACTTTTGTGCTCAATTCCAGCCTTGCCGGTGTGGTCACTGGTCTGTGGATCAAGAGATCTGCTGTCAGACAAACACCTGGATGAGAGGTAGAAAAATCCATCCTCTTGTTTTTTTTAGGGGAAAGAACGCCTGCTCTGGTACTGCTCCCTCACATGGGTGCTTTAATCTAGAAGCTGAAGCCCTCCCTGTCCACCAAAGGTGTGTTCAGAGCAGGGCAGTCACGTAGGAGCTCACTGACTCTCCAGGAGGATGCTGACTGCTTCCTCGGGCAGGCAAAGCCCTGAGATGGGATGCTGGCAGAGGGAAGATGCAACTGCAGTAATGGATGAGCTCTGCTGTGGTGTTTTATTAATTATTTATTATTTTTTTGAGAGAAGAAAGTGGAATAATTAGCTTACAAACAATAAGTTAAATGTAAAAAGAAAAAAAAAAAAAGGGGGGGGGGAGGAGAAGGGGCAGGATTAAAAGGCTAGAGCAAGAAGGCGTGAAGGCATGCAGAGGTGAAGCAAAAGCACTTCAGATACCGGCACCTCCCAGCGTGGCTTTGGCCGAGTTCTCAGTGCCCTTGGACACGAGGCCCACCCGCAGCCACCAGTGACCCCGCCGGCGTAAATCCGCCACCAGGCCACAGCGGCTTTCTCTGGGATGAGCTGGTGGAAGAGGGAGGCAAATCCAGCCAAAGCCTCGCTGCTCCTGCTGGGTGTCCGACCGAGTACCAGCAGCGCTCCCGATATCCACCCATCTCCATCATGTTATCACCAGACTCCTGGTGTTCGTCATATCTGCTAAAGCCTCAGTTCCTGGAGCTACAGCATTTTGCAAGGATCTCTGTTTTTTCTCATCTTTTTTCTCCCTTTTTTCCCCCTTCCTTCAGCACGCATTTACAGCTTTGGCACTGAATGAGAAAAGCTTGAGAATGTGATTTCTACAAGCTAAGTGCTGAGACACGAACTTAAACGAAATCTTGACTAAATCTCACGATGTTTTAAATACTCGGGGGCTTCTCGTGCTATAAATACTGCCCAAGTCTCGTGGGCTATCTAGGACAGGAAGATGGGAAGCAGTGGCGCAGAGTTACGCCTGTCGCAGGCTACGTGCCTCTCAGTGGCAGGGCTGGGACCGGTTGTTCGTTATCCCACCAGCAGGAACGATTTGCACTCACTTGGTAGCACGCAGCAGAGAATTTCAACGAGCTCAGGAGAGCTTCTTCATATCCGCATCTCGTTTTACAAAAGGAGAAAGCAGGGCACGTGGGATGAGAGATCTTGCAACGATTTCACAGCAAGTCATCCAAAAACTCAGGCAGAGAAGGCAGGCAGGCACCCTGCCCCACCGGACACACGGTCGCCCACTTGCAGCCACGCAGAGAAGAGAGAAATGGAAGCAGGAGCCAGACCCTCCCTGCAAAACGTTTTGCCAAATAACTGCACAAACTCGGGTCCTTCAACTTCCTGAATACCACAGAGCTTATTGTCATCTTCCAAGCCCCAAATGCATTTCGCTCATAAAGGTGCAGCAGGCAGGACTAAAACATGATGCTGTAAACGCTAACGAGACAGCCCTGGAACCGTTTAACTTCACAAATCAAAGTCAAGAGGAGAGAAAAGAGAGCCGAGCCACTCTGGCTAATGACAAGGAACCTCCACACCTACACACACACGTGTGGGGAAAGGCAGGAACGTCCTGACTGTCACCACCACGAACCATAAAACCTCCCCCAGCTTCGCTGTGATGGCAGCAACCGAACTCACATCCTCCAGCTTCAAAATCCTGGCTGTCTGCTGTCTGAAAAAGCTCTCCTCGCGGTGCAGAGCCTACACCCGCTAACTGAGCAGTCCCCTGGCTGCATGTAGGAGTGCGGACATATGCACGCATTCAGCAAGAAGCCAGCCCGCACAATAGGGACCAGATTTCTGGAACCCTCCGCTCCCATTCAGATGCTCGGATAAACGATCAGGTTTTCCGAAACGCTGGGTAGTGAGCTCTTTTGAAGATCCTGCCCTGACTCCATGTGCTGAGCAACTGCACTTTGAACTACGCAGGAAATCTGTCCCACAGAGCCCGGCTTTCGTGCTCTGCTCAAAGGGCTGCGCTGCACCCAGGGCCGCCGCAGCCCGTCGAGGAGCCGACCCGTGCTGCACACAGCCCCCGGCCGTGCCCACCGCTCACCTTGCTCCTCTACCATGCCCACCCAGTGCCCTTCCCCACCCCACAGCATCTCCTTATCCAGGCTCTGTGCAGCTCCTGCAGAAACCCACAGGGGATGGAGCCCGGGAGCTCTCAGTCTGCAGCCGGCAGCCCCCGAGCTTTGCAGAGCCGGGTACTTGCTGCCTTCGTGCACCCAGCAGGACCCCTCTGCCCCCTCCAGCTGCTCTCTAATGCTTTTGGGTCCTCAGGCAACATGGTTTGACATCTTCTTCAGTATCACTGGATAAACACAGCGTCCTGGGCTAAACAGACAGGACAATTAATGCCCTGGGCTAAACGAGCAGGACAATTAATGCTTTACCCAGTGGAGGTTCTGCACAGGGTGCAAGGACCGAGGCCCTGGGTCGGTCCTGGTGCTCAGTCCCTCCTGCCTGTGTTGACACGCACTAAGACAACCCGGGGCGTTCCCCAGCTCACACCAGCGGCTTTTTAAACGTGTGGGTTCTCTCTCCAGGAACCGGAAGGCTTCAAATGCTTCCTGCACGAGCCGCAGGGTGCAAACAGAGAGGGGAGGGTGAGAGGAGAGGAGGGAAGCAGCACCGGCCCCCCGCATCTCAAGTGACCCTCCCCACCTGGCTTTTCTGGGCCCAGAACTTCGCCTGGCTGTGCCACGAAGCAGGACTCAGGGGAAGAGGAGGAAGCAGGGAGGATGCAGCGGGCACAGGGAACCTTCCACCGCCCCCATCCCATCTTTGCAGGCAGAAGCCGGGCCCTACCTTGCAGCCGCTCGGCGCTCCCTGCGGCAGGCGGGCTGGCTGGGCGAGCTGCGGTCTGCAGGGAACATGAACCTGCCCCCAGCAACAACCTCGGTGGAAAACAAACTCTCTCCATGCAGGGCCGAGCAGCTGGGGCTTGGCATGTGGGCACGGAGCAGGCCAGGCCTGCGGCGGGGGGAGCGCGGCCGCATCGGGGGCGTGCCAGCGCCACAATCTCCCTTCGAGCTCCCCAGCGCAGGAGGAATGAAACAGGATCTCCGGCTGCCAAAAAGGGCTGTGCACAGCTCCCTCTCGCTCCCCCCACCGCCGTCTCCCCTTCCCTGAGCCCCCTCTTCTAATCTGCTGGACACCAGCAGTGGGATCATTAAAAGTAGATTGGGCAGGGGAAGGAGGGAGGGCAGAGCCAGGAGCTGGGAAGAGCCAAGCGGGCTCTGCTGCTCCCTCCCTCTTTCCCAGGCTCTCTGCACTCCCTGCCCAGAGGAGGAGGAGGAGGAGGAGGAGGAGGAGGAGGAGAAGGAGGAAGCCTGGCTCTGGGCTGCAGCCATGGCAGCCGCAGCGAGGAGGAAGGCAGCACTGGGCAGAGGGGCACCAAACCCCTGTGATCTCAATTTGTGATCTCAAATTGTCGCTGCGCCCCTGCTAACTGAAGGACTGGCTGGGGGTGGCAAAACACCTGCATAAGAGGCCCCAGTAAGCCAAGCAAGGATGCTACAAAACGAGGCTATTACAGCTAGATGAGAGCAGATCTAGGTCCAGCACTCCCTCCCCAAAACACTGTGTCTCGTGAGCAGCCACCTGCATCCCGATCGGAAAAATCGTCCGCTTGGCTCCTCGGTGCCTGTGTGGAAACAAAGCCCCGAGAGGCAGACCTCCCTCACCAACTCGGAGGTGAGCACAAAGCCCCTCACAGAACCCCGCGGGTTTAGGTTTCAGCCCAGCACAGCTTCTGCAGTGTGCTGAGTTTCAGCGCGGCTCATTTCCTCTGCTGGCATCTGGGCCAGACAGACAGACAGACAGACGGACAGGCAGACGGACGGGCGGTGGGGAGGGAGGCTCTGCCGTGCATCTGCTCAGCCACCACGGGACTGGGGGCTGCAGGGAGAAGGGGCAGGACAGCCACAGGCCTGGTGTCCCCATTAAGTCCCCCCCCTGCAGCTCGGGAGGCAGTTCAGGAGCTCAAGGTGTATTCCGGGACAGGGACCGTTCCTCCCTGCTCCTCCCATAAGGATGTCCCCTATCCAAATTAAAAAGTTCCCTGATTTTGCCCCGTGCTCTCTAAGAACAGTGCTGGATGAGGTCTCTCCTGGTGGGGTTTGTGCCTCCGAATGCTGCAGTGCTTTGGAGTCCGTGCTCGGCCGCTCCTGTGGGGACAGATTTCATTCCACCAAGTGTGGTGATTTTTTTCTGTGCATTTCCAGCAGACAATATAGGTGACAGAACATCTGTACTTCATTCAACCCCTGTGCGTCATCCAGCGTTTTCTTGGTACTTGGCTATTGTTTTCTTTCTTTCTTTCTTCTTTCTTTTTTTAAACAAACCCTGCGAAGGCTCCCACAGGGTAGAGCGCACACATGGCAATACCCAGCCCAAAGAAATAAATGGGTTTGGTTTCTCTAAGGCCTGGTGTGTTCTGAGGAAAACCCAAGGCCTGGAGCCTTCCCATTTTCAGGACAGCACAGAAGGAAATGCTTGGGCTGGTATCATTTGTGCCTGCGAGGGGCGGGGGATCCTGACGCTGGTTGCAGTCCCACATCACAATTGTCCCTTGTCCCGCAGAGAACAAGACTCTTCACAAATGCCAAGCCGCTTTACAGAAGGGTTTAGGAGTCCAAATCCGGAGTCTCTGCTGTCTTCCTTCTCCCACTGAAGCCAGCGGGTTAAATCCGGTGCCCCTCAGTCAGGTTTCCTCTAAGAAAACAGCCGGAGAGCCCTGCACTGGAAGGGAGCACCTGCAGACTGGGGACTTGCACGCATTTTGCTCTGCTGCTGAGTGCTCAGCTCCCCAGCACCGCCTGCAGCTCTGCGGGATGGGACTGGCTGTCTGTGCAGCTGGACAGGCTCAAGACAAAACCTCTCTGCTCCCGGTCAGCACAGCAGCATGCCCAGCACCCCTGAAACACGTGCAAGGAGATCACGCACTGCCGGTCACGGACTCCGAAACCTTTTTGGAAGTCCAGCCCCCTCCTCGTCTGCGTGCTCACACGGCCTCGCGCCCGTTCTCCCTGCACCCCAGCACCCCCCCCAAAACCTGCAAACAGCCCAGCACCTCCAGCAGCCTTCCTCACCCTGCCCACGCAGCTGTTTTGCACCCCTCGTACCCCTCTCCGGGCCAGCTCCCCCTCTGTAAGGAGAAGGAGAGGATCTTGCACTCGGCTGTGGCCGTGCCAAGAGACCCCAGCCCTGACGGGGCCCCTGCCGGAGCTGCTGCTCAAAGCACTATGAGCAGCCAGGAGGGGAGAGCAGCGAGGCAGCAGCGAGACGGAGCCTCTGCACGTTTGTGAGGAACCCAGAGGCTAACAATAGTGGCAAGCGCCACTGAGAAGCCTATAAATAAACCCGCAGTCCTCCTGTTTTCGCTCTCCCCCTGGCGCTGACCTGCTTTCCAGCCAGAGCCGGGAAGCGGCGCTCCCCTGCCCTACCTGCCGGCCACGAGACCGCGCTCCCACCCCGCCAGCAGAAGCTGTGCAAATATAGAAACCCGCCTCCAGCCCCCAGCCTGGGACCTGCACCGTCTGCCCGTTATAATTACAGCTGAGCTCTCAAATCCGCCGCCAATCACCCCGATCCTGCCCTCTCGCCACCCCCTCTGCCTGCTAAAAATAACGCGTTCCAGCGCAGCGCCAACCTTGTGCCAAGCGCTGCTCCCGGCCCGCGGCACAGATGCTCTTTCTCCCTCCTCCTCGCCTCGCAGCAGCTGAACACACAAGGGGAGCAAATACTCCAAATATGTTTTCCAGCCTCGTCGGCAGTTGGAAATTTACTGCCTCGGTGTCACAGCGGGGTGGGCACGGCTTTGGACGTGCAGCCTGGGGAGGGGAGGGTTGCCTGTTTGCCACCTATCGGGTAGGGTTTGGGCAGGTTCCCCAGACACCAAGTGGGCAAGGTGGGCAGTGCTCCAACCCGGGTGGTGAGGGATAACCTCTGTAAATAAAGAGGGAGACTGCTTTCCTGCCCACACCGTTTATGGACTCTCAGCTGGGCCTGGCAGAAGGGTGCCAGCAGGTATTAACTGATGGCCACACTTATTGAAAGCCTGGATGCCCTTGTCCCTGGGAAACTGGGCTGGGATCCATCAGCCTTCAGCCACAAAACCCACCAGCGTGTCGCTGGGCTGTTTCTGGATGTGGGTCACTATTATTACTATTCATAATGATGTATTGATTGTGAGGACGTCTGCTGCAACAAGACAGAAACAAACAAACAAAAAAGAAAACAGCCAGACACCCAAAGCAAGACTGGAAAAATTCACACCACGATTTGAATGGGAATCACCAACTGGGTTCACGCAACACGGTAAATTTGGCTTTTGACCACAGTGGAATAAATCTAGAGGTTTCTTGGTGGAGTAATTCTGGATTTCTCCTAGCAAAAAAAAAAACAAAACACAGGATCTGGCCCATAAAGTATTAAAAACTATCTGACCATCCTGAAAGTATTCCTGCAAAAGTTATTTGTGGTCCAGAGCCTACAGCACTGTTTCGGACGGATGGGGTGCAAAGGAGGACGGCGGTACTACACTGAGAATTCTTGATATTTTAACAGCTGTATACATCAACAGATGGAGACGATTTCTTAGTTTGCTGTCACTTGCATTAGAACCTAAGTACTCCAAAAAGCACATGTCCCACCTATCAGAGCTATTTATTTTTTACAATTATAAACAGTTCACAAGCCTCTGGTCTCCTAATTTCTTTCGGTATAGACCCTTCGACATCAGAACCTGCACCCCTATCAGAACCCTGAAGTCTGCTGGGATTCTGCCTTACACATTCACTGCCGTTTTTCCTTGAAATATGAGCCTTCATCACGTGAGTCAGTTGGTTAATTATGAACCTTGGTGTGCTGTTAACATGTCCTGTAACACTGCAGCAGTTGTGATGAGTATGTCTTAACCTGCACAGTTAAACAAATAACTGTTGTACCTGTCAGATCTGGCATTCAGTGCTCTTCTAAATACTTGTTCAGCAAAAATAAATTGTTTTCACAAGTAGATTTGAAGCAGGTGGCCAATCTGACTAACAATGTACTACCTAAGCTATGCTAGCTACTGTTGTTGCCTACAAGTACCCTGCCAGCCACAATGCAGATTGCTAATCAGTCCTCTAAAGCTTGGACTCTGGGATCTGAGGACAACGACCTCCAGTTTACGTTCCTGAGCTGCTGCATTTAAAACCACAGCCCAAAGTACTTTCACACAGATCAAGTCAGTAGCTGGAAACCATAGCACAATGTCACCCTCAAAGTGGACCTGCCCCAAGTTAGAAATGGGAAAGTCGCACATTTCGTGAGTGTGTTCTGCCAAGAACCCTCTGGCATAATCTGAACACACAAACTTGGCTCCACATTCCCCGTGGCTGTGCTGCTCTATTTACATACACATTTCTAGTGTTGTCTTTAGAAACACAGCCACTACTCACACCTCTGACTGTGAAACTCTTTGCAGAGTCAGGGCTCACCTGAGAAGCAAGCCATCAGTACTCTCTGCACACTCTTCCCCTTCTCACCTCCATCCCACACAACTCTACCTCTGAAGTGACAGCTCTGTGCAGATCTTACCTTCTTTGGCCTTTCGTGGTGGGATACGTGCTTCTCTTGAGCAGGGGACGTGGATCGACTCCGTCTTCCAGCAATGAAGGAGCTCCCTCCAGAGTGACGTGAGGTCTTCTGAGGTAAGTGGGGAAGGGAAGAGATGGACGACAGGGATAGGAGACAGGGAGAGAGAGAGGAATCTGTTATAGAGTCTGGTTTTCACTGTTACAGTGAACAATGTTATGGTAAATGGCTTGTCTACAACATGCAGGGCCAAATTATAAAACTCCTAAAAATCCTGGGGTTTTGGTGACCCATGCACACTGACGCTTCTACGAAAGGCACAGCAGCTAAGAGGCTGTTCTGTAAACAACAAGATAAATGGCAGCAGCAATACTGTGTGGAGAAGTCAGTCCTCCTGAGCAGCAGCGTCCGTGTTTTGGTCTTGCGTGGGGTGTGGGTGTGTATGTGTATGGAAGGATGCTCTGATCTCAGACTCCAGGCACCAGCAGAAATCCTGCTATCTATCTCAACATCAGTAAATCTGATACAGAGCTCCGCTTGTATCAGATACTGAGGGTACCTGAAGGGCAGGGAAGGTGCCCTCCAGTTTGACTTTGAGGGGAAGCTCAAGACATCAGTCACTGCATGTGACAGCACAGATAAGCAGAAAGGAAAGTGGGAAAAGCCAGCAACAAAGGAGCCACTGATAGATAAACCTGTACAGAGAGGATCAAGTTTCCTTTTTGCTGCAGGGGGGAGAGCAGGTGTCTACTAATTATGCAGAACAGGGAAAGGATTCCTCTCAGTCCTGTAAATAATAGGGGGAAATCCTTTGCCCCAAATATCCCTCAAACCATCCCTGAATGACTCCGGTCTCTTCTGGACTGTCCCTGTCCTCAGGCTGCACAGAACAGCTCGGGCTGTTCTGTGTTACACCCTCCTGCCCAGAGGGCCTGATGTACACTAACTCCCTGGCTGCTCTCTTTTCCTGTCTCAAGCTGCCTCTTACCCTACGGGCAGTGCTTCAGCATCTTTCTTCTAAGAAAAAACATCCATTTGACTTCTTGGGACATTTTCAACCATACAAGACAGGGTCAGGGAAAGCAGATGGAAGAATTAAGCCTGTGGTTTTGAAAATGAGTCTAAAGATGCTATAAAAATGCAATAAATAAATTTATTTTTATTCCTAAGTGACTCTGTCTGAATGGCTGAAAAGAGAAGCATCCTGCAGACCTTGTTTATGTATTCCTGGCATTTCTTACTGCTCAGAGCACAGATACAATCTAGAATGAAGACAATGCCTTAAAATAAAATCCATTGAAGGGATGAAGAAACTCACCATTTTATTGAAGTGGTACTTGCAGTAGCCACAATATTTGACATTGTCGACTTCTAGGACTTCCTCTTCACATAAGAGGCCAGCCATCTGGGCACTGAAATACATGAAATCAAGAGGAGGATAATGCCAACTGTACAGACATAAAACGTATCCCATCAACAAGCAAAACACAGTTCAAGATATCCAGGCAAGGTCTTGAAGTCTCCTGTCCTGCTTGGCAAATAGCTTTCAAAGACCCTGAAAGGAGTTCAGACTATTTACGATTCATATTAAGATCTTTAAAATTGTCAGTACTTTCCTACCAAATTGTTTTGCAATTTTTGTCTTTCTTAAGGCCTGGGCAATCAGTAACAATCCCAACAAAACACGTATCATGAACAAGGAATCCACGTAAAGCTGGGAATCCCCATGTTCTACTGACAGGCAGTGTTGTTTTCAGGCTGCAGGGTACACGAGGATATCAGCCCTTAAAATCACATCATCTAGATGATACTTTTGTATGTGCTGCGCCGAAAAGGAACATTCCTGGGTTGTGACTCATCTCTTCTCTTCTTGAATTCCTCACAGTCCTAGGGAAATCCCCAGACTTCATTCTCACCAGGGAAGGCTTGCTGGTGAAACCTCAGCCTTCCCGCGGAAGTTCCCCGCACAAATTGAGCAAGGATGAGATACCCCTTGCCTAAAATAAAAGCAGTATGATTTGCCCAAAACCCCATGCCACCTGTTTGGTGCAGCCTCAAAAACAAATAGCAGCAAAACCAGTAGCTGGGGCTGTTCCTGGGGTGATACTGCGGGGAACTCACCAGGTGACATGGAAAGCTTGCCGGCAGCCGTGCCGATTACAGGCCATGCACGCTCCAGAGGCTGCTTTGCTCTCCCTGCCCTGCTCTTCACAGATGTAGCAGGTCTGCAAAAAAAGAAAAAAAAAAAAAAAAAGGTCACTCATAGAGGTAGACTATTTCACTCTCATTCTTCTCCAGGAGGCAAAGCCTTCAAGAACTCATAACTTGTGTCCAGTCATCTCCTTCCTACGACAGCAGTTCTGGGTTATTTCTCGGTGGCATGCACAAAACTTATGCATCTTTTTTTTCTCCCAAATAACAAATGGGTCTGATCAAAATATGGATTAACCAACATGCATCTCCAAGGAGTGGCAGGGTTGCTCAGGTTGTCAAGTTAAGGGAGAGGAAAACAGAACATCAAAAGTTATTCGCAAGAAAATTTACATTTACATTGTTAGTTATTTTTAAAGGGATCTAAGTACCTGGAAATTAAAATAAATTGGACAGGAGACATGGAGGACACAGACAACCACAGAAAAGCAAGACAGGGCAAGTACATTTGGGGCAGCAGGAGAAAGAGGAGGCCTTACCTTGTTGAAGCGGTCGTGGGGTACATACTGCAGGACAATTGGCTCCATGGTGAGCACATTGGCAAACTGCACCTCTGGGATGTACAGAGCACAGACAACGTGGGCCCACCCTGGAGAAGCAAACAAGACAGAGAGCAGAGATTCACACGGGGCAATCCAGCGGAGTCTTATACTCAGACAAGGCTGCAGACAAGCATGGGAGGGAAAGAAGGAGGAGGGTACAGGAAGGAAGCCAACTTAAGTTAGATGCTAGATTTGAAATACTGCTTGTTGTAACTTGGTTAGGAATCAAATCCTTTGTGGGAGAAAGATAGACAGATACCACCTCCAGATGAAATAAGAAAGCAGAGATTTCCTTGGGAAAATAAATGTACAGCACTCATTGCCCTTAAAAACATTCCCTCAGGACTTAGGACCCAGAGCTGAAGACCTAGCCAAACCCAGAAAAGCATCCAAACAGTAAATGATGCTGATGGGACAAGTTTGACGTGTAGTCCCATGCCAGTGGAAACAAAGCTCCCTTTATTGGCTGTTATCAATGGTTAAAGAAGGCTCTTTTTCAGCAAGCCAAGTTAGATTAAAATCTAAATCCACCGAGACACTTCCCAAATCAAATGTGTAAATCGAAATACCATCTGATCAGGACAGAACTGAGAAAGCTTGAAGGTCAGGAGCCTATGGGGGACGATCCATACTGGTATGCCTACTGCACAGGAAAGATTTAGCTAGAATTAGGATGGACTCAGTTGGGCAGGCAGAACCAAGCTCCATGAATATGGAATCATACAGCACTGTAAGTACTCGGGCTATATAATTCTGTATAGTGGCATGTTTATAACACTTCTTGTGCCTGTCTACAGGGACCTGACCAAACCACATAATAACATGTTTGGAAGAAGATGCTATGTAGTTATAAAACAATCCCCCAACATGGTACTTTTACTACCGCACTAAGGCTCTCAGTATTTATGATAGCCCTAATGGACACTTTTACGAAATATCCTCGACTTAGGGCTTCTGCTCTAAATATGGGATCTATTATAATAAAGACCCCCTTGCCTAATTTAGCTCTTAGTGTATTAAGGTAAGTGGCAGGTAGGTAGAGAGGCCTTTCTGAAAAATAAGAAGATTTTGAGGAAAAACAAGTTTGATCCATACAGCCAGCAGCATCAATAGCTGCTAGCTCTGACAACTGAAATCAGACTCCACAGTACTTCACGGTACCAGAGGCTGACAAGCATCAATGATGCACAAGTAAGTCCCACAGAGAGAAACACCTTTGCTGTGTCCTGGTCCCCTACTCTTGGATGGGGACTCAAGGCTGAGGCTCCATTAACCTGAGGATCACATCACTGAGGCAAATAACTCAGCAACTTCCATTTTTCCATAAACAGTGATGTATCATGCACTAATTCCTGCAGGGTTAACCTCAAGAAACAGCACATTTCACGGGCTGTGCTCCAATACCAGCCAGGGGCCAGTCAGATTTCCCCCCAGGGAAAGGTCTTCTCACCATGGTGATTTCAGAAGGTGAAGTTTTGTAAGAAAAGGCAGAGTGTTTTCATTCCTCTGAAGCCGCCAGCCTTCCCTTTCTGGTGACATAGGCTCGGAAAAAAAAAAATGCACCTGGGACAGCTGCCGGGAGGCACTGCAAGACATACCGGCTCCACGCAGAAGTACTTACCTCCGTTGTCGGTCCGTTTCAGGGCTCCATCTTTGTGGGGACACAGTTCACATCTCTTGAAATTAAGCAGAAACAACAAGTTTAATCTAACTCCCAGGGGCACGGGGCCAGAAAAGAGATGATTAATTTAAAACACGCTTATAAAAGATGGGGCTGCTTTCAAAGAGAGGAAGTGGAAGAAGGGCTGAAAGCGGTTTGGGTACAAAAAGACTGTGACACAGCTCGATATCGTCCTGTGTGACGAGGATGTATTTAAAGCCTCAGCCCAAGAGCCACAGGGCTGCAGGCGAACCTTGACTTTCACAGGGCTTTTAAAAAAGAAGTTTTAGCCCTTGCGGTTGTGAAGTAAAACTGAAAACCGTGACTCAGAGAGCAAAAGGCAAATAAAGAAAAGCCATTATCTATCTTTGCCCCTTTCCTTCCTTCTCTCTTCCTCTTGCGATATTTTTTCCAGCCTATCTCATGAATGCTGAGTGAGGCAGTTGTGACATTTTCACCAGTGGGGTGCAGGGGCCATGATGAGCCTGGTCCCAATGCCTGGGGCCAGCAGGTGGACACCCAGCTTCCCCAACCCCAGCCCTGAGTTGGAATAGGGAGAGAGTGAGGGGAGCATTGGTGCTGGAGGGTCCCTGACACATGGGAGGGTGCAGGGAGCTCCCTCAGCCCTGACATGGTGGGTGGGAGGGCACAGGCCCTGCACCACGACAGGCTGTGAGGGATAGCAATGGCTCCACGCCTCACTCCATGCTTTTGGGACAACTATGAGGGAGAAATTACCGATTTCTCCACCCAGGGGTGGCTGGAGGTGAGGGGAGATGCCCCCTCATGCTATGTCTGCAGGACACCGAGGTCTCCAATGCTAGCAGCAGCCCAAACCCACTGAAGGGCTCTCCTCAGGGCTATGGCAGAACAGCCTCACCCCACCCCATGCACACCCAACAAGGGGGACAGAGAGATGCTGGCAGGGCACGATGGCAAGAGCCAGATAAGCCCAGCGCCGCAGCCCTCAGTGCCATTCCTACCTCAGAGCAGGTGGCGATGCCTGCGCTCCATTTCCCCCCTCACCACTGCGGTCCTGCCTGCCCGTCATCGCCTCCATGCCGGGCCATCGCCACGTGCAGCTCTCCCTGGGCCATAAAGCCCTGTTGAAGCCCTGAGGTGGTTTCAGATCACGTTGCCACACACGAGGGACGCTCTCGCAGCCCCAAGGGCTCCTCCCAGGAAATGGTCATTGTTTTCTCGTGACATCAGCCAGGGAACATTTCTATGCGTTTATTGTTTTGTTTGACTTTTCTGCGCCTGCTTAGAAAGCCTGAAAACCTGTGACATGCAGCCCTTTTCCTTCCCCAGCGGAAATGTCTGATTTGTGAAAAAACAAAAAAAAAAAAGAAAAAAAAAAAAAAAAAAAACCACCAACAAAAAAGCTGTTTTTCTGTGAAAAATGTGCTTCATCAGAAAGTTTTGAAATGAGCTGCCTGGTATCGAAGCGAGACGGCAGCTGTACTGGTATGAGTGTGTGGGATATGCTTGCTGCCGCTGCTCCGCTACAGCCACCCAGCTCTGGCAAGCCCCATGTGTGATGGGGCAGGTGCTCCGTGCCACAACAGGCACCCGTGTACTGAGCAATAACTGGCCTCCAGCAAAAACATCTGCTGCTGAGTTGTCCCCGAGGACCTTCCACAAAGGTGGTCGTCCTCAAGGAAACTCAATGTTTCCTCTGCTGTCATTTCACCTCTTGACACAGTAAATATGATCACAAAGGGCAGCAGGGAGGCTCAGTCCAGTTCTCAGACGTTTTTGTGGTGTCAAGTGTCTGGGGATGCCAAATAGGTACCTTTGGCAAACACAAAATTCCTGTGATAATATATAAACGAGATGAGAGGACAAAAAAACAGTGCCATTGGCAGCACATCTCACTTTTCCTGCAACTTTGCTTGAAATATGTCTGGCCACAGGAGTTGATTCACTTTGCTCCTCGTTTGGGTCCAGACAGGCAGGGCACTGGTGAGCAGCTCTCACAATTACCACAGAAAGCCAAGACAGAGAAAGAACTGGGTTAACTGAGACACTGTAATAAGAAATTTGCACTTGAAAAGGCCCCTCCGCTCTCCCCTCCACCCCTCAGATCAAAGCAGCTCTCCCACCACGCGATTAGCAAAGCTCTGATTGTAACAAGAGGGGTTAACAGCTCCATCGGCCCCACACAAGACTTTTAATAGCCCTGCCTCTAAATGACAGCTAAAGCCTTCACATGATCCCTCACATGAGTGCCCTCTGGCCATTGCAGCTCACCGGGCTTCCTAGACAATTTGATTACAAAGTGGATGGGCTTTCAGTTGCTTACTGTAAGCACAATAGTGTCCACAGCATCCTTTAGGGACCTGCGCATCTGAGGAGAGGTTATGAGCAGGGATTAGTGGTACCTCTTCCTTTCACTCAACCTGCATAGGCCGAGGAAGTCTCCAGCGTTTTTATTTCAACTCTGGGAAAAGAACAGAGCTGGCTGATTAAAACCAGGTTGTGATGGTGAAGGTTAGAGTTTCTGACCCCCTAGGGCTTCTAACTCAGGGACAGAGCACCAAGCCATTAGACCTGACAACCCAAGCCAGGGCTCCTGAGCTCTCCTTCCAAAACTGAAGAGATGGAGTCTCTCTAAAAGACAGACACAGAAATTGGGATGTTTTAGAGTACTCTCTAAAGAGAGCAACGATCTTTGTGCCTTCATACCTCATTTTCAAAGTAAAAGTATCAACATTTAGCCAATAAATACGCTTGTTATGGACCAAGCTTGTAAACTGCTTTAAGATTCTTCTATGAAGGCAGATGTGGGAAGACAAACACTGCTGTTTTGCAAAGGAGTTTGCTACACAGTCATTGTGAAAGAAATACGAATATCAATTCATCCTGCTGTTGACAGTGTATTTTGCGCTCACATAGCAGCATCTCTCATTCAAGACCCTCAAGGCAGTGTCTGCAGGCTGATAACGCTGCTTTTACAGCTAGAGAAAGCCAGACGCAGAGAGGTGCAATGAAACCCCTGGGCAGTGAAGAGCCAACACCTTCCAGCCTCACTGGACCACGGAGCACAGATTCAAACAGCGTGTTAGCAGCAGAGCCATGCACAGACCTGACTCATTTCCCTTACTCTGATCATGCTGTTCCCTACATCAAAGAAGTAGATTCTTTTTATGTATTTACCCATTTGCGTGTCTGTTGCTATGACTGCTGGCGTTTAACTGAAAAGGTGAAGGATTTAGATAGGAAATCATCCCCAGCTCTGCTTAGGAAGGAAGATTATCACTGTTCAGTTATTATACTAGCAGGGCTGAATGCCACGGACTGAATGGCATGACTGAAGCCCACCACGCATTGTCTAACAGATTTCACTGAGGGCAAGTTAAATAAAGAACCACCTGCAGAGGTATTGTTTTCTTGATACCTTGGAGGCAGTTTGAAGTGTCTAAAGCACCAGAGAAAAGTTAGGATCCTTGTGATGAGCACAGGTGAGAAGGACTTGTGTGTACATGCACTACTACAGCTTACACTGAGTTGTAGCTAACACCGAAGAGCTTCTCTCTGCCTGCACGGCTGGGAGACAGGGGGGAAGGAGGCTCATGAAATCCAAATTCCTTTCTTTACTATGAAACTATCTGCAGGATGTAAAAGCACTCAAAGACACATTTGATCTTCTTTACTGCAGTGCGCATAAAAGCAGCATCTTACAAAGGCAAAAGAGCTCAGGTCTGAAAGTCTGGTCTTGTTTACACTCCCACTTCCAATGAGGAATGAGTTAATGCAATGTATAAAGCATGGTACAGATACCTAATTCCCCCATTCACTCATCTTTGCCAAGTTCTTCGCCCATCTGCAAAACAGATTAAACTTTTGTAGTGCAGCAAGCAGAGAGCCCAGCTGAGATGGAGCACGCTATTTGCTCCGTTCTGCACAGATCTGCGTATTCAGAGGTCACCTACAGCAGCTTCACTAGGTGTGTACTTTAGAAAAAAAATGGCTAAACCAGTTCAGAAGGCAGTGCAGATATTAATAAATGTTGTTTGTGCTGGATGAGGCATTCCATATGTGAAAAAGCCAAAGTTTAATCCACATTGATTTTTTTTTAAGGAAGTGAAGGGAGGAAACGGTCTCAGATTTATTGCATGGCAAAAGCAGCATCTCTGGCATAACTAACATGGTAAAGATCTATACCCGGGCCCCCCAGCAGCTGATTGGTGTAGCTGAATCTGATAAGGGTTCACATGGGAAGTTGCAGAGTAGCTGGTGTGCTATAAACTCACAGGCTAGTTTACTGCACAAATAACTTTGCCACATAGATGGGCCTAAGAGGCAGTCCTGGCCTGATTGTTTCCACTTTCCTGCCTCACCGGGAAATGCCAGAATTAATTAAGAACATTCGCAAAGTGTTCCATACTGCTAAATTGCTACTGAGACAGAAACTAAAACCTGATCCAGCTTCCTGTCATTTTCTCTGCTATTGAGCAAACTCAGAAGACTTTATGCAGGAGACTGTTGCTGCAAATAAGATATGAATGCCAACTCATCCTGTCTGTCGGTACGACAACATACGCTGTACAGCAGCATCTCAGGTGCTAACAACTTTCCTCCACTCCAAAACTTTCTGAGGAGTTGTATAGAAAAAACTGCAGGGAAGCCACCTTCTAGAGGAATGTCATTCTTTTTTAGGAGATTGAGGTCCCTAGATGCAAAAATTTCATCACTGATAACTTGCTTAAAAGTACCTTTGGCGGCGTTTTCATCAAAATGGCTAAGAAGGCTTTATAAAGCTGTTTGACATAATTATTTCTATTGTAGAAACAAGAAACGAGGGAAAAGATTTTAGAAGAGAATTAGTTTCTCAGATAGGTGAGGGGTGAACGCCTTGTCCAAAGTTACACCGCAGGCTATAGGCAGAGCTGGGACTGCAACCACAGCAGTACCGAATGCCAGGCTCCGTCACTTTTGTCTGTGGCCCATGCTGCTTCCAGCAGAGGTGTGAAGGGCTCTGCACCAATTCGTTCCGTGTAAGTACAAGTGTGCTCTGTACTCACCACCCTGGCGGCTCTCTCTTGAGATTCACATTTCCGACAGAACCACGGTCCGGTAGGAACCTGGACAATTCCATAACAAGCTGAAAGAAAAGCAGAGAGAGTTCATTTGACTGTCTTTAAACTGGCTGTTAATTTCTCAGCTGCGTATAAAAGTTTGCCAAAGCTGTTATTAGTCAGATTGGTAACAAAAACAAAAATTACATCTGAGCAGCATTTTATTCCCCTTTCCAGTTTCCACACCCTGCAACAGCGGACAGCCCTTTGCAAGAGATCCAGTGTGATACATTTATTCAAGCTTATTTATACGCTCACACCCAGTATAAAATATCCTTATAAAAATATGTCCTAAGTGGGAACGCAGCACTTCATAAACCAGGTCCAATTCTGGCCTAGTGATCACAACCAAGGTAATTTCTTACCCCTTAACTTCCAAAATGTCACTAGTGATTTAATATAAAATTATGAAATAGGTGGCTATTAAGCATCTTAACGATAATTAAGACTAAGATAAAATCTCAGTATCATAAAGGAAGTAATCTCAGTGTGAGTTCACACAGATATCAAGAAAAAAAAAAAACATTTACCCTGCACGCTCCCAACTTGTAAGTCATGTGCAGCAGCCTTTTGCAGCATGCTTCCAACATCACTGAATTCAAGTTTTTTAGGACTAGCCCCAGAAACAGGTTCCGCACTGATACAAGACTCCAGCTGACAACCCAACAAAATTGTTTTTATCCAGCTACACCAGGCATCCCTCTTGCTTTCTATACCCTACTGATTGTCTCGGGGTCTCCCTGGGCAAGCTGCAGCTCCCATTCCTTTGAAATTCATTCCCTTCTCTGATGGCGCAATGTTTCCTGAAGACCATTCACCTTCTTTGCTGACCTTCTCCCTCTCACCATTCAGGGGATGGTCTTTGTTGAGTCCTTGAGGAAGCTTTTCTGACCCTGAAAGGGCTTTTGGCCACCACACATGTAGGTTTAAAGCAAGAGGCTGGCAAAGATAGGGGTAAGAAATAAGGCTATTTGTGCCCAGGTGAGGGTATAGGAGTCTCCTAGGAAAGAAGAAATTATATTTTCCTTATTCCACCTTCAAATGTGAGCTGACGGTTGGAATGGAATCCCAGTCACTCGAGACATCTGAAACTAGGTTGGACAAAGCATCTGAAAATATCCTGCTGGATGCAATCCTGTGATGTCCCCTGGGAAAAGGACCAGACATGATGCGCAATAGGTTTTCTCCATCTCTCTAACGTCTTTTATGCTATTTTAGCCAGGAAAACATGATTGTGGAGTTAAACTGAAAGAAGTGACTGCAAGATGAGCCAAGGCAGATACACAAGAAAATAGAAACTACATGAAAGCAATGACAGAGGAGCCTGCCTTGGGTCCATCTTTAGCAATGGGCTTAGGGCCAAAAGCAAGCACTCAGCTGGAGCCAGTGCAAGCTTCTGTGCCCACTGCTTCAAAGAGAAAGACAACAAGGAAGAAAACAAGGAAAAATGCAGAACATAAATAGGGTAGAGTTTAAAATATTATTTCTAAATGTTCTTCGCTATCTTATTAGAGGCTTCGTTTCCAATCAGATGTTTTTGTCAAGGAAATGGTACTATTTTTATTTTTTTTCTAAAATCTGCTTTAATGTGTAGCTATAACATAAGCTTAAAATAAACAGAGGGTTCTTTACTGGGCTGTACAATCATTTCAAAAGGCAACTTTGGTTTTGCAGATATTCAAGCAGTACAAAGAGATACCAAACCTAGTGTGTGGTTGTAGGGAATGAGACTAGAAGGCCCAGCTGAGCCTCTGCAGTGGTTTGCTGCCGTGTAGTGACTAAAAGCCCACCAAAACACCACGCGGCTACTAGGTTTGTGAGCGGGCTTTAAAAAGGGGACTGAAGGTATTCTGAACACCCACTACACACTGCTACACTCCTTATGAATTCCTGCATCCTGACGGACTCCTACAAGCCCTAAACACACAGTTGTGCCTTCCGAACACCCCAGCAGTGCCCTCTCCTAACGCCTCCCAACCCTCCCAACGCCGCCCACCCGCTTGGCTGCCTCGCAGCGAGCGCATCCATCTCCGTAACCGTGCGGGCCCACGAGCAGGCACACTACAAGAATAAACGGACTGCAGATTTGAGACTGCTCTAGCCAGCAAACAGACGTGTTGATGTTACTCTTGGAGGTGAGCACGAGGATGCCAGTGCCCTTAATCTCCCTCCACAAATTGCTATGCAGAGGCACGTTCTCTAGCAGGTGGCTTGACAAGTCTTGGGAAGAACGCAAGAGTTACAGCACCAAAATTAAAACAAGCGAGCATCCTTACAGAGAGACCCTACACGCTGCCAGTCACACGGAGGCAACCTGGCGGGGCTGTTTTAGGGCAGGAGACACCCAGGCACTGACTGAACGGAGAGAAATCCCCCGCCAGCTTCGCTTCCTCTTTTCACCTCCCCTTCAGTCACCTGGTTGCAAGCGAGCTCTCGCAGAAGATGTGAGCGCAGACACATCAAACGTAGGAAAAGCAGAAGAAAGCTCAACCTACAGACCCAGAGACCTGGCCTGACAGGCGGGGAGAGGCAGCGCAGGACAGGTTCCCGGCCGGAGACAGGAGCGCGCAGCAAGACACCGAGGGAGAGCCTGCCCAGGAAGAGGCTGGAGATACGCTGGGAGATGGATGGGATAATAATAGATGGGAAAACAGACATGCCAGATGAGCCCAGAAACCTCCGTGTTCCTCCAAACAAACCAACCAGCAGCATCACCCTACCTCGCTGCCGCCTTTAAACGGCAGCAACCACGCACCCGTCCCGGCGTCGGTGCCGAGGACAAACTTTCCGGCCCGGTAGCGTGTGCGAGGGGCGTGCTCCGAGTCATTTAAAATGCAAATGGCCCTTATCGCGGGGAGGGGAAGGGCCGGCTCCCTCCCTGCCCTTGGGGGCGGCAGCTCCCGGCCCGAGGCCGCCCCCGGGGGGTTACCCGGGGCCACGGGCGGCCGCGGGCCGAGCCCGGGCACGGGGCGGCGGAGGGGGGGGGTGGGGGGCTCGGGGCTCTGCCCACTGCTCCCCCCCGGAGCCCGGCACCAGCCCCGGGCACCGGGCAGATTCCCCCTCCTCTCCCCCCAGCCCCCCCCCACGGAAGGAAGCGACCGCCGGTCGCTGCCGGTGCCCCCGGTAAGGGGCAGCGCCCCGAGCCCCGGCCCGTGGGTGCCCCCCCGGGAGCAGCTGACGGCCACCTCCGGTCCCCTCCGGTCCCCTCCGCTCCCCCCGTGTCCCCCCCCACAGCTCCTCCGCGGCGGCAGGCCGGCGGCGACACCGTTATTTGGAACAATGGGGATAAAACAAAGCCCCCCCCACCCCCCCCTTCACCGCTCCGCCGGCCTCCCCCGCCGCTCCCGGGGCGCACGGCGGGGGGAAGGCGGCGGCGGCCCCGGCCCCGGCCCCGCTTTGCTCCGCGGCCCGGGGCTGGCGGCGGGGCCGGGCCGTGCCGTGCCGAGCCGTGCCGTGCCGAGCCGTGCCGGGCAGAGCCGTGCCGGGCCGGGCTCTTACCTTGGTGCACCGCCACATTGCAGCCGTGTCCATCGCAGTACACCAGCGGGTTCTCCGCCCAGCCCCGCTCATCAGAACAGACACAGCAGCCTCCCACCATCTCCTTCATACTTCCATGAGGGTTTCCTTCCCCCCCTCCTCCCGCTACGCACACACTCCTCCTCCCTCCTCCTCCTCCTCCTCCTCCTCCTCCTCCTCCTCCTCCTCCTCCTCCTCCTCCTCCTCCTCCTCCACCTCCTCCTCCTCCTCGCTCCCCCCCTCCCCGCCCGCAGCCTGCCTTTCACACGGCCGCCCCCCGAGGGGCTGGGGGTGCCCGTCCCCCCCCCCCGGTAGCGGCGCGGAGCCGGGAGGCGCTCGGGGGTTTGGTGGGGGGGGGGGGGGGGGACACCCGGGGGCGGCGCGCCCCCGCCCCGCGCCCCGCACGCTCGCCCCGTGCCCGGGCACCCGCCCCCGCGCGCCCCCGCCCCGCCGCCCCCCCCCGGGCCATGATGGCCGCGATCCCAGCGGGGCCCCCCCCCCGGAGCCTCGCCCTGCGGCGGGGGGCTGCTGGGGGGCTGCTGGGGGGGGTCGTGCTTTGCTTTGGGGTTGGGTTCTTGTGGTTGTTGTTGTTGGAACCCCCCCCTCCGGCCGCTTGATGCTGCTTTCTTTATGGTTTTGTTGTCTGTGTGCACCCCCCCCCCATCCCCCCCCAACCCTTCCCGAGCGGAGCGCGCAGGGCTCCGAGCGCGCACCCGGGTGTGCGAAGCGCTGGGTGCGCGCCCGAGCAGCCCCCACGGATCGCTCCCGAGCGATGAGTTGCGACCGTTCCCCAAATCCTATTATCTCCGCAATTCCTCTTTGACAGATTGGGGTTCCGCGAGCGCCACCGCCTGTCCCGCTCTCGGAGGCTCCTGCTGGAGGAGTTTTTAACCCGTTGGCACCTGTTTTGTGGAGATATCTTCCCAAGGAAGGGGAAAAATGGCCCCTTGGGGGGTTACGTCCAGCAGGAGAAACGTCAAAAATCCCATACAAACCAGTTAAAACAAATAATCCTAGAGCATAGGGAGCAGGGCTCATGGGACTGCAGCTGGGGGTCTCCACGCGGTATCTTGGCACACCACCCATAAGAGACAGGGAGAAACAAGGAAAGCCTGAGCACAGAGCACATAAATAAATAAGTCTTAGAGAAGAGACCCAAGGAATTCGTGTAACTTGTCCGTACAGCTCCAGCAGGGCCAGCTGCACCTGGAAGCACTTGCCAGGGGACACAGAGCAGCAGAGAGGGAAGAGCCCAGGTCTCACCGTCTCTCACATAGGTCCATCCCCAGCAGATCATGCGGTCCTAAAGAAAAAAAAATAGGAAAAGCAGCAGCAAACAACTTTTCACCTGCAGTGTGATAAAGAAAAAGCCGTCCTCTTGTTGCTGCACTGCACGGCTCCGTTACAGCAGTGCTTTTGCAACAGGTCGGGCTGCTGGAGGAATGGTACACAGGAACCCCAGTACAAAGGTGCACTTAAACGTGCCCAATTTGCACTTCTGCTGTTCAGTTCTGCTCCTGTAAATCCTTGCTGTTATAAACAGAAGTGTTATGAATTAGACACAAAGAAGAGAGCAGTATATCTTGCTTAGGAAATGCATGGGATTCATGGAAACATTCAACTACACAAAAGCTTTTTTTTTCCTTGTTTTCTGATGGGTTGTGAGCACTGAAGGGAGATGGTTGTGATTGTGGGAAAAAAAGAAAAATAAATAAATAAATAAAAATTCAAAAGCCATTCCTGCTGAGTCCAGGAGCAGGCACTTAAAAAGTGTTTTCAGATGCTGGCACACGTGGGAGTGGCTGGGAGGTCCTATCTCTGCTCAGAAGTCTTCAAAACGATCAATGTTCCTGCAGGACTGTGCCCTACCTGGAACACAACATCAGCAGTTCCACTCGCCATCCTACAAGCACACCGCTGCAGCGGCTCCACGAGAACTGTTCCTGATTTACAGTAACTTAAACAAGAGCAGAAACGGCGTCAATATCTCCTAGACTGGTGACCTTCCTCTTCTTGCTCCAAGTTTTTCCCTTGCGTTGGGTAGGCTTTGAGAGGTCAGCATATCCTGTCATAGAGTTTCTTTATAAAAAAATCTTCTCATCAGAGAGCGGAGAGGAAACCCATTCCAACAGCCCTCATAATCACCAGTTTAGCATCCTTTATATTGCACCTGTTCAAGCGTTACATCAAGGGGCTGGAAGGCAGACGGCTCCCTGAGAAGCTGCCTGCTGGGTTGCTGTCTTCCTTTTATTACATTCCTTTGAGAGTCACAGGGGCAGACAATACGTTCACCACATTGCTGGAAATTCACTGAGCCTTAGCTCACTTTTCTGGGAGGGTTTCCCCTCCTCTCCCCCTCTTTTTTTCTTTTATCTATTGTGTTATGAACTTGTTTAAAAGAAAGGGGGGAAAATCTGGCTGGTTGCCTTTGTAACCTGGAGGAGATCCTTGTGGTTTAAGGTTGTCTTAGACTACAGGACAAAACGCTAAACATCCGCCAGCCCCTGACGGTCTTGGTTCCAGTTGGCCATGCTCACAGACACTTGGACTTGAACTGCAAATTTGCCTTTAGGGGATTAAGTTCCAATTTACATAACTAATCCCTGCGGTGAGGAAAGGCGAGGCCAGAAAGGAAAGGGCACGACTGTGCCTTGAGAAAAAATTGGGGAAAAGTTACGGCTGTGAAAACCGAGACAGGGGGATACTTCGGTTACATTGTTCATTTGTTATTTTATCAGTCTAAAATGTGCTCATACCTATGAAGCGAGCCAAATTAAAGTGATATATACTGACTCATGGGAACCACTGTCCTCGTGTATCTCAGTCATAACCGCGGGCCGAAGTTACAGGAGTTATTACTAAACTTAGTAGTTTACTGCTATATACAGAGAATTTTTGATAAGGGAGCTGGCTTTTCCACAGGCTCATACATCATGGCCAGTGCTGTCAGCCTTATTTCTGGCTGCAGAGTCTTTGTTACAGATGATCTTTCATCGGGGGGAGGTCCTTTGCATTTACTGGAGTAGTATTTAAAAATAGCACAAACTTAGTTATCATCTAAGTCGCTGACAGGGAAATCCTTGAGATAGAATGAATAAAATATTCTTACCGGGGTGTAGGGCCTTATCAGTGCATTTTTTCATTCATGCTTCAGCTATTTTGTCTATAAAATACATAAATCTCGTGCTAAAGAAAAGAACAACAAAATAAAAGGAAGAAAATTTATCTTCCTTACGATAACTCCACATGCTCCTAGGAAATGTAAGGAGTGATCGGTGCTGGAGAAGTGCTTACGGCCTAGCTTGCACAAAGCGTCGATGCAGGGAAGTGCTGGGATGTGCATGCTTAATGGCTCGCAGTGATAGATTGCCTCTCTGCGCAGGATCCTGGTCTCTTCCAACAGCTTCTCCTGGGAATGAGATTCCTCCTTGCCTTCGTTTATGGGGAAACTGTCGCTTGAGATTACCGTGAGTAAGGACGGTAATTTATCTGGTTGCGTGTAGGGCTAACACTTGCCTATTTGTGGACAGGCAAATCTGAGCCCCTGTTTAACGAAGCCATTTGTTCTATCAGATTTTATCTTATTCCTATGGGCAGGTGGAAGGAGGAGGGAATTGTGCAGATAAGAGTAGTAATCCTCGCTAGGCAGCCAAATTCCTTGAGTCACTAGCAAGAACCACCACTTTAAAGTATAAATCTCTCAGTTTGAACTGAGGGATCAGTGCAACAGATAGCAGCAGCAAACTCTTATCCTCTGTTAAGAACAGCCACTAGGGAGAACGGGACATAATCAGAGAACTCTCCGATTATTTTTTTTTTTTTCATTTTAGACCAAACTTTTCATCCTATTCACAAAGACATGTGCACGCTGAGCTCCTTCATCTTTTTGTAACTGCTTACCAGCACAGCAAGTGGGCTGCACACATTTTATTGCTAACAAAAATGGGAATGATGGTAACAATAGCGATGCTAAGTAATCAAATGTGACTCAGTGAATTACACAAAACTTCACCCAGCTTTATTTTTTACCTCTCCTGCATGTAATGCTGCTAACAGGACAGTTCTGGGCTCTTGTTTCCTTTGCGGTGGGCTTTTAAAGCACATAAACTTTTTCCTTTGCCCTCCACCAAGACCTGATTGTATTACCTAGCAACAAATGGTCCACGTTCAAAGGTCAGCATGGACAGGGTGTCAAAATCTTGGTGTTTCTCTGCACCGTAGGTAGGGGAGGTGTGATTGCTGTCTTCGGATGCAATGAAGCCCCATTGCAGGCAGCACGGTGGTGTGCATTTTTCCAAATATACGGGGCTCCTTAACTCTCTTTTCCCATTGCTGGACAAGAATTCCCACTGAGGCCTTCAAAGGCTCCTCATACCCCCAGTACTGACGCTGGGAGCTCGGTCTGCAGCCTGCAAAGGCAAAGTCTCTGTTTAACCAGGAGCTTCAGCCACCTCTGCAGCGTGCTGCCTGGAGGGAGAGAGCGGGACCTTTGCCCCTGCTGTTCATTAACCACACCTACCAAAAACCCCCCACTTTTTGTCTCTTTCCTGCCCTGCTCATATCCTAACAAAAATACGTGGTTGAGGTATCTTTCTTCGAGAAACTGCTCTGTTTAGTGCGGATATTTATGAAAGAAAAAGGAACAATCAGCTTTCAGAATGGACTATTGAATCAGTGCTTGTGTTTTACTGGCTGGGTTATTTTCTGCTTGCTTTCTTATGGGCTAAATGCTGCATTTTTAATACATGAGCATACCCAGAAAGATGCAGAGTACAGAAAGCCGAGTGCCAACCACATGCACTCTGAGCTCTGCTTTGTCAGTGACTTTCTGGCCTTGGACAAGTCACTTCCTCCCTTTGTGCCTCATTTTCCCTCTTTGTATGCCCTATTCCCTACTGCAGAGCCCTTTTGGGTTGTTTATCTGCAAAGCGCTGTATAAGTGCAAGTTATTATTCATTAAACAATGTCATTAAGTACTTTGAAAGGAAACAATGATGTCATTAACAACTTCGAAAGGAAATAGTGCCATTAATGGCTTATAAAGGAAAAAAGTAGCAATTGAAATATCTTCTGTGCCGGCCTTTTTTTCCTCCAGCAGCTTAAATCAAATGAGATGCTATGTCATATTCATCTTCATGGTTTTGATGCATTTAAAACAGTAAAATTGATTAATATAGTAGGTCATTGGACAGGAAGGCAATAAATTTGCTTTCGGTATTAAATTACTCTTTTATGAGTGGAAATATTTTGAAGAGATTGTTAGAATCCTCTCTCTCTTCATCCCTGAAGCCCAAACTCCCACGCTTTTGTGGCACACAGGTATTCGTGGCCGTGTTCCAGCCCGCTTTTCTTACTGTCCTCTCCCACCGGCGAAATGAGGATTCCTGTGGGCCGTGCATTTAAAGTGGGTTAGCTCTTTACTCACTTCTTCCTGCAGAAAAGCGTGTGTGCTGCAGACCGTGCCGATGAGGAACATCTCTAGAACAAGTCCAGTGTAACAAAGCTAACGGGATAATCATGAAATCACATAAACATTGCTCTGGAAGGAACTTGAAGAGACCAATTAGACGAACTCCCTACGGGGAGGCAGACCCAAGGACTTATTAGTGTCATATTATTTTTATTATTACTGTTTACATTAGGCAGTGAAAGTACACAATTAACAGAGGAGTAAGTGATGTGGTCGCTGTCCAGAAACCGAGATTATTTTTTTGGGAGCCTGTAGTTTGGCTTTTAAGTTTTTTTCTTAGGGACCTAAATAGATGCCTGGCTTTAAAACCAAAGCTTTCTACATGACGTCTTGCACAAGCTTTGAGCTGCTGCCATTTCTTGGTGTGCCCAAAGCTCTTCAGATGAGGAGCAGGACCCAGGCTTTCAGGAGCATTTAACAGCTCCTGGAGCACCTTGGCACAGCAGAGGGTCCGCTGGTTCCCTGATGCGGGACATGAATCTGCAGCCTGGGTCCCAATGTGAAAGAGAGGATTTATAATCACAAACAGATTTTTTTAATGGGAGTTAGGCACCTGTTTCCCTTTGTGCCTTGGGACTTTTTCCTCACATTCCTATGCTTTTAGCGCCTTTAAAAAATCCTTGGCAGTAATTGAAGCTTTGCCTGTGCCCACCAGTCGCACTCATTTAATTGGTTTACCAACCAGTTTAATTAAACCCTCTGTTTTGACATCCCCGTATTGGTTTAGAGCACTGCATCAGCGTAGCTTACAATCGTACGCTCAGTTCTTGGCTGCGCTGTCGGAAACTGCCTTTAAGACAGGAAGCCTGAGGTGAAAGCCCAAAGGTAGCAGAGCCTGCACAAAGCCAAGCCGTTGTTCCAGGCTGAAGCCGTCTTCCCAGGGCTTAAAAACGTCCCAGGCCAGGCAGACCTTGTGGCTTGGCACGGTGTGGGCAGGATGGGGCAGCCTGTTGGTGGGGGCTGCCCTGTGCCCCCTGCCACCAAGCCGCCAATGATTCTGGGTGCTGAACCTGCAGGGGGTCAGTCTTTCTCCTCCCTTCCTCCCAAGTCACCTATATGCGTATAATTATATGTGTGTGTGTATAATGAGTTCTCAAGCTGTTTTCCACTATACAAAAGAACCCCTTACCCAGCTCCGCGGGAAAAGTCACGCACGGAGCTGCACAGAGCTCTGCTGCTCTGCGGCCACTCATATGTGGTGCCCTGGGCTGGGGAGGGGGCTCAGCTGTACCCCAGGTCCCTCCTGCTCCCGGTGAGCCCAGCACAAAAATCCCTGCCAGCAGCCCAGTGAGTGGAGGGCGTGAGTGGGGTCTGCAGGTTGGGGTGGTGCAGGGACCCCCAGGTCAGGTGCTGGGGCTGTGGAGCTGCCCGGTGCCTGGAGCAAGTTTGGGGCTGGGAGCTGCTGGGGCTGAAAAAGCCCCGTGAATATTGACAGGAAATGATCGGCGGCTTTTCTGGTTGCGAGCTGCAGCGCTGAGGTTCAGGCAACGACATCCTGTCCCTGCGCAGCGCCGGGGCCGTGGGCGCACAGCCTGCGGGGGCCAGGCAGGAAGCAGGGGCACGGGGTGGGGAGAGCAGCCTGGGGACTGGGACCAGGTGTCCCCGAGCGTGGGTGTCCCCGTGCCGCCCCTTGCCCATCCTCTGCGATGGGGGAGGTGGTGGCCTCCCTGGAGCACATCTGTCCCTCCTCCATCCTGCTGTCCCCCATCCTCCATCCTTCATCCTCCATCCCTCCATCTCTCCATCCTCCATGCCTCCCTCCGCATCTGCCCATCACCTCTCCTCTCAAAACCAGAAAAGCTGCAGCACCCTTCAGGCCAGCCCCTGAAAACCCCACAGGGCCGCCTGGGACAGAGGCGGTTGGTGCCCGATGTGGGGCCGGGCGGCTGCGGGCAGCACTTCACACATCTGTACAACAGTGAGAAGCTCTGGTTTTTAGTAAGAGATGCAAGGATGGGAAAGAAAACATAACCAAGCCTTTAGACCTTCGTCACTGGTCTTGGGAGATTTGCATGGACTGTTCTGAGATGCCTGTTTACTATAAATGTCCTAATTATTTGTCAGAGGAAGCAACCGTTTCCTTTACTGGTAATTTTGGTAATTTATCATGGACGGTGCCAATCTGGGCTGCTGTTAATATCAGCCTTTTAGTCGTGTGTCTGTGTAGTGACTGTTACAGATCGGGTCAGATCTTACACACCCTGTTACTCATCAGAAATTTTGAGGCTGTAACATGTTACTTAGTCACTGGTGAGTCACCGCTTGTTCCCTGGAAAATAAAAGCCAGCCAAATTCTGACATCTGACATCTGAGGCTTACCACCAAAACACTGTGTAAAGGCACCCGCGCTCCCTCTGGGTGATGCTCCGCAACGAGAGCTGGGGGATCAGAATTAGGCTGCTGTTTGATGAGTAATCAGACTAATTCATGAGTAATATTTGGAACAAATCTGTTTAGTCCGATTGAGACCTGTCGATCTCGATGCTCGGCTATTCTTCCATTCAATTTGGGAGGATCGGACGGAGCGTTTTCTGCACGTGCCAAACATCGGGGCCAAAACCCGAGGGCAGGGCCACCCCGGGGTGCTTTGGCACAGGGCTGTAGGTGGCTGCCTTTGGGGCCGTGCCGCGGAATCCCACCGGTGCCAACCCTGCTCTAACTCAGCCCGGCTCTAATTCATCCCGCCGTTCATTTCCCTCAGCCCGTGTGCCGGATTTAGCCCCCTGCCTGTACCCGCAGTGCCCGGGGGGGCGGCAGCGCCCCGGAGCGGCCCCGCACGGATCGGCCGCGCCTCCCCCCCCGTCCCGCTCCCCACGGGGCCGCCAGCACCGGGCAGGCCGGGGCCGGGCTCGTGGGAAGGCGGCCGGGGACCTCTGCTGGACGAGCCTAAAAAGTCCCTTTTTTCCCCCAAACGCGTGCCCTGCGGCCAACCCGCGGCGGGAGGCCTCCGGGGGGCGCCAGCAGCTCGCGTTTCCCCCCCGGCCCGGCTGCCCGGGGGGGCGGTGGCCAGGGCTGGGGGCTCCATTCCCCCCCAGGGGGCTCCGTTCGCCCCCCGACGGCTCCGTTCCAGCCCCCTGGGGGCTCCGTTCCCTCCTCGGGACGACGCTTGAAGTGGCGGGGCCGGGTGGGCAGAGCCCCCTCGAAGCACACCCGGGCTGCCGCAGCCCCCTTGGCCCCCCCCGAGGCTCAGCCCCGCGACCACCGCCGCCCCCCCCTCCCGGGGCCGGCACCCGCTCGCTCCGGGAGCGGGGCTGTGCGAGGGGCGACGGAGCTTTCGCCTTCTTCCCGGCTCTGCTGGGGGCCAGCAGCCCCCTCCCCGGCGCCCCCCAAGAGGTGAGGAGGGGAAGGGGCCCCCCCGCCTGGCGGTGCGCAGGGAGCGGGGCTCGGGGGTGGCCGCTCGGGGGAAGGAGAGGGGCTCCTGGGCTGCTGCTGCCAGCTCGGAGCCTTCCTCCGCCTCCAAACGTCCCCAAAACCCGAAGCCATTTGGCAGCTGGAGGTAGAGTGGTGTTAAAAAATAGCCATAAAATGAAATAAGGACAAACAGAGCCCCCAACCACCACCACCACCACCACCCCCCCCCCGCACACACCGAGCACACGAGCAATTTGCAGAACGCGCCTGAGAACAACTCGCAGCCTTTCAATAACTTTTTCCATCACAAATCCCAGGGTTTGACCCAGCTCGGTAGCAGGTCTAGCAGCTCCTCCCCAGGTCGTGCTGGGCATGGAGCAGGTTGAGGACATTTCGGTAACGCCTGAGGAGGCTGGGGGCACCTGGGGGTCAGCGTTTCACCCCACACCTCTGTCCACGTCCGCGTGTCTGTGCCAGCACAGACCCGAGCGCAGCCGTGTAGCCAGGACGTGTGAGAACACACGGTTGGACGTGACTCCGTCCTCCTGTGTGCCAGGTTTGTGCCAGCCTCTCCATAGCCCCAGATTTGCATCAAAATTCATGAAAATATTTCAACACACGCGCTCTGCCCATCCCCCTATCTCCTATTACCTGCTTTACGTGATTAGAAATTGGTTGAAGTTTTATCTCTGGAGACGTAGGGCTGGTGTGTTTATCCCCTGCACCCATCACTTTGCAACATTTGGGATGTGCACACACACACGTACAGCAGAACAAACATCTCGACCGGGTCGAGCCGAAACCCTGGGGATCTGCCCATACGGCGAGAGATTTTATTATTATTGTTGCTGTTGCCAGAAACCAGCAAACTTTACAATCCAGATGTTTTGAGAGTGTCAGAACAACTTGCTGCTGCTGCTGTTGTTTTTATGGTGAAATCAAAAGCAATCGCAGTAGTTTATAATCCGAGAGCATCCAGCCCCGCAAAGAATGCAGGTTGCTCTTTGCTTTATACCTATCTAACCCAGATGCTCAGGGTATCTCCCACTGTTGACAGCCGTTTTCTTCAAAGGCTTGTCTTCAGTGATCCATCAATTAGGATAAAAAATGAGCTCTCATTCTCCTGCATTTGTTTTGGGAAGAGGGAAATTATTTAAACAACTGTATCTCCATTAAATGAAGGAGCGAGGGAGGAGAGCAGATCCCCTGCTTTCTGAAATGGAGCGAAATGCTGTTTCACAAAACATATGCTCCCTGGGCTGCATACCACCTCTCACAAATGATTATTAGCTCACGCACAAGAACGTGTACAGTAACGAGCCAGAGAAGCAGTTTTTCAAGGGTAGGAGGAGATGCCTTTCCCCTTCATTTCCTCACGCAGTGCGTGAAAAGACAAAGGGTGAATATTAATGCTGATGTCCACTCTAACCTTTTTTATTTCATTCATCCCCGCTGATTACATTTTAAAGGCCTCGCTTCCTCTCATTGTACGGTGACCAGACCTCGGCACGAAACGAGGCTACAGCTTCCCAGTTCAGCCGTACGCAGACACCCGCACACATGGATGCACGGAGAGAGAGAAGGCGAAAGAACTGGGGTGCAACTGGGCATTTTCACTGATTTTCTGTTTGCGTCCTTAAAGGAGGTTGTGATTTCAAACCTGAGCAAACTCGGTAACTTTCTGAAACCAAACAACACTTACCGAGTATCACCCAGGCAGCGGGGAAACTGAGCAGGGCGAGTGTCAGCCGTTCCCCTTTTATTGTCGCCAATTAGGCACATGGTGCTGCAAAGAGGGCTCCGGCACTTCCAGCATTTCCCGTACAGAAGATAGCTGCAATCCTCCAGGACATGTTCCTTTAAACACCCCTTTGCCTTTTTATTTACAATAAACACATTTTTGTTAATGAAACCCTCGCCCACTTGCAATCACGCCTCCCCTCCCCAAGCCCCATAAAGCTCCAACTTTGCATATCTGAGCCCTGTTCTGTTGGGCTGGGTCCTTCGGGGGTCCCAGGGTCACGCTGGGGGCAGCAGGGTCATTGTATAGCCATCATGGGTCAATAAGCAACTGGTCAGGCTCTCAATCCACATCAGGCCTTGAAGAGGACTGGGAAATGGGAGAATCCATTCATAATAATAATAAACTTGTCAATCAATAACAGGCAGGAGAAATACTTTGTAAAAGGTAAAAAAAAAAGTTTTTCCTTTTAAAGTTTGACAACATGAAACTTTAGACAGTTTAAAAATGCTCCAAGACTATTTGTCTTTCACGGAGGAATCTTAAATCATAATTGCTTTAATATATAACATTTAAAGGCTTAGGAAGAAGTGTTGTAGGTATGAGTTTGCTGTGCAATTTAAATAAGAATTGATAAATGTTTTTTTTTCAAAGAATATAAAATGCTCTTTGAGAGAAAAGGCAATATCTAAGACCATTCTCTGTTTTATAAAAGGACTGAAAGATCGTGGGTTTCTTGCCTTGCCTTGCCTCTAATTTCTACTGATACCAGCACGTATTGAACGGTGAGGAATAGTTTTGGTTTAAGCTTATCTTAGCAACAAAAATATTTTCCAGCATTCTTTTAATTCTAACCTGAACTAGTGAACACAATCATGCGTTAGTAGTAAATCAGTAGGTTAGACATAATGAGACTTTTCCTGGTTTATCCAGGTTGGATTTAAGGGGAAAAAAACACAGAAGCAAAGCAAGAATTAAGATTCCTTTGCTTGAAATTTGCTACAGAGAAAATGTACGGGGTTTATTATTTAACAATCTGCTTTTTTTTAATTTTTTTTTATTAATAATTGTTCCATGTGAAATGAGACAAGAGACTGGATTAAACAAGAAGGGCAGAAACGACTAAATCACAATGTAATATGGGAAACATCAAAAGGCGATGGAAGAATAATGCAAATTCTCTGCTGGCTTTAAGATCGAGGCATGAAATCTTCGATCTACAAACTCGCTGTCCCTCTCTCTTAGAAGTCTGCTTGGTTTTTGGTGGTGTTTGTTGTTGCTCTTGCCTTGTTTTGTCTTCGCAAGGCGCACACTCAGCTGTCACAAAAATCATCTTTGAAATCGTCGGGAAAAAAATAGCTTGTGAGAGGCAGCAGGAAAATGGAGGTTGTCCCCCTCCAGCCTCCCGGCGCACCCCCGGCAGCTGCCGAGCTCACCAGCACCCTCCTGCACGCCTCTCGGCGGGGATTTCTGCAGGAGAAGGAACCCTCTTGGAACTGCTCAGTTGTATTTGCTTAGGAAAACAAACAAACATATTTTTTTTTCAAGCGGCAGTGTTTATTACTGTATAATTTCCTTCAGCTGCTCTCGAGAAAATGTGGTTTCTTTGTTAGAGGATGCTGAAAGACAGTTTATTAAGAAAGATAGAAGTAAAGCACAAAGTATGAAAGAGTGCCCTTGGGATGGTGAAAGTAAGGGGAAAGATGGGTGCATTTTTAATTCCCCGAGCTGGGACCCTCCTCCCACACCAGTAAAACCCTGCAGCGCAGGGAGAAAACACGGCTCGGCCGTCAAAAAGGCACCGACTCGTTCCTTCTCCCCTCCAGCCCCGACTCCGCTGTGGCCCCACATCCTCTGCGGGCACGGGGCGGCTTCCTGGGACCTGCCCGCTTTGCACGTAAATCTGTGGGTTTTACTCCGAGCAATTCTCTAAATGTTTTAAATGTCGTTGCAGTGGCACCATTTGGTCTGACGCAATTTATTTCTCTCCCTAGGCCCCTCCGGTGGTTTAAATCCCCCAGTTTTCATCAGTTTGTACTTTTTATTTTTTTTTTCTTCATTTTTTTTTCCTTCTAAAAACATGTTGTTTAGAGGAAAAGGGAACAACAGCAGCACACAGCCCTAGCCTGCAACAGAGCTAGCTGAGCCTACTTTCAAAATAAGCACACTTTTCTGTCTTTGTATGTTGAAACAAAAGAGAGCGAAGCGGGATTTGCATCTTTATAAATTGTCACTAAATACTGCTTTTGTTTGCATGGGGTAGTACCTAAAGGAAAAATCCCCAAAGAACCAAACATCTACTAATAATGCCCCGTGCATCATAGCACAAATTCGCTGCAAATTATACGAACTGGTTGCATACAAATACAGAGCTCTGTGAAGGTTTATGCTCTGCCCTTCTCTCCAGCCACTGGTTTTCCCGAAGCCTATTATAAGCATGAAAATAAATAAATGGCTAAATTCACATATTCTTTTATTAACAGCAGGATTCATTAAAATACTAGTAAACGATGATGCAATGAGCTTGAGGTTTAGATGAAGAGCCGAGAAACATTTTTTGGTGGCTGGGTTCAATACGAATCACGAACTGCCCATGGAGAGGAAACTTTCTAAGGAGGGAAATCCTGAAAAATAACTCTGCCCCGTGGGAATGTGAGGGAATATCTCTGCCCCTGAGTGCATCTGAGAGCATTTTAGCAACCCCTGGCTGCTGGCAGCACGGAGCTGGGTGCTGGGGAAGGGAGGCAGTCGCAGAGCCACCACGGCCCCAAGCGAAGGCAACGTTTTCACTCGGGCCTGGCTGTCTGTCTGTCCGTCCATCTGTCCTGCAGGCCGGGCTGGGCTGGTGGCGTTTGGATCTGCTTCTCTGGCTCCCTCCTGTAGCCTGTAAAATGTTACAGAGACGTTTAAAAAGCCAGTGCACCAAGTGATTTGTAGAAATATTTTCATCCCGGACAGTTTAAGTGCCTGTCAGGAGTAACTGCCTCTGATCAAAATATTACGGGTCTTAGGCAGTGCCTGGTGCTGAGGCTGCTTTCAGCTCCCTGCAGACGCGGTGGGCTGCCTCTGGGTCTTCTAAAGCCATTCGAAATACATGTATTAAAAAATAAAAATAAAAATAGCAATATTTTCCTTGCAACCCCCCTTCATACCCGAGCCAAAGGCTTTCTCCATGATCCCCCCAGAGGTGTGGAGTGTCCTGCTGGGAGCACGAGGCCCTTGCTGCCCTCCAGCAGGGAGATGCAGCCTCGCCGTGAGGGTTTCAGGATGGGACCAGCTGTGTGGGTGCTTTCTGAGGGGTGCCTGCTCTGCACAGGGGCACGCTCAGGCTGTCCCCTTGCTGTAGGGACCTCTGCGTGGAGCGATCTTGGCACCATTTTTGCCACCTCATTTTCTGGAATTTGTTTCCCACCAGAAAAAAAAAAAAAAAAAAAAAAAGAAAGATAATAAAATGATTCTGTGCAATTGACATAATTAAATGGGACCAATACTAATCACCTTTTCTGTGGTAAATTGGACATAGCTCCTTACTAAGTGCTGCCTGCTCCGTGAAGCTCCCTGTGCTTTCCCCTGCCCTCACCCCAGCTCCCCCCAGCACTGTCCCTTTCCTTTTCCACCTGCCCTTCACACACATTTCCCCCCTTGCTTGCTCGATGGGCTCTCCACGAAGGCTGGTGAACTTGGGAAACCCCCAGGTGAGCTCTGGGCAGTGTGAGCAGACCCAAATGGGCCGTTTGTTGCCACAGCCCGACCTGTGCTGAGAGACCTGACATACCAGGAGCCCAGCCCCAAAATGCTTCCTCCTAGGGTCAGCCCAAGCCTATCTGGAGTTTTCTTGGGGTTTCTTGTTTTTTCTTTTCCTGCCCCAGCCTTTGATTCCCACCGGCACCCTCACTCCAGGTCAAACAGCAAGCGGGGCGCTGAGGAAGCTGCCAGCTG
Organism: Netta rufina; assembly: GCF_964035555.1. NCBI lineage: Eukaryota > Metazoa > Chordata > Aves > Anseriformes > Anatidae > Netta > Netta rufina. Next base: position 878,960 of record NC_140148.1, on the reverse strand, counting down.
CGGGCCCCAGCTGCTCGCCCTGGCTGAGGGAGGTGTTTGCAGCCTCCTTGCCTCCTACAACCTGAGAGCCTCAGCACTGCTGGCCAGGGAAGTCTCCTCCTTGCCTGCAGCCACCCGTACCCTGTCCTCACATGTGAACTCCAATGCCAAGCAAAACCACACCTAGACACAGCTAGACCTGCTTGGGGCATTGCTTGGGGGTCTGCTTTCCAACCAAGCTGGCCCCCCAGCAGAAACGTAGCCCGAGAGGCTCCCCCTCCTCTTATTTTGCTCTGAACTGCCCACGTACCCCAGCTCCAACACCCCTCTGCCGAGGGGAAGGGAAAAGGCTGGGAGGTGGGGGGGTGCTGCTGCACACCCTGTGCTGCCAGGACCCTGGGAAATGGGAATATCCCAACAACTTGGTAACTTTGATTGCTTCCTGCAGAAACTGCCAGCCAACCGACAGGTATAAGGCAGAAACGTGCCAGGGCCTCACGGGTGGCATCACCACGGTGACCCCCGGGTGGTTGTCCTCTGCCTTGGGCTGAGCCCCCCCTGCCCACCCCAAGACCTGCAGCTCCTCCTGTGTCCTCTTCCACAGCAGGCCTGCCCCGACCGCAGCGATGCACATAGGTACGTGTAAAAGCTGTCACACCCCTAACAGCTCCAGCTCCTCTACAAAATCATAAAGCAGCAGCGAAGGTGATAAGGCAAGGGCCAATGGGCTCGTTATGCATACAGTAAGTGACCTGGGGCTGGGGCAGCAAGGGACGCTTACGGGGTAACACGGAGCTGTTACGGGGCCACTGAAACCTGTGCGCCTCCAAACCACGGCCCTGCTGCGAGCACCCAGCCCACTGCTGCAGATGGGTGGGTTTGCAGGGTCTGCGTGTCCCACGTCGAGCTGTCTGTGTCTGTATAGAGACATCAGCACGCGCACACGCACACATATTCCATCCCGAACTTTATTCATAGCCAAAATATTGTCAATCTGGGTTTCTATTGACGGAGATTTAATGGGAAATGACGTATCCATACATTTGCCTGTGCGTGGCTTGTGAGCCCTGTTTCCTCCTGGCTTGCGATCAGGGGTCTCTGTGTCCTCTCTAAAGCCCTACAAGCGGTCAGAAGCAGTTTATTGCGCTGCTCGAACTTGTATTTTCTTTACAAGAGCCCCTCATAAACCCCGCGGCTGCATCAGCCGCATCGGACAGGGATATTACATGCCAGCTCCTTCCCTCCACCCCACGCTCCCCTCCTCCAGTCTGGCACGGAGCAGTGCTCAGCCTATAGGTAAAATGGCTCTGGCTTTCTGTGGAAACAAAAATACCCAGGATCTCCCTTTTTATTTGCAAAGGGAAACTCCAGTCTGGCTGCGAGCAGGACTTCTCGTGGTCCCTCGCGGCGAGCTGCGCCGACAGCAGCCCCTCTGCAGCAGCCAGCTGCAGGATCCCCGGACCGGCCACGTTCCGTCCAGCGCGATGCAAACTCTCCCCCCTCCCCTCTGCCCAAACAAAGAGGAATTTCGTGTTTGTGTTGGACGGCAGACCTTTACTCACAGGAAACTCTCTGCCTGTGGAAAACGAGGGTGAAATGTGCTGGTTTAACGCAGCCAGATCTGGAGAATGTGGCATTTTCTTTTCTCAGCAAGGCCACGAGTTTGCGGGGTGTGTGCGCACATGTGTGCTAGGAAGGGGAAAAATCCTGCCATTGATTTCTTCTGCAGCAGGATCGATACGGCATCGGCTCGCCTGTGCGTGAGGCTTGCCTCTCGTCTATCGGCGAGAAGGTAAATGCAAATCAGGTGATCTCCGCTCCCAAATTAAAGGCAATGTTGGAGTTATTTTAATTTTTTTTACACACGTACTCAGGAATGTGCTTCCTCCTCCTCCTCCTATGGGATTGTTTCTAAATCGGGATCATTTGTGGTTGATTGTACATATAGTTTAACAAATTATTATTATCAAATTACTCAGATTTTGCCATTTGAACCACAAAAAAGCAGAGGAAGACTAAAAGCAACTTTTCATGTGGGAGACAGACGAAGCTTAAAAGGGAACAGCATGCGCTGCAGAGCTGCAGCCTCCCTTCCCCCAAAAAGGTTTCCGAGGTAACTGTTTCCCCAAAATTAGCCTCCTGAGCAGAGAGTTAAAATCACTCGGTCCAGCCTCCGCGGCTGCACGCCCTTCGCTCAAGTAGCTCCAGGTTTATAAAGAAATAGAAGGGACGGGACAATGGAGCTCCGGGCTGGGTGAGGGTGGGTTTTTTTCCCCCTCCCTTGGAGACAGAAATCTGCAATCCTCCTTTTGGGAAAACGGCGTCTGGTTTGTAAGGCAGGAGCGAGCTACCAAATGCCGAAGAAGTCTTGGGAAGTTTGAAATAAAGTTAAGCAGCACACAAAGGCATGCAAATGAATTTCCTTTTTTTTATCCCTCTCTTTTTTTTCCTTTTTCGTTTTCTTTCTTTTTTCTTTCATTTTTTGTTTTCTTTTTTAAGAGAACGTTTGGAAGAAAAGATGAAAAGTGAATAAGGCAAGCGTGTGAGTAAAAAGGAATACGAGTATCTTTGCATTGCTTTTATTTGCACTGTTGCCGATGTTATTGTTGATTCTAAGCTCCAGTCCGTGCTCATTCCAGATCATAAATACAGTAATTGGCAATTAATAAGCATTCCACTCCGGGTTGCACGATGAATTGTTGCAGAGTCAATCGTTTTGAACAACTCGCTCAGAGTAAAACCTTTCACGGTTTATTAAATATATACGTGCACGCACACACACCCATCCCAGAGGAATTCGGGGAGATTTTTGGAAAGCGCAGCAACCTCCCTGCAGCCGAGCCGGAATGCCCCAGCCCGAACAAAGCAGAGGCTCCGGGCGAGCTGAGCCTGAAACTACCTCGAAAACGCAGCGTTTTGTGTGTGTGTGTGCGTTTTTTTTTTTTTTTTTCCCCATTTTAATTTTTTTTTTCTTAAAAGAAAACCCCGGTGGCTATTGTGTGGGACTGCCCTGGGCTGGATGGGAGGGGGGGGGGGGGGGCGCGGTGCGGGGCTGCGCTGCGCGGGGCTTGCGCGGGGTTCGCGCGGTGTCGGGGCTTGCGCGGGGCTTGCGCGGGGCTTGCGCTGCGCGGGGGTGTGCGTGTGAAATGTTGGGGGGCCGTGACGTCACGGCGCGCCGCTGCCCAATCAGCGCGCGGGCCGCGGGCCCGGCTCCGCGGGGTGTTCCCAGGATGAAGCGGCCGCGGCGGCGGGGCCGCGGGAGCGGAGCCCGGCCAAGGTGGGAGCGCCACGGAGCCCCGGGGCTCCCCCGCCTCGCCGCGGCCCCGCCGCTGCCGCTTCTGCCGCCCCCCCCGCGCCGGTAGCTTTGTTTGCTCAAGCATCTCAGGGGCTTCGCGCAACGGAGCGGGGGGGGCTGCGCTTGTTGCTCCCCCCCCCCCCCACCACCTCTTCCCCCCCCAGTCGCCCCCCGGGGGTTATTTTCGGAGGGGAAGGTGGGGTGCGCGGCCGCGGGGTGGGACCTGGCTGGGGGGAGCCCGGAGGATGCGAGATGTTTGACTTCTTTTTTTTTTTTTTTTTTCCTTTTTTCCTTTTTTTTTTTTTTTTTTTTCTTTTTGCCGGGGAGGGGGAAGACGAGGAGTCGAGCCCCAGCCCGGGAGGAACGGGGTGTTTGGAAGATGTTGCGAGCCATTGACCGGAGCGTTTGAAGGGGTGATCGGCTGCTTTGGCTTTTTTTTTCTTTTTTTTTTTTTTTTTTTTCTCCCCTCCCCCCTCCCCCACCTCTCCGGAGGGGTAGGGATGTGTGATCAGGGAGTGGAAACAAATATGTCCTTATTTTCAATGCCCCCTTTGAAAGAGACAAAGTAAACGCTCCTTGCAAAATGTTCCTGACCTGCGAAGGGACCTTCGGAATTGTTCCAGCCACCATGGATTACAATGGGGAAGCCAGGCCGGGGGATTTTCATGCCGGCTATCAAGAAATTGAAGGGATAAACTTGGGATACTTACAGATCAATGGCACCCAGATGTTTGCCTTGGCCCAGGTCCTCAGCGACCTGTTTAAGGATATCCCCAGGACCACCATCAGCAAGAAGATGGAAACCTTAAAGATCAAGAGCCGACGCTGCGATCTCAAGGAGCTCCGGACCCTCAAAGCCATCCACTCGGTGCCCACCCGCGCGGTGAAATGCTCGCTCATATCCAAGGCGGACCTGGAGGCTCTCTGCACCTCCTGCAAGAGCCTCAGCCCCAGGAGGAGGAAGAGGAAAAGGAAGAGCAAGCGGAGGGAGCAGCTGCTGCTGCCGGACCCCGGGGAGCTCTTCGCCTGCCCCCGGCCCCAGCTGCTGCCGCCCTGCCGAGCCGGCGCCTGCTGCGCGCCCCCGGCCCCCGGGCGCCCCAAGCTGCCCCCGGCCTTGGCCAAAGCGCGCTCGGCGCCGGCGGCGCTGCTGCCGCAGCCGTTCCACCACCGGCCCTTCCCCGGCCTCGAGAGGGCCCCCCGGGGCCGCCGGGGCTGCGGGCTCCCGGAGCGCGGCGGGCTCTTCGGCGGCGTGCTGGGCGCCTACCCCCGCGACCTGGCGCTGCTGCACCCCGCGGCCGCGCACCCCGCCGCGCACCCCGCGGCGCTCGCCGAGCCGGGCCGGCGCAAGCGGGGCCCCTGCTGCGCCAAGGGGCTCTTCCCGGCCGAGAAGGGTCCCGGGGGCGCCAGGAAAGGCCGCTCGTCCGCTTTCCCCGGCTCCAAGAGGCAGGGCACCTCCGCCGGCTACTCCAGCGACTCGGACTCCAGCCTGGACTTCGGCGGGTCCAGCCCCGCCACCTCCAGCGACTCGTCGGAGGAGGAGGAGGAGGAGGAAGAGGAGGAGGAGGAGGAGGAGGAAGGGGACACGTCGTGCAGCAGCGAGGAGGGCAGCTCCTCGGAGTCGGAGAGCAGCTCGCTGTGCAGCGGGGACTCGGTGCAGAGCACCCGGTACAGGCAGGCGGCTCTGCCCCGCTTCCAGCCGCAGCCCCCCCGGGAGCCCCTCGGCGACGAGCGCCCCGCGGAGCCCCCCCCGGGCGCGGGCAAGGCGCTGCGCCCCGACCCCGACCTCCTCTTCCTCTCGCAGCAGCTCTGGGCCAGGACTTTGCGAGCATCAACTTCGGAAAGTTTGAGCCCGGCTCCAGCCCTGGGCTCGGGGGCCCAGCCGCAGCCGGAGCTGTACGCAAAGCAGGAGGCCTCCCCTTCCTCCTCCTCCTCTTCCTCCTCCTCTTCCTCCTCCTCCTCCTCTTCCTCCTCCTCCTCTCCCCCTCCCTCCCCGAGCAGCACCCCTGGGGGGGACCCGCAACAAAAGGAGGGCGGCTTTGGGGACGCAGAGCCCTGCGCCAAAGGGAAGGATTTGCACAAAGATGCCTCGAACAATAGAGCCTCGTTAGGCCCCAGTGACCAAGCAGAGAGGCAGAGCGAAGCTTTAGCCGGCCGAGCGGCTTCCCAAGAGCCGGCCCCGGGCTCGGCCCCGCAGCCCCCGGCCCCGGAGCTGGCGGGGAGCCTCGGCCCGGCGCCCCCCGGGGAAGCGGGGGAGCCCCGGCGGGAGCACTTTGACAGGCTCATCCGGCAGTCCAAGCTGTGGTGTTACGCCAAGGGGTTCAACGTGGACGGGAAAAGTTTGCGCCACGGAGGGAGGACGGAGCCCTGCAAAGCTGCAGAGCTCAAATCCCCCGGCTCCAAAAGAGCAGAGAGCCCCAGCACCTTGTCAAACAAAGCTTTGAAAGGCAATGGCTCGGAAAGGAATGCCAAGCGCAGACGCCTTGCCAGAGGCGCTGAGGCAGAAAGGCAACAGAGCTCCTCTAAAGGGAGGCCACAAAAGACTCAAAGGAGGAATGCCAAAAAGGGAAACACTCATTGCAAACGCCTCGGCAGCGCCGGGCCAACCCCGCCTCGGAATTCCTTCAGCCTCATGGGCAACTTCCCCTGTATTCCCTCCCTGGTCGTGGGGGAAGATGGGGACCTGTGTCCTGCCTCCTCCCTGGGGGTCAAAAACTCCTGGGCCCTCTCCAAAACTCACCCGCTGTGGAGCTGGCACCTGGGGGGCAACGCCATCCCGGTGCCCCCCAGCCTCAAATTCCGGGGCTATAGCTTGGAGGATCTCTAAGGACCGCGGACGGCCCGGAGGAAAGGTTTACACGCAACAGATGCGAGCCGCAGGGCGGGCGGGGGCCGGGGCCGGGGCCGGGCGGGGGGCGCGGGGCCGGGTGGGGGGCGCGGGGCCGCCCCGAGATGCTGAGCCCCGGGGGCGGCCGGGCCGGGCTCTGCCGGCGAAGGGGGCCCGCGGCGGGTGCGGGGCCGTGAACGGGTGCGGGGGCCGGGCGGGGGCTCCCCGCTCGGGCCGGGGCTGAGGTTTCGGTCCCCCCCGTGCGCCGGTTTCACGATGCTGGAAGGAGCACTCGGACCGAGGGGCGCCGACCCCTCGCCCCCGGGCTCTCCGCTTTTGTCCCAGCGCCGAGCTTGGGGCGGGGGCGCGGCGCCAGGTGGGGGCGCGGGGGGGTCCCCCCGGGCCGAGCTCGCCCCGGCCGGCAGCGTCGCCCCTTCCCCGCCCTGGCCGCGCTCCGCTCCCCACCCCCGGAAGCCAAAAACCGCTGAAACGAGGAAAGAATAGAGCCGATTTCTCCCTTTGCCTCCATAAATGCAGTGGATTAAAGTAATAATAATCACACGCAGAGAGAAATAATGATGTCATGCAGCATAAACACTCCTTTTCGGCCCGAGTCAATCCCGGCGAAATTGGGAGCAGCTATTGCAAATAACTATATTAATAGCAATGTAATGTTTTCTGTCTACTTAAGAGACAGGAAGAAAACACAAACTTTAAAAAGACCAGGAAATTCTGTTTGCTAAAAGAAAACAGGAGGCTTTGAGAGGAAGTTATCTGAAACTGCTGCATGTATATTAAAAAAAAAAAAAAAAAAAAAGTGGGTTGTTTGCTGGATAATAACCCTAACTGCGCTAGCCTAAAGGTAGCAGGCCTGTAAAAGCTTTACGGGCACAAGAAATAGGATCCAGGAGCATTAGCAATAGAGTACAGATGGACAATTTGATCTCTCCCGAGCTCCGAAGTGGAATGCGGGGAAGAATGTGGGGGGAATGTCTCTCCTCTCTGCAGAGGAAATCATATCCCAGTTTAACTTTTCTTGCAAACCACTGTCTTTGTAACTGGCTCTTTTGACTATTTCTGATGTGATTTCCACCCCGCTTTGGCATCAAAGCCCGCCGGGCCCTCTGAAGCCTGCTCGTTCCGGAGACGTTAGGCAAACCAAAGCTGCTGCGGCTCGGGGGAGCGGGGGTGGGTTTTCCCCCTTCTTTTCAACGGAAAATGTTCGCAGCCCGCGGCCGGGCGGGCGCGGCCGGGATCCCGCAGCGCGTTTCGGCCCGGCCCGGGGCCGCCGTTCCCCCCCCGCTGCCCCCCTCCCGCTGGGAGCAATCCCCCGGCCCTCCGCAGCGGCCTCCTCGTCCCACGGAAAGGGAAGGGAGAGGGAAGGGGAAGGGAAATCATCGCAGGATTCAAAGAAAATATTCCCGTCTGCCACGGCTGATTTTGATTTTTTTGGTTTAATTCCACCAGCGGGTAAAAAAAATGGCATTTTTAAGGTCAAACGTATTTTGTATCTATTAAGCTATGTTTTTCTTGGAGCTGGTGAATTGTTGCTAAAAGCGGTGTTTGTTTGACTTGGGTTTGCAGCGGGTTTTTGGTTAACTGCGGTTTTTGTTGACTTCAGCCCGCCGCCCGGAGCAGCGGCGGGGCCGAAATCGTCGCGTCCCGGGGCCGGGCAGGCTTCGGCCGCAGCCATGGGGGGGTCCCCGGTGTCCCCTAGAGCTTTCGGGGCGCGCCAGGGCCGAGCCGGGCCGAGCCGAGCCGAGCCGAGCCCGTCGCCCTCCCGCCCGGCCCGCGCTAGCACCGCGTGTGCCGGGAGAAACGAAAGGAACGCGGGGCCGGGGCGGCGGTGCGGGACCGTGCGGGGCCGTGCGGGGCCGTGCCCGCGGGAGGAGCCGCACAAAGGCGGCGCGGGGCTGCGGGCTGCAAAGCCCCGGCCCCAGCTCTCCGCGCCGCCGGCGAGCGCGCAGGAATTACCGAGCGAAAAGCGAAGAGCAAAAAAAAAAAAAAGCAAAAAAAAAAAAAAAAAGCAAAAAACGAAAAGCAAAAAATAAAAGGCAAAAAATGAAAAGCAAAAAGCAAAATTGGAAAACCAAATGCAAAAAGCGAAAAGCAAAAAGCGAAAAGCAAAAAGCAAAACGCAGCCGCAACCGGAATCCGCAGCTCCGGCTGCCGCGGGCAGGGGCGCGCAAAGAACTCAGGAATTTCTCTGCGGGATGAAATCACCTCAAGCCGCGCGGGGCAGCGGCAGCAGCCACCACCCCGGGCGCAGGCCCACGGACATTTCTCTCCGTGGATGTGTGCATTTGTACACGGGGGTGCGTGGGAGCCCGGCTGGTAACACACGGCCTGTGCGTGCACTGTGCACGTACACATTTCTCTGCTCGCACACGTAAAGTACGAGTGTGTGTAGCTGTGTACATCTGTATATAATGCAAGGGGGTTGTAGCAGGGCTGTGAATACAATACAAAGATTACCTCAAAACTTTCCACACAAACACACCTTGAATGGCTCCTCAAGCAGCAGAAACATCTGGTTCACAGCAGAAATTAACAATAATAATTCCCCCTATTTGTTTCTAAATGTTTCAAAGAAATTGAGCGATCCATAAAAATAATCTTCCCAGCAATCCCCCAGTAAGAGGCTGGAGAGGGGAGTGGCAATGCATCGAAAGTAAACTGAAAAAAAAAAAAAAAAAAAAAAAAGGAAACAAACAAAAAAAAGGAAAACCCAAATTGTTACCTGAAATAGCCTGGTTTGGACTTCAAAAATGAGAAGCCCGAGCAGTAGTTTGTTGGAAGAAGCAATACCTCTGTACAAAATAATGAGCCAGGAGAAGGGGACGCTTTGAGTGTAACAAACGAGTTCTGGTTTTGAGCAAAAATTCAACTTGCATTGCCAGGACGGTATAAAGGGTATAAAGGCACCTTTATAGTGACATTAGTGAGATTGCTTTATTTCCAAACGGGTGCAAGAGAAACAAAACCTGTTTTTTTTTTTTTTTGTTTTTTTTTTTTTCTTTCTTTTTTTTTCTTTTTGTTTCATAAAAAATGTTTGTCTAGTTAGGAGAAAACGGAAAGTATCTTCTTGTAAAAAATAAAGAAAACTTTTATAAAGGGTGCTGCTTTTAAAAATGCAGCAAGCTTTAGACTCAGGAAAATCTCAGCTTGGATACGGTGTGGTGCTTTGTAATCACGGTTTGTAAGGGTTTTTTTTTTTTAGGGGCTGGGGGTTTCAGGGACCTTTGCTCTTGCTTTGCGTTGCTGGATTAAAAACTCACATCCCTCCGTCCCCATCCAGTGGGTTTAAAAATGTCATGTCATGGGTGCTTCTCCTCTGGGCCCCGGCTCCAGGGCTGATTTCTTTGCGGGGTTGCTGCGAGTGGGGCGTGGAGCCGGTCCCCTTCCACGGGTCCCCGCTGGCATCAGGCCCCAGGGGGCTGCGAGCCCCCGGCCCAGGCTGGGCACATCCAGCTGCCGCCACCGCCTTTCCCTGCGCCCCGGCCTGGAACACGTGTCCAAAACGTCCGCCGCGGGGAGGAGAGAGCTGTCGCCTTTTCCAGCCTTGTCTTGGGTTTTCTGTTTAGATTTCCTGTACCTTTATTTATTTGAAGTTGTTGTAAGTATATGACGATGAAAGTGTTAATTCCTGCGTGCAATATGGAATCTAGGCTGAGAAATAAATACGTTTTTTACAGAACCGCCTGCCACTCGGCCCTGTTTGTGCGTGTGTGCGTGCAAGGGGGCGGGTGGGTGGCCAGCGCATGCCCACGTGTGCGGGAGCTGGGGGTGAGATCTCGCTCTGGGGGGGCCGTGTGCTTGCACACCCGGGGTGCACATGTGTGTGTGTGTGTGTGTGTGTGTGCCTGTGCACGTGTGTGCGCCCACGGAGGTTGGGCGCCTTGCGGAGGGCGCGCGTGCCGCTGCTCTATTTATAGCCGCGGCCGTGTCGCCGTGCACATCTGGCTGCGTGTGTTTATTTACGCGCCCTGCCGAAGCTCACGCCTCCGCACGCCCACGTGCACGAACCGGCCCCCGGCCTCGCACCCGCGTGGGCTCGGCACCGGCTGCGCGCGGTGACGTGCGTGTGTCCGCCCAACGTGCCAGCACGTGGGTGGGTGGCTGCACGCACGTGTGCTTGGCTCCGCAGCACGGTGCTCCTCCGGACAAATTTTGCCCCCACGGAAGGTTTTTCCTAAACATTTAGTCAGAAATCACTAGCGACTTCCGTCTAATTTGTAGGCCAGACGCGAGGACGCAGGGACCGTTCCCCGTCCGTGTGTTTCTATTTTGAGGGCCTCAGGAGCTCGTGCCCCTCTCGGAAGGAGCACTTGAGATTTATTTTTAATTCTTTGGCAAAGACAAACGGCTGCAGACTGAGAGGGCTCATCAGAGCAGGGGTGGTAGGTTTAGACCCAAACACTAGAACCAGAACAAGGAGGAGCAGCATGAGGGACTTGTACCTGTGCAGCAGTTTGGGAAGGACCTTGGGGACGTGACCGGGAAGGCAGAGATGCCAGCCCAGGGAGCAGCGATCCGGCTCTCTCCAGGGCAGAAATCTGCCAGATTATCTTTCCAAACCGAGAGAAATGGAAAGAGAAACGAATGGCACCCCCAGTCAGGACCTCATTAGTTATGATTAATAACTGTGCATTATTCGATTGCCACAAAACCGTCTCATGCCTTCGCTTCTGCAGGAGGCCAGGTAAAAACCGTCCCTGCCCTTAAAAATCTCAGACATCCAGATTACACCAGAAAATGGTTATGCAAATCACACGCTCGGCATTTGAAACCGATTTGCAGCCTTTCTTCGTCCCCCTTCTGGCATGGAGGAAAGGAGGCAAAGTCAAAATGAAAAACGTAAAAAACATAAAAAAAATGTTAAAAAAAAAAAGTTTTTTAAAAAAAAGAAAAACGTTAAAAAACTTAAAATTCCCAAAGGCGAGGTCCAGAGCCCCCAGCCCCGACAGAACGTGGGAGCAATGCGGGGCAGGATGCAAAGGGGAGACTGCAGTGGCCTAATCACAGCCAATGACCTCGCTATTATTATTATTATCTTTTAAAGAAGGTAATTTAACAACGACGTTAATTATCTGCTGGGACCAGCACAGGCCTTGCTGGGGAGTGGGCTCTGAGGGGAGCTGAGCCCCCGCGTTTGGGGCTCTTCCATGCCCAAAAGCTGCAGGAGAAAACCCGTGGGCACAGAGCAAGGTGCTGGGGGGCACTGGGGGGGGCACGGCATTTATTTAGTTTAGTGTCAGGGTGTTAATGATGAATTAGATAGCAGAGGAGGGGCTCGGTAAAGCAGCAAGCTGTGAGAAAAAAAGCAGCGCCCCCCTCCCCGGGCGGGCTGGGGGCAGGGGGGAGCTGGGGGGGGGTGAGGGATTAAGTGTCACCGAAGGCCTTTCATTTACCGTGTTTACATGGAGTCAATAGAAGGGAATGGACAAGGGTTTATTGTGAGTTATGAGGCTCTTTCTAACTCCCGTGTTATCAATATCTCCTTCTTAAAAAAAAAAAGAATGCAAAAAATGAGTTTGCTTTTTGAAAAAAAAAAAAAAAAAACACCAACAAAAATTTCTCTGCAAACCTTTCTGGAAGGTGGGAGCCTCCCCACCCAGCCCACAAAGCGCTTCGCGGGATCCTTCAGCTGTTCCATATAAATCTACGGGCTCAATAGGTGGAGTTTATGCTTTTAGCAATTGAAAGAAATTGCCCTAAATGAGGCCATATGGGAAACTGTGCTCATCCTCCCCCTTCCCCAAAACCGGGGGAGGATTCCTCCTGCCCTTTGTCAGAAAGGGAGCTTCTGGGGCTGGATCTGGCTGCTCGGGGCTGCAGTGCGCTCCTCCAGCTGGGGGGCACAGAGCAGCCGAGGGGGGTGAGGAGCTCTGGGGCTGGGGTCCCTGCTTGGGGTTCTGGGGATTTGAGTGGGCTGGGGGCTCGGGGGGCCCCACAGGGCTGTCCCCTTTCAGGGCCAGGCAGTGTGGGCACCCTGCACCCCGACAGCCCCTCGGCATCGTGCCCTGCTCCGGCTCCTCCACGCGCGGGGCCTCGTGTGCCGGGCTGGTTCCTTCCTCCCCAGCTTTTTCCTCCCAGTTTGCAGGCTGGGATCACGCAGCCTTCTCATCAGCTGGAAATACCAGCAACCGCCCGGGCGACTGCTTGTAATTAACCATTCGTTACAGTGGTTAACCCCCCTCCCCAATAACTGAAGGCGTCGTGTAGGAAACTCGGGATCCCGCACGAGAGCGGCGTGCCATAAAAAGGGAGCGACCCGTCGGGATGTGCTCTGAAATCGATCCTCCCCGAGCAGGGTGCGGGGCCCGGGGCGGTGGGGGCCACGTTTCGCTCTGCGGCTGCAACGTGCCGAGGAGCCCCCCTCGGCTCGCGGTGAAGGTCTGAGCCGAGGATTCGTTTCAACCCGATCCTTAATTTCTCATCAGCGGTGGCTGGGGGGGGGGTAGGGGGTCGGGGAAATAACAAAAATGCTGCTGTTGGATTTGTAATTTTATACCCTCAGCCCCGACTGGTTCTGTGTGCTCCTCGCATCGCGCACATGGGCTCGGTGTCGTTTCTCCCCATGCTGCACGAGCAGAAAACGGCGGTGAGGAGGAAGGGAGGCGAGCTCAGCGGCTGCATTTCGGGAGCAGGAGGCTCCGAGGACGCACGTGGGACCAGCTCGGGCCCCTGGGGAACGGTGAGAGCATGGGGGGATTGGGGGGGGATGTGGGGTGCTGCCATCCCCCCACCCCAATGAACATCCTCCTGCGTCCCCCACGGGGGTGCTTTGGAGCAGGGTTGCTTCCTTCCCCTGAATCCTCCGAATAACCCCCATTCTTTACTTACATATTTGTATTTTTTCTTGCTAATTCATGTTTTTCCTGATGCTTACCCAGGTGGGACTCCCTGCCCTGGAAGGTGCCCCAGGGGAGAGGGCTGCACATGCCCGAACGCTGCCTGCACCCCCAGACCCGCTTGGGGACACCGGTGTCCCTCCAAGGGTGGCTGGTGGCCGTCCTGGGTGCTGTCGGGGGGCTGTGGGGCCAGGGGGTGGGGGCCAGGGCAATGCAGTGCCCAGCAGCATCCCGGGGGGGGGGGGCCTGGGCTGTCCGGGGGCTGTCACCTGGCTGCCCACCCCCCTGTAAGGCAGCGGTGGGGTTGGGGGCTGGCTGCTCGCCCTGGCCGCGGGGGCTCCCCGGGGTGTCAGCTTTCCCCTATCTCTCCCAAAAATCTCGGCGGTGTGAACTCTGTGAACCCTGGGCCAGGACCAGCTGTGCTGCCTGGGGGGGGGCAGGGGAGAAGCCCCTTTCAGTTGGTAATGGGCTGCCCAAAGATGTGGCCCCCCCCCCCCCCCAAGTCCCGCCTGCGGGGTGCGGGTCAGGACGTGGTACCCTGGGGTGCAGGTCGGGACCCCGAATGGGGGTGATTTGGGGAGATTTCCACAATTTGCAAGATTTTGTGTTTGTTTTTTTAATTATGCAGTTACAGTGGAGATTCGCTCCTGTTGTATGCTCCAATTTCCTCTATTTTCGTTATTAATTCCTACTGCTCCTACAACTATAACGATCATTTCAGCACTTATTCTTTCAGGAACGACGCCGGTACTGAATCTTTGCAGAACACTTCCGTGGAGGAGAAAAAAAAAAATCCATTAATAGCAGTTTGTGACAGAAAATCGTTTGGGCTATGCTGTCATCATACCTCCTAATACCTGAATAATTAATGTCCTACTTTTTCCCCCCTCTTCAAATATTAAAATGTTTGAATCCTTGTCAAAATTGAACGCCCCTCCTTGAAATTAATTGCCAGTGAAGATAAGAAGAGGTACACGGTTTACAAAATAGATTTTTTTTGTTGTTTTAAATGGGAGAAAAATCCAGGCAGAAGGATTGCTCCCTGGCAGCTGCTGCCTTCGCTGTGTTTCCAACTTTCTGCGCGCAGCGATGGGCGCAGCAGCTCGCACGCTTGATGGGTGCTCGTGTGCGCAGCCCCTCGCATGGAGCACACGTGTGCACGAGCAACGTGCTGCTGGGGGGATCCGTGATCTCTTTTTTTTTTTTTTTTTTTTTTTTGGGGAGGGGGAGGACGGGGCAGCTCCTGGGGCAGGGCCCCCCCCTGCTGCTGCCCTAGGGTTGCGGCTGCTGGCTGACCCTGCTGGTGGCTGGGCTCCTTTAGGAGCCTTCTGGAATATCTGAACGGCGAGGAAAGGCTTTGGGGGGGCTTTTGGGGGAGCCCCACTGCAATCAGAGGCCAGCTCCAGCTCTGGTGAGCTGGGGGGGTGCAGGGTTGCCCCATCCGGAGCTGCTGAGCAGGGCAGTGGAGCAGCTCCCCCCCCCTGCTGTCCCCCAGGACCTGTATTTTTAACGTCCCAAGGGTGCGGCGCTGTCTCTCTTGGTTTAAAACAAAACCAGACAGAGTCTTGAGGGTCAAAAGGGAGGTGGGGGAGGGCTTTTCCCTACCTACCCCCAGACAAAGATCCCTTTGAATCTAATCAAGCAGAAAAGAAACCCCTTTCCTGTGTGTTTTTGTACAAGGGGAGAGGGGTTAGGGCTGCCCTGGAAGGTAAAAGGAAAGGAGATCCCATTTTGCCTTTCAACAATGAGATCTTTATAAATGTTCTCAAAAACCCCTGGCCGTGGAAGGGGAAGGACGCTGCGGCGTTTTCCCAGTGGACAAGGGGAAGGTGGGGGCCGCAGGAGGGGGGCAGGCAGCGGGGGGCTCTGGGGTGCTCGCAGGGCCACATTTTGTGCTGCGTTTTCCATGGGAAGGGGACGTTTCCTGCCCTCATCCTGCTCCACCACCCCGCTGCAGGTCCAGGCACAGCTCCGCTGGTCTGGGTGCTTGGAGGGGACCCTTCCTGCGGAGGGGCTGATCCTGCCCCCGTCTGGATCAGCTGGAGAGCTTGGCCAAGGCTCGGTGGGGATAAGGTGCAGGCGAGGCGATGCGGGGAGATGCTGTGACGGGGGCTATGGAAGCCCCCGTGCAAACCCCAGCACCCCCTGCCCTGGATTTCGGGTCCAGTGCCGGTGCCCCCGGAGCTGCAGGATGGGGTCCGGCTGGTTGTGGGGCTGGGTGCTGTCCCCCGTGGGATGGGACCACGCAGCTGTCCCCTCCCCAGCCCCTGTGTCCCCCCATGCTGAGCCCAGCAGGGTGCTGGTGGCAGCGCTGCTCGCTCTCTCCATCAGCAGAACAAACCCGGCCCTGTCCCCGCTGCAAAAAGCCCCCCGTTGGTGGCAGGGTGGGCACCTTCCCCACGGGTTTCTGCAGCCGTAGCTGTGTCAGCAGCCCTGGCCTCCCTCCACCAGCTCTGCTCTGCGCGGCGGACAGCCTCAGATGCTGCTTTTTACATCCTTTTAACTAATACCACATGACAGTGATTTAAGCTAATCAGCACAACCTCCCGTGTCAATGCAGGAATACTCATAACCTCCGTGTTTACATTAAGTACAGCAGTGTTTCAGCTATAAAAGCACTTTCAAACTGACATTAACTGCAGTGTAACGATGTTAGATTGACTGGAGTTGGGTCAAATGCCTACCAAAAGGCTGCTAGGAAGAAGCTGCTGTTGTATTTACTGCCAAAGCATTAGCGCGGCGTTGTCCTCACGAGGCTGCCTCCCCCCCCCCCCGGAGCCCACGTAAGCTGTTTTGCCTTCATGTGCCAACGCTCTGGGTCGCTTTCCTTCACCAATTCCCATGGGCAAATTCGCTGGGACGCTGCCCTGGGTGCAGAGCATCTTGCTGTGAGATGGGGGGGCCGCAGCACACCCCTGCCCTGCAGCACCAAACCTACACAGCGACAGGGGTGGTTTGCAGGATCGCTGCCCCACAGCCCTGGGTCTCCTTGCCCACACCTCACTGCCCCCCAGCCAGGTTGTGTATGGGGGGACCAAGGGGGACACAGCAGCCCCAGGCAGCTGGGGCAGGGGCTGATCCGAGCACCCTGGGGTGCCCCTGGGTGCCACCCGGCGTCCCTCAGCCTCTCCGAAGCACAGCCCTGACCTCCAGGTGCTGTTGGGTGGCCAGGGAAAGGGGGGGGTGGGGGTGGGTGATGCTTTTTCTGGTTAATCCCAGATGTTCCTGGGCTGCAGATGGTGTCAGGGCACATCCTGCCCCCCTTTTACAAGGCTCCAAACACCTGAATTTATGAAGCATTTCATAACCCTCGCTCACCCTGCGCACATCCTCGCTGCAGACGTCCCACGTGGACGGAGCCTGCCCGTGGGCAGAGCCAGCACCTCTCCTCCTGCACCAGGAGTGGGGTTTTTGGGGCTGGCTCTGGGACCTTTCCAGTTCCCCAGGGCAGGGGCAGGGCTCCTGGTGCCACCTCTGCCCTGGTGGGGGGAGCCCCAAACCCACCCAGCACTCAGCTCCTGCACTTTTCCTCCCCTGCATTTGAGTTTCTCAGGGGTGGCTGGCACCCCCTTCCCTCCCCGCTCAGGTCAGCACTGGTGTGTTTAAAAATAAAACGCATTTTCAAATAAACAGCGAAAGCCTTTAATAAACAATAAAAACTTTAAAATGAAAAGG
The DNA here is from genome assembly GCF_964035555.1 of Netta rufina. NCBI lineage: Eukaryota > Metazoa > Chordata > Aves > Anseriformes > Anatidae > Netta > Netta rufina. The sequence continues at coordinate 862,333 of NC_140148.1, read as the reverse complement.
CTGTAAAAACAAACAAACAAGCTCTTATTTCCCGGGGCCCCCGCGCTGCAGGCACATCCCCACGTGTTTTCTGGCGACCAGGAGGGCAGAGGGGCGATGCTGGGGCTCGAGGCCCCTTCCCAGCCCCCCCCACCAACCTCCTGCACTTGGGGGCTTTAGTGGGGGCAACACACCCCAGCTCACACACGTGTACACCCAGGTTTATCTGCATCCACCTCCTCCAGCTCTGCCTAGCCCCTCTGCCCACGCAGCAGCAGCTTTTTATTTCACCCCAACTTATTTTTTTTCCATGGGTTTCATGGCCGGGAGGGACCGGGGCTGTCATTCCCCTGCTGAGGTCCTCTCTGAGCATCCAGCACCCAGCTCCTCGTGGCCATCCCCGCAGCCCCGGGCCCAGGAGGACCCTGGCGAGGGCCGGGCTGAGCCCCCGGGGCCGGGGCTGGGGCCGGTGCTGGCGAGCGCTGCCCACACGGTGGCAATATCTGCCCGGAGAGCCCGGGCTGCGCTTGGATGCCGGGGCTCTGCTCGCACAGGTGTGGGCTTTGCTGCCCGGAAATGCGTGGTGGGGTTTGATATTTTATTTTATTTTATTTTATTTTATTTTATTTTATTTTATTTTATTTTATTTTATTTTATTTTATTTTATTTTATTTTATTATTTTATTCTTTTTATTATTCTTTTTTTATTCTTTTTTATTTTATTCTTGTTTATTCTTTTTTTAATTCTTTTTTATTTTATTCTTTTTTATTCTTTTATTTTTCTTTGGTTCATTTGGTTTTCCTCTCCTCTTTCTCCACCACACCATGCCTGAGAGCTGCCAGGCACTGGGCAGGGAGGTGCAAGGTGCTGGGAGCCCCCTTTGCCCTGGGCACGCGGCTGCTGGCAGCAGATCTGGGGGGGCCGCAGTGGCTCCCCCCTCACAGGCAGGGCTGCCCTGGGGGCAGAGGCTGCTGCCAGTGCTTTGCCATGAGAACGGAGGCTTCCACACTTGTTCCTTGTCTTGGGCAGGGTAAAAACTCAACTTTTTTTCTCCAGAGCTGGGGGAACATTTCCAGAGCTACCCGGCTGCTGCAGCATCTCTGGTGCTAGCACTTCAAAATATTGACTTGAAGTTCTGATGTTCTTTGCCTGTAATTTAAATCGTGAAATAAAATGTTCTGTGGTTCAAAGGAAGTCGCATCCCACCGTGTTTTTCTTCAGTCCTTTTCCTTTAACTGGAAAACTTATCCGGACCAATTATTTCAGGCAAATGAATTCATTCTCGACGAGTTGGAATTTTCTGTGAAAAATGTTTAATCAAAACATTCCCAAACAGCCCTACTGTTAGCAACCAACAGATGTGTTCCCGCTCATTAGCCTGCAGCGAGCCGAGCAGCCTCGGGCCGAGCTCCATCCCCTGCTCCGTGGCCGTGAGCAGGGATTTGGGCAGGATCCTGCGGGTGATCCCGGGGAAGGGGAGCTGTAGGGTGTTCCTGTAGGGTGGGCAAAGGGGTGCTCTGTGCAGTCACCTCTGCAGTTTGAGCTCGTTCTGTGCTGGCTCTGTGTCCCCCAGCCCCTTTCCCGCACAGATTCTGGCTGTGTCGGGGGGAGGAAGGGGTTTGGTGCAGGGGGGCTCAGGGCTGCACCCCTGGGTTTATTTGTTGCACACAGGGTGTTGGTGCTGGGCCCGCTGCCTTGTGTCCTGCCCTGCCGGGTAGGAGCAGGGTCCCTGGGGGTGGTCACTCGTATTTGTGGGTGTTGGGGGCGAGCACCCCAAATACACAGCCAGAGATGGGTCTGCCCTGCACGGGCGGGGGGGGTGGGTTCAAGGAGCGTGGTGGGACTGAGCTGGCCCAGGGGGAGCTGAGGTGGCTCCTGGGGTGCTCTCAAGGCCAGAGAGGGAAGGACTGGGACCTCCCACCCATCACCTCCAAGCGATGAGACCACCCCATGGTCCACGGCCACAGCTTGGGACCCCCAATGTGCCCAGCAAAGCTGCTGCCAGGGGTCTGAGCTGGGGGCGAGGGGGTCCAGGCCCCCTTCCCCTTTGCAGCCCCTCCAGATCGGCTGATATTCTCCCTTCTCTCCCCCACGGGGCTCCTGAGACAAAGGCCATATCAACCGCTTTTATTTCAAAACACGAAATAAAATTAACTGGGGGGAAGCGGAGGGAGCGCACTCTTCTAAAGAGCACCAAATTGTGTTGCCATGGGAACGGGAGGAGAAGCCCAGTAGCTGATGCTCTCCTGGGGCTTGGGGGCCGGCTGTACCAGCTGAGATGTTTTCTCATCTATCAGTCTTTCTTCTTCTTCTATTTTTTTTTTCCTGTGTTCCCCCCAGCCACCACCCTTTTGATATTTTCTCAGTGACTGAGCACCAGCCAGCAGCCCCGGCTGCCAGCTCGGGGACCGTGCCCTCTGCTCACCCGCAGTCTCTGCCAGTGCCCATCTCCTCCCTTCCTGGGGGTCTCGGGGGCTGCTTGGTCTCCAGAGGTGAACCTGAGGAACACGGGAGCTTGGGGAAGGATCTCCCACCCTGCTTCGCCTCGTTCTGCCTCCTTGCACTAGCTCCACTCTCTAGCCCTGTTGCAGCTTTTGAGATCCAAATGTGCTGAAAAAAAAAATACCCAAAGCCCCTCTCTGCTTGGAGCTTTGGGTTTTCCGCAGACTTGTGTGTGTGTTGCACACCTTTAGCCGGGGGAGCTACTGCTCCACTGGAGCTCCCATCGTTTTTGGCCAGGCTGGGTGCCTGTAGGTGTAACCGCAGGATTGTGATGGCACTTGGCTGTCTGCGAGCATGGTGTCTGGTGTCTTTGGCAAACCCTACCCTCAGCACCTTCGGGTAGCTCAGAATCCTTGGAGATGCAGCCTCCCTGCTCCCAGTTTCCATTTTCTTACTTGTGAAGGGCTTTGAGACATGGCAGGCTCCCCAGCCCCCATGAGCCTGCTGCTCCCAGCAGCTCGCTGCCCCCGTGCTGGGATCTCTGGTTTTGGGAGGTGCCAGCAGGTTTGGGTTTTCTCTGATTTCCCAAGCCTTGTCGTCCTTGACAGGGGGCTGGTGTGAAGGGGAACCGCTGATGCTGTTGTGGGGGAGGTCCCTGAGGTCTCCTCGTGTGGCTGCCTCGTGTGTGCTTGGCCTTGCCGAGACCCCAAAACTGGGTCAGAAAGACTCTGGGATGAGGACAAAGCCACTGCTGGGCGTGTGGGTGATGGCAGGGTTAAAGACGCAGGTGTTGCTGCCTTGCTTCATCAGGACCCTGCATTGCCACCTGCTGATCTGCACAGCAGAGGATGCACCACGCTCCCCTGCGTAATTCACACCCTTAGAAGCACTTGGGTCAAAGCAGAAGGAGCTGCAAGCTCTTGACTTCAAGGAAGCATCGATTGAAATCCCTGAAAGGCCAACTCACCCTCTGGTCACTCCAAAATCAAATTGCTTCAGCCCATGTTCAGCCCATGGCTGCAGAGCTGCTGGTACCTGGGGTACCCCCGTGCCCCCCTGTGCTGTGGCTGCTGCCACCTGCCCCGGGCAGCTGCGTTGAATTGAGTCTGGAAGTATTTAGGGGAGGGAAAAGTGCTATGGAAAGTAATATTTAATTAGCCCCAAGAGGACCATTAATTGGCAGCCCTAATTTGAAGTCTTGCCAGGGTCTGTTGTATTCCTACCCACTTAGCATAAAGTGGGTCTAGAAGCTAATTTGTAGGTCACACTGATTGGGTTGCCTGTGTAGGGCTGCCGAGGGGAGGGGGCCGTGGGCTGGGAGGCTGGTACCATATGCCACCTACCCCATGAGCTTCCCTTCCCTCTGAAAATGGTGACAACGCCAGCACCCTGCTCCTGGCTTTGCTTTGGAATCCCCTGAGGTTCCTGGGTGAGCGTGGGCTGTGCTCAGCGCGTTCCCTTCCTTCAGCCCTGCTGAACCTCTCAGCCTGGCTGGATGTCCCCTGTCCTCCCGGCTGTGGCCGAGGCTCTAACTGGGGAGAAAAGCTGGGGCTGGCAGGCTGTGAGCTCCTCCAGCTGCCCAAAGCTGTGCGATGCTTGGCTGAGGTGATGCTACCACCCATATGGGTGAGACCCATAAAGGTCCTGGGTAGGGTTGTTCGTTTTTTTTGCCCTGGATCTCACCCGGTCTGGGGCATCAGCGGCTCTTTGTGGAGGCTGGAGGCTCTTGAACAAAGCACACAGGAGTCCTGTGCTCGATGCTGGCTTTTGTCACCCAGGTCAGTCCCAGCAGGGGGCTGCTGTCAGCCTGCGGTGAGGGCAGCAGTTAATGGTCTTGTGCCAGCTCTCCCAGGGACTTGCCCCTGGACCACAGGTAAGCCGCCAGCCCCCTGCCCTCCCCGGCTCCTTGGGCATCCCCCAGGGCCCAGACCCACGAGGGGGGCTCACGGGAAGCTGTGCCCAACCTCTCCCGTGTCTGGCTCTGTCTGCAGAGACCGCTGCAGATTTATTGCATGACGGCATCGGGGCGGCACGGAGACGTCAGCTGGGTGAGAGGGGCCGGCTGCAGCCCCACTGTCTGCGAGTGGCCGTAAACCACTCCGAAACCCCAAAACAAATGGCAGACCTGCACCCCGTGCCGAGCATCCTCTGCTGCCCTGCCCGCAGCCCCCTGTGAGCACCAGCAGCTGATGAGAGGCTGGGGGGGAGCGGAGGTTACGGGGGGCTTGGGTCTAACTCGCCTCGGTTTGTGCTAAGTGGCTGGCATGGGGAGAGCTCATCTTTGGGAAGGGAAATTCTGACACTGTCAGCATCGTTTGGTGCTCTGAACTGCAAATTGGTCCTGCTTGTTTCCAGGGGGGCTCTTCTCACGTGTGGGTGCCTCTCCCCGTGCAGACAGAGCTCATCTGTGGTTCTTAGATGCTCCTGGTGCGCCGTGACAGGGCTCAGAAATGGTGTCACTGGAGCCAGTGAGAGCCAGATGCATCCCAAAAATGCTAATGGTGATGTAAAAATAATAAAAAAAAAATCTTGCCTTAGTGGTTTTCCCCACCCAAAGTCCTTTGCTAACCCAACAGTCCTTCCCTCCAGGAGCTTGCTTTCTCGTCCCAGACGCCTTCGCAGGGAGCTGGTGCCCCACCTCGAGGGGTGGCTGGTCCCCTGTTGAGCCCATCAATCCCGCTCCTCTGCGCCTGGGTTCGGGGGTCTTCACCTCTGCACATTGCTCTCGTTAGCTTTGCTAATGACAGCACTTTTCTGGTGATAGATGTGCTTGTTGTCTTAGGGAGATGGCTCTTCCTTAAAGGCATACAGCCTTTGGTGACACAGCTACCATGGAACCGCAGGAAAGGAGAGCTGGAGGGGACTTTAAAAGGTAATTTAATTTATCCCTTGCCCCAAGGCAGGATCAAGTATTCCTATGTAATTTCTGACAGATATTTGTCTGCCTTGTTCTTAAAAGCCTCCAGTGATGGAGATCCCACTGCGTCTCTGGGCTGTCTATTGCAGGGCTCTAATAGTCCTTATTATTAGAAAGTTTCTCTTACCATCCAGACAAAATCTCCCTTGCTGCAGCTTAAGCCCATTATTTCTTGTCCTTTCCGCAGCAGACGTGAAGAACAGATTATTCGTTCCCTCTGCTGATGCCCTTTCTGTGTTTGAGGACTTTCATTACGTCCTCCCTTGGTCTCCCTGCGGTCAGACCCGAGGCTCCCGGTACCGGCAGCCGGTGCTGTGGGACGGGCTCAGCTCCAGCAGTGAGATCAGTGTGGCTGGGATGAGATTTTTCATGGTGTTGGCCCCTGTTTGGGTGTCCCATGGGGGACCTGAGAGGCTTGGTGAGGTGGTGGTGCCTTCGTGCAGCACAAGTGGGGAGTGCTCGCTGCAGAGCTGCTCCTTGTGGGGCTGTGCTGTGCTGCAAGATGTGCCACATCCATCCCTGCCCAGGCTGAGGAGAACCTGGCACAGAGACCTGTCCTGTGCAGGTGTGTCCCCACGGGGATGAGCCATGTCGGGTGTGCTACGAGGTGGCTCCAGGCAGAGGAGAACTGGGCGAGGAGAGCAGAGGACAACCGGGTGACTGCAGGTCTCCGACTGCCGCCACCCTCATCCCTCACAGCCCTGGGACCTGCCAGCCCAGGCGATCCTTTCCTCAGCATTATCTAAGCCTGAGGTCAGCCTCTGGGAGCAGGAGAGGCTTGTTCACTGCCTGCTTTATCCCGGATTTCTCTGTTCCCAGCAGCTCTCCCCACTTCACTGGTCCGTTTTCCTTCTGGCCCAGTTTCTGAGCTCCTCTCCTCTCACTTCTCCTGCCCCCTCTCTGCCCCTCGTGTCTCTCCTGCTTGTGGCTGCCCGGAGACGCCCGGCTCCTGCCCTCGGTCTGGGTGCTGATGCCTGGCTCTGCCCTTTGTTAGGCTGCAGCTCCCATTTGCATGTTTAATATTTAATGGCAGACCCGTCTGACAGATCTCTTCCCTCCCGTCAGCAGTCGGTGGTGTAATGATTGTTTTGTTTCTGACTGTCAGCTTTGCGGGAGGCAGTTTGCTGATAATTTGGGAGAAGAAATTTGGAGTTTTTCCACACCCACCCCTCTATTCTTCCAGGCCTCTTAAGTATATGTATAAAGTGTGTATTTTGCAGTTGTGGTAATTATTGATATTTAAGGGGGTTGGCATCCCCGCCCCTTCTCCCTGCACCCCTGTGGTGATGAGCTTGGTTTACTGGGATTTGGGATCTTTATACCCCGTGTTTCACGTGTTTTTTATCAAAGCATCAGGTGGAGGGATGAGAACGCTTGGTTCTCTTGCAGTTTCCACCATTAATAGGGAAAAAATGCTTAAAGTGCCATGGTTTGGGGGATGCCAAGCATCCTAGGAGCAGCAGCCCCTGTGGACCCACTGTGGGACTCCCTGGCTCCGAGTGCGGGTGGGGAAGGTCCCGCTTTCCATCCCTCTGACCGTAACAGCAGCTCCTACCAGCTCTTCTTTGGCTTGTGTGATCCACCACAATTTTGTGGTCCAGCATTATGGTTCACCAAGATTTTCATTAGGGAAATCAATGAGCCATATCATCCTGGCGCTGTCTTGGTCATTGGAAAAACATAAATAATGCTGCGGCCCGTTGTGTCTCCAGGGCAACAGGAGCAGCCATCAAACAGGTCGGTTTCTGTGCAGAATATCCGAAATCTGCCATTCCAGTGGGTTCTGGGCTAAGCAAACGCCCTCCCTCTGGCTCTCTGCAGCCTCACTTGCCTGGTTGTTAGCACCAGCTCGGCGCAGGGGCTGGGGACGGCGCTGATCCAGGCTCGCCCTGTGAGCACATTGAAGGTTTTGGGGGTAACTTCCACCACATTTAGCTGCTCTGTGTGGTTAACGAGCTTTTTGTTTCCTACCATGGAGCCTGGCAATGTACCTGGTGTGCTCCTTGGCTGTAGCGAGGTCTGTGACCACCTCTGGACCTGGACTCATATGGTATGGGCTGTGCACCCAGGTTTGGTGGGGGACCATGAGCCATGGGTGAGGGTCCCAACCCTGACCCCCCTCCTGCCTGCAGGCACTGTTGTGGGGTCCCTTGCCCAGCCCTGGCCCCACTCCTCCCCTCTTGCCGTGCTGCTGGGCTCTCTCTCTCTCTTTTTTTTTTTTTTTTTTTTTTTCTCCAGGATTCATATAAATTGCTTTTCTGTTGCAAAATTGCCAGCAATTCCACTCAGCGTGAACCCGGCAGCGAGGCATCCTGGGATTCCTCCCTGCCTCCTCCCTCCACTCCTGCTGGCTCCAGCCTCCCGTGCCCCCCCCCGGGAGCTGATCCCATCCCACTTCCCCCCCGATCCCGGTGCTGGAGGAAGGGAAGGCACCTGCGTATGGAACACAGACAGCTCCAGCTCCTTCCCTTGGCTGATGGCATTCATCACCCTGGGGTGCTGGGTGAGGGACAGACCCCTGGGCACGCTGCCCCTGGGGGTGCAGGGGGGGTCCTTGCCCACCCGTCCTGCCCCAAATCTGCCCACAGGTGGGCAAAATGGGTGTGCAGGGTGCGCAGGGACAAACCTTCCCTGCTGCATCCCCAATGCAAGGGGTGAGCCCCCCTGCCCCAAAATCCATGGGCTCCAACTTCAGGCCCATCCACACCAAGAAATTTGTTCGCTGCATCTTTTGTGCTCAGGGGGCATGCAGTGGGCTTAGCATAGCGGGGGGTTCGTTTCTAGGCAGGTTGAACTCATGGTGGGAGAATGGCAGCCGGTTTTCCCTTTATGCCCTCACTTTTCCCCTGTTTGAGCTCTCTGGGAAGAGCAGGCTGGGTTCTGGTCACATCGCTGCATGGAGCTGGACAAAACCTTCACAGTTGTGAGGGTCCTGATGGGTCCTGGCTTCACCCAGACCGTGTGGAGCAGCCGTGCCTCGGGACGAGGCCATCCCATTTTCCCAGTACCCTGCAGATTGGTCCCCATCTTCCCGCAGAATGCTAAAAAAGCCCCGCGAAGCACAACAGCTTGTGGTAGCCTCCCCGCCACCCACTTTCCCTCAGAAGCAGGCAAGTATGAATTGCCCAAAAATAGAGATGAAGAGTCCCAGAGGGAAGCATATGGCAGATGGGACTAGATCCCTGGCTATCGGGTTTTCCGTCAGCGCTTCAGCTGCGTGATCATCTCCTCTTAGTTGCAAAGCATCGCGCTCCCCATGCCGAGGGGATCGGCTCTGGCTGCTGGGTTAATGCCTGGGAGGCATCCCAGGATGCCTGCTTTGTAGGACTACGAGGATTTAGCAATCTGGAAGGTAGATTAGGGAGGTTTCCCCAACATTTTAAAGCTGTGATGCCTTTTGAAGTCCGCTGAAAGCAGCAGCCACATGAGGAGCAGGTGAAATTAGCTGGAGGAAACCAGGAGAGAAGAATCGTGTTGCTGCACCGGAGCCTCCCCGGATTTCAAACAGCGCTTTGATAAATTCCTGTCCTGCGGTAAAGATCTCCTAGCACAGCGTGTGCTGCAGCAGCCTGGGTGACTTCTCCTGCTGCTGATGGGCCCTGGGAAGAGGGGTTTGGGGATGGCCCCCGTGGGGCAGGAACACGGCGCTTTGGTGCCCCCGTCTCCTCTTCCCATTTCTTTCTTCTGTTTTCCTTCTTCCTCTGCTGCTGAAGACAAGGGGTGAAGGGGTGGAAGCTGCTTTTCCTGGCTGCCTTCTGCCAGTCCCTGCTGCTGGAAGTCAAAGCAAAGCTTCCTCTGAGGGTCTGCCCCATGTGTCCGGCTGGTGGAGCACAGCCCCTGGGTGTCCTCCAGGTCACCCAGAGCCACATGCCGCAGCCTCCTCGCTTTTGGGGTCCTGGTTGCTTCTGCAATCCCTGTGCTGCACACAACAGCGACAAAATGCAAAGCTCTGGCACTCCCCTGGGCTTTCACTGAGGGACCTGGTGGCTGCTGATAGCAGCGAGCACCTCGCAACCCCAGGCAGCACCTCCGGAACCGCAGCAGCCGCTGCCTGCAGCCTCTTGCCCGCGTTATCGGCCTCCTGCAAGCACCGGGGGGGGGGGCTCAGCCTGGGCAGACCCGAGGAGGGGGCTCTGGTGCTGGACCTGTGCACGCAGCCGTGAGCAGGTAGGAGCAGCGTGAGCTGGCTGTGGCAGATGTTCTTGCCAGATAGAAGAAAGCGCAGGCTGCCTCCATCCTTGGCTCTGCTACTGCAGGAAACAAACTTTCACTTAAGCAGTGACTGCATCCAGGATTTAATTAGCTCCGGCTGGCAAGCCCAGCCCTGATAAGATCAGGCTGAAGGGGGATGTGATTGGCATTTCTATCCTAAACAGCACCACATTGGGAAGGCCTTTGTGGCTTAGATGTACGCAGGGAGCCAGCAGGGTCAGCAGCATGAGTGCCTGTCCTCCCGCCCTGCTGGCATTCCCACACTTACCTGGGGTGGCTTTTAAGCCGTTTTTTTTTTTTTTTTTTCTTTTTTAAGCTCTGGCCCTTTTCAGCTGATGCTCCCCAGTGCTGAGCTGTGGCAGCAGGGAGGAGCGAGCCCTGCCCTTTGTGCAGCCTGCACCTCCTTGGGCTGAGCCAAGCCCCAGCCTTGGTGCTGGGTGCTGAGCTCACAGCCCCCCCCTGCACCGTGCCTGGCTCCTGTTCTGCCCCCCCACCATGGGGGGCACCTTCACAGCCCCTCAGGGACCTGCGGCCAGCTGGGAAGGGTGGTGGGGAGGTATTTTTACGCTGTAAAACAGAGAATGTACCATGAGCGCAGGAAAATGCTGCCACCCTCGTAGGGAAGAGGAGCGATACAGTCATCTAGCTTCAGCTTTTCAGGAAAAGATCTTTTTTTTTTTTTTTTTTTTTTTCTCCTGTCCTTGTGCATTTTTTTGACTTTTCAAAAGTTTTCCTCATTTGTACTGGGATGAACCCAAGTTTTCTGGGAATCTTTGCCAAGAACCTTCTTTTGTATGGCAGGAGAGATAATCAACAGCACTTGAATTGCCAAGTCCAGATCAGAGAGTCAGTGGGAAGCGAGCAGAAAGCCTCATGCGATGCTCCTGTTCCCTGCCGATTGCCACGGAGCTCATCAGCCCCAGCTGCTGCCACTTGGCCCTCCTGGGGCACGCACTGGGTGCTGCTGGAGGTGGCGCAGGGTCCTCAGCCCTGGCTGGAGACATCCCTGGGGTCCTGGGCTCTGCACTGGGGCACAGCCGAGCCACTGGCCACGCTCAGCCCCGCTCCTTCATTTGGAGCAGTGCAGCTTGTTCACTCCCCCATGCCACTGACGTCTCTCCTATCCCTTCTGACCCAGATTTCTGGTTCCTTCTGCACCAGAAATAGCCTTCAAACCTGCTACTTTTAGGCATTTCCACCCCCTGAGCCTTCCCCGCGTGGCTGCCCCGTGCTTTGCGTGATTCACGGGCTGTCCCCGCATCCTCCCATGGTTGACCCCTCCTCGCGAGCTGGATGCTGTGGTGGGAGCACATCCCCCCGAGCAGGCAGAGCTCTGTCTCGGGACTTTGAGGGCCTAGAGAAATCGCCACCATCCTTCCTCCACCTCGAGCAGGGCGCTGGGAGGAGCAGCGAGGGTCTGCGCTCCGGCTGCATCCCCGCTCAGGGTTGCCTCTGTGCTGTCTCCTGGTGGCTGTCTAGCCACCAGCTCAAGCACAGCCACGCTAAATAATATTTAATCCCTGCCTCCGAGTCCTCTACCCTACTTTTCTCCTTTCTTTCTTGGTTGCTGCAGACAACCCCGCTCTGCTGCTCTGAGCTGAGCTGTGGCATTTACCCATGAGCAAGGTGTTAGCCGTGACTCAGCCTGCTCCTTGCATTTTCCCATCCACCGTGTCTTAATCTTAACAGCCACCTCCCCTACTTTTTTTTTTTTTTTTTCTTTGCTCACAATATGCCAGAACTCTGCTTTTTCCTGTCCCTCGAGAGCCTGGCTCTGGGATCTCCTGGACTTCTGCCTCCAGCAGCACAGTGCTCGACCTTGGCACTGCTTTGCCCCAAGCACGCCCGTGCTGGGTGCTGCTGTGGAGGTGGCTCTTTTGGCCTGACGATTTTGCTGCATTGCCCTTCCCTTTGTGCCTCTCTGCCGCCTTTCTTCCTCCTAGCACCAAAAAAAAAAAAAGAAAAAAGGAAAGAAAATCAGCGTCTGCTTTTCACTCTGATGGCTTTTCGTGACCTCTCCCTGCTCACCCCAGCACATCTCCTTCCCTTTCAACTGTCAGCTTCTGCCTCTGATCATCCCGTGATAACTCATCTCTGTTGTGTGGCTGCTGAACTTCCTTGGCACGCTCCTTGGCTTTCTCCTGAGCTGCCGGGGTTTGGAGAGCCCCCAGCACAGCGGGAGGGAGCTGAGGGTCCCCCATTGCTCGCAGCCCTGCTGAATGCTGGTGACCAGTGAGGTGCTGGGGAACTGAAGTCACTTCCATCGGCCGTGTGAACGTGTCCTTGTGCTGTCCCTGGCAGGCAAAGATGGCACGTGGTGGCAGCATGGGCAGCGGAGCCTGGGGACCCCCCATCCATCCTCCCCCAGGGCTGCTGGGGCTGGTGCAGGGTTTCCTGCCTGGCCATTGGGAATATCGGTCATTTCTGCAATCAGCAAAGCTGCTGCTTCTACCAAGAAAATCCTCTTAGAGCTGCAGGAAGAAATCAAGCCTGGCCCAGCATCTGGCTTCGCTCCCCTGTGCGGGATGGCTGCGGGAAGGGGCAGGCAAGGAGCAGCACCGGTGGGGCTCTGTCCCCATCTAACGGCCAGACCTTGGGGACAGCCTGGGCCAAAGAGCCCACGGAGCAGTGCCGAGGAGGGCAGGGAGTTTTGGAGGCTTTAGGGTGTAAAGGATTCCTAGATGCCATAGAAAAATGTGGGACCTGGGGTGAAGAGGAGGGAGACCCGACCATCTCAGCCTCTTTTTCTTCCCTTTCCTCTGTTGTTCTCTTCACTCCTCCTGCTCCGATGGCCATCCATTATGCATCAACAATTCTTTATCCATGAATTGCGGAGAGAAACCTGGCTCTGGGTGGGAGACGGGGCCCCTCCAGCGCTGGGGGTGCAGAGCGTGGGCTCAGCTCCCCGCAGCCGCCTCTCGAGCCCGGCACCCACCAAGGGCTGGGCTGGGGGGTGAGGAAATGGGGTCGGGGTCCGGCCCCGGCTCCCCCACAGGGCCTTGCCCAAGTTCCCTGCTGCAAAATTTGGGCAGCTCGAGGTCACCACCCCTCCTCGCTCCAGGTCCGCAGCCGTTTGCGGTGTGCCTGGTACGCGGTGCATGGCTCAGCCCCAAATGTGCTCGGCGGCGTCGCGGTCACGGCTGTCCTCAGTTGCCATGGAGATTTTTCCTCCTCCCGATGCCCAGAGGAAGGCAGCGCAGGGGCAGCCATGGGAGCTGCTGCCCCAGCCCCGTGCCCAGCCCCGGCCGTGGCTGTGCGGGGCGCAGATTTTGGGTTTTGGACACGCAAACCATGGGGGTGGCTGCAAATTGCACCCATGTGCTGCTGTGGGCGAGCCTCAAGCCCAATACAACCATGTGGGGGTGAGGATCTGGCTCAGGCCTTGGGTTTGGGTTTGTGTGCTGGGGCAGAAGAGGTTTTCCTTCCTTAAGGAACCCAGGCTCTGAGTGGGACCGCGCGCTCCAGATGGGAAGGGACGTGGAGGCAGCGCAGCGTCCCTTCCTGAGACAACGAAATCTATTTGCTGGCGCTGCTTTTGCTCACACATCTGCCAGTGCGTGCATTGCTTAGCTGTTATTAAGCCCTCACCAGTCACCGTGAAATTGGGCAGCTCCTCCCGTTTGCATTCCTGCATGGAGCGGGCTGGGGAATTCCTTCAGCTCCTGCAATATTTCCCCCCCTCGAGCTCTCTTTCTGCCTCCCCAGCTCATTCCTGGAGCTCCAGCCTTTTCCCTGTGCTCCTGGAGGCAGAAAGGGGCTGGGCGGGGGCAGCAAAATGATGCTGGAATGGAACCTGAGGACTTTGTTGGTCCTTTCAGGTGGATTTTTGGAAGAGGGTGGGGATGGGGGGCAGTGCAAAATGCACGTCCCCAAGCCTGCGTGTGGCAGGATGAACACGGGGGGGGGGGGGTGTGCGTGACTGGGTGCATTATAAATGGAAACGTGTGGCTGTACGGCCAGCGTGGGCGGCGGGGCTGGGCACACGGGTGAATGTGAGCATGTGCAGAGGGGGGACAGATGTGTGTGGGATGGCTCCATGTGAAGCTATGTTAAAAATACGAGCGAGGCAGACACTGGTGCTTCAGATGCTCAGACTTTGCTTCAAAATCTCCCAGGCGAGGCAACGAGGGCGCCGGGCCGGGGGCGGCAGCAGGGGCTCGCGGCGCCCAGGTGATGCTCAGCTCCGCTCACTTCCAGCCACTCGTTTCCTCCTTGGTGGTTTTAAAATGGGGCACAGGGAATTTATTGAGTTATTTTTTGGGGGGGAGTGGGCTTGGCATTGCCTTTTCTGAAGCTCCCTGCTAACTGGGGATGTGGCTCCCCAGCAAAGTGGGACTGGTAAGAAAATTTCAGCATCCACACGGGTTGGGAGCTTGCTGCTGGGGGAGTTTGCTGTGACCAAGAGGAGGGATTTGGGACTCTGCAGGGCTAATAATGCCCTACTGGCATCAAGGTATTAAACTTCTGGGGTCTGGGCCCCCAGTTTTGAGCTGACCCCACTGGATGAGGGGGGCAGGCAGCAGCATCTCCTGCTCCCCAAAACCTTTCTGATGTGCTGGAGCTGGGGGCGTGAGCTGCCTCGGGCTGTGTGGTGGAGGAGGGAGGATGAGGATGGTGTGCTTCAAGGGGAGGGCTAATTAAAGGCAAGGAGCCCCCAAATCTCACCCAGGGGCCTCATTCCTGGCCCTGCAGAAGGGGATTGAGGTCTCTTTCCTTCTGGGCTGGATGGGAGGAACATGAAAGCTGAGCCTCGGCTCTCAATTATTTATGATCCATTTCTTTTTTTGTCTGACTTGTCCTAAAACGTCCTTTGAAGCCCCCGCACGTCCTGGTCCCTCTCCAGCCCCAGCGTGGCTCCCAGTCCTCTCTCTGCCTTCTCCACTGCTGGGGCCTTTTTCCTGTGCCCTCTCTGCCCTTTCCCTGCCCAGATTTGCCTCTCCAAATGTGCAGGTGCTGCATGCAGTGGTGGCTGCTCCAAGGGCAGCGCGAGGGTTTCGGAGCATCTCTGCTTCCCTCTCCTCTCTCCTTTGGGGGGAACCCAGCTGCGGTTCTCTGCGGGGGTTTGGTGCTGAGAGCATTTTGGGGGAAAAGAGCCGTCCGTGGCAGGATCCTGTCCCTGCAGCTCTCAGCCAAGTCGCAGATGTTGGCTCTCTCGGTGACACACCAGCTCCTGCAGCCGTGCGGTTACGCGCCGTATCTGCTCTCCTCTTTAAATTAAATTCCTGTCTCTTGTGGCTGCAGGACTTTCCCTCTCCCTCTGCAAAGCCTCGGAAAACAGAAATAAATAGACTTGTTCTCTTGCAGGCTTTCTTCCAAGAAGCCAGGGATGCGTTCAGGTCATTCCCGTGGTTTTGGGCAGGGTTGGTTCCTGCCCCTGCCTGGTGCTGGTGGTGGCAGCGGGGGCTGTGTCCACCCCATCCCATCCTGCCCGGCCCCAGGGCTCGTGGCCACGGTGCCCCCCCGCCCCGGGCTTGCCCCTGCCCTGCCCTGCACGTGCTTTAATGGGCTTCTGGAAAGAGATCGCCTCGTGGTATCGGGTGTGCAAGGTTATTGGAAGGAGACCAGCAAAGGTCCATAACCTCTCTGCTGATGAGGATGAAGTGCTTGTTTAATACATTTCAGCTTTCAAATATTTCTCCTTAATGTGTTTTTGAAATGACTCGAGCTCTGAAGGGAATATGTAACTTGTTAGAAAATAGATGTGCCGATTAGACCGCATTTCAGCTCATTTAGAGACATTTCACCACCTCACTTGGATCTGCTGTGATCAAAACTCCTGCCTCCCCGTGAGCTGCGGATTTGGGAGCTGTCAGCGGTGTCGCCCCGTGGCGCGGTCCCGTGCTGGGGCTGCTCCATGGGTGCTGGTGCGAGGCTTTGGTGGTGGCATGGGGAAGCTTTCATCACTGCTGGGTCTGTGTCGGGTTTTCTGGTGTGTTCCCTGTCTGTGGTCAGGGTGGGTCATGCCAGGAGGGAGCAGTTTCCACCTCGCTGCGTGAATTTCCCCCTGGTGCTCTGTAAAAATTAAATCTACCCCTGGGTTCCTGCCAGGCAGCAGCTTGGGGTCTGCCAAGGGGATCCCTGGGGGCCATGGGGAGAGCAGGATCTGTCCCTCGCTGGGTCTCCTGCATGGCTTGGGAGGTGTCCGTGCGCAGATGGCCCTGGGGAGCCGTGTGCTCCCTCCAACACAGGGAGGTTTGGGTTTTCCTGGTGGCATCTCTGAGAGTGGCAGCTTGGGGCTGGGTATCAGATGAGATATTTAAATGCTGGGGGAATGTCAGCTCCTCTAGTCTGACTGCCAGCACGACACAGACTGGACAATTTCACTTTGTGTTGTAAACGCTTCGCCTCTTATTACGTCTCAGAGGCACTCCCGAATCTAACAGCAGTTCCAGGTCTCTTTCCATCCCATTTTTCATTCATCCTTTCTCTTCCCCCTTTTCTCCCTCTTTTCTGTGCCCCCCAGCATGTGGAGCTCATGCTCTCCCCCTCTCCCAGCTCAGCAGGATGCAGTGGCAGGGGTGTAAGGAGGAATTGGAGGTGATGGGAGCGTGGGCTCATTACCAAGCAGGGACAAGTGATGTGCTGCAGCAGGACACGGCCCCCCTGGCCCATGCGTGCTGGGGCGTCCTGCTGCCAGGAGCACGTCAGCCCCATCAGGATGCACTTCGCTGGCTCTGGAAAAGGTTTTTGCCCCACGGACGTTCTCCTAATGGAGCCAGCACTTCCACGCTCCCCCGTGCCGCTGGGCAGCGGCTCTCCTGCTAATGCAGCGCTGCGGGGAGCGCGGGGGCTGCCGGGGGGAGCTGGGGTCTCCTCAATCCTCCCTCCTCCTGGCTGGGGAGGTGCTGGTTGGGGTCACAGCCCCTGTCCCATGAGGGGGGGAAGTGGAGAAAATCTGTGAGCTTGCCCATCCGCAGAACAAAGCAGCTGCTTGCTGGTTCTTTCTCCTGCCCTACTTCTGATCTGGTTCTCTGGACTTCAGGTCCATTTTTCTTGGCCAGGAGGTGCCATATGGGGTAAGGCACCTTGGTGCACCCAGCACACGGTGACCCTAAGGGGGCTGCTCTCCCCCAGGACAGTGGCACTGCTGGATGGGGACTCTGTGTGGGTACCCCATGCGATGGTGCTCCGCTACAGAGCGCTTTGCTGGCTGCTCACCTGGGGAATTTGCAACTGCCCAAAGGCAGGCAGGTGGTGTTGGATGCAGAACTGGGACCCGCCGGTCCCATGGGGTCAGGTACAGGACCCGGGGCTCTGCTGGTGGCACTTCCACCCCCTTTTCTGCTTATTTTCCCCTGACCTACCTTCAGAGCATCCGTGCTGCTGCCCACACAGGGCCACGGCAGCACGGCAGCCGCTGCCCACCCCGCCCCTCTCCCAAGGGTGCAGGAGCGTGGCTCTGCCGGCCCCTCCGGAGCAGGGCGTCCCGTGGGTGCCGCTCCCCTGTGTCACCCGTGGGTCCCGCTGCCGGCGGTGCGCGGGGGCAGCCGCTCCCCGCCCCGCTCCCCGGGGGTGCCCCTGGGTGGGCACCTGCCGCCGAGAGCAGGCGGGGGCCTTTAAGAGGGAGCGGAGAGGGGGGAGCCGTCTCCCCGCACATTAATCTCTCATGAGCTAATGTGTTTTTCCCATTTGTTCCTTTGTACATCGCCGAGCTGCGCGCTCCCCCGCGCACACACCCGGGCGCGCCCCCGCTCGCTCGCGCTCTGCCGGGGCCTCGCTGGCGGAGGGACGGGAGCGGGAAGGACGGGAGCGAGCGGCGCAGCGATGGGGAATACACCCTCTCAAGGCATGTCACTCTCACTATGTGCACCCATTCTTAAGTAGCAGGTATTTTTTTTTTATTCGTGTGTTTTTGTTTTTTTTTTCCTTCCTCCTCCCTCCACGCCGCCGGTGCCGTGCCGCTGCTGCCCGGGGCTCCGCCGCTCCCGGTGCCGGTGGTGACCGCCCGCGGGGGGCTCCCGTGTTTCTGGGGGGGGGGGCCGGGCGCGGGGCTCGGCTGCCGGAGCCGGGGCTGCGGTGCCCCCCCCCCACACACACACACCCCCAAGGGCCGGGGGCGCGGCGCGGCTGCTGCTGCTCGGGGCCGGTCGCTGCCGGGGCCGCCGCGCTCCGAAGGGGCGCAGCCGCCGGTGGCGGTCCCGAGGAGGCGGCGGCGGGGACCGGAGATGGGGGCGGCCGGGGGCTCGGGGGGGGCTCGCCGGGATGCTGGGGGCGGTTGTGCCCGGCGTTGCCGCGGCACCGTGCGCGGAACCGGGCGTTGTGCTGCCCCAGCCGGGCGGCGGCTGCGGGTTCGTGGGTTCCTTTGGAGAGGGACAAGGGGGGCGAGGAGGGGGGGCTGCGGGCTGTGCCCCCTCCCGGCTCTCTCGCCCCCATCCTTCCCCCGGCCGCTGCTGGGGCGCGCGGGGTGGGCGAGCCGCGGGGGCGCCCCTTTTGGGGCGTTCGCAGCATCCCCGGGGAGGAGGAGGAGGAGGAGGAGGAAGAGCCTGGCACGTCCCGGGCTGCGCCCGGCTGCGGGGGGGGTGGGGTGGGTGGGAGGGGTGGAGGCGGGCAGGGAAACTTAAAATAACTCCGGAGGCCCCCCCACGACCGGGGCTGAAGAAGCCGCCGAGGGGCTGCTCCCCCCGCCGGCTGGGCAGGCAGGGCCGCTGGGTGGGGGGGGGTGCACCCAGGGGTGCGCCCGGGGGTGCGCGGTGCGCTGCGGCCCCCGCCGTGCCCTGCCCCACGCTGGTGGGGGGCTGCGCTGCCCGCGGGTGGGGGCCCCTTTGTCTGCCCTGGCGGCGGGCAGCGCCCAGCCTGCGCCCCGCAGCCTCTCCCCTTCTTTGTTCTCCGCATCCTCGCCCTGGCTGCGGGAGGCGGGCGGGGGGGGCGGTGATGCTCGGGTCCCCCCCGCACCTGCTGGTGCCGGGTGGGTGCTGGCGCCCAACTCCCGGGGAAGTTGGGTTTGGCTGCGGGAGGCCCCGGGATCGTGCCCGGCCCCGGGGGAGCGTGTGTGGGGGGGTCGCATCCAGCCAGCTCCCTGCTGGGGCTGGGGCTGGGAGGGGGCTCTCCTCTCGGCTGGTCCCTGAGGGGTGTGGGTGTCCCCCACCCTGGCACCAGGTGGGGAATTCGGCTGGGTCAGTCCCAGGGACCCCAGATTTGCTGTCGGTCTCCTGGCCTGGCTGCCAGCGCCCAGATCCTGGGGGCACGGATGCTTCTCAGTCCCCCTGCTCGCTCCCTGGCTTTTGTGCCCCGCTGTGCTGCTGCTGTGGGGGCTGTGTGGGCTCCGAGCTGCCCAGAGCCACCTGATCACGCCCACCCCAGCGGTGGCTCTTCCCTCATTTTAATGAGGAATACATTTTCGATGTGCTAATTATTTCCCACCAGACTGCCCCTGAAGCCTCCTCCATTCACACCATTGTGGAAATGGCTCCGTGCTCCTCCTGACAGCACTCGGTGCCCCTGGGAGCTGCTGGTGGGCTGCAAAGCCTTCAGGGGGCTAGGGGGGAGCCTGAGGGCTGCCGAAGGCTGCCTTTGTGCAAGGGGGCCTTAATTCTTTGCCAGGAGCCATCCCTTGCTGCCTGGCAGGATGGGTGGGGGGACACTCAGCCTGTTTGCTCCTTAGCACCCTGCTCGTGGCCGGGGAGACGTCTGTGGGGACGGGCTGGAGTGGTTGATGGGCAGCCTGGGTGTTGCTGGGGTGGGGGCAGAGCTGAGAACTGGTGGGGCGATTGCACTTGTCCGGGTGCTGGTGGTGTTCACGGCAGGGCTGGCGTTGGCTCCCCGCACGACCTTGGCCAAGCTGCTTGGCTCCCCCCACGATGTTTTTTTTCCCTTTCTGGAAATGTGGATGAAGGCTCCTCTCCACCACACGCTGCTGTGGAGCTGTGGATTTAGGCTGGCCCCCCCCCCCCCAAATCCTCCTCCTTCCCTCTGCCGTGTGAGCATCAGCTCGCAGCAAAGGCCCGGCTGGTGGGAAACACCCACCCGTGCCTGCCTTTGCTTTATTTTCCCCCAAGAAATTCTCCGTGCCGATTCCTTTGCCATGGGAGCAGGGGTGCCCTGGGTGCCCTTTACTGCTGCTTGGACCCAGGGGGGAGCTGCCTTGGCACCGGCCAGGAGCGGTGGTCCCCATGGGACCCTGCTGGGGGCTGGAACAGCCCTCTGCCATGGGGAGCGGGGAGGGAGGACGCAGCCCGGTGGTGCAGGGTTTAATTATAGAAATTGATTCTCCTCTTTGCCACGCATCGATCCCAGCCGGGGTGCACAGCAGCTCCCTGCGCCCCGGGGACGCTGCCTGGCACGCACGGACACGTGTGTGTGGTGCCCACAGTGTGGGGCAGGGCTGGGGTTTTGGGGGGCAGCCCCAAGCACCAGGGAGGGGCTGGGGTCTGTTTTGGGGTCTGGAGAGGAGGTGAACGCGTGCAGGTGTCCGCAGGGTGCTGTGTGCATGGAGGAGCCCAGTGGGGCTCCCGCTGTCAATATTTTATTTCCAGCCATGCTGGGGAGGAAGGGGAGGGAGGCAGCGAGCTGGCGGCGTGTTTTGGGGAGGCTCAGGGCGCAGCAGAGCGGGGTTTGAGCAATGTGAGAATGGGGAGAGGAAGGGTGCTGTGCTGCCTCCCTGCTCCTGGGGGGGGGCTTGGCTGTGCCCCCGTGGTGTCCCAGGCCTGCTCCTGGCTGAGCACAAGGTGCTGATGGCCCCAGCCCTGCAGATTTTGGCTTGGAGATGCTGGACCTTCAGCAAAGCAGCGTGACGGGGGCTGCGCTTGGGATGGGGAGGCACGAGCATGGGGCTGGACATGGGGGGGTATCAGAAGGGCAGAGGCTCCCTTTTGTGCCAGCCCTGTGGCTGCGAAGTTCTCGCCCCCCCAGCGGTTTGCTCAGCTGGCTCTTTCCCAGCGGCTGTGGTCAGGTTCTGTGACAGTTATCATTATTAAAACGCCCCTGGGTGGGGGCGATGAGCGATGCCTGCCGTGAGAGCCGCAGGGCGGAGAGCAGAGGCTGCTCGGGCCAGCTTTGCAGAATTATTGGCATAAAAAAGCAGCGGGCAATCCTGTTAGCATCACTTGGGGAGGTCTGGGGCCTGCGATGGGGTCACACGAGCGGGTCTTACCCCCCCGCCTTTGGGCTCCTGCAGCCGCAGCATCGCCTGTGGTGCTGCAAGGTCCCAGCTCCTCACCTCCAGCATCTTCAGCTCCAAAGGGGCGAGCACATGCTGCCCCCCATCAGCTGCGCCTGCTCCCCACCAAAGGTCCTCATCAACCCCCCCTCCTGGCTGCGCCAGGCTGCAGGTGCACCAAGGCTCAAAGAGGCACTCAGCAAAGGAGCTTAAATGCTTGTTAAAAAATTACTGATTTGCTCCTCGCCACCCAATGGGGATAATAAAACTTTGCTGTCAGCTGTTTTTATTTTTTTTTTCCCTCCCCCTGCGTGGTATCCACTTTCAGAATAAATGCAAATGAAGATTAAAAAAAAAAAAATCACAACACCACCACATCTCAAACAGAAGGACTGATGGAAAGGGCTGGGTGGGGGCGGGAGGAAGTGGAAGGAGGGGGGGACAAACACTTATGGTTTGTTTGTGTTTTTTTTTCTTTTTTTTTTTCCCTTGTGCTGAAATGTTCTGATTGCAAAGGGAGGAGGGCAAAGGAAGATGATGCATCTGAGTTTGTAGCACAGCTAATAGTGCTCGGTTGGGAAATCGAGCATCTGTACTCTCCCCAAACTGGGAACCAGCGTCACAGCCAAACTGGGAAAGGGGACTTGGTGAGAAGCTGCTTTTTCTCCCAGTCCATCCCTGCAGCCCTCAGGTGGGATGTCCGGAGGAGGTGTTGAGGTTGATGCTCCTCAGCTGTGACAGAGCCTGCAATCAGCTGCTCTGGCTGGTGTTGTCAGCCAGAGTTGCCCAGCCCTACTTTATATATTTCAATTACAGCCTGTTAAAAGCCTCGGTGTTTCAGGAGCTGCCCAGATTTACAGCTCCTGTCCTGCAACCAGCTCGGGACTCCGTGGTGGTGCCTGGTGGTGCAGCTCCTGCCTGGAGCGGGGCAGTGCTGGTGGATTTGTGGACTTAGAACCAGCATTCAGCCTGACACCTGCCCCCATTTCTCCCACCTCCCCTCTCCCCAGGTGCCTGGCATCTTCCTCGTGAGCACCCTGGGGTTAGAGGCACCCAAATCTGATGGCTGGTGGCTCTCGTTAATTGGCCTCATTACCACGGTGGCAGGGATGCCCAAGGTGGGGAGGGGAGGCCATAAGCCCCGACCCAGCGTCTTGACTCCTAGGGGTGGTTTTGTATGGTGGATGTGGCATCTGGTTTGTTTTTTTTGGGGGGTTGCTTTTAATTGGAGTGTTTTGAGCTGAAAAGGGACCAAATGCTGAATGGCAGCAGTTCAGACCCTGGACCTGGCTGAGCCAGGATGGACCCGGCAGCTCGGTGTGGGGGGAGTGGGATGGGAGTTCAGGGCGATGATCCCCGGTGTAGGATTTCCCCTTGGTCCTTTACAAGCCCCTGGTTCACTGCAGGCCCCTGATGCAAGCAGGGGAGGAGGAGGAACAGAGAAGATGAACAGGGAGAGGGAAATCCAAGGAGGAGCAGTGAGATGAGGGCCGTGGTGGGACCCGGGCTGTGGCACAGGGCAGGGTGCAGCAGGGTAGCAGTGGCCTAGCCTCATTTCTTGCTCTGCACAAATTCCCTGCTGGAAAAACTGTGCGTCACGGTGGGCAGTACATGTTTCTAAAATCCTGGTGTGTTTCAGAGGCCAAATTCCTACAGAATTTGTGCACACAAAGCCATGCGTCTTGTGAACCTGGCATCGGGCTTGTGGCACCTCCTTGCCCATCTCCTGCCCTGCCTGGAAGCTCCTCGGTGGCCTCGATGGTTCTGGGTGACCCCAACGAAGCCCCCGGCACCTGCAGGAGCCGAGGCTGCAGCTCGGCCACACCGAGAGGCACAGGGCAAGGGTGTGAAAGAACCACCTGTCGGGTGGCTGTCCGTCCTTCCTTTCATCCTTCTTTCCTTCCTTCTGCAGCTGCCATCGCGCTTGGCAAGGGCAGAGCAGGAGAGGAACAAACTCTCCCCTCCCGTGTTATTTGGAGGGATGCTGTCACGGCGCTCGGGGTTTTTATTTGGCTCGGTGGTTTTATGTTAATGAGCTCGCTCTCTCGCTCGCTGAAAAGAGAAGGGAAAAAGTGTCACTTTGGATCTTCATGCATGGAAAAATACAGCACCTCCCTCCTGCAATTAGAGTTGGATCTCGGGGAAGGCGCGCGGAGGCAGGGAGGGCTGCAGGCACGGGTGTCCGCCTCGCAGAGGCAGCCGCCGGTTGAGCCCCCCGGGGATGGCTCCAGCCCCTCTGTGCCGGCCCGTGCTGGCTCCTGGCTGCACCGTTCGGCTCTCAGCATCCTGCTGCTCCCACCTGGGGAGAGGCCCAGAGCCCACGTTTGCTCCTCTTTACCCATTGATCACGTCTGTGCCCAGGCGTGCACGCTGCATCCCAGCACCGTGGCACGGGGTCCTGCCAGCCCTGAGCTGGGTCCCTTGTAGGAATTGGGGACGGGGCTCTTGGGGTCGCAGCTAAACGGCCCCAATGCCACCAGCGAGCAGCGGAGCAGAGGCAGCGCCTGCCTGCTCGGCCGTGCAACAGGCAGCCCCAGCGTTGCCCGAGGACTGCAGAATCTGTCTCATTTCAGGAGGATTAATGATTCCAGCATAATTTGAAAAACATTATATGGCTCATTAAAAACACATTGCCCAGACCAAACAGAGCGGGTGCGTGTTCCCAGGCCTGCCAGCCACCTCCCCATGCCAGCCCGTGGCATCGCCCTCTGCCCGCTGGGCCACGGGGGATGATGGTGAGGCCGAAGGCTACGCTCGAACCATGCCTGGTTGGGTGCGTGGGGTGGCTGTCACCCTCTTCCCTCATGATCCCACTTCCAGGAGAGGTTGGGGGCAGCCAGCCGGGACACCGAGTCCCCTCGGGGGGTTTTGGTGATGCCGAGGTGTGGATGCGCTTTGGGGAAAAGACACGGGAGCGTGGATGTTGGGAGCACCCTCTGCCTTCACCTCCTGTGCACAGGGTGCCTGCATGGAGCTGCCAAGCCCCTGCTGAGCGCAGGAGGCTCCTGGGGGGCCCTCAGCCCCCCAAAGGGGTCTCTTTTCTCTTGGGGCCCAGCAGGGAGAAGGGGAGCAGCGCGCCTCCTTCCCCCTGCACCCGCTGCCTTTCTCCCCGCTCCCTTCCCGCACGCCTCCTCCTTTCTCTCGCCTTCGCCGCTTCCTTTCAACTCTGCCTGCGGTGGGGGGAATCAAAGAGGAGAGCAGTTTGGGATTTTCAGTCCTTCCTCAGCCGCTGCACTGCGTGAAAAGCAAAGCCTCTGAAGGACACTCAAGGACGCTGCGATGGCGCGTTCCCGCTCCTCTCCCTGCCCTCCTCCTCCTCCTCTTCCTCCTCCTCCTCCTCTTCCTCCTCCTGCCCTGCCAAAAGCAGCGCCCGGGCAGCGGCTGCTGGCGGGGCCGGGGCTCGGTGGCACTGCCTGATGCGACACCTTGTCCCTGTGCCAGGTCCCTCGGGGCGGTGGCAGAGGTCTTGGGCGGGTGGCAGGGAGCCCTGCTCCTCCCTCGGGGCTCGCACTGGGGCACAAAGCAAATCGTCGCCCTGCTCCTGCTGCACCCTGCTGGGCTGGGGCAGGGTGGCTGCGGTCTGGGCACTGCCCGGGTCTCCGTCCCTGGGATGGGGGGACCAGGAGGGAATTGCTCGGCACCCCCCCAGTTCAGCATCATGGGTGCTCCACGGATGACGACCGGGGTCTTGGCTTGGGGGTCCGTAGCAGGGGCAGCACCCAGAGCTTTTTGCTCCCCCCCACAGCACAAAAATTGTGAGGATGAGATCAGAGAGTTCATGGCAGAACGAGCCATGGAAAATCCCGCGTAAGAGGAGCCACGCTTGTCCCCCTCCTTTTTCTGTTTCCACCAGAAAAGCCACGCTTTGTCACTCGGTCTCATTGCTACCGGGGCATTTTGTGGGCACGACCCATCTGTGGGAGGGGGCATCGCCTCCAGCCCCTGGGCTTTGCTGCCCCTCTGGGTGCCCCAGCCCCAGCCCCCTGCCCTCCTGCTGGGTCCCATGGCCACAAATTTGCTCAAGAACATTTCCTGGCACTTCACAAAACATGGCATCAGTAATTAAACCTCAACAGCAATTATCAAAACAAATGAATAAAGCCCATTTAGGAAGGATTTTCCACTTTTATTTCGTGCTTCTTGTTCCTCTCCCGTTAATGCCTCGCAGATTATTCACTCGCTCTGTGCGTGAAATCCATTCGCACACCACGAGACTCGGAATTTGTACCCCGTGCCCCAGGAGCATGCGGCCCCTGCACGTCCTGGTGGTGGGAGAGAGGGGAGCACATCACAACCGACCCCCCCCTTGGTCTGAGGTCGAAGACCCCACCCCAAAAGCCAGGGTTGCCAAAGCCATCTGCAGCTGTCAGCTTCGCTCCCTGGGGCTGCAGCCATGGAAACAGCGCTCAGCACCCTCCTCCTCCTCCTTCATCTCCTCCTCCTCCTCCTCCTTGCTGGGGAGGGGGCACCACGGAGCCCCCAGCCTCCCCGGGGGGCTGCACCCCGAGGGCAGCAATGGGAGCGAGGGCACGGGGAGAGGAGCCAGGCTGGGGACGAGGGGACAGACGTCCCACGGCGTGGGCGTGCTGGATGAGCTGGGTGCAATGAATGAGGTCCTTGTGAGCGCCGAGGTCTGGTCCCCTGCCCCCCCCCCCCGCTGTCCCCTACCCCCCCTGCTGTCCCCTGCCTGTCCCTGTCACCCTGCTCCACGCTGGCAGCACAGTGAGGCAGGGGAAGAAATCCACCCTGGTGCCAAAGACAAAGGCTCCAAGCAGCCCTGGGTGAACGCCCAGCACTGCCCGGGCTCTGTCCCTCTGCAGGCAGGAGGCTGGGGGAGTTCAGAGCCGGGGACAGCCGGGTGGGGGGCCCTGTGTAGCTGCCACCCCTCCCCGTGCCCACCCAGCTCCTCTCTCAGCATCGTTTTTGCCCACGGGAGCAGTCAGGGCGAGCAGTCAGTGTGAGCAGGCGCTTTTTGGTGCTGTCATTTTGGAGCCGCCGTTTGTCCCCGCCGGGAGCTGGTGACCCCGGGCTGGGCCGTGTTTGGGTTTGGGGTACAGCAAGGGCACAGCTTCGGGGAAGATCCCGGCTTTTTTTTTGCCAGATCAGGGCCACAGCAAACCCGTCCCACCCGAGTGCCCCTCGCGTGTGCACAGCTCCTGCTCCCAGGATGGGGCCGAGCTGGGCAGGGTCCCCATGGGGACAGCCCAGGAGGATCGGGGCATTTTGGGGGTGAGCCTCCATGCAGGGGGTGCGGGTGCAGGGGCTGCAGCTTGCTTGCCCCCATGGTGGGGTGATGCTGGGGGTCTCCAGGCACGGGGCGCAGCCCGGCTCCCCATCGCTGTGTTTCTTTCTCAGACGCTTTCTGCTGCTGCTCTTTTGTTTCAGATTTATTGTGTGTTTGCTTGCTCTGATTTATTTGTTTATCCCCCCTCCATCCCCGGCGAACTTTTCCGCCCGGATCGCGTTCATTCATGAATCTCCTCCTTTCCTGTCCCTAACCAGGGCTCGATCGAATTGCAGGAGGGAAGAAGCCAGGACTCTGTTCCCTTTGTTTAAAGTCACCAGGTTAGTACCGGGGCCGGGGGCCAGCAGTGTGCTCCTCCCCACCCTGCGTGTTTCGTGTCCGTGTCCGCTCCCTCCCCGACCCCCTCCTGGGTGCAGGGGGCGGTGGGAAGGCAGCACCTGAGGTCCTGCCCGGGCTGCAGCCTGCAGCTGGAGGCGTTGGTGTTGCTCCCCGAGGGACCGGCTCTCCCCCAGCAATCCCCACAGCCTGCAAGGTTTGGGGTTTTTCCCCGTTGGGGACGGGGTGGGAGGTGTTTGGAGGGGGGGAGCTGTGCCGGCTCCCTGGGGTTAGGTGAGCAGGCAGGTGCCTTCGCTGGGAGCCGGCTGTTGGACGCGCGGCTGGTTCGGAGAAACTGTAAGAGGGAAATGTGGTGGAATCTGTTCAGTAGCAACCCCTGCTGGGTCTGTCATAATAATAGATTTTATTTCTGTGGCATCTGTCGGCCTCTAATGGGCTGGGTGTTCACATTGCCGGAGATGGTTCCAGTGTCTCGGCAAAGATTTCAGCGCTTCTTTTTGGGGAGGCTGAGACGGGCACCAGAGCCCTGTCAATCAGGGCAGCAGCTCCGAGCTAAAATTCTCCTGGGAGCAGCAGCACCCATCAGTCCCAGCCCAGGAGATGGGGAGAGTGCCCGCAGAGAGCCTCCCTTCCTCCAGCAGCTCCTCGGCTCTCCAAGGGGTTCTTCCCCTCGGGGCTGAGCCCCAGGCACCATGCCACCCGTGCCTTCTGCTCTAGGTTTGGTTATCCGGGCCTTTGGTGACTTCCTGCCCTGCAGCAGGAGGGTTTTCTGTGCATGAAGGCAAGGGGAGCAGCACCAGGGGTTGGTCTGAGGGCTGCACATCGCTGTCGTGCAGCCGAGTCCCAGCAGAGCAGGGCCGTGCCGGGGAGGATGGCCTGGAGGTGGAGGAAATCAAGCTTGTAATGCGCGGGGTGTGCCAGGCCCGCTCACACGAGAGCCGTGGCGGTGGAGAAGCAAGGCGCTGGAACGGCGTGCTGTGATTTAATTGCATTTCCTGCACACGCCTTGTTGAGTTGTGATGATGCCTTATCCCGAAAGGGGAGTGGGCAAGCAGGATGCAGGCAGCAGCCCACGGCCGGGCCACGCACCCATATGGGGACCTGCCCGTGGCGCCGAGCGCTGCTCTGGCTCGTTTGCTGTCCCAGAATTACACGTGCAATTAGCTGCCTGGCTCCGAGAGGCAAGCACGCTTGCCCCTCAGCTGGAGAGCAGATTGCGTGCCTGCTGCCTCGGGACCCTGCAGGAAGGAGGTCCCGGAGCCTGTGCTCGTGGTGCTGTTGGTGGGGTTTGCTGTTGGCTCCGTGCACGGCGTCGCAGCCCTGCTGGTTGCATCACCAGTTTGTGGTCCCCAACCTGTGGGGGGGCTGTGGGTCCTGCTAGTGCTGAGCCTCATCATTGTGGCGGTGCTTTGCTGGGATTCACACCCTTGAACCATCCGGGCAGCGCCGGGGGGTGTTGAGATGAGCACAGCAAGGGGAAGGGCGCAGGGAAGGGATGGGATCCGTGCGTCTGTAGAGAGTTTGTGGGCTCTTTCCAGGACCTCAAAAGACCTTTCTGACAACCCGGTTTGATCCCACCCACGTAACACGGGCCTTGCAGTCTCGGCAGTGATTTCCTCCAAGACCATGGCTCCTGGCTGAGCCGGAGTTTGTCTCTCAGTAGAACAGCCTGCCTTGAGTGAACGGTGGGAAGTGATGGAGAAACCACCCCTTGGTGCAGGCTGTTCCCGGGCCCCGCTAAGCACATCTGCCTTCTCTTGTCTGTGTTCCTGACGCTTCAGCTTCCAGCTATCAGATCTTGTTCTGCCTTTGTCTGAACAAGATTAAAGAGCCCCTGCTCTCAGAAGCTGCATCCTTGCGGAGGTGAGCACAGAGACAGCTATAAGGTCATCCTGCAGACACGTAATGATGCCAGTTAATGAGCACGTCTCCCATGCAAAGAGGCAGGTTCGACCCCTTCCCAAAGGCTGCAAGCCCTGGCTGGGCTGGCGGAGCTGCTGCTTGGCAGCCGCTGGAGAAGCAGCAGAAAGGGCAACAGCGACTTGGCTCCTGGCCCCGAGCCCCAGGGCCAGGTGGGGGGCAGCAGGGACCCTCTGTGTGTGTGTCCCCGCTCCCAGGCAGAGGGGCAGCGGCTGGATCCCACAGACCAGGGGGGCCTGGGCTGCCCCCCCCCGCTGTGCCCAGCAGCTCCCGCTCCCCTCTCGCCTTGCTGGTGCTCCCCGAGTCAGGCTGCCGGAGCAGCCCGCGCTGTCTGAGTGCTTATTCGCAATCAAGCAACCCAAGGAGGAATAATTCACCGAGTCAACGGCTTTTTAATATCTCTGTGCTTTAAGTCAATTTTCAGTGCACTCATTTGCCTTTTAATTAAAATTATTGCTTCTCCCTCACATGCATCTCCCCCTTGCTTCTAAAACCAGCAAGCCAGCAGCCTCCCCACTTCTTCCCCGGTGCTGTCGGAGCCTCCCAGCCGCTGGCTCCTCCTGGGCTGGAGCCATACCCGGGCTCCCTCGCTGCTCCTGCAGCTGGGGATGCTCTCGCCTCTGTTTTTTGGACTGTTGTAGTAACACGGGTGGCTGTCCCGGGCAGCCTGGCCAGGCTGAGCATGGATCCAGCCAGCTCCCAGCTGCTGTTTTGGGCACCAGCCCTCCCCAGAGGGCTGCAGAGGGAGCGCTGC
Source organism: Netta rufina (assembly GCF_964035555.1). Lineage (NCBI taxonomy): Eukaryota > Metazoa > Chordata > Aves > Anseriformes > Anatidae > Netta > Netta rufina. The sequence continues at coordinate 833,432 of NC_140148.1, read as the reverse complement.
GGGAGGCTGGGGCAGGAGCTGGTGCCCCTTCCCAGTGACAGCCTGGTGCCAAGCCCCGCGGGTACTGGAACAGCCTCTGAGCACGGCCGTGGGGTGCTGACCCCTGGGTGATGGGGGACTGGGGGGCCGTGATGGGGTGGGGGTGTCCAGGGCAGCCCGGAGCCGCCCCTGGGATGGGTGGGAGCAGCCTGAGCCCCTCTCCCCGCTCCGCTCCCCGCGCGGCGTCTGCGGCGCTGCACTGACAGGTGCCGGGCTGACGAGCTGCAGACTTGTCAGCGCCGGTGATGCACCTATAATTACTGTCTGATGTGCCAGAATTAGACTGGGAGCCGAGGAGTTTGATGCAGACGTGAGTGTCCTTGGCTGCCAGCGAGCGTTTTAACAAGTGCGGGGCTGTGGGCAGAGCCGAACCCCCGGGGCTGCTGCTGGGGGGCCACATCCCGGCCCCCCGGGGCCACCTCCCGGGGAGGAGCGGGTACGTGTGAGGGGCACAAAGCGTGTCACACCCTGTGCCACATCGTGTGGTGGTCTTTGACTGATCCCTGCTGTCGGACAGAGCAGGGATTTCTCTTCCCAGCCCCACACGCGGGGCTGAACCTCCCCATCCCGCAGCCGAGCTCCTTCCCCAGTGCTTTGTTGGTGTCAGCCCCAGCTCACGGCTGTGGGCAGCTCCCGGGATGGCCGCATGTCCTTCAGTGTCTCAGCTCGAGTCAGATTTATCGACCACCTTCAGCTCCTGCCTTCCTTTCCCATTTCTCACCGCGGTTTCTGGTTTCTCGGCCCCACTTCCATCCGAGGCTCTGGCTCGCCGTTGCTGGCCCCGCTCGATGTGAGCGAAGGGCACCCCCAGCCTGCGCCAAGGTGTTAGAGCCTTTATCATGGTCCAAGGCCTGTAATTCACATCGCAAGAGCCAATAAATGGGAATGATTCAGAATCATTTAGCGGCTTCTGCTCGGGAAGAGAGAGACCAGGACCTCAATTAAGCCATTTGTAAATTGTTAATTTAAGCTTTTCACTCAGATGCCTTAAATTGTTCCCTCCTGCAGTTTACAAATGGGTAAAGAGCACAGAAATATAAATGGAGCGGTGGGGAAATGCCATTTAGTTACCGTTTTCGGCAGTGGTAATAGTACTGTAGCTAACAGCGCTCCGGCTTAAATCAGAGCAAACCAGGGCACTCCTGCACCGACAGCGCGCGGGGACCGGACCTGGACTGGAGGCATCGAGGCTGTGCTGCCACTCCAGGATATGGGGCTGGGGCTGCCAAAACCCTGTGCAGCCCCGGGACTGTGCAGCCCCTGGTGTGGAGCCACCGCTGTCCTTCAGTTCCCTGTCACAGCCCCGTTGTGTCCGTCCCTGCGCCCACCGCTCCCTCCTCCGGGCCCCATCTTTCACAGGCAAGGACGAACGTGCTCCTGCTGCGAGGATAAGGTCGTGCCTTGCCGCACTGATAAGGGTGCGTCACATCCGTTGTCACCACCACCAGCCCCCCCAGCCACCAGTGATTGCGGCGTGGGAGGTCCCAGGTTATCAGCTCCGGGGCTTAAGCAATGTGGTTACCGAGCAGCCCCGGCCACGTAACGGAGCTGGGGTTGGGGCTAAGGCTGCACAGCGTGGCTTGTGACAAGTGTCCCTGTCCCCATGAGTGGGGATGGGCTCACCTGGGTACCCTGTTTGCCAGGGGTTTTGGAATAGGCTGATAATTTTTTGGGGGAGAGGCTGATAAAGCTTTTTTGGGAGAGGCGGATAAAAGCGAGGAAGGTGGGGGCTGTTTTAACGCAGCAAAGGGCACATCTTCTGCTCCCTCCTGTGGGACGGGGCTCGGCCCAGATTCTCTCCACGTCTCACGGAGCAGGATTTGCAGCGTCTGTGCTCAGCAAGTGAGCAAAGGGAGATGGGCACCAAGGAGCTGCGAGGGCTTGGTCCCGCGCCACCGCGCCGGCTGGGAGCCGCGCGCCGCCGGAGGTGTCGCTTCGGCAGCTCGGGGCCGGGCTGTGCTGCCAGGCATCGCTGGGACGGGGCTGCTCGGGGGACGAGCTCTCACTTGACGCTTCCCCAGGTGGCTTTGGCTGCCTCACCAGCTGGGGAGCAGAGCCCCAGCCCCGCGGGCTCGCCGAGCGGGAACAGCTTGGGCTGCGAGCGGAGCCGAGCCGCGGCGCACGGAGGCACCGGTGCCCGTGGGCGGCTGGCGGGGACGGGGCGCGCGGCGGGGCCCTCCTGGTGCCAAGTCCTTCCCGCAGCTCCACCTGCCAGCACTTGGCAGGTCCCGGTGCCGATCTGCGGCGCCCATGCCAGCCCCGCCAGCGCTGCCGCGCGATGCCAGCCTCGGCAGATGTTGCCGGCAGCCTCGGCAGGCGGAGCAGCCACGTGGCCCCGGTGTCTCACAGGGAGCTGTTCCCCTGCTCCTCCAGCGAGGCTGAGCCATCTTCAGGGCTGCCTCGGTGCCTCCAGGTTCTCGCTGGGGTTTAAGGAGTATTTATTACTCAAGAACGTATCAGTCATCAGTTGGCTGGGTTTAATAAGAAATTACGTTCCCCAGCCCTTCAACTGTGAAAATGCGTTTGGCCGCGTGATGTCAAAGGTCTCCAATGGATTTTTTTTTTTCCTAATCTGGCTTCCTCCCATTTCTGATAGTAGCAGCCATGATCTGTCTGCTGGCGGGGTGCAACCATCAGCCTCTGAAATGGAAAAGGCCTTTTGGTCCCTGTCCCAAGCCTGGTGCTGCACTGTGCCTGTGCCTGAGCCTCGTCCCTGCGTGCAGACACCCCAAGAACCGGGATAAAGTTTGGTCTGAGCAGCCTGCCCGTGGTCACACAGCTGGGGGACATCCTGCCCCTTCGGTCGGGGGCAGAGCTCATCCTCACGGGGGCTTTTCTGGGCACTGCTGCTCGGCAGCCCGTGATTTCTGGGCATTTGAGCAGCGCACAATAGCTGCACTGTGTGCGGCGTGTTAGGGCGCTGTGCTCATGAACATCGCTGTACAGACTGCGTGCAGAGCACGGCGGGGCTGGAGCTGTGCTGTGTGCGAGCAGACACAAAGCTGGGCTGTCTCGTGGTGCTCGGAGCCGGGTGAAAGGGGTCCTGCAATGACTGCCCCGCTGTTCGCACCGCAGCCGGCAGAGCCAGGGCAGAGCGTGGCTGCATTGTGCTGGGGCTGTGCGCGGGCATTGTGAGCAGTAATCGTGCTTCTGAGGAGCTCGCAGATGACAGGAGCCAGGAGGGGCAGCGCAGGAAAGACGGTGCCTGGAGCCTGCTCCTCCCCACCCCAGGGACCGGGACTGTGCAGAGCTGGCCCTGACTCCCTGCATCCACCCTGCGCCCCGCCGGGTGCTGGGGCTCCTGGAGGCAGCTCCTCAGAGAGCCCCTGAGAGCAAAACCGTGTCTGGCATCGCAGGTGCAAATGCAGGCGTCTCGCCCTGACGTGTTAGCTGCTTTTACCAGCCTCTCCCTGGGAGTTCGCTTGCTGGCACGCAGCTGCTCCACCGCGCTGATTGCAGCCTCGGAGGGGCAGAAGTGGCACCTGGCCGCGGGCTTTCTGCGGGCACCGGCGGCTCTCGGTTTAACCTCAGCTCAGGTTTAGCACTGCAGAGAAGTCGTAGCCTTGGAAAGTCCCAAAGTGGGAACGTCTGCCTTCGGATTTAAGAACAGGCGATCTCCTCGCTGCTGAGCGCCGGCAGCGTGGGGCCCATGGGTGCAAGGTGTGAGGCAGCACCAGGGCAGCGCGCGGGCCCTTCTGAGCAGCTCTCCAGCTGCAGCGATGCTTATTTGCTCCTGATCAGCAGAGCAATCAGCATTGAAAGGTCACCCCATCCTCTGGCCCTCCCTGCAGCAGGACTGTGGGAGTGAGCCAGGTTTCAGGGATCAGCAGGAAGAACAACTAATCCTTGCTGCCAGCAGTAGCCGTGTTTGCTTTCCCAGCACAGCGTCCTCCCACCGCTGCACCCCCTCGTGCCCCCAGACCTCCAGCTCCAGCTCTGTGTCCCCGTGCTGCCCCCGGGAGGGAGGAGAGCTCATCTTCCCTGTCGCTGTGAGCCCTGTGGGCATCCATGAGCGCTGGGTGACCTTCCAGCCCCGCCGCCTGCCCTGGGCTGTGCCTCCTCACCTCCCATCTGCATCTTTACTGACTCAAAGCTCTTGCACCAAGCCTTCCTATTCCCACAGCATTGGCCCAGGTGATGCAAATAGCACCCAGGTTAGAGGTAACATAGGCACCACAGAAATGCAGAGCAAGAGGTGCCCTTGGCCCCAGGGAAATGGAAGGAGGGGAAGGAGCTCGCCCTGTGCGTGCGCGGTGCCCGGAGCCAGCCCAGCCTCCTGGCTCAGCTCTGCAGAAGCGCTCAACAAAGAGCAGCGTGATTTTGGGGGTCGTCATGGCACAGCGTGCGATGAATCCCGCCTGCCTGTGCCAGCCGTGACTCACGGCTCTGACTCTTCAGGAGCCTGGACGGGCTCCAGCCCGGAGCCCAGCGCTGCCGAGCTGCTCCCTTCTGGCCCTGCTGCCGCTGGGCTCCGAGCTGGAGGCACGGCTGAGCCCTGGCTGGCACTGGGGGTCCCTTTTTAGGGTGAGCCTGGGATGTCTGGCAGGATGGGGGTGTCCATGAGGGACTGTGGATCCCAGCCAGGACTGCAAGCAACGCGTGGCATCTTGTCCTAAAGCCCAGGACTTCTGCGTTTGGTTCTGCTAAGGCTCTGTCAGGCAAAGTCGTACCCTCCATCTGTGCCTCGGTTTCCCCACAGACAACAAGGAGATAAAACCTCCCTGTTGGTCCTGGGTGAAGGGTTTCTCTGCAGCCCAAGCCAGCTGGCTTTTCCACGCGGGTTGTTTGGGCTGGGGTTTTTAGGCTCAAGCAGCAGTAAGTTCATGAGAGAGCCTTTGGGATGCCAAAATGCGCTGGTGGCAGGGCATGGTCATGGGGGAGAAACACTGGGAATGAGGGAAGGAGGAAAAAGGGGTGAGCCTGGGAAGCCTCTTCCCAGCCCTAGAAAAGAGGGGAGAGACTTGGGACGGGCAGGGTGCGGGCAGCGGGGAGCTGCCTCGCGAGCAGGTGAGCTGCTTCTCTCCAGCCACGGCGCTTTAATTGGCTTCCATCTAGCTGATCAACAAAGCGCCCTTGGGCAGGTTTTAAATCTGCACAAATTGGGTTTCTCGTAGCAGTGCTGAGGCCGCCGTGCTTTCAGCTGGATATTTCATATTTCTGGCAGGTGGAAAACGCCGCTCTTGGCTCTTTTGTAGCTGGGGCTGGGGTGTAAGTGTCCCCGCAAGCGCATGAGCGCGTGATTTCGGAGCACTGCTGGCATTGCTGCTGCCCCGGGGGGCTGCTTGGGTTTGCTTTTAATTGCATTTAATTAGTGTTTGTGTGCTGCTCAGGGGCAGCTCGGCTGAAACGTGTCCGTGCAGGACAAGTCAGGGCTCTGCTGGTGTCCCCGTGGTGCCGGGGGTGCAGAGCTGGGGGACCTGGCACTGGGGTGCCCCCAGTTGGCTCAGGACCGTCCCCGGGTGAGCCCTGGGCCGTGTCTGCTCGGGCAGGGCAGGGAGGGGCAGTGCAGGCACTGACGGCATCGGCACGGCTGTGCACTGGCTCCTGGCTCCCAGCCCATGTGATGTATTTGAGGGGGCACGCTGACATTTCAAGAGGAGAGAAAAAAAAAAAGAAAAGAAAAAATACCCAGAGACCCACGGGGAGCTTTGAAGTGCCTGAGCCAGAAAAAGAGAGCAAGAGACACAGACATCCGCGCAGCGCCGAGGAATCAAACCGGGCAGGGGGGAAAAGTTACCGGGGCAGGGAAAGGATGTGAGCGCAAGTACTGGCTGCGAGCCGGGAGGATGCGATGGCCGCTGGCACAGAAACTGGGGCAGCGATTGTCAGCCATGGAGACGGCCCCACCGCCAGCACCACCCCGCCGGCCGCGCACCCCGCGCTAGCACCGGGGACGGCAGCGGGGACCGAGGGGTGCCGGGAGCCGGGTGGGAGCGGACGGCGGTGCGGGAGCGGCTGCGGGTGCCGGTTCCCAGCAGCGGCACCGCGGGGGCTCCTCTCCCCCACGCCGGGTAAGGCAGCATCGCCGCGCGGCTGAGCGCCGACCGATCGCTGCACGCAGGCTTCCTCGAGGTCAGTGCCGCGTAATGAGGTCGGTAACAATGCACCTAGCTGCTGGCTCTCTCCGCGTCCATGTTTAATAATGAACTGCTTCTGTATTTAATTAACATAAGCAGCCGACGCAACTCGATCCGTCTCCTTAGATTTAACTTGACGGGGACGGCGTGTTGCTTTAAATGCCAAGTGATTAGTAAAACCGTATTTAATTTGGTTTAGACATATGCGATGAGATGCATGTGTTTGTCACACAGATTTTGGAGCCGTGCTCCGAGCAGTCTCCTGGTTCCTCTCGGCTGCCTGGGTGCGACCATGCTTCCTCGCTGGGCAAAGCATCCCTTTGGCGCTTCCCCTAGAGCAGCGCCGCGGCTGCGGGAGCAGGAGAGACCCTCCGAGCCCGGGGACTGCAGGCTGACGCCGTTGCTCGTGGGTACGGAGTGGGGGGCACGGTGGGAGGACGTGGGCTCCGGAGGCTCGGCCGCTGGGGACGGACCTGGGGCAGCGCGGGCCGGGCTGGATGCTCGGCGCTGCCGGGAGGAGGCAGGCAGGGCTGCAGGCAGCTGCTGCTGTCCTCCTTTTGCTTGACTAAACCTCGCTGCCCGGACAGCTGCGGGCTGGTGCTGGTGGAAGGGCTCAGCACCGCTCCATCAGCCTGCTGCAGGGCAGCGCTGTGAGTTCGGAGAGGGCAGGGGCAGGGGAGGGATGGCACCCGCCTTGGGATGTGGGCACGAGACACCCGTGGGTGCTACCGGGGGGACGATGTGGTGGTCTTGCCCTACTGCCACCCACGGCAGGACGTGGTGGGGTGTACCAGGGGATGTGGTGACAGCTGGGGAGCCCTGTGGGGACCGGGCACCTCGGCTTCCTCCGGCAGCAGGACGTGGCCCAGACACATCCCTCTGGGGTCTGTGTGCCTGGGGTCTCTGTTCTGGCTGACAGCAAAGCCTGGGCAGAGCTTCCTCAGTTCTTCAAAGTGTGGGTGCGCTTTCCCGCATCTAAGAGGCTTTAGACATTGATTTATGCAATATTTTTCAGTATTTTTGACTTTTAACTAGCTGTGACTAAACAGGCTGGCAGAGCAGGCTGTGACCAAACACCTACGTGCTACCTGGGTGCTTATAAATAGGGTCTGTTCTCCCCTCCCGTCTGCAGCATCGCCGGGCTCCCGAGCCCCTCCGTAACAGAAATAGCTTCCTCCAGCCTCTCCCCTCCCTCCGCCAGCACTCAGCATCGCCCCAGCTCCTGGGGATGTGCAAAAAGGCAGGGGCCAAAGCCCCGAATTGCTGGTGGCTGCTGGGAGCTGGGCTCAGCGCTCTGCACTTCCAGCACGTAGCAATCGCGGCAGGAGCCAAGTCCTCGAAGGAGCCGGGTGCCCCTGTGCCAGCGCAGCGCCGGCCAAGTGCTGCGTCAGGCTCCGCGTGGTGCCCCCCGAGCAGCCGCTGCCTCCATGGCCCCGGCACGCAGAGCTCGGGAACCAGGGGGCTGCTTCTGGTGGAGCTGAGCGCTTGGTGCCGGCCCGAGGCTCTGCTCCCAGGCAGGGGCTGGAGCAGCTTTGGGTCTGACTTGGGTTTTTTTACTGTTAGAGGCTTCATCGGGAGCCTGCTCCCAGCAGGGGTGCGGGAGGGGGCGGCTCTCCCCTCGTCCCTGCTGTGTTCTTCCAGATGAATTTGCTTTTGATGAGGTGTAGCATGTAGTCGAAGCTCCTGTCAGGCGGTTTCGGCCTCCCATCGGCGAGCGAGTGGTTAGCATGACTGCACTAATGGCAGGAGATTAGAGGAAGTGATTAGCTTGCTTGAAAAATTGCAGCAAGTGCATTCGGCACAAGCACGGGGCTGGTGCAGTGCGTGGCTGCGCCTTGTGCATTGCCAGGTGAAGCTCACCCCTCGCAGGGGCTTTGTCTCGTTTTTATCCCTCCTCTACATCAGCGTTTTGCGTTTTCTTTCCACCTCTGATCGCAAGCTCTCCGAAATGAAGCCTGCCTACATTTCCATGCCGGTGTGGCGATGCCTGCCCTGCTGCCTGCCCTCCCTCGCAGTCCGACCCCAGGACGAGGACACGGCCTCCAAAGAGGCTCCCGCTCTTGGCTGCAGCCCATCAATAACCTGTGGCCGTGGGCCATGCGTGGGGGTCCCACGGCCCCCTCGCTGCATGGGGTGGGTGACAAAGCTGCATCCCTGCGGTGTCCCAGGGCCACCACCTGGACGCTGCTGGCGGGGCGCAGGCAGAGCGCGCTCTCCGTCCTCGTTTCTCCTGTCACCGAAGCAATTGCGGTGGCCTTGCTCTGCTCGGTGACTTCACTCGGCGTCTCATTAGAGGAAGAAACGGTGCTGTCAGGAATTGATTTTTGATCTCGGCGTGAGTCCCCAGCCCTGTCTCCCCCTGCTTCCTGCTAACGTGGCTCTGCTGCTCCCGTCTCACCTTCCCTCCTGGCTGGCTCCGCACACGTCTGCGCTCCTGCTCTGCTGGCAGAGGTGCCAGGAAGGAGCCAACCCAAACCCCGACCGTGGGGCTCAGCTGAGGCCCTGCTCCTGCACTGATTCCTTATGGGGAACGTCATATCTCCATGGGTCTGGTCTCAGATGTTTGGGATTCCCCTGCCTTCCTTTCCAAAGGCATTAAATTTTCCCTTTCTCCTGCACCTAAAAGCCAACAAACTTCTGGAAAAGCAGGATGCTGGAGAGGAGAGCAGAGGCTGGCAGCAGGCACCGGGATGTGTCGGTGCCAAGTGGGGCATGGGTGGTCGGTGGGATGGAACCGGGCACCCACCCCGGTGCTTTTCCTCCCGCACTGATGGAGAGTGAGCTGCCAGGGGTCCTACAAAACAGCAGCAGCTCTGGGGTGCCCGGGCACCACGCTGGGAGCACCCCAACCCTGCCCTGCACCCCCAGCCCGGCAGTGCAACAATGAAGGGTGAAGGCTGAGCCCCCCAGTCCCTCCCCACTGCACCAGCCCCAGAGATTTTGCTCTTCCCCACGCGCTGCAGCCCCGGGGGTGGGTTTGGGGCTGCCTCCTCGCAGCCAGGCCTGGCTCTCGCAGCAGGACCCCGACCCCCCCGCCTCCCCTGTGCACTGCTCCTGCCCCCCTGCCTCTGCTCTGGGCTAAGAGGAAGCATCGATTTGGTGTCTTGAGGGGCAGTTTATCGCTTTCCTGATGCCTGATAGATTGGAATTGATTTGCAGAGCAATTTGCCTGAGCAGCTCAGCTCGGAGCCGTGCTGAGCCCCGGCTCTGCAGCAGTGCGGCGGTGCCCCTGGGGCTGCTGCCCCGGCCCGCAGCGCTCGCGGCTCCGGAAAAACTCAGGGAGGGAGATGCGCAGGGCAGGCTGGCTGAAATAGCAGCTTAAATAAACCTGTCTGCAGGGAAGGGGTGATGACGAAGGCAGCTTTGCAGCAGTTCGAGGGCCCGGATCCTGCACCGCCTCGGGTTTGTCCGGGCGGCTTCACCCCGAGGTGCAAGCGGGGCCCCGGCTTGGCAGGGAGCTCGGCTGCGCATCGCCGCACGACTGCGGTGAGTCACTGACCTGCACCCGCCCGCACGGAGGCAGCTGCCACGCTCACTTGTCTCAGCGTGGCAGTGGGAGTGAGCCCGAGCTGCCAAAATACTGGGAAAGCTCCGGGTCCTTTCGGGAGATGCTAAATCCGACCCCAGTGAGGGCACCCCGCCACGCGCGAAGGCGGCACGTGGCGCAGCCTGTGGGGTTTGAGCCCTTTGTGTCTCGGCTTTCCTGCCTGCAGCTGGACCCATGCACTCCGCATTGACCTCCTCCGGGCAGACACTTCTCTCCCCCAGCTCCGTGCCTCAGTTTCCTCCTCGTGTCCAGGGCCAGGGGGTCCCCAGGCTGGACCTGGCTGGGGCCACGTGGGCTGATCCTGTCCCCACTTCACCGCCTCGAGCTGCTGCTGCCGCGTGGGTGGGAGAGGAGACCACGACGTGTCTTGTGTTTATGCTGGGAGGAGCCTGGCCCCTGCTCTCCTTTATTTTCACCCTGTGTCTCATGCCAGGGTGCGCAGGGCTCCTTGCTCAGCTGCTCCCCGCTGGGGATGGCTTTGCCCTGCTCCGCACTGACCCCCTCATCCTGCAGGGCCACGCTTGCTGCCTTTCCCTGGGCAGTTTCTGTCTCCATGTTAAAACTGGTGGCAGGGCAAAGATTTGCCCCGGCTCCCCTAGTTGTGACTCATCCTCTCTGCATCACCTCGACCTCCGTGAGCTCCCCCACTGCTTGTCTCATTTTCCCTCGCCCAAGCCAGGGCAGATCCTTCGCGTGCCGACGGCACCGTGGTGCTGCACAGCCTGCGGGGAAGTGCTCGGATGGGTATAGGAACAGCTCCCTGCCAGGAGCATCAGGAGCTCCCGGGGAGATGCTGAGCTGATCAGACAGCACTGAGAAGAGGGACGGGGCTGGGGAGGACAGGGCCGCTTCGTGCTTTTTGGCTGCTGTGCCAGGACGTGGTGCTGTGAGGGCACAGGGCAAGTGCAAGGACAGGGCGCCCTGCCTGCAAAAAGCACCCTGGTGGGAGCTGCGGGCTGCGTGGGCAGGGCTGGGGGCTTCTGGGGGCCATGTCCCCCTTCCTGCGTGTGGGAGGGGACAGGGGACAGCCAGGGTCACGTCCCCCTGGCAGCACAGAGGAGTGTGGGGAGGGAGCTCCAGCCAAGGGTGCTGGGGGAGCTCGGCTCCGTGTGCCCGCGTGGGTGCGATGACACCCGGCGAGGTGGGAAGTAGCTGCTGCTTTTTACAGGGCCGGCCAGATGGGATTTCTCCTTCAGCTCAGGTTTTAACAATGACGGGGGAATTCAGCTGATGGTTTCCCTGCTTCCAGAACCAGGGCAGCGCTGCGCTGCGGTGCCAGCTGGGCTGCCCCGTGCTCCAAACGGGAGCGCACCCTGCTAGCCTGTGCCCAGCTGCCTGGGACGGATCCTGCTCTGCCTCGGGGCTCCTCAGGCAGCCTCTCAGCAGCCCCTGGGTGCCACCAGCTGTCACAGCCCCATGCCTGTGCCCAGGAGCCGCGCTGAGATGCACCAATGCATTGCACGGCCTCGGGTGGGCTCCTCCATCCCACGCAGCTGCAGTGGCCTTGGAGGCTGCAGGCACAGCCAGGGCATGTCGTGGCTGGGAACGGGCAGGGCCGGGTCTGCAGGGACGCATCCGAGCTGCTGCCACGCGGGCATCGTGTCCCTGCCAGCCTGCGGGTGTCCCGGGCACGGTGCCGGCACAGCGGGGCCCCGGCGGCTGCGCCAGCCCGGCTGGGAAGTTCCCGAGGAAGCAGCCAGCGGGTGGTGTTTTATCTTCCCTGGTTCCACTTGAATCGGGGAGTGAAAGGCATGGCAGGGAGCCCGCTGCTGAGCTGCAACATGGGGCTGCGGGGAGAGACCCTCGGGGCTGTGAGCGGCTTTGCCCCCTGGGGACAGCTGGACCCCGGGCACGGCGAGGTTTGTGCTGGGGCAGGCGCTAACGGTCCCATACGGGCAGCGGGGTGGCCGCCCTGCCCTCAGCAGCCTCAGCACCACCCAGCCTCTCCCAGGAGGTTCAGTGCCAGGTCTCCATCAGCCCAGGAGCGAGAGGATCGCGAGGAAGCTTTCAGCCCAGCCGTCCGTGAGCTTTCACTCCTCATATTGCTCTCTCCTCCGTACGAGGCCGCCGGGAGGCACGGGGAGGGCGTGCGAGCGCTCCTGCCTTGACGCTCACGTGCTGGGATGGCTCCACCAGGCTGTGGCACGTGGGTGCGTGGAAGCCCAGGTTTGTGCTTTAGCCAAGCTGCAGGGTCACCACGTGCTGAGCCCCCCGCCTGCAGCCCCCGAGCCAGGCAGAGATGCCCCCGGGAGGCATGGCTTTTGGAAGAAAAAACGAAGGCTGCCGGTCCCGAGGCGCAGTGGGTGCACAGCGCACATCCCCGCACCGAACTGGGGCCAAGGGCTGCTGTGGGTGATGTCTCATCTGCCTGCTGTCCTAGCTGAAACGTCAGCAAAATGCCAGGCAGGGAACAGCTGGAGAGAAGCCGGAGAGCATCTGCAGTGCTCCTGGCCAGAGCAGTGCCACCCAGCTTTGTCCCTCCGTGGGACACCGGCACCCACGCAGCTCCTGGCTGCATTCGCCAGGCTTGTTGGCCCTACAGGGCCTCGAGGCCACTTTGCCACCATGGCCCCATCTCAAAAGAGGCACGAGTACAGCTTGGCTCAAGCACAGCAACCCCTCTGCTGGTCTCCTCACCCCGACGGGTCCCCACCTGGGCAGGGGCTCTGCTCCTGGGGTCCCCTCCGAGCTGCTCAGCACAAAACAAGCTGAGCCAGCCCCGTGAGCAGCCGGGTGGGTCTCCTGCTGCCCTTTCCCCAGCCGTTGCTCCAGCCCCACGTGCTCCGTGGTGGCCCGGCAGCGTGGCAGGGAAGGGGTTAGCTCAGCGTGGGGCTCTCCGTGCGCGCCGTGCCGTGTCCCCGGGTGCCGTGCGCAGGCAGCGGGGTTGGAGCTCGGCGGCTGCGGCGTTCCGGGGAAGGCGAACGCGTTGTGCTCATCCCCCTGCCTTAATGGCCGGGCACGGGGGAGCCACGTAGCTCCAAGGGCTTCTATTCTTTTGCCTCCCTTTCTCCCCAAATGTAATCGCTCCTTCCCCTCCCCACTCTCCCCCTTTTGTACAATTGCTTTCTTGGTCTATTTTTCATGCTCCGCTAACTGTCACGGCTTTCACGGCCCGCGTGAGCCTTGCTGCTTCATGAAGATTTATGAAACTGCAGTAATAAACTGTGTTTGAGAGATCCTCTTTATGATAAACCCCCGCCACGCTGCGGGCGGGGGGGATCGGCACAGACCACCCTGCCGGCCGCCCACCCTGGCGTGGCTCTGGCAGGGCAGCACCCGCGGCACAGGGCAGGATTTTGGGGACCTCTCCCACCCGCGTTGGCCAGGGAGGGAGAAGGGAGCTGTTGGAGAGTGGTGCTTGGGGAAGCATCATTGCCAGCACGGGTGGGCTCTGGTGCCCCCCCCCCAAATGGGGTGGAGGTGATGGCCGCATCCTGCTAGGAGCCCGGGCTGCGCCCCACTGCTGGCAGGTGAGGAAGATGGATGGATGAATCGCTGAGCACTGCACTCCCTTAACCCCCCGCTGCCTGGACAGGGTCTTGCCAGGATTTTCCGTGGGATTTCAGCTGTTTTGAGAGCCAAGGAGCCACCTTCGGGCACTGGAGACCTGGGGGGTTCCCCCCCCTCCATCCCACCGAAGCAGTTTGCTGGCTGCTCAGAAGCTGTCCTGAGGGTAAGCATGGAGCAACCCGGGGCTGGGGACATGTCCCGCAGGGCTGCCTGCCTGGCCGGGCTGGGGCAGGGCTGCCCACGGCTCCCCCGGCCCAGTGACCCACTTGGAAGCAGCCCCAGGAGGTGGCCGCGTGCCAGGGGCGCGGGGAGCTCCGTGGAGGATTTTATGGCCCCCTTCCGAGGGAGCTGCCGGTGGCTCCTCCTGTAGTAAATGATCCACGGACACCTCCGGGCTGGGAGCATTGGGATGAGGTGGGGACAGGCGTGTGCGTGGTCTGTGGGGGCTCCTCCTGGCCCCTCCATTCTGGGCTTGGTGATGCTGGGGCTGCCTCCCCCCGGCTGCTCCGGAGCCCGGTGAGGGGTGCGGAAGCGGATGCGGCACGGCCGGGGGTGGAAGAGCCCCCAGCAGCTTCCAGCTCCGCTCTGACCCCTGTGCGGATTGTGCAGGGCTTTTCAAATCATCCTTTTTAGCAGTCGGGGAGAGACAGCGAGCTGGCGCGTTCCACTCCCGGAGCGTGTAATTAGGGAGCAGGGAGCTGCATGCTGATGTGCCGCTCTGTGCCGAGAGGAGGAGGAGGGTGGGAAGGAGCCGGGAGCTCAGCCTCTCCCCAGGGCTGATAAACCCGGGGCTGGGGGAGGCACCACCCACCGCAGCACCCCAGGGTGCAAGGAAAACCCTCCCTCGCAGTGCCCTGAGCCCCCGTCCCTGCGCCTCCCTCCAGCTCGAGGCCTCGCTGCGATGCTGCCTCTCTCCCCGGCGAGGGCGAGGAGCTGCAGCTCCTTCCTCCCGGCTGCTGTGCCCGGGAGCTGTCAGGGTGCTCTTTCCCCCTCCTGCTGCAGCCTTCCCGGACCCGCTGTACCCACGGGGTGCTCTGAGCCTTCCCTGCAGGGGGACCTCGTCCCCGCGGTGCAGGTGCTGGGTGCGTGGTGCCCGGGGTGCTCGCAGCCCCCTGCCCCGAGCCCAGCACCGTGCTGCCCTCATCTGTGCGAGCTTTAGGGTCGAGGTGGCCCCGTCTGACACCTCCCTGGTGGCATCGTCCCCGGAGGGCTCCGAGGGCGTTTTGTACATGGCGGATGTGCCGCGGTGACCTCCGTGCAGGGGCAGTGCGGGGACCAGGCTGAGCCGGGGCTCAGGGGCTTCAGCTCCAGTCCTGCTGCTTCCAAAGGCTCCAGGCTTTTGGCTGGGGGCTGTGCTGGTGTCACCAGCTCGCAGCAAAACCCCTTGGATGACCTTGAGCAGACGAGTTATGTCGGTAGCACGCACTGGAGGCTTGTCCTACACTAATAACACGACTGCTTGTTATAAAGCTAATATGTTGGGTTAATAAATAATTGAGGGAAGAGGAAAAGCTCGCTATGATTTGCGTAACGGGAGCTGGGGAAGGAAGGGGGAAAAAGAAGGACAAGGAGGGAGATGAATAATGGATCAAGGTTAAATGGTGAGCGAAAATGAGCCTCAGCGTGGTGAGTTCCTGCAACACGAGTGCTGCAGGTTGCCAAAATAGTGGCGGAGAGCTCGTGGCTGGGGCACTGCTGTGGGCTGGCCCCAGGCTGTGTGCCGTGGGCTCAAACAGCACGAGGACTTCAGACTCCTAGGTGGCTTCTTGGGGTGGCACCGTGGGGTGCTCTGCAGTGGGCTGTGTGCCACGGGTGGCCTCGTCTCACAGCCCCCCGAGGAGGTGACAGGCGTTGGCAGCGTGCGGGGACTTCCAGGCATTAATTACCACTTGCACCGTGCGTGCTGGGCGCAGCTTCCCTAGAAATTAGAATCACAACGTGCCGCTGATGGTGCCCCATCCCCCCAAGGGACGAGCCCTTCCTGCACCCTGCTGGCACCCCCTGCCCAGGACTGGGATCTGCGAGGGCTGGGGTGGGCAAGGAGGGGTCCTGGCGGCCTCCAGCAGCAGCACAGTGCAGGCACTGATGGGTGGCCACGAGCCCCCACCGCCCCGGCCCATTTTTCATTTTTTTTTGGTCTGTCTGTGTGTTTGTGTCCCTCTGTCTGTCTGTGCTCCGGGTGGTGCCCAGCTCGTGTGTCTTGTCCGTGCTGTGTTGGTGCCCCAGCTCTGTCTCGTACATGTTTCAGCCCAGATGTCGTGGTCCTGGTAGCACCCCAACCCCTCTGCCCCTCCTGCAGCCCCCAGCCCCATCAGACCCCAGCCACCATCACAGGGGGACAAACCCACCCCATGCCACCCACCCACCGGTTACATCCCTTTGGGGGACGACACAACTCCCAGCGAGGGCTCAACCACATCTCAAACCACCTCTGACCCCTAGCTTACAACCCCCCCAGCCCCATCGTAGCACCCCAAACCCCCCCGGGCCCTGACCCTGCTCTGCTCTCCCCGCGCAGATCCCGACAGGACGAGCACCCACATGATCTCGGCGGACGATGCCGAGTACCCGCGGGAGTACCGCACCCTGGGCAACGGCACGCGGCGCTTCTCCAACGTAGGGCTGGTGCACACCTCGGAGCGCCGGCACACCGTCATCGCCGCCCAGAGCCTCGAGGCCCTCACCGGCCTCCAGAAGTCGGAGATGGAGCGCAAGAGGGACGCCTTCATGGACCACCTGAAGAACAAGTACCCGCAGCACGCGCTGGCGCTCCGCGGGCAGCAGGAGCGCATGCGGGACCAGGTAAGGGGGTGTCTGCTTGGGGAGGGGGGGGGGACACCTCACCTCGCCCCCTGGGGCTGTCCGGTGGGGCAGGGGCTCAGCAGGGACCTGGCTGCAGCATGGAATGGGAGCTCCTCTGCCTAAGGAATGGGGTCCCGGGGCAGATTTCCCCTGCACTGGGTGGATTTGGTCCCGCTGGCTGTTGGTGGAGGCAGCGGGTGTTTGTGCGCACAGGCAGAGGGATGGATGTGATGGCCACAAGGTGGCTGCACCCCGCCGAGGAGGGGGCACCCATGCAGGTCTCTGTTTTCAGCTGCAGCTGAGGGTGTAGGTGCAGAACCACAGCCAGCCCTGGTTGGAGCAGCACAGGGACGGGGACAGGGACAGGATGGGATGGGATGGGGATGGGGATGGGGATGCGCTCTGAGCCGGGGTGGTTCTGTGCAGGGATCTCCCTGCTGCTGCATGGGCAGGGCTCCAGGGACGTGGTGTGAGTGTGGGGGCTGTGGGGAAGGGCGAGCAGAGGCAGTGAGGGACCACGGCTCTGCTCTGAGCTGCGCGGGGCAGCTGCTGTGAGTGGCGAGGTGCTCCTGGGGTTTGGTGCCACATGGGGATGACCCTCGGCTGCCTGATCCTGGGGGCTCCATTCTCCCTCAGGGACTTCAGAGTGGGCCAGGGCCAGCGGGTGACACAAGCAGGCAGCCTTGCTGAAAGCAGCACAGCCCGAGGGCCACGGAGGTGACACCCACCCTCGTGCCTGGGGGTGTCCCCAGGGTGCTGCAGGGGGGCGCCCGGGCTGCTCCTGCAGGTAGAAGCGAGCCCCAGCCCCGGGGCCCGCCGGGGCAGCAATAAATCCCCACCTAAACTGTCGCTTTTATAAAAAGGCACAGGGGAGGGCGAGCGCGGAGCAGCTGGAGGAAGTGGCTGGAAAGAAATCTTATATCATCTCCAACTAGACGCCTCCCCGAGGGATGGAGGCGACGGCTCCCAGACTATCGCGGCGGGAAGAATTTGAGCTTTGTAAGGGAAAGTGGCAGCTCCACACCGCATCCTGCCAGCCCCCGCCTGGCCCCCTGCAGCACCGGGGGTCCCGCTCTGCAGCCCCTCTCCGGCGCTCCCTGCCTCGGGGAGGTGTTTGCAGCAGGGTGAGGGTGAGGATCCTGCTCCTGCCACCCTCCAGCAGGAGCTGTGCTGGCTGCTGGCGGTGGCTTTGCTGTCCCCGAGCAGGGCGCTGCCCACGGGATGCTTCCAGAGCCACCCCGGGGCCTCCAGGGGGGCGTGAGCTGTACCCAGGCCTTCTGCTCACAGGCGAAGTGACATTTCTAGCCGCTGAGTGATATTACTTAGCAAATAACTAGGAGTCTTTCCCTTATTATTACAGAGATTTAAGGACTTTTTTTTCTTTAGGCAGCAGCTGTAAAAGAAAAATCCAGCTAGTGTTGACTCGGGGGCTGCTGAGCTTTGGAGGATTTTAGGAGGCGAACAAAAAGACCTTCTGCATTCTGGAAGCATCTTCTGCATTTCCAGCAGCAGGCTCCAGCCCGGGGCTTGGGGCCGTGGAGCTCCTGCGGGACACCCCTGGGATAGGGGTGGAGGGTGGGGGGCAGGGGGCTCCCCATGCCCCTCGGGCACGGGCACGGTGCCCACCCCAGCCCCAGCTGAGAGTCGCCTTCTTGCAGCTGGTGGGGAAGGGGAGGAAAGAAGCCGTGGGGGTGTGTTGTCATTTTCCCTACAGGCGGTAAATAATAACGGGGAGAAAATGAAAATAGAAACAACGGAAACCTGGGGGCAACCTTAAAATGACATTGGGACGCAGCGCTCCGGGCCTGCCTGCAACGGGCAGAACTTGCTCGGGTGTTTTTGAGGGAGCCTGGCGGATATTTCAGATCGCAGGCTTGGCTGTTTTGTGGGTTTTGTTTTTAAAAAATTACATATGAGAGGGTTCGCACAATCAAAGGTGAATGGAAATATTTCATAAATGTCAACATCCCTTTCAGCATGGCAAAGCCCGCAGCAAATTGCAGTTGTACTCCTGCATAGGAGCTGGAAAGCAAGCGCAATATTAATTTTAATCGTATGTATGTATAACAGAGCAGGGGAAAAAAAAAAGGCAAATAATTGTACCAACACCCAACAGACTGCTAGCAAATCTGCAGAGAAGTCTGAGGCAGCAGCTAGCTAATTTAAAACCCAGATGGGAGAACGCGTTAAATGGGCACGTTAACAATAAAGGGAGGAATGGGACTGAGAGCCTGGCAGACCGAGCACAGCGGCCGCGGGGCTTCGGGGCTGTGCCTGGGCTGAATCCTGCCCCCGTGGGGGAGATGCGATGGGAGATGGGGCAGGACGGGGACGGCACGGCCGGGTTTCTCAGCTCCACCTGCAACGATGCTCGGGGACACGAGACGTGGGTAGGGCTGCCCTGGGGGCTGTGGGGCTGCCTGCAGTGACCTCCACCAGGACGTTAGGAGTGCTATGGGACAGTAATAACATGAAGGTTTTAATGGGGTGACCCTTCTCTGCGCCCCTTCTTGTGTCTCACGAACACCCAGACTGCTTTCGGATGTGCTTGTCTGCCCGGTGATTGGAGGTACCGACCTGAAACCAGTGTTGATACGCAGAGAAATGGTTAACCCCAGCAAAAAGGGGATTACAAACACCCCTTTGACCAGTTCAGCCTGTGCACGCCAGCTGAAGCCCCGTCTGTTCGGGCGCCTTGCAGCTCACAAGCTGCAGCACGGGGTTAAATACCGCAGCAGAGCTGAGCAGGAACCTCGCTCAGGTCCAAATAAAAGTACATAAAAGCCTGGATTTAAGCTTGTCCAGTTCTGCTGCAGAAAAAAAAAATAAAAAAAAGGCTCAAGCTAAGTGTTAATGTGTCCGTGGTGCCTGACAGCAGCAGATTTGCAGCTGCCCAGAATAAATCCGACTTTGGGATAAATAAATAACAGCTAGCGCAGAGCGTACCCACAAATCCGGGCCCGTGGTCTTCTCCTGCCTCATGGAAGGGCCCCCCCGGTGCTGCCGTGGGGGCAGGATCAGTCCCACAGCAGGGTGCAGCAGGCTGGGGGTGCTGGTTTGCTGCAGATCACTTTGTGTCCCCGTTCCTGGGCTGTGGCTGTGAGCAGGGAAGGGAGAGCCGCTCTTCTCTCCTACCTGCACACAACTTTTTGCATGTAATTGTGCCAGTTCTTTCCTGCTAGGGCCTGGTAGGTGCCCCCAGGGCTTACGAGCGCTGTGTGCCGTGGTTTGGGTCAGCAGGACGCCCGGGTCCAGCACCACGCAGCCGCTGCAGCCCCCAGGTCCTGCCCGTGCCCCTGCTCCTGCACGCTGATGCTCGAACCCCGCTCCCCTCCAGGAGCTCCCGCTGATTGCAGAGGTCCGTAGGAAGATCCCGGTGGTTGCATTGCACGCAGGTTGTTCAGAAAACGCTGCTGATTTCGTTGCCGTTGTGGCCATCTGGCCTTTTGGGGGGCACTTTGGGTGATGGTGTCAGAGGGAAAACCCCTTGGGGCTGCAGGAACCGGGGGCTGTGCCGGTGTGTGTGTGCACGGGTACATGTGCATGCTTGGGTGTGTGCATGCATGTGCACAGGTGCACGTGTGTGTAGGTGTGTGCACATGCACATGCACAGCTGTGCATACATGGGTGTGCATTGCACAGCTGTGCACACGTGTGTTCATGCATGTGTGTGCATGCACACGCACAGGTGTGCACGTGTGTGAGCGTGCATGCATGCACAGCTGTGCACACGTGTGTTCATGCATGTGCGTGCATGCACACGCACAGGTGTGCACACCTGCATCAGCGTGCATGCATGCACAGCGCTGCACACGTGTGTTCACGCATGTGCGCGCATGCACGCGCACAGGTGCACGCGCGTGCACGCGCCTGCCCGCCTGCACTTGCGCGCGGGTGCATGCGCACAGGTGCGTGCGCGTGCATCAGCGTGCACGCACCCGCGTGCGCGCGCACCGTGCCCGCAGCCCCCCCCCACCCCCCTCCCGCTCCGCCTCCTCCTCCTCCTCCTCCTCCCGGGGGGGGGGGTGGTGGAAGGGGGGGTCGCGGGCACGCGCGGCGCGGCGCCAGGTGGAGTCGCGGTTGCCATGGAGACCGCGCCCCGAGATAAGGGCGGGCGGCGCGGGGCCGGCGGCGGCGGCGGAGCGGGGACGGGAGGGGGGGGGACCGGAGAAGGAGGAGGGGGGGGGGGCGCGGCAGCAGCAGCAGCGCCACCGCCACCACCGGGCCCCGCCCGCCCCCGGGGCCGCGCTGCAGCCGCCGTAGAGCGGGGAGCGGCGGGGCTGAGCCGCGCTGCGGGGCCACCTGCCGCAGGTACCGGGGGGGGGGGATGTCTGTCTGTCTGTCTGTGTGTCCGTCCGTCCCCGGTACCTTCATCCCCCCCCCCCCTCCGCCCCGATCCATCCGAGCATCCCCGTTCCCCGCATATCCTGACCCCCCCACCCCTCGTCCAGCCCCATATCTCGCCCCCCCCCCCCCCCCCCCATCCCTGCCCTTCCCCTGGGGCATCCCCCCCCTCAGGACCCCTGCATCGCCCCCTGGGGTTGTGTGGGGGGGGGCTGGGGGCAGCCCCGCACCGTCCCCGTGTCCCCCCCCCCGCCAACCGATCGCTTCCCACGGGCAGCCCCGGGTCCCCCCCCCCGGTTCGCGGAAGCCTCTCGGGGGGTGGGAGCAGGGGGAGGGGGGCGCCGAGACCGCTGGGGGGGTCCCGGGGGGCTGCCGTGATGGGGGGGGGAGCGGCGCGGTCCTGCGGCTCTGCCCCGTTCCCCCCCCCCGGGAACGGCTCCTGGGGGCGTGCAGGGGTCTGGGGGCCGCCCCCTCCCGTGGGGTTCCCGCAGGGGGGGAGCGATCCCGGGGGTGCCGATGGGGGTCGGTGACAGTGACCGCAGCAGGCGGGGGGGGGGGGGCATTAAGGAGCGTGTGGCCCCGGCTCGGGGTTGGGGGGGCACTGAGTGAGGTCCCGGCGGCGGAGGGGGTCCCGCTGCTCCCCCCCCTTCTCCCCTGGAGCCGGTGCTGGGGGGTCCGGGGGGTCCACAGTCTTCCCCCCCCCGGTTCTGCCGGTGCCGGGGTGTCCCCGAGGTGTCCCCTTGGTCCCCAGCCGGGTGCCAGCCCCACTCACCTTGCACGTCCCCCCCCGGTGCTCGCCCACCCCCGCGTGCCGTTTCCATAGCTACTCCGCTATGGGAGCAACTTCCCCCCGGTTTTCCTGCCCCCCCCCATATCGTGTGACCCCCCCCGACCCCCCCCAGTCCCCGCTTCTTGTCCCCACTGCCCGCAGCAGGCAGAGGAGGGGGCGCACGGTGCACGGCCCCTGCTGGTCCCTGCCCCTATGGGGTGAGCAGCCCCCACTGCAGCCCCCCCCAGCCCAGCACCCCGGCTGTCCGGAGCTCTGGAGCTACTGGGAGGCAGTACTGGGAGGCTGTGGCCACCACACTGAGTTGTACCCAAGCAGGAGGGGGGTTTCTAATGCCCTTGTGCAGCCCCGCGTGTGCTGGGGGGGGTCACAGCGGGCTGGGGGTGTGCTGAGCACCAGCACCGGGCCCCGGGGAGCTGCAGCACAAAGGGGGTGCCAGAACCTGACCGGGGGGGCCACGGCAGGGAGATTTCAAGGCCAAGCAGGGTGGTTGCGTGGCTCGTCCTCAGCAGCGCTCGGGTCCTGCTGCATCCGTCGCTGCTGGGGGCTGCGTTTTGCCTACGGGTGTTGCTGCTTCGTGGTGGTATCGTTGAATCGGGGTGCTTGAGGAAGGGTCAAGAGCACGAATCCACTGATGGCCGAGGGTGTTTGTGCGCTGACATCACCCGAGCTCTTTCAGAGGTTGCCTTGTAGGTCTGGGCTGTAATTACTGTCGGGGAGCTGACGAGCCTTCAGCAGGAGCTCTTGGAGAGGCCGGTGCATGGGCGGGCGAGGGATGGGGCGTCCCTGCGGGCTTTGAGCTGCATGTCCTGCCTGGGCTGGGGGGTTGGTGCCCTCAGCAGCCCTCAGAGCCTCCTTGGGCTGGGGACTGGAGCAGGATGCAGTAAAACCCAGCTCCCTGCCCAAAGATGCTTGTGCCTAAAACAGGAGGCGCAAAACAAGCGTCTCAGTGCCCTTCTTGTGGGGGGGTTTGGGCTTTGGAGAGTTGAAGTGGCTCCCGGAGCCCCGTGGGAGCCCAGGCGTGACAGGGACTGGATCCAGCGCTCCCGGATCCCAGCCTTGGCTCACGCCGGCCTTTCTCCCACGTGCTGCGATGCTCAGGTTGGAGAGGTCCTTCTGCAAAAATTGCAAGACCTCGGCTGACAGTATCTGCAATGCACAGCGCCGGTGTCTCTTCGCTGTATCTGGTTACTGTTTGCATTCGGCTCTATCTTGTCATTTTGCTAATTCAGCTTCTCCAGTGCTGAAAAGCATTAAAAACTTTAATAAGGAGAAGCAGATTAACTCCACTTTGCTGTTATTTTTCAAGGAGATTTTTGTTTGTCAAGACATTGCGCCTGAGGGGGACTCGATCAGAAATTGGAACTCCTGAAAATGAGTTAATTAAAAAGCCAATGAAACTGCCGCTGTCCCTCCCCTCGGTGGAGTGTGCCGGGGCTGCTGCTGCTGCCCATTTTAGAGGGACGCAGTCGGTGCTGCCTTGTTAATCACTAACAGATTCGTGTTATAATTGTTAACCGGAGGAAGCCTGCCTTGGTCAAGGCGGTGACTCACCAGGATTTCATTTACCTACTGCTCTTCTCCTGGGACTGTCACAAAGACTGAATTTTTAAAAATTTAGTTAACTACATAATGTTCCTAGCTGCGTTCCCCCAGCTCTGGTTCTCCTCGGGTCTGCAGCGTGCATGTGTGTGTGTGCTGGTGCAGCTCCCAGCGTTGCTGTGTGCACGGGTTCCCTTACATGTGTGCCCGAGCAGACTTGGTGCTTGCATGATGCTGGCTCCGATGTGCATGCCTGTGCACATGTGTGCACATCTGTGTTTCGGGAGGGCCCCGAGCCCTCGTTAGTCGCTCATTTTGCAGCATCACGGACATGACTTTCATTGTAATTATAATCTCAGCCTTTGTAATTCCTCATACCTTCTGCACAGTTCTGCTGCAAGCGAGCTGCCTGTTTTATCGGTTGTAACAGGGCTGTCGTTTCAAATCCTCTCTCAGACCATTATCTCCCTTTGATGCTTTTGAAGAGCCAGCGATATGTTAATTCTACCTTGGCCCTCTCCTCTTCCCTTCTCTTTGTGCCAACCCGCGCCCTGCCAGATGCGGGGCCGCTGGGGGGCTGCTGGGGCTGCCCCTGGTCCCACAGCAGCGTTGGTGGAGCTGCTGGTGGGAGGCACCACGGGAACGGGGGCTCTGGGGGAAATGGGCTGGTAGAAAATGAGCTAAACCGGGCAAAGAGCCGGCTCTGAAACCTGCTCCGCGCCCCGCAGAGCTCGGTGCCGTGGCAGTGCCGGCAAGGACAGATGGAGCCCTGCGATGCCCGCGGGGGAGATTCTGCCCTCGCCGCACGGCACCAGTTTGGCAGCCCCAGACCTGGAGCAGCGCGAGGAGATGGGGCTGAGCCCTGCAGCCACCGCCAAACCAAGCGCCCCGCTGGGCACCTTCCCAATTCGGGGGGCTCCGTCTGCGCCATGCGGAGGCGAACTGACCCCGGACTGATGCTCTGCTTGGGGAGCTGGGAGGGGGCTCAAAGCCACGGGTGTCTGTGGGCTTTGGGTGAGGGGGTGCCGTGCTGTGCCATCCTGGCACCCGCTCACCCTGACCACACCACATCGCTTCCAGAATGTTCCCCATCCCCTGCCTGGGCACTCCGGGGTTCAGGCGAGCTCATCACTGGTTTGATGTGGAGTGGCTGTGTGTGGTGGGGGTGTAATTTATGGACTTTGCAATAAGCCTGTCCAGTCATCCTAAAATAATAAATAAAATACATACCAAGGGCTGGTGAGAGATAGGATCAGCAATATCAGGGCCTGAGGAAAATTACTGCGACTCTCCAACAGCAAAATAAGGAGCGTGGAGGAAAACAAGCCAGAGAGGGAGCAAGTTGGGAGCATCACCTCGGGGCTGGGTCCTGGCCCTTTGGGCTGGGGGGCTTGGCCCTGTCCCACTGCTCTGCCCCTCCTGGCTCCTGTGCTTGGAGCCCGAGTGTGACCTTGGTCCTGCGTGGGGCTGGGAGAGCCCGCGGTGAGTCTGGCAAGGAGAGGGGTGAAAGATTCACTCCTGTTTTCTTTGAAATTGGCTTTGGTTTATGTAGGATCCCCTGGGCGGCCTTCCTGGAGAGGCAGCACCCCAGCAGGGCTCAGGGGTCCCAGGCAGAAGCCCCGTTACAAAGCGGATCTGTCTGCTGTGGAACTGGAGATGTTCCCAAACCCAGGAGCAGCACATCAAGCCCTCCAGCACCGCTGCTGTCCTGCTCACCCCCAGGAGACGCAGAGATGGGTTCATCAGGAACCCGCTGCTGGGCTTCGTCCCATGCCCGGGCTGCAGCTCCGGGAGCTGGCCCCATTGCTGGATGCCCTGGGTGGCTTTGTCCAGTACTAAAACGTGTTCCGAGGCAGTTTCTTGCTCTCAAGCTCCCAGTGTTTTGGAATAGCGTTACGTGCCCAGGATAGGCTTGGATCCTGCTGGTTGTTGTCTCGTGGTGCTTGGTAATCAGGGCTCTGGGCTTCTATTCCTGGTTGTGCCTCTGAGTCACGGTGTGCCCTTGGAAAAGACCTTTGTGCCTTGAGGCTTGGCCGCATGAGCAAACTGCGCTTGTTTGACTTGAATCACTTCGAAAACAGCTTTAGTCGGTTCGATGCAGAACTTGTGGTGGGTCTGCTCGTGTCTTAGGGAATAGTAATGGAAATGCACCTGTGTTGATCAGAATAAGGGAATTCGGAGGCTGCAGACCCGTCTAACAAGGGACCTTACAAGAGGGTTTGTGTTGATGTAGGGTTGACCTCCAGTTACCTTGCCAGGAAGGGTGGATACCCCAGTAGTGGACTGTCAGAGGCCTTGGATGAATAATTCTCCAAATTCTACCCAAGCTCTGCCTCTGTGCTCCCCGAGCACTGCTCCAGGAGATGCCTCGGCAGCCACCAGGGCACTGCAGGGGCTGGGGACTGGGGTCTTGGTGCAGGAGCTTGCTTTGTATTAAACCAATAATAAGGAAAGCATCCTCTACCCAGCGCGCTAGGTTTGCAGCCATGGTGATTGTGGTGAAGGAGATACCGTGAAGAGCGGGGAGATTGGTGGCTTTGACGGGGGAGGCAAAGAGAAGCCAAGAACTTTGATCCCCATAAAAGACAGTTGGGACAGAAGCTGCTCTGCAGGTGTCTCTCCCACCCCCACCCATAATTTGCATGCTTCAGTGATATCAAAGTGCGTTCCCTTCCCAGCCGGGTGGCTCACACTTGTTGTCACCCAGCCAGGTGGGTCACACGTGTGGTCACCCGATCCAGCGCGCTGCTTCCTCCGGCACAGCCCCGCGCTGCAGCTGGCGAGGGCTGGCGTCACCACGGTGCTGTGGGACCGGCCCCGGCGTGGTGCTGCCGGGGTGCTCGTGGTGCTGCTGTGTGCAGAGCGTGTCCCACCCTGCAGCACTGCCACTGCCCCAAATCAGAGCAGTGAGGAGCGCGCGTTCCTTGCTGGCCGTGCTCTCCCCGCGTGGTCCTCGGAGGGTCTTGTGCCCCTCTGGGGAAGCAGTTTGGGTCTCAAACGCACCCACTGCCCTTCAGGGGTGTCGCAGCCACAGCTCTGGGCATCCTCGGGAGTTTCGGTTCCCTCTCTCTGCTGGTTGTCAGCGGGTGGCTTGGGAGGAGGAAGCTCCCGAGCTCTCCAGCTTGCTGGGCCGCGGCTGCTGCCAGCGCCTGTCACTCGCTGTAGCACATCGGTTTGACACCGGTGGAAACGCCGCGAAGAAGCACCGGAGGGAGGTGGCAGGGACAGAGCGGGGGGATTGGAAGAGCCCTTTAAAACTGAACATTGTTCTGGCTTCCAGTACCGACTCCCAGGGCAGCAGCCTGACCAGCACGTGCCAAGGCAGCGCGCTCCAGAAGCGATCCTGGGCTGCCGTCCCGCTCTCCGCTTCCTTCTGCTTCACTTAGTTTGCACCCCCGTCTGCGCTAAGTGCCCCTCTCCGGCCCTTCCTGCCTGCTTGCATGATCCCGCTTCCCTTTCAGCAGCCCTGAGCAGCATGAAGCGTAGGCAACCCATTGGGAGGGGATTTTAAGCAGAAACGAGAGCAGGTTTAATGTTGCAGTTTAAAGTCAACAATTCTCAAAAGGAAAACAAAAGTCAAAGCAGAATCTTAATGGTATTTTTTTTTTGTTTTCTTTTGTTTTGTTGTTTTATTTTTTGTTAGCAACCCAACTACTGGAGCTTTAAGGTCAGTATTTCTGATTTTTCATGCTTCTGTTTGAAATGCATGCACTTTTCCACCCTTGCCTCATCTCTGTGTCTACGCGGGGGGGTGGGAGCTTGGGGTTTTGCTCAGGATTCCCATGCCAAAACAGTTTGTCCTTGGCTTGGCGGTAGCTTAAGCTCATGAGAAGGGCTTTATGGTTTTGGGATGAGTTTTGCAGAAGCAAAGTTGTTACCTGAAAGGGAGGAATCTGTGTCCTGCCCTCACCTAGGCCACTAAAACCCCACAGGCAAATCCTGCTGCTCTTGAGTCATCTCACTGCAGCAGGGACAAGGAGTCTAATTTACTTAACTGTGGGAAAAGAACAAAAAAAACCCACTCCAGATGGGCTCAGGACCCACCTGTGAAGCTCAATGAGGAGAGGAAGGTGTCTCTGAGCTGCCGTGGGGGTGCAGGGCAGGCAGGGAGCTGCTCCACACACCCGTGTATGATCTGGTCCCGCTGGATGCTGCGTGCGGGAGGAACGCCGGTGCGCTCGGTGGTGTCCCGGCTCAGGGTGCAGTGGGGGACTTGCGAGTGCCTGGCGGTGCCAGCCCACACCTCACAGGCAGTGGGGTGATGGGGAGGGAGGAGGATCCCTACACAAACTGCCAGGCCCCAGAGAGTGGCTTTTGCATGGTGTGTTGAAGGACACGCAGAGCACGCTGATGGCTTCGAGCCCCGCGGAGAGGGTTGGGTGCTGCCTGCAGGAGGGGAAGGGGCAGCAACGGGGGGGTGCCCAGGGGCTGGGGTGCTGCTGCCTCTGTCCCCCTGTCTGCCTGCATCCTCCTCCCTGTCACCTGGCGCTGGGGACCAGCCCGTCAGCAGGCTGCGGATGGCGGAGCAGAGGGCTTCTTGCTGGTACCCGCTGCCTTGTGCCAGAGCCATCGCGCCCGGCGCTGCCTCTCCCCGGCAGCACAAAGGAGACCCCGGCGGGAGCCTGTCCTGCCCGGCGCTGCCTGCCAGCACCTTGCAGACAGGCACCGTATTGTCTGCAGGGGGAAGTACGCATGTCCCTGCCTCCCTCCTCCTCGCCGGGGGATGCGGTGGCAACACTTCAAGGCCAGGCGTGTTGCTGGGTGACCTTGGCATGTTGTCCCTGGTGGGGCTGCTCTTCCTGTGGAAAAAACAGGCACTTGCCTCGGCTGGCAGCTCAGAGCTGAGTAGTCATAAAATGCATAATATGTGCACTTGTTCTGAGTGTTCATTCCTGGAGTACTTGCGCTGTAAAATGCGTGCAAGCAGCAGCTCCATGAATATCCAGCTGTCTGAGTCCTCCCTGGCTGGTTTTAACCACATGCTCTCTGTGACATTTCCGGGGACTGGAGGGAAGGCACAAAAGCCTTGATTTTATTTCCTTTTTTTCTTCTTCTTCATTTTTTGTAAGAATTGGAACGGGGACGAGCTCCGGGCACCCCAGGGGTGTCAGCGGCTGGGTGCTGGCAGGCACGCAGGGTGATGTCCTAGAGCTGTGTGCTTTTTCACTTTGCATGCGAGTGTCCCCGGGCTCTATCTGCTCTGCAAATGCACCAGGAGTTAAATCTCCCCCGGGGACCCCAGCTGCCTGACCCCGCTACCAAGTGGGGCATGAGCCCAAGGCAGCTGGGGATTGCTCGGCAGGGGCGAGCCGTGCACGAGGCTGATGCTGGCAGGCAGGTGCCGGGGGCTTCCTCGAGGCCACCTGCGTCCCGGGGGGCTCGTGGCTGCAGGCCCCCCCTCGGGCAGAGAGCTGTGGGGATGGAGGGGATGGGCTGCAGGGAGGGGCAGTGCCAAATGCCCAGGGACCCGGTGCGCAGATTTGGGGCTCTCCAGTCATGGGCTTTGCAGGAGAATTCCTGGGGGGATTGGGGGGGTGGTATTGCTGTTTGTCGGGCTCGGGATGAGCTGAGCTGAGCAGATGCTCGTTGGCTGGTGCTGTCTTTGTGGAGAGGGGTCCAGGAATTGCACTGTCCCCAGCCGCTGTGGTCCCGTGCACCCCGCTGTGTCTGCAGGTCCTGCCCCAGCCTCCTGCCCGTGCTCTTCTCCTGCCCTGTGCCCCCACAAAGGCAGCCCCAGCGCATCCCTGGGGCTTCTGCACTTGCTTCTAGATTGAGCCAGCCCCGCTCGTCTCACGAATGCTCCTTCCTGCCAGCTGGGTCAGGCGGTGTGCTCGCACGGAGCCATCGATCCAGCCTCGCCATGGCCACTGTCACGCTGCTGCCGGTCCCCGAGTCCCCCGCCAGGTGCTCAGCCACGTCCCAGCTCCCAGCCATCACCCTGCTGGTGCTCTAACCGGGGCATCCCGTGGGGTTTGCATCCTGCACCGGCTCCCTCCCTGCTGCTGGGGTGCAGCCCTGTGACCCCGAGCAAGGGCTCGTCCCCTTCTCCCTCCCTCATCCCCTCTGTGCCGTGTGCTCACGCTTGGCTTTCCTTCCAGTCCCCCGGCGTCCCTGAGGGATGCAGTAATTTGCTTATTTTTGGAAGATGCTGTCACACGAGGCAGTATTGCCGGAGAGCAGGGGATTGGAAGCGGCTCCTGCTCGACCCAAGTGAGGGACAAATCGCTGGGGTAAACGTCCGTGGGGGTACTGAGCTGGCTGGGGCAGAGCCAGGACTTTACCCTCACCCCCAAATCCATCTCCTGCCACACGTCCCACCCCAGCCCCAACAGCCTCATCCCCAGGGATGGCCTCAACCCCCCTCTCCCGGCCTTGCTTTGGAGCACCTGAGCTTTTGGGGAGGAATTGGGAGTTTTGGGGCTGAACGCAGGGACGTGCTGATGCTGTCCGGCTTCCACCCCATCCCTGGGGCAGAGCCGCTGCCTGGGCCGGGGGGGGAACGGCACCGAGGCGTGTTTGGGTGGCAGCAACCAGCAGCTGTCAATATTCATGAGGCTGCAGAGGAGCCAGGCTCTTAAATATTCATCAGGCAGGCGAAGGCTGCTGGTGCCAGCAGGAAGGGGAGCGGCGCGGTTACAGGGGGCAGGCAGCCACCCGTGGCCTCCGCTGAGCCGCCCGGGTGATGTCCGGGTGCAGGAGGGTGTTTGTGCGTGGAAGCACTACATCCTGGTGCCAGGCACCTTCTGTGTGCCTGTGTCTGCAGGGCAGGGGTGTGCCGGGTGCTGGTGTCACGGCGGTGCCTGCTGCAGGGGCCCCGATCCCAGCTCGTGCCCAGCTCCTGCTCACATCTGGCTGCCGGCGCACATCTGGTGGGGACGGCCCCTGCCTTCAGTCGAGGGGTCTGCTTTAAAAACTAATCCGATTTGAACGCTAATCCTGTTAACATTGAGATCGGGATTAATTCTGGGTTAATCGGGATAATCCTGACAAAATGTTGGGCATTAGACGCTGGATGAATTGCTGTTGCCGCGAGTGGTGCGCTTTTAATTCGGTGGTGAGATCCAGGTGGGTTGAGAGGGCTGGGGGTCAGCGGAGACTCGTGGTATGGCCCTCGGTGTGCTGGTCAGAGCACCCCAAAGCTGCACCCTGGGCCTCTCATTTCTCCCACCTTTGCTGTTGCAGCCCCATTTTCCTCCGGTTCTTGCTCCTTTTGCTCCTGGTTTTGCGTCTCCTGGCTCCTGTGTCGGGGGGCAGGAGCTGGGCTCGTGGAAGCCCTCCTTGCACAGGGATTTTGCTGAGGTTCGGCTCTCCTGGCTGGCCAAAACACGGCACAGCACCACGGGGAGGAAGAGGAGAGTGCAAATGATGTGTGTAGCACCGGGACAGCCAGGGGCTGCTCCCCCTGAGCTGTTTGGAAACTTGAGAGCCTGGCGAGGTGATGCCCGGTGCCCTGGGTGCTGTGCCTGGCCGGGCTGCTTGCTGGAAGGGATTTGCAGCCAGCCCCAAAGCGAGGAGGCAGCTGCAGGGGCCGTGTCTTGTTACCTGGGCTCTGCTCCTCTCCCGAGGCCGGCAGGCTGAGTCTCCGGGAGCATCAATAATTGAGGATGAGCAGAGTTCATTAGGAATGAATGAATGAACGAAGCAGTTCGCGACGCGCCGCCTCGGTTGGTGTTTCCTTCCTCTGTCTGCCGAGGGGTCAGCGCCGTTTCGGGTGGCAGCAAAGCTCCTGCGTGGTGCCAGCTGGGGCTCTCGGGGGAGATCTCCAGACACCGGACCGGAGATCGCTCCTGCAAGGCTTCAAACCCCAGCCCCTGGCTTCGAGGCAGGCACGGCTGGGCTGGGGGCTGGGGCTTTGCCCCCACGCTGGCTCTTCCTGACCCCCAGCTGGGAGCCGGCTGACCTGGCCAAAATGCTGCCGTGACTTTTCGATGGGGATGGGGCGAGGCAGGCGGCGAAGCAGAGGGGCGAGCGCCGCAGGCAAAACATCCAGAAATCCCTCCCGCCCCTCCCTGCCTCTGTTCCTTTCCACGGCTTAAAAAAAAAAAAAAAAAAAAGTTAAAAATTTCAATTAAAATTTTCCTTGGAAACGACAGACGCAGAGCTGCGGGAGGGACAGATGTTGTTTTTCTCCCAGCTTTGCTAACAGCTTTGCTTGCCGCTGACCCTTGCTGGCAGCGCGGGGACAAGCGGCCACAGCCCGGCAGGTCCCACGCGGTCCCCGTCCCCTCTCCCTGTCCCCCACGTGTCCGGGGCTGGGTGCTGAGCCTGGCCCTGCTCTGTCCGGGGGGGTCACTCCCTGTGTGGGGATAAAACAAGGATAAAATCGCAGAGTTTTGGCTCTGCTTTTTGTGGGGCAGCCCGGTGCGAGCAGCAGTGAACGGGGCTGCTGGGGGGTTACAGCTGCGGTGTCAACACGACGGCATCCCCAGATTGGGAGAGGGCTGTCAGCTGGTTTTAGTTTTATTTTTTCCCCATTCCTTTGTTTCTGAAGCCTGTTTACCTGGGAGGCAGAGAGGCTGGGAGCAGCGGGCACCCATCGGGGTGCTGCGCCCCCATGCCCACCCCAAGACCTCAGCACTCCACCAGCTGGGAGCTGCGGTCAGATGCTGGATTAACCGACGAGAAGGGGATTACGAGGAATTAATCCAGATCAGTGTCCGACCAGGGGCTGCAGCCGGGGCTTTGTGTGCTCGGTAAATAACCGGTTGCCTTGCTTTGCCCAGGGCTGGGCTCACCAGCGCCGTGCCAGCTGCTTCCCAAGCTGCCCAGGGTGGATTTCAGGGGCTTTTATCCCAATCGTGTGGCCCGGCGGAGGGGACGTGGAGCGGGGTGGGACCTGCCCAGGACCCCATCCCCCTGCAGCAGGGCGATGCGCCCCCAGCCCGCCTGCCCTGAGCACCTTGCAGCGCCTTATCCCTGCAAAAGCAGTGGGATGGAGCATGGCCAGGGCAGGGCTGGGGGCAGCTGCCACCCCCCGGCACAACCACCCTGCTCCAGCCCAGCTCGGGCAGCCGCCTGTGGGCTTCTCCTGGAGGTGCCGGGGTCTGCGCCCAGGGCTGGGGGCTGCCTGTGATGTTAGCACGGCGAGGGCTGAGCCTGCCCAGCTGCGGGTACAGGTCTGTACTGGGGTCTGGGGGCTGAGTTCGGGTGGTTCTGGGGAGGGAGAGGGTTTGGGATGGAGCTGGGGTTGTGCTGGGTGGTGCGGAGTCCTGTGCCCTGGGTGCATCTCCAATGGGTGCGGAGGGACCCCCCCTTTTGCTGCTTGGGCTCGGTGCTGCAAATGCTCTGCTTCCCGTGGGCTAAACACGGCATTTTCTGTTTGCTGCTGTGAGTCTGATGTGCAGAGGGACAGCAGAAACGGGCTGTAAGTGGCTGCTTTTTCTAACGGCGAGGACAAACCGCCCGTGGAGCCCTCCTTGGGCAGGGGCGAGGTGCTGTCCCCGATGGGACAGACCCTTTGCTCCCTTGTGGGGTCTCTCCGTGGGATCAGGCTCGCTGCCTGGCGCTAGCAAGTGGGTGGAAGAATTGAGGAGGGAGACCAGCTCGGGTGGCTTTGAGGCTTGCAGTGCCCTGCTCCACCCCGAGGCAGGATCCGTCCCGGCACACTGCTGCTCCTCTTTGCCTCCTGTCTGCTTTCCAAAAGTCCTGGTGAGGTCAGTCCCCCTCTCCCTGTCTCCATCAAGACCGAAGCCTGTCCCTAACCATCGAGGTGGCTGCAGCACCCATCACACAGCACCCATGGGAGAGCCTCAGACCTCAGCTCCCTGGAAGCTGGCAGGGAGGGAGCGGGGCAGAAGGGGGGGGATGGAGACAAGGGACGGGAGGAGGAGGAGAGGAACATCCTTATCTAGCCAGGCAGATATAATGAAGCTGCTTCAGCACTGACAGGAAAGGGATTGTTGGAAGTTTTAGGAGCTAAAAGAATTGCTTAATTGTGTCTTTTTTTAGCTCTGGGGAGATAAAAGACAAAGGCCCCCAAGTCCCCCCCTTTCCCCATCCCACCTCTTTTACATAAGGCTCCCGGGGCAGCACAGAGCCGGGTGGGGGGCAGAGCTGCCTTCCCGGGGGTCTGGGGAGCCAAACGCTCTGCGAGGGGCTTTTGGTGGGCAAATCACCCAAGCAGCACCCCTGGCACTGTCCCGGGCTGGAGATGCTTTGCTGATGCCTCTGCACCAGGGAGATTTCCTCTGCTCTAGCTTCCAGGAGGCTCCCGGGGGCTGTGAAGTGCCCCCGGGGCAGGTGAGCGGGTTTCATTTTGGGGCAGGCTGCATTTCCCTGTCCCTGCTGCCTGTCACCACAGCCATCGCATCTCTGCCCCCCCCTAAAGTGAGCTCCTTACTGGGCTTCCCTCCCTCGGTGCGGGGCTGCAGCAGCTGCCTGCTGGCCTTGGGCAGCTTTGTTTGGCTTCTGGGCACTTTTACTCCTTGGCTTCCCCTCCGTGCTCTGCCCATGAACCCGCTGCTGCTTCCCACGCTCGGGGCTGTGCCGTGCTCCCACCAGGGCACAGCACGGTCCCCCCGGTGCTGTGTTACCCCGGTGCTGTGTTACCCCAGTGCTGTGATGCTCGTTCAGCAAGAAATGGGTCATCTCCCAGCGTGGCATCGCCGTGGTGAGGGGGATGCTCTCCCCCCTCCACCCGGCCACTCGCTGCTGCCGTGGATCTCAGACGCCGCGGGGAAAACCTCGGTGCCTGGGGCACGTGGGGGACATCGGCTCTTTGGAAGGTGCAGGGTGCTGAGCTCTGCACCAGGGCTCTGAGCTCAGGCAGTGGAGCATAACTGAGCAGGAGGGGGCTGAGCACCTTTGCTCCCAGGCTGGGGGTCCTGAGGTTGCCTCCGTGCAGAGCGTGGCTGCACCCAGGATTTATCCTGCACCCCCAGCTGCCACCAGCATCAATCCTTTCCCAGCCCGGTTGCTCAGCCGTGGGGCCGCGCTGTGCAGCAGGCAGGGAGATAAGGCCCGGGGGTGAAGGGTGCTCAGAGGGAGGAGGATGTTCCTCTCCTCGGCTGCCGCAGCCGCTGATATCTCGCTCCTCAGCTGCAGGGCGTGACACACGCTGGGCCAGACGGAGAAAGAGATTTCCCTTCTGGAGTCGTGTGAGGGCTGGTGTTTGGTTTTTGTCGTGCATGGGAATGAAAGCTCAGCCCCAGCACCTGAGCACGGGCCCTGGCAGATGCTCGTGGAGCCCGAGCTGTGTATGCAGGGAGGAGGTAATGACACAGCCTCCACACTGGCATCGGGGTAGTGCCCAGCACAAGGTTCCCCCTGGCAGCTCCGAGGGGCTCTCAGTACCCTCCTGGTGCTGGAGCTGCTGCCACAGACAGGTCCCAGGCACTGCCCAGCCCAGGGCTTTATCTGGCACCCAGCAAGGCAGGATTGGGCCCCCCCGGCATCTCCAGGAAAGCAGGGGCAGGGATCCGGGTGCCCGTTTACCATCAGGATGTGTGGGGGCCGAGCTGTCTGTGTATTACCTGATAGCGGGATAAGTCGTTAGCGAGGCAGAGCAATAAAAAACAATTCCCTCGGAGTCATCTCATTAACAGTCCACGGGAGGCCAAGGACGGAGCTGCCGGCTCCTGCCTGGGGCTCTGCCGGCTGCTGCAGGGCTCTGCGGGTGCCCCGACCCCGTGGGTGCCCCCCGCCAGCCCTTGTGGCTGGAAAGGCCACCGGCAAGAAAGGGCAGAGACCCCCCCGCAGCACTGGGGGCTGCTCAGCCCCTCTTACACCTTGGGGAGCGATGCAGGCACCGATCCTGCCCCTGCTGGGGCTGCGCTGCCCGGGCGCATCCCTTCGGCTGCTGCTTCCCCAGGGCTCGGCGCTGCTGCTGGTCCCTCTGCATGCCAGGCTGAGCATCAGCCTAACGAGCAGAGCGGTCCCTTCTGGGCCAAAAATCCATTAATTTTAATCTTGCTGGGATTTTTTCCTCCTTCTTCTCTTTTTTTTGTTTTTTCTTTTTTTTTTTTTTTTGAGGATGCCATAATTAGCTCCATCCGAGCGGCTTAATTACTCAAGGCCGGCTGAAGCCCAGGGGTGGAGGCAGAGGGCAGGCAGGGTCCGGGCTCATTGGGGCCAGGAGCAGGGGCAGTGCAGGGGCAGCTGTCCCCAGCCCACCCCAGCCCACCCCAGCCCGCGGCCCCGCTGCGTGCCGTGCGTTCGGGTGCTGAGCTGGGATGCGCACACCGCAACCCATAGCAACAGCGATGCGACATGGTGACGGCCATCCCAGCCGTGCTTCGGGGAGGGAGAGACAGAGACCCCCCCCCCCGGATGAAATCCATTTTTTAATGATTCTTTTCTCCAGACCGAACACGTACCGGGGGCAGGGCGCTGGCCGGGGGTGGGATCCCACCTGGGATCCCCCCCGATGGAAGAATTTCAGCATCTGCGCTGCCTGCGAGCCCCGCGCTGAGACAACAGCAGCAAAACTAAGCAGTCAATTTTCCAGCAATTAGCTGCAGCGAGAACATTTCACGTCCTGGAAAACCCCGCCCCACAGGATTAATTAAATCCTCCAATTAATGTCTGATTTAAATGACGGTGATGGCTGTTATCATTTCATATTGATTTTTCTTTTTGGTCTTAAAATAGAGCTGTTGTCCCTTCCACGCCGCCTTTTCCACACCCCGGGAGCTGTTTGTTCTCTCTGTTTGATTTGCCCACGTTCAACGTGTGTCTGGAAAATCAGGGCCTGCAGCCCGGGCGCTGACAGGCAGCGTGTGCTCCGCTGTGTGGGTGGGCACCTGCGGGACCTGGACCTGCTCACACAGTGTCTGTCTGTCTGTCTGTCCATCCGTCTGTCTGCCTGTCCGACCCCTGGCTCAGCTGTGGACGGGGTGGATGCAGCCCCTGGGCACGGCTGTGCCCTGGCACCGCTGCTCAGTGAGTTTGTCCTGCGCAAAGTCCCCTTCTGCCTGCTGTGGGGGCCACCCCATAAATTGCCCCCGACTTCATCCCGAGCCTGGAAGGGGCAGGAGCAGCTCCAGACGTGGCCGCTGCCATTCCGAGAGGGTCACTGGGTGCCACTGGGTGCCACTGGGTGTCACTGGGTGCTACTGGGTGTCAGTGTGCTGACCTCCACCTGGCAGGCACCATCCTGTCCACATGCACAGAGCCCCCATACAGGGTGTAAGGACATTTGTGCAGAAAGCCCATGTCTGTAGCCTGAATTTCATGCAGGGATATATGCTTGGCCATGTGAAATTGGACTCCTGGCATATTAAATTTTCACTGCTGTAAACCCAAACCCATTACTTTCCCCCGGCTCAGGCAGCCATAAACCTTGCCGCTGCTTTGCTTCCAGAATAAGCCAGGCATTTATGTTTCCCGGGAGCTGGTTCATTGGCGTAATGGATGTGTAACCTCCTGTAATTGCTAAGGTTATTCCAGTGCTCGCATGCAAGCCCTGGCTCCGCTGCCAGCCAGCGATCGCTGCTTTTATTTCGAGTGGGTTGCTGCTGGAGGAACTCGAAGGCGCCTGGGATGGTGCTGGGAGGCTTCGGGACGCGGAGTGCTGCGAGCCTCAAGTGGGAAACATGGGCAGGGGGCTGCAGGCACCGAGGGGCACGCCTGGGTGTCCAACCTGGGGCAGTGGGTGGATGGGGTGCTGAACCCGGTGCTGTGCCCGTGGGTCCAGCTGGGAGGGGGCTGAGCACCCCCAGCCACGGCTCAGCCTCACCAGCATCCTGCACGAGGCTCCTGGGGAGCGGAGGGGCACGGGGCAGGGCACCCCGCTCCCCTCACCTCCCCGCTGTCCCCTTGCAGACCAGGAGCTCCCGGCACTCTCAGGGCTCCCAGCCTGGCCTGGCCGACCAAGCCAAGCTCTCCTTCGCCTCGGCCGAATCGCTGGAAACCATGTCGGAAGCGGAGCTGCCCCTGGGCTTCAACAGGATGAATCGGTTCCGGCAGAGCCTGCCCCTGTCCCGCTCCACCAGCCAGACCAAGCTGCGCTCGCCAGGTACCGGCACTGCGGGGGTCGGGGACGAGCTGCCCCGGGGCTGGGGGAGGCACCTGGGGCACAAATCCTGCCCCTGGCACGTCACCAGCATGGCATCGGGGTGCTCTGCTTCCAGGGGTCCTGTTCCTGCAGTTTGGGGACGAGACGAGGCGCGTCCACATCACCCACGAGATCAGCAGCATGGACACCCTGCACGCCCTCATCGTCCACATGTTCCCCCAGAAGCTCACCATGGGGATGCTGAAGTCCCCCAACACTGCCATCCTCATCAAGGACGAGTCGCGCAACGTCTTCTACGAGCTGGAGGATGTCCGGTGAGGGGCGGACACACACGGGGGGAGCTCAGGAACCCGGGCAGGGAGCAGCAGCCCCCCAGCCTTCCTCCTTGCACAAACCCTCCTCGCTCGCTCCTGGCACGGGGTGCTGAGCACATCAGTTTGCATTTTTCATCCCTCTCGGAGGCAAGCTGATGTCGGCAGCCTCGCCGCCTGCGGTCATAGTCCGGTGTCTCCCTTTCCAGCAGGGATGGAAAGGCTCTTGCAACGGGGAAGGATTTCCTTGAAAATGGGGGAGGAAACAAAGGGCTGGTGGGGGGTGAACGCCTTCAAAAGGGACCGCGGCAGGCAACGCTTGCTCATCCCTACTGAGCTAAACCAGCCCCTGGTGCTGCAGACCTTGACCTGGCTTCTCTCAGGGGATCCCTGACATTGATTTCTGCTTCTTTGAGGGCGTTAAAACGGAGCCATTAGTAGTCTGCGAGCAGCAGGGGGGGCGTGGGTGCAGTGCCGGGGCCGGGAGGCTGCCGGTGCTCGCAGGGCGCCGGCTCACGGCTCTGCCTCTGCTTGCAGTGATATCCAGGACAGGAGCATCATTAAAATCTACCGGAAAGAGCCGCTCTACGCCTCCTTCCCAGCCTCCCACATCACCAACGGTGACCTGAGGGTAAGGGGCTGGGTGCCCGGGGCAGGGCTGAGCCCTGGGGTGCGGGGCTGGGCTCTGGAAGAGGGAAAGTGATGGAGATGGAGGGCCGGGTAATTGCTTTGTGTTTGTGGAAGGAGTAATGACTGCCATTCCTCTTCCCCAGTCCCGGCATTGTTAAGTGTTGCCTTAAAAGAATGGATGTTTGGGGCCTGACAGGGGGGTGATAAACATGATAATTCGGGGATTCATCAGAATAAATCATCCTGCTCCCGGGGATGGGAAGGAGGGAGCTGCTGTTTGCCAAGGCCAGGTGAAGACGGGCGAGCTGCGGCTCCCGGTCCTTGGAGGGGGGACACCAGGGCAGGGGCTGGGACAGGGCAGGGGCTGGGACAGGGAAGGGCCCCAAAAGGGCACAGGGATGCCGTGCTGACGACCCCTGCCCCTTTCCGCAGCGGGAGATGGTCTACACCTCCCGGGAGTCATCTCCCACCCGCCGGCTGAACAACATGTCCCCGGCCTCCCACCTGGCCTCCGGCTCCCCTCCGCCCGTGCTGCAGTCCTCGTCCCCGTCCCGTTCCCGCATGTCCTACAGCGGGGGCCGCCCGCCCTCCTACGCCGGCAGCCCCGTCCACCACGGCGAGCGCCTCTCCAACCTGC
This sequence comes from Netta rufina, assembly GCF_964035555.1. NCBI lineage: Eukaryota > Metazoa > Chordata > Aves > Anseriformes > Anatidae > Netta > Netta rufina. The sequence continues at coordinate 795,252 of NC_140148.1, read as the reverse complement.
CGCCCGCGCCAGGCGTCTCGCCCAGCCCCAGCGCCATCCTGGAGCGCCGCGACGTGAAGCCGGACGAGGACCTGGCCGGGAAGAACATGGTGCTGGTGAAGAACGAGGGGCTGTACGCCGATCCCTACGGCATGGTGCACGAGGGCCGGCTCAGCATCACCTCCACCCAGTCCCTGGCCGGCATGGGGGACCCTTTCGGCTACTCGGGGGGGCTCTACAAGCGGGGCTCCGTTCGCTCCCTCAGCACCTACTCGGCGGCCGCCTTGCAGACGGAGCTGGAGGACGGGCTCTACAAGCCCAACGCGCAGATCTACAGCGACACGTACGGCCCCGGCCTGGGCTTCCGAATGCCCCCCTCGTCCCCGCAGAAGATGTCCGACGGCCGCCTGGTGGACGTGCAGCCGGGGCAGAGCCCCCACAGCCCCTACTCGGGGCCGCCCAGCCGCTCCTCGCCCGTCCGCCAGTCCTTCCGCAAGGACTCCTGCTCCTCCGTCTTCATGGAGAGCCCCGTCAGCAAACCCCGCAACCCCAGTGCCTCGGGGCCCCCCGAGCTCTTCCCCGGCCCCGGCGACCGCCCGCTCTCGGGGTTCAGCTCCCCGGTGCCAGCCAAGGATACAGAGACGAGGTGAGGAAGGGCACGGGGGGAGCATCCCCGTGGAAAGGGGGCTCTGCTTGCAGGTCACCACGATGCAGGCGGGGAGCTGAGGCGGAGCAGGGCCAAGTTTGTCCCAGTCCATCCCAGTAGAAGCACTGGGGTGGGCGATGAGCACCGAGCTGTGCGGGGCTGGGGGAGCCACCTGGGGGCAGCGGGAGGGAGCAAAGGGGTTGGGTACGGCAGGTGACGGCTGCACTGTGCCCCCCCCGGGACCTGCACGGACCCCAACACCGGGTGGGTGAGCGCGGGTGAGGCCAGGACAAGCCGTGCCATCGGGGGGTCCGCGGTGCCGTGCCCCCTCCTCACCCCCTGCATCCCTCCCAGGGAGCGGATGGAGGCAATGGAGAAGCAGATCGCCAGCCTCACCGGGCTGGTGCAGAGCGCGCTGCTCCGCGGCTCCGAGGCGGAGACCCCCAGGTAAGGGGCAGGGGGGGCAGGCGTGGACCCGGGGGGGGCCTTCTCCAGGCAAAGTGCTGGAGAGGGCGGAGGTGCCTGATCCGCGCTCACCCCCGCCTCTCTTTCGTTGCAGTGAGAAGACAGAAGCCACCAACGGTGGGACCCCCCCGTCAGCGTGTAAGTGGCAGGGGGGAGCTGCAGAGCCACCCCCCACAGTGCCCCCCATGTCCTGGGGCTGCTGTGGGTCCCTGGCCCCAGGAGCTGTGCTGCTGCAGCCCCATCCCTTGCCAGAACCCGGGGGGCAGGGGGGTCCCATCCTGCCATGGGGCAGCTCCGATCCGGGCTCACCTTGGTGCCAGCGTGGGGACAGAGCTGATGGCAGCTTTGGAGGCCAGGCAGGGGCAGTGCTGGACTGGAACAGAGTGGGGAAGGAGAGGGTTTCCCAGTAAAACCCCACTGGGACCGGGTGGTGCCTTCCCTCAGCAGCTGCTGCTTGCCCCCTGCAGCCACCAGCCGCAGCGGCATGGGGACCCCGGTGCCCGCGCCCCCGCCGCCCTCTGCCACCAGCACGCCAGCGGGGCAGCCCACGGCCATCACCCGCCTACACATGCAGCTGCACCTCCACGACCTGCAGCAGAACGCCAGCGACCTCCGCAACCAGCTGCAGCAGCTCAAGAAGCTGCAGGTGGGTACATGGAGGGGGCCCCCCCACCCTGCCCAGCTCTGGCCGGGAGGCTCCAGCCCAGGAGCGCAAAAATCCCCCCTTTCCTGGCCACCTTCTTGCGGGGCAGCTTGCCCAGCCAGCAGCCTGACCCCCTCCCTCGCCCCCCAACCAGCTGCAGAACCAGGAGACGGTGAAGACGATGCTGCGGAGGACGGAGACGGAGATCAGTGTGCGGGTGACCGACACCATGCGCAAGCACGAGGACCCCCTGCAGCGCCAGCGCAGCCTGGTGGAAGAGGAACGGCTCCGGTACCTCAACGAGGAGGAGCTCATCACCCAGCAGCTGAAGTGAGCACGCGGGGGGGTGTCCTGGTGTCCTGATCCCACCCCACACACACCCCGGGCTGCATCCTCTGCTGGTGTAAAACAGAGGCACCGCGTGGTGCCAGCCCCATCCCTGACCGTGTGCCCAGTGTGGGAGGGAGGACACGGCTCCCCCTGTCCCGTGGGGACCTGCCCATGGCCACCAGCTCCTCCCTGGGGTCTCCAGCGTCCTGGCACAGCAGTGACACCCCGGGCCCTGCTTTGTGCTCGCAGTGACCTGGAGAAGTCGGTGGAGAAGATCCAGAAGGACCTGGCCCACAACCACCGGCTCATCCCCGTGCAGGAGCTGGAGGAGAAGGCCGTGGTGCTCAAGCAGCTGGGGGAGACGCTGACAGACCTCAAGGGTGAGGAAGGGGCCGGGTGCTGGGGAGGGGGAGGATGCTGTCAGCCCCCATTGGTGCTGCTGTGTGGCTCCAGGTCTGGCTAAATGCATCTTTGGAGCCTGTTCTGCTCTACGTGGCGTGTCCATGCCCCAGGACAGCCTTCCCCCAGTGTCCGTGCAGGGCAGCATCGCGTGTCCTGCAGGCTGCCTGGGTGCAAGGGCTGTGCCCCGTGCTCCTGCTCTGTGCTGCTCCCAGGGACGCATCCCTGGTGCTCTGCCGGTGCCAAAGTCATCCCGAGTCCCTCTGCCAGCTCCCACATGCTTCACCCTGCTGCCCCAGGGGACGTTGCTCTCACCCCCCTGCACGCACTGCAGCGATTTTGCTGCTCCTGCAGTCTCCTGTCACTGGCTGTCCCCACCCTGCCGTCCCCCAGCAGACGCCCTGCGCCTCGATCCGAAGTGGCAGCGCTCCTGCGTGCCACGGCGCGGGCAGACGGAGCGGGGACTTGGCAGAAGTCGCTGAGGCTGCGAGAGGCAGGGACGCGGTGGGGACACGGCGGGGACGTGGGGAGGGCCTGGGGGCACGGGGCAGAGCTGGGAGCAGCTCCCCTGTCCTGCAGGGAGATCGGCTGATGCTGAGCAGCCAGGACAAGTGCATGGAGCAGGGGTGGGCAGCCAGGAACGACCTGCTCTGTGTCCCCTGCCACCAAGCCTGCAGGGTCCCAGTAATCGAGCCCTGGCTCCAGGGCAGGGTCTGTGCCCAGGGTTGCAGACTGCAGCTCCCAGGGGCTGGGACCAGTGCCTGCGAGAGACAGGGAGGGATAGGGGGCATGGGGAGGTGGAGAGACAACAGCCTGGGCTCCCTGGGACCCATCCATCCGGACACGGTGACTGCGGTGGTCTTGATGGGTGTGGGGCCCCCTGCAGTGCCCCCTGACCCCCCTCTCCCCCCACAGCCCAGTTCCCCAGCCTGCAGAGCAAGATGCGGGTGGTGCTGCGGGTGGAGGTGGAAGCCGTCAAGTTCCTCAAGGAGGAGCCCAACCGCCTGGACGGGCTGCTCAAGCGCTGCAAGACGGTGACGGACACCCTCGCCCAGATCCGCCGGTGAGCGCTGCGCCCTCCTGCCGAGCCCCCAGCCCAGCCCCTGCCCCGCAGCCCCTGCTCCACGTCCTCCTTGCAGCCCCACGGTCCTTCCCCTGCAGGCAGGGGGTTGTATGCACCTCGGAGGACACAGCAGGGCCCTTCGGATGCTCCTGTGTCCCCCACCTGTGTGCCAGTGTCCTCTCTACGTTAGGGGTCAGAATTCCCAGAGACATTATAAAAAGGTTCATTTTTTCTGCTAAGGAATTAAAAGACGCCCTCGGTCCTTCTCAGGGTGTACATGGGAACCCCTCTTTCAAAACCAATCTTTCCCTGCCACCCTGAAAAAAAACTGGTCATACATCTGCATGCAATGGGAACGCTTGATGTGGTCAGAAATCTCTTTCCCGAGGAACAGAAAACTCTTCTGATGGAGAAAATCCTCCCCCCGATCCAGTGGCGGAGGCAGGCTGCGCCCACCTGCCTGCTCTGATTACAGAACCTTTCACGAGAGCTTACAACTTGGCCAGGCTCGAGGAGCGCTCCGCCAGCGGGGCTCGCCCCAGGCTCATTTCTAGCCTGGTTTTCTATGGAAATGAGCTCGTCTGATCACACGGCGCATGAATCTGCCCGCCTGTCATTCCCCTTTCCTAATAACTTCTGAATCCAGAGGGCAATTTCAGCCAGATCTGACAGAGGGGCAGAACTTGGAGGGATCCAATTTCTTCCAAGCTTCGTGCCAAGGGACAGGCAGGTGGAGGAGCTGCTGATGCGCCCTGCCGAGGGAGGCTGGGGCTCGTCTCCGGCTCTTCCCAGCTCTCGGGGGTCTCAGCCGTGGAACACAAACACCGAGCGAGGGTCTTGGCGGAGCCGCTGGCAGGGGCTGCAGTGACCCAGCGCCTTCCCTCTGTCCCCTGCAGGCAAGTGGACGAGGGCGTGTGGACCCCCCCCAACACCCTCAGCCAGTCCCCCAAGAAGATGGCCCCCGAGACGGACTTCAGCAAAGGGCTGGAGCTGGAGATGCCCACCAGCCCCCCGGTGAGCCTCCACCACCTGACGGCTGCCACCGAGACCCTGGGCATGCCCAGCTTCGGGCACAGCCCCCCCCAGACCCAGACCCACCCCTCCAAGAGCAATAACCCTTCCCGAGCTCCGGAGATGGTGCCTGCCAAGACCCAGACGGGTCCGGAGACTCCCAGCAAGAAGAGCGCAGACAAAGCCGTGTCCGTGGAGGTAAGGACATGGGGCAGGATCCTCCTGAGCTGTCTGAACAAAACCCACAGCCGGGGGGCTCCTCTGAAGGGTCAAACCCTGACAGAGCTCCCCCACGGCTAAAACTGGGAACGGGAGCCAAGCACATCCTTCTCGATGGCTCTGTAGCTGAGGGGGCATCCCAAAGGTGGGGAGCTCCAGGAGCTGGGCAGTCCCTGAGATCAGGGACCCCCAGCGTGCCACAGAGCCGTGGGAGACCCCAGGTGATGGGGAGGTGGTGGGGCAGGGTGGGCGATGGGGAGCTGCCGGGCTGCAGGGGCTGTGCCGGCTGTCGCAGGCTGCCGAGCGGGACTGGGAGGAGAAGCGGGCGGCGCTGACCCAGTACAGCGCCAAGGACATCAACCGCCTGCTGGAGGAGACGCAGGCAGAGCTCATGAAGGCCATCCCCGACCTGGACTTCGCTGCCAAGCACAAGCAGGCCACGGGCAGCAGCAGTGCCGCGTCCACGCCTGAGCACAAGCCCTCCAAGCCGCAGCACGCACAGAAGTCCGCGGGCAAAGCTGACCCCAACGGCCGCAGGGGCTCAGGTACGGCACGGGGAGCTGGGGTCACCCAAAGGGTCCTGGGCTGGGGTACATGCAGGATCCCAGGGGCAGGCATTGGGGCAGGGCTTGGTGTCGGCTCTGCTTTCGGCACCGAGCTCTCTGTCCCTGCGTGCGCTGGCCGTGCCCTCGTGCTGTCCCCATTGTGCCCCCCCGGGCTGGGCAGCGCTGCCCTAAGGGAACTTCGTGGCCAGGAGGGCATGGGGGGAGCCTCGGGTGCTGTGCTGGAGGGGAAGGGGAAGGTCTCGTGCCCTCACGGCATGGTTTGTGCCCAGACGAGCTGACGGTGCCGCGGTACCGGACCGAGAAACCCTCCAAATCGCCGCCGCCTCCCCCTCCCCGCCGGAGCTTCCCCTCGTCCCACGGGCTGACCACGACCCGCAGCGGCGAAGTCATCGTCACCAGCAAGAAGGAGCCCGGATTTATGAAGGTGGGGAGCGGGGGACATGGGGAGGGTGCTGGGTCACCCCTCGGCTGCCCCAGCCCCTCACCGCCCCGTGCCCCCACAGAAGGCCGAGTCGGAGGAGCTGGAGACCCAGAAGCCGCAGGTGAAGCTGAGACGGACGGTGTCGGAGGTGGTCAGACCCGCATCCACCCCGCCCATCATCGCCTCTGCCATCAAGGACGACGACGACGAGGACCGCATCATTGCGGAGCTGGAGGTGAGCGTGGCGGGGAGGGGGCTGGGTGGCGATGCCCCCGGGCGTCCGCAGGAGCAGCTCCAGGAGCGACCCCCGAGCAGCAGCGCAGCGGTGGCTGTCCCCCTCCTCACCCCATCCCCAGCAGGAGTGCCACAGGGACAGGCAGCCTGGAGCAATCGCATCCTGCCCGGGGGGCGCAGGCGTTGTGAGATGTGGGGGGGCTCCGTGGCCGGGGCACGTCGCCAGCGGGGAGCAGCCGATGCCTCCCTCACTGCCAGCAGTGCTGAGCCCCCCTCCCGGCGGGGCTCTGTGCCTGTCAGCCCCAAGCCTCCCTCCTCCAACCCTTCGTGTTTGACTCCCCAGGTGTTTCAGAGAAGCTCTGCCTCCCCTTTCATTCCCAAGCTCCGTTACGATCCGCTCGCGGCTGCCGCCTCCCCTGGGCACGCAGCCATGTGGCCCAATGGAGCCTCCGTTGCAGCCGAAGGATGGAAGGTAACAGCTCGCCCCGAGCTCCCATCCCTCCTGCCGACATCTCCTCCTGGCCAGCTGCACTCTAACCACCGCCTCTCCCTCCTCTTCTTAACCTCACCGCTCCTTCTCCCTCTTGACTTAACCAACTGACGGCTTCTCTTCACCCCCTCGCTCACTGCCACTGCGCGTACAGCACTGACACGGCACCGGGGCGAGCACTAACCCCTCTGCGGCACAGCACAGGGCTGTTGGATCCTGCAGCCATGTGGACGGGGGAGAGGCAGGGCCCCCCAGCACCCCACAATGCAGGGCACGAGGAGGGCTCCCCGCTCTCGTGCCACGCTGGGTGCCCGGGTGGCCCGGCACCGTGTGGGGAGGGTGGCACCGAAGCGGGGCTGTGGACGGTGGCGCATGGAGACGTGGAGAGCCCCCTCCATGCGCACGATGCGGGCAGAAGGTGAAGGCTGGGGCTGAGGCTGGAGGCTGCCGGGAGCCCCTTGGGTTTGGCCCCAGCTCCCCCCCCATTTTCTGGGCTGCTGAGCAGAGCAGCAGGGGCTGGATCCAGCTGTGCACCGAGCCCTGCGAGGCTGCAGCCGCTGCCCGGGGTAGGATTGGGGTGCGGAGCAGGGCCCCCCCTTTGCTCCAGCTGCCTCCCTGCAGGGCTGTGGTCCCCCAGGCACCGCTCGGCTCGTTGCGTCCCCCTTGGGACAGTGATGGAGAGGTGCAGGGAGATTGGACGGGGTTTTCCATGTCTAGGCTCTGCGCTTGCACATGTCGTGCCAGTTTACACCAGTACAAGAGAAATTTGAGCTGGATCATGGCAGGCGGGTTCTCAAACACCTTTGGGAGGTGCAGCAGCACCGAGTCTGTCTTGCTGAAGATTTTAGCCCCTTGTTGCCGACATCCCCCTGAAGGTTGCCTTATGCACAGCATAAACGTGGTCACTCCGTGCCTGGGGACACCCATGGGAGGCCACAGCTGCCCAGACCCGGCCAGGCAGGCAGGGAGCTGAGTGTGTCCCTTCCTATCCGAGCACCTTCCTGCAGCGATGCCCGGAGGGACCAGCACGAGGGCACCCAAAACTGTGCTCCCCGAGCAGCTGCCCGCTCCCTCCTCCAGCAGGCAGCCCGCGCCGCTCCCCGGCTCCTAATCTGTCTGAATTCTCTACCTAGGAGCCGGTGGCCCCGGCCCCCCCGGGGAGCAGGGCGTTCTCCCTCCCGCAGATTGTGCTCACCGAGTGCGAGTCCGCGCCGCCGTCCCCCGAAACCGACCCCGAGGTGCCGGTGGCAACGGGCTGCTCTGAGCACGGGGACCCAGCTGGCAGCGGAGGAGCCGGAGGGGAGCTGGCACCTGAGGCAGGGGGGAGATGCCAAGTGTCTGCTGGCACCCCCAGAAAGTCTCCATCCACGCCCGGGGGGCTTCCAGCCTCAGCCCCGCAGCCCCAGAGTGCCCCATCCCGAGGCCATGAGCGCGCACTGGGGGAGACTGGCGGGTTCCCTCCGTCAGACAGCAAGGTCCCGTCTCCCCCAGAGCGAGGAGCGAGCCAGCCCACGGGGGCAGAAGGAGAGGACACTGCTCCGAGCCCTGCCGGGAGGCAGGAAGGCAGCAGCCAGCCTGCACCACGAGGTCCTGTGGCTGAGCAGCCTCCTCACCCCCGAGGGCAGGCTGCGGATCGGGGGGGCGAAGACACAGCGCTTGTCCCAGGGGCGGGCAGCCAAGGGCCCGGCGCCGTCCCCAGTGATGCAGAGCCCCGAGGAGGAGGCAGGCAGAGCACACGGGAGGCATCCGTCCCTCCTGGACGCTCCGACGGGGTTTGCAAGCGGAGGGACCACCGCGACGGCTCGCCAGTGCCAAAAGCCAGGCGTCCCCCGGGCTGTGACCACATCCAGGGGAGAGGATGGTGCCAGGCTGGGCACCCCCGGGGACAGGTCGCTGCTTCCCCAGGGCCTCAGCGGTGTGCAGCATCACCGGGACAGGACAGCGTGGGGCTGGCTGCCGGGGCAGGAGGAGGCGAGGAGGATGCAGGTGGGAAGGCAGCGGAGGGGCTCTGCTGCCCCGCTCCTGGGGGACGGAGCGAAGGGGACGTGCCCCCCCTGCACAGCATGTCACCACGCAGCAAGGAGATCTACAAAGGCACCTACCAGAGACTGGATAGCCTCGAGGAAACCATCCGTGAGCTGGAAATGACCATCAGCGAGATCAGCAGCCACCCTGCGGCCGGATTTATATTCCCTAAAGGACTGCTCGGTCAAGCAGCGCCCGATGGCAGCGAGGAGATGAAGGCGCGTGCGGGGCACCTCGAGCACAGCGGCTGTGATGGTGGGACTGCCCTGGACCTCAGCCAGCCCAAAGGGGATGCTCCTGAGAGTTCGCCTCCGAGCCAGGCCAAGCCACCTCTGCTGCCCAAGCCACAGCTCCCCCTCAGCAGCCCTCAGGTTTATTTTCTGTTCTCCCTCTTGGTGTGCTCTGCCCTCGGATTCACTCTGACGTCTTCTCTTCCTCCACCTCTACCTGCTCCCTCTCTGTGACTCTACCTCCACAAAACTCCTCTTGGAGCGAGGCTGCAGACAGCAGAGGCTGACGTGTGAAGGCAGCGGGTGCCAGCGGCACTGCCACCACCCTGCCCTGGCTCTGCAGGGTGTTGGGGCTGCTCCAGGTGCACCCAGCTTTGGTCTGCACCGGTCACCTCGGTGGGAGCTGGCTGTGCCGCGGGGGGGCCGCTGTAGCTCAGAGCCCCGCAGCGACGTCGGCTCAGCAGAGCGTTAGGAGAAGCAGTTGGCAAAGGAGCCCTCCCCTGGGGCACTTCCAGGGCCAGCCTTGGCACAGCACTGCAGCTCTCCAGGCACACGCCAACGAGCTCCAGGCTCCCTCCCAGCTGGGTCAAGTCACCCTCTGGACGCTCGGGATGCTGGTGCTGCTGGTGCTGGGTTAGGGGGCAGGGACCCCCTGCCCGGGCTGGGGCTGGGGCTGGAGCTGCCACCTCGGCCCCTGTGAGCCGGGAGCGGTGACATCGGCTCCTGCAGCTCCCAGCAGCTGCTGCAGGGCAGGGAGGCAGGGCAGCGATGGGGCAGGCACCCCGGGCAACCTGTGCACCCCGTGCACCCCGTGCTGTGCTCACCGCGTGCCCGAGGGCAGCGCTGGCCCTGGCAGCGAGCGGCCACGGGGCCGGCAGGGGCTGGGGGAGCTGCGCGGCATCGCGGCGCTCCTCGCCTTTCCATTTCGCATAAGCACTTTTCTGAGGAACTGCATTTTAAGTGTCACTGCGAAGCAGCAGATGTTGCTCCTAATTAAATCACAGCGCCGGCTCCCTGAAGCCGTCCAAATTGGTTTCTGCTGGAATCTGTGGCAGCCACTGGGCTCGCTGAATAGCTGGGAAAAGAGGGGGAAAAGTGCCCTCAGCTACTCACAAGTCAGCCTGCTCCTTTATTAACAATCAGCGCTCGTGAATGAATCTCCTTTTTCATTTGCAGCAATTATCTCAGCCCCGGTTCCCACTTACCCGGCGGTCCCTTTACAGGGCTCCGGCTGGGTGAATGGGCCTTCCAAGTGGGTGTAGCTGCAATTTGCCCCTATTGTCAGGCCCTGCTGCACCCCCTGAGCCGTGCAGAGGAGCAGCAGAGCTACGAGGTGGATTTATGGCTGTGGCTGGCACGCGTGCAGGCACTCACAAAGCAAAGCTCAGATCAGGGCTTGCCAGGAGCAGCAGCACGGCCGGAGCTGGCTCAGCTGGGGCTGAGGTCTCAGGGCACAGCCTGGGGCTGCTGCAGCTTGGATGCGAGCGCTGAGCTCCAGCGCCTGCCCGTACCCATACAAACTGTGACACAGATGGGAACCGGATTCCCATGAGGTGTGGGAGTCCCCACGTCCCGGCTGAAGGAGCGCAGGGGGTCCCACGGCGAGGCAGGGAGGACAGGGACTGATTTCCAGTGCAGGCAGCGATCCCACTGACCCGGCCCTGGAGATGACCTGCGGGCTCTGTCCTGGCAGCGGCGCAGCCTGGGCATCCCATGCACGTTTCTGGGGCAGCACAGAGGGGCTGCTTTTGCCTCCAGGGGCAGCTGGTCCACGCTGGCACGGGGCAGTCAGGGCAGCAGTGATGTGGGGTCTTGGGGTGCCCACACAGGCACCGCTCTGGGTACCTGCTGTGGGGAGCTGCTCGCACTTAGGGACGTGCCAACACGTAACACTTCTCCTGCTGCTGCTCTCGCAAGTCTCTGTACCTCAGCCTGTGCGGATAGTTAATAAAAACCTCCATTCCCACTGCCGCCGTTTCCACCTGGAATCTGCTTCCACCTGACGTCGCCTCCTGTCCCGTCCCTGGGCTCTGCACCCCAGCTGGGTGCTGTCCTCCTGCCCTCCGCCTCCCGGTGTCTGCCCCTAACCCCCCGTTTGCGTTGCAGCTCTCGGTAAGTCCTGCCTGCTCCCCGGGCTCACCACGGCACACGGAGCCCACGTCCCTGTCCTCGGCTGTGCTCAGCGCCACGGCAGGGCTGTCCCCTGCGGGACGGCACGGTGGGGCCGTGGGGATGGGGCCGTGGGGTCCCGCGTGGCCCCCATGTGCTCCGTGCCAGCGGTGCCTGGCTGCAGGCTGTGCTCGTGTGGCTTTTCACCTGCTGGTTTTAATCCTCGCCTCCCGAAATTCTCTGTCCTGACAGAGCGGGGGCGTTTCCATCCCGGCCATGAAGATGGTGAACCCGGCGTCCCGGCTGAAGCAGAGCCAGCAGGGCAGCCCCGACAAAAGCAAGCACATAAAGCAGCGGATGGAGTACATGCGGATCCAGGGACAGCAGCAGGTAGCCTATCTCTAGAGCAGGCTCCCCGGCGGCAGGGTGGCCACGAGCCCTGCTAGCCCCTGGCCGTGTTACGGGTGGTGGGCAGGGAGCAGGGACGACCACGCCAGCCGAGGTGGCTCGCACGGCTCCGGACCCTCTCGGTGGCCGCTCTCCCCCGTGGCTGAGCCTGGCAGGACGCGGGGTGCTGGCCCCCGCCACCAGGGTGGGTGCAGGCAGGGGGCTCTCAGCGCCCCCCTAGCCCGGCGAGGGGCAGCCAGAGGGGGCTGCTGGGGAGGGGGCCGCAGCTCTGTGCGGAGCTGAGGGGGACAAGCTGTCCTCAGGGGTGGTGAGGATGAAGCAGGAGGCGACGTCTGTGTCAGCCCTGGGTGCTGCTGCCGCCCTGACGGATGGGGTGAGCCCAGCTCAGGGATCCCGGGGGATCCTGAGACCTCCCTGCAGAGAATTTGGCCACGGTGAGGAGGGAGAGCTGGCCAGGACCCCTTCTCATGAGACAGACGGGGTCTGGAGAGCCGCAGCCCCGCGGCACGGCACCACGCTGCGCCTTCAGCCCGCCCCGCAGCCAGGAGGGGACCCCAAGGGTGGGGGAACCGGGGCACCCGCAGCGTGGAGACGGGGTTGGGGGGGCCACAGCAGCTGGAAGAGGAGAGCTGTGGGATGGGACTGTGCCTCCCCTCTGGCCCAGCACCGATCCTGTCCCTGACCCTGACCCCATCCCTGTCCCCGGGGCTCCTCCACGCATCCGGATTCCAGTTGCTCCTGTGTTTTTGGGGGGGGCCGGTGCTCGTGGGGCCTGTCCCGCTCCCTCGGGCACGAGGCCAGGTGCCCCCAGCCGGGCCGTGTCCCCCCCCCCAGCCCCATCCCGCTCCTCTCCTCCCCTCCTGCCACTCTCCTCGCACCGGCCCCGCCGTGGGGGCACCACGAGCGGCTTCACCCTGTCCTGTCCTCCTCCCCCACCCGCTCTGTGTTTCAGTCCCCTTCCCCGGGCCTGTCGTTAACAAACCACCCAATAAACCCGATTTTGCTCATTCTGTTGGATCCATACGCCCTGCCAGGCAGACGTGAGGGGGGTTCCCGGCTACCTCGAGCTGTAGCTGGGGCGAGTGGCGGCGGGGATTTCGTGCAATTTGCGCAAAGGTCTGATGAGCAAAACGGGCGCCTCTGGTGCACGAGGGCCCAGCCCAGCCCCAGCCCCCCCGGCACGCCGGGTCGGAGCCACGCACTGGTGCTGTTTGTCATGACTGCCACAGGGTCCCAGGGTGGTGGTGGCACGTCCCCAGGCTGTCCTCGCCCAGCAGCATCCCCTTGGCGAGCGTTTCAGCCCCTCACGGGTGCCTGCAGACTCGGGGTGCTTGTGGCCGGGCTCCCCCTGGCACCATCCCCAGCCGCAGGGCTCCGTGTGGCTCCGTGCGCCCGCAGCCCCGAGCAGCCAGGCAGGCAGCTCCTTGGCCCCTCCAGGGGGGGTGTCTACAGGTCCCCCATGGCCTTGGAAGCCTCGGCGGTGCCACCAAGTCCCCTGCCCAGAGGCCACGTGCTAGCACAGTCCCAGCTGTCCCAGTGTCACCGTGTTCCTTGTCACTTCACTCCCCTGAGTCCCCACCTCGGGCACTCTGCAGCAGCATCAGCACGGCCCTGGATCCTGTCCCCCTGACCGGGGGGTTCCTTGGCACCCTTGTCCTTGCTGTCCTTAGTGCAGGGCTTGGCCATGCCCCAGCCCAGCAGCCCAGGAGACATCACCCCTTTTCCGGAGGCTTTTTTCCGGAGGTGCATTCCGCCCCGGCTCCGTGCGCAGCAGCTTTGGCACGAGCCCTTTTTGTCATCGCCAGCAGCAGGGTTGCTTCGTCTCAACGGTGGCAGTGCCACCACCGGCACAGGTGGGCGCAGGGGCTGGGGTGGGGGCTGCCACCTTCTCGGAGGACTGCGGCTCCCCCGGGGCCGGCGCTGGGCTCTGATGAACAGCACCTCTGCGGCAGCCCCGCCGGCCGGGGCAGGCACCGCGCAGCCTGCGTGCCCAGCCTAACACTGCGATTCTTGTCCCCCCCCACCCCACCTTTCTCCCCTCTCCCCTCCGCCTGCCTGCCTCTGTGTGTGCGTGTCTGTCCACGTGTCCGTCTGTCTGTCTCTCTCTCTTTTGTCTCTCTCCTGCTCCTCTCGGGGGTGCCCCCTTCCCATCCAGTAACTCGTGGAACCAGCTCATCTCGTGCTCTGTTTGTGGTGGACCTTTTCCAGCTGCTTGACCTCAGGCCTAAATCAATGCTGCTTCTGAACAAACTCCTGTTTCGTTTTGTTTTTATTTTTTTTTCCTTTTTTTTTTTTCTTTTTTTTTTTTGGTCTTTTTTTTTTTTTAAGAAACTGTTTGACTTTCCTCCCCTTTTCCT